>NW_027362769.1:192786628-193386628 GCF_046119375.1 Phyllobates terribilis | reverse complement strand
GCTCCAGTACTGATATAACCTCCAGACATTACATCATATGTGACTGATATCAGCCTCTTATAACACTCCAGCACTGATATAACCTCCAGACATTACATCATATGTGACTGATATCAGCCTCTTATAACGCTCCAGTACTGATATAACCTCCAGACATTACAACATATGTGACTGATATCATCCTCTTATAACGCTCCAGTACTGATATAACCTCCAGACATTACATTATATGTGACTGATATCAGCCTCTTATAACGCTCCAGTACTGATATAACCTCCAGACATTACACCATATGTGACTGATATCAGCCTCTTATAACGCTCCAGTACTGATATATCCTCAGAGACATTACTTCATATGTGACTAATATCAGCCCCTCTTATAACGCTCCAGTACTGATATAATCTCCAGACATTACATCATATGTGACTGATATCAGCTCCTCTTATAACGCTCCAGTACTGATATAACCTCCAGACATTACAACATATGTGACTGATATCATCCTCTTATAACTCTCCAGTACTGATATAACCTCCAGACATTACACCATATGTGACTGATATCAGCCTCTTATAACGCTCCAGTACTGATATAACCTCCAGACATTACATCATATGTGACTGATATCATCTTCTTATAACGCTCCAGTACTGATATAACCTTCAGACATTACACCATATGTGACTGATATCAGCCTCTTATAACGCTCCAGTACTGATATAACCTCCAGACATTACATCATATGTGACTGATATCAGCCTCTTATAACACTCCAGCACTGATATAACCTCCAGACATTACATCATATGTGACTGATATCAGCCTCTTATAACGCTCCAGTACTGATATAACCTCCAGACATTACATCATATGTGACTGATATCAGCCTCTTATAACGCTCCAGTACTGATATAACCTCCAGACATTACATCATATGTGACTGATATCAGCCCCTCTTATAACGCTCCAGTACTGATATAACCTCCAGACATTACACCATATGTGACTGATATCAGCCTCTTATAACGCTCCAGTACTGATATATCCTCCAGACATTACTTCATATGTGACTAATATCAGCCCCTCTTATAACGCTCCAGTACTGATATAATCTCCAGACATTACATCATATGTGACTGATATCAGCTCCTCTTATAACGCTCCAGTACTGATATAACCTCCAGACATTACACCATATGTGACTGATATCAGCCCCTCTTATAACGCTCCAGTACTGATATAACCTCCAGACATTACACCATATGTGACTGATATCAGCCCCTCTTATAACGCTCCAGTACTGATATAACCTCCAGCCATTACATCATATGTGACTGATATCAGCCTCTTATAGCGCTCCAGTACTGATATATCCTCCAGACATTACACCATATGTGACTGATATCAGCCTCTTATAACGCTCCAGTACTGATATAACCTCCAGACATTACACCATATGTGACTGATATCAGCCCCTCTTATAACGCTCCAGTACTGATATAACCTCCAGACATTACAACATATGTGACTGATATCATCCTCTTATAACTCTCCAGTACTGATATAACCTCCAGACATTACACCATATGTGACTGATATCAGCCCCTCTTATAACGCTCCATTACTGATATATCCTCCAGACATTACATCATATGTGACTGATATCAGCCCCTCTTATAACGCTTCAGTACTGATATAGCCTCCAGACATTACACCATATGTGAATGATATCAGCCCCTCTTATAACGCTCTTGTACTGATATAACCTCCAGACATTACATCATATGTGACTGATATCTGCCTCTTATAACGCTCCAGTACTGATATAACCTCCAGACATTACACCATATGTGACTGATATCAGCTCCTCTTATAACGCTCCAGTGCTGATATAACCTCCAGACATTACATCATATGTGACTGATATCAGCCTCTCATAACGCTCCAGTACTGATATAACCTCCAGACATTACATCATATGTGAATATCAGCCCCTCTTATAACGCTCCAGTACTGATATAACCTCCAGACATTACACCATATGTGACTGATATCAGCCTCTTATAACGCTCCAGTACTGATATTACCTCCAGACATTACACCATATGTGACTGATATCAGCTCCTCTTATAACGCTCCAGTACTGATATAACCTCCAGACATTACATCATATGTGACTGATATCAGCCCCTCTTACAACGCTCCAGTACTGATATAACCTCCAGACATTACACCATATGTGACTAATATCAGCTCCTCTTATAACGCTCCAGTACTGATATAACCTCCAGACATTACACCATATGTGACTGATATCAGCCCCTCTTATAACGCTCCAGTACTGATATAACCTCCAGACATTACACCATATGTGACTGATATCAGCTCCTCTTATAACGCTCCAGTACTGATATAACCTCCAGACATTACATCATATGTGACTGATATCAGCCCCTCTTATAACGCTCAAGTACTGATATAACCTCCAGACATTACATCATATGTGACTGATATCATCCCCTCTTATAACGCTCCAGTACTGATATAACCTCCAGACATTACATCATATGTGACTGATATCAGCCTCTTATAACGCTCCAGTACTGATATAACCTCCAGACATTACACCATATGTGACTGATATCAGCCTCTTATAACGCTCCACTACTGATATAACCTCCAGACATTACACCATATGTGACTGATATCAGCTCCTCTTATAACGCTCCAGCACTGATATAACATCCAGACATTACACCATATGTGACTGATATCAGCCTCTTATAACGCTCCAGTACTGATATAACCTCCAGACATTACATCATATGTGACTGATATCAGCCCCTCTTATAACGCTCCAGTACTGATATAACCTCCAGACATTACACCATATGTGACTGATATCAGCCTCTTATAACGCTCCAGTACTGATATATCCTCCAGACATTACTTCATATGTGACTAATATCAGCCCCTCTTATAACGCTCCAGTACTGATATAATCTCCAGACATTACATCATATGTGACTGATATCAGCTCCTCTTATAACGCTCCAGTACTGATATAACCTCCAGACATTACACCATATGTGACTGATATCAGCCCCTCTTATAACGCTCCAGTACTGATATAACCTCCAGACATTACACCATATGTGACTGATATCAGCCCCTCTTATAACGCTCCAGTACTGATATAACCTCCAGACATTACACCATATGTGACTGATATCAGCTCCTCTTATAACGCTCCAGTGCTGATATAACCTCCAGACATTACATCATATGTGACTGATATCAGCCTCTCATAACGCTCCAGTACTGATATAACCTCCAGACATTACACCATATGTGACTGATATCAGCCTCTTATAACGCTCCAGTACTGATATTACCTCCAGACATTACACCATATGTGACTGATATCAGCTCCTCTTATAACGCTCCAGTACTGATATAACCTCCAGACATTACATCATATGTGACTGATATCAGCCCCTCTTACAACGCTCCAGTACTGATATAACCTCCAGACATTACACCATATGTGACTAATATCAGCTCCTCTTATAACGCTCCAGTACTGATATAACCTCCAGACATTACACCATATGTGACTGATATCAGCCCCTCTTATAACGCTCCAGTACTGATATAACCTCCAGACATTACACCATATGTGACTGATATCAGCTCCTCTTATAACGCTCCAGTACTGATATAACCTCCAGACATTACATCATATGTGACTGATATCAGCCCCTCTTATAACGCTCAAGTACTGATATAACCTCCAGACATTACATCATATGTGACTGATATCATCCCCTCTTATAACGCTCCAGTACTGATATAACCTCCAGACATTACATCATATGTGACTGATATCAGCCTCTTATAACGCTCCAGTACTGATATAACCTCCAGACATTACACCATATGTGACTGATATCAGCCTCTTATAACGCTCCACTACTGATATAACCTCCAGACATTACACCATATGTGACTGATATCAGCTCCTCTTATAACGCTCCGGCACTGATATAACCTCCAGACATTACACCATATGTGACTGATATCAGCCTCTTATAACGCTCCAGTACTGATATAACCTCCAGACATTACATCATATGTGACTGATATCAGCCCCTCTTATAACGCTCCAGTACTGATATAACCTCCAGACATTACACCATATGTGACTGATATCAGCCTCTTATAACGCTCCAGTACTGATATATCCTCCAGACATTACTTCATATGTGACTAATATCAGCCCCTCTTATAACGCTCCAGTACTGATATAATCTCCAGACATTACATCATATGTGACTGATATCAGCTCCTCTTATAACGCTCCAGTACTGATATAACCTCCAGACATTACACCATATGTGACTGATATCAGCCCCTCTTATAACGCTCCAGTACTGATATAACCTCCAGACATTACACCATATGTGACTGATATCAGCCCCTCTTATAACGCTCCAGTACTGATATAACCTCCAGCCATTACATCATATGTGACTGATATCAGCCTCTTATAACGCTCAAGTACTGATATATCCTCCAGACATTACACCATATGTGACTGATATCAGCCTCTTATAACGCTCCAGTACTGATATAACCTCCAGACATTACACCATATGTGACTGATATCAGCCCCTCTTATAACGCTCCAGTACTGATATAACCTCCAGACATTACAACATATGTGACTGATATCATCCTCTTATAACTCTACAGTACTGATATAACCTCCAGACATTACACCATATGTGACTGATATCAGCCCCTCTTATAACGCTCCATTACTGATATATCCTCCAGACATTACATCATATGTGACTGATATCAG
Source organism: Phyllobates terribilis (assembly GCF_046119375.1). NCBI lineage: Eukaryota > Metazoa > Chordata > Amphibia > Anura > Dendrobatidae > Phyllobates > Phyllobates terribilis. Next base: position 193,381,757 of record NW_027362769.1, on the reverse strand, counting down.
CCCCTCTTATAACGCTTCAGTACTGATATAGCCTCCAGACATTACACCATATGTGAATGATATCAGCCCCTCTTATAACGCTCTAGTACTGATATAACCTCCAGACATTACATCATATGTGACTGATATCTGCCTCTTATAACGCTCCAGTACTGATATAACCTCCAGACATTACACCATATGTGACTGATATCAGCTCCTCTTATAACGCTCCAGTGCTGATATAACCTCCAGACATTACATCATATGTGACTGATATCAGCCTCTCATAACGCTCCAGTACTGATATAACCTCCAGACATTACATCATATGTGAATATCAGCCCCTCTTATAACGCTCCAGTACTGATATAACCTCCAGACATTACACCATATGTGACTGATATCAGCCTCTTATAACGCTCCAGTACTGATATTACCTCCAGACATTACACCATATGTGACTGATATCAGCTCCTCTTATAACGCTCCAGTACTGATATAACCTCCAGACATTACATCATATGTGACTGATATCAGCCCCTCTTACAACGCTCCAGTACTGATATAACCTCCAGACATTACACCATATGTGACTAATATCAGCTCCTCTTATAACGCTCCAGTACTGATATAACCTCCAGACATTACACCATATGTGACTGATATCAGCCCCTCTTATAACGCTCCAGTACTGATATAACCTCCAGACATTACACCATATGTGACTGATATCCGCTCCTCTTATAACGCTCCAGTACTGATATAACCTCCAGACATTACATCATATGTGACTGATATCAGCCCCTCTTATAACGCTCAAGTACTGATATAACCTCCAGACATTACATCATATGTGACTGATATCATCCCCTCTTATAACGCTCCAGTACTGATATAACCTCCAGACATTACATCATATGTGACTGATATCAGCCTCTTATAACGCTCCAGTACTGATATAACCTCCAGACATTACACCATATGTGACTGATATCAGCCTCTTATAACGCTCCACTACTGATATAACCTCCAGACATTACACCATATGTGACTGATATCAGCTCCTCTTATAACGCTCCAGCACTGATATAACCTCCAGACATTACACCATATGTGACTGATATCAGCCCCTCTTATAACGCTCAAGTACTGATATAACCTCCAGACATTACATCATATGTGACTGATATCAGCCCCTCTTATAACTCTCCAGTACTGATATAACCTCCAGACATTACATCATATGTGACTGATATCATCCCCTTATAACGCTCCAGTACTGATATAACCTCCAGACATTACACCATATGTGACTGATATCAGCCCCTCTTATAACGCTCCAGTACTGATATAACCTCCAGACATTACACCATATGTGACTGATATCAGCTCCTCTTATAACGCTCCAGCACTGATATAACCTCCAGACATTACACCATATGTGACTGATATCAGCCCCTCTTATAACGCTCCAGTACTGATATAACCTCCAGACATTACATCATATGTGACTGATATCTGCCTCTTATAACGCTCCATTACTGATATAACCTCCAGACATTATATCATATGTGACTGATATCAGCCTCTTATAACGCTCCAGTACTGATATAACCTCCAGACATTACACCATATGTGACTGATATCAGCCCCTCTTATAACGCTCCAGTACTGATATAACCTCCAGACATTACACCATATGTGACTAATATCAGCTCCTCTTATAACACTCCAGTACTGATATAACCTCCAGACATTACAACATATGTGACTGATATCAGCCTCTTATAACGCTCCAGTACTGATATAACCTCCAGACATTACATCATATGTGACTGATATCAGCCCCTCTTATAACTCTCCAGTACTGATATAACCTCCAGACATTACATCATATGTGACTGATATCAGCCCCTCTTATAACGCTCCAGTACTGATATAACCTCCAGACATTACATCATATGTGACTGATATCAGCCCCTCCTATAACGCTCCAGTACTGATATAACCTCCAGACATTACATCATATGTGACTGATATCAGCCCCTCTTATAACGCTCCAGTACTGATATAACCTCCAGACATTACACCATATGTGACTGATATCAGCCCCTCTTATAACGCTCCAGTACTGATATAACCTCCAGACATTACATCATATGTGACTGATATCAGCCTCTTATAACGCTCCAGTACTGATATATCCTCCAGACATTACACCATATGTGACTGATATCAGCCTCTTATAACGCTCCAGTACTGATATAACCTCCAGACATTACACCATATGTGACTGATATCAGCCCCTCTTATAACGCTCCAGTACTGATATAACCTCCAGACATTACATCATATGTGACTGATATCATCCTCTTATAACGCTCCAGTACTGATATAACCTCCAGACATTACACCATATGTTACTGATATCAGCCCCTCTTATAACGCTCCATTACTGATATATCCTCCAGACATTACATCATATGTGACTGATATCAGCCCCTCTTATAACGCTTCAGTACTGATATAGCCTCCAGACATTACACCATATGTGACTGATATCAGCCCCTCTTATAACGCTCCAGTACTGATATAACCTCCAGACATTACATCATATGTGACTGATATCAGCCTCTTATAACGCTCCAGTACTGATATATCCTCCAGACATTACATCATATGTGACTGATATCATCCTTTTATAACGCTCCAGTACTGATATAACCTCCAGACATTACACCATATGTGACTGATATCAGCTCCTCTTATAACGCTCCAGTGCTGATATAACCTCCAGACATTACATCATATGTGACTGATATCAGCCTCTCATAACGCTCCAGTACTGATATAACCTCCAGACATTACATCATATGTGACTGATATCAGCCCCTCTTATAACGCTCCAGTACTGATATAACCTCCAGACATTACACCATATGTGACTGATATCAGCCTCTTATAACGCTCCAGTACTGATATTACCTCCAGACATTACACCATATGTGACTGATATCAGCTCCTCTTATAACGCTCCAGTACTGATATAACCTCCAGACATTACATCATATGTGACTGATATCAGCCCCTCTTACAACGCTCCAGTACTGATATAACCTCCAGACATTACACCATATGTGACTAATATCAGCTCCTCTTATAACGCTCCAGTACTGATATAACCTCCAGACATTACACCATATGTGACTGATATCAGCCCCTCTTATAACGCTCCAGTACTGATATAACCTCCAGACATTACACCATATGTGACTGATATCAGCTCCGCTTATAATGCTCCAGTACTGATATAACCTCCAGACATTACATCATATGTGACTGATATCAGCCCCTCTTATAACGCTCAAGTACTGATATAACCTCCAGACATTACATCATATGTGACTGATATCAGCCCCTCTTATAACGCTCCAGTACTGATATAACCTCCAGACATTACACCATATGTGACTGATATCAGCCTCTTATAACGCTCCAGTACTGATATAACCTCCAGACATTACACCATATGTGACTGATATCAGCCCCTCTTATAACGCTCCAGTACTGATATAACCTCCAGACATTACATCATATGTGACTGATATCAGCCTCTTATAACGCTCCAGTACTGATATAACCTCCAGACATTACATCATATGTGACTGATATCAGCCCCTCTTATAACGCTCCAGTACTGATATAACCTCCAGACATTACACCATATGTGACTGATATCATCCCCTCTTATAACGCTCCAGTACTGATATAACCTCCAGACATTACACCATATGTGACTGATATCAGCCCCTCTTATAACGCTCCAGTACTGATATAACCTCCAGACATTACAACATATGTGACTGATATCAGCGTCTTATAACGCTCCAGTACTGATATAACCTCCAGACATTACACCATATGTGACTGATATCAGCCCCTCTTATAACGCTCCAGCACTGATATAACCTCCAGACATTACATCATATGTGACTGATATCAGCCCATCTTATAACTCTCCAATACTGATATAACCTCCAGACATTACATCATATGTGACTGATATCAGCCCCTCTTATAACGCTCCAGCACTGATATAACCTCCAGACATTACACCATATGTGACTGATATCAGCCTCTTATAACGCTCCAGTACTGATATAACCTCCAGACATTACATCATCTGTGACTGATATTAGCCCATCTTATAACTCTCCAGTACTGATATAACCTCCAGACATTACACCATATGTGACTGATATCAGCCCCTCTTATAACGCTCCAGTACTGATATAACCTCCAGACATTACATCATCTGTGACTGATATCAGCCCATCTTATAACTCTCCAGTACTGATATAACCTCCAGACATTACACCATATGTGACTGATATCAGCCTCTTATAACGCTGCAGCACTGATATAACCTCCAGACATTACATCATATGTGACTGATATCAGCCTCTTATAACACTCCAGTACTGATATAACCTCCAGACATTACATCATATGTGACTGATATCAGCCTCTTATAACGCTCCTGTACTGATATAACCTCCAGACATTACATCATATGTGACTGATATCAGCCCCTCTTATAACGCTCCAGTACTGATATAACCTCCAGACATTACACCATATGTGACTGATATCAGCCTCTTATAACACTGCAGCACTGATATATCCTCCAGACATTACAACATATGTGACTGATATCAGCCCATCTTATAACTCTCCAGTACTGATATAACCTCCAGACATTACACCATATGTGACTGATATCAGCCTCTTATAACGCTCTAGTACTGATATATCCTCCAGACATTACACCATATGTGACTGATATCAGCCCCTCTTATAACGCTCCAGCACTGATATAACCTCCAGACATTACATCATATGTGACTGATATCAGCCCATCTTATAACTCTCCAGTACTGATATAACCTCCAGACATTACACCATATGTGACTGATATCAGCCCATCTTATAACACTCCAGTACTGATATAACCTCCAGACATTACATCATATGTGACTGATATCTGCTTCTTATAACGCTCAAGTACTGATATAACCTCCAGACATTACATCATATGTGACTGATATCAGCCCCTCTTATAACTCTCCAGTACTGATATAACCTCCAGACATTACATCATATGTGACTGATATCATCCCCTTATAACGCTCCAGTACTGATATAACCTCCAGACATTACACCATATGTGACTGATATCAGCTCCTCTTATAACGCTCCAGCACTGATATAACCTCCAGACATTACACCATATGTGACTGATATCATCCCCTCTTATAACGCTCCAGTACTGATATAACCTCCAGACATTACATCATATGTGACTGATATCTGCCTCTTATAACGCTCCAGTACTGATATAACCTCCAGACATTACATCATATGTGACTGATATCAGCTTCTTATAACGCTCCAGTACTGATATAACCTCCAGACATTACACCATATGTGACTGATATCAGCCTCTTATAACGCTCCAGTACTGATATCACCTCCAGACATTACATCATATGTGACTGATATCAGCTCCTCTTATAACGCTCCAGTACTGATATAACCTTCTGACTTTACACCATATGTGACTGATATCAGCCCCTCTTATAACGCTCCAGTACTGATATAACCTCCAGACATTACACCATATGTGATTGATATCAGCCTCTTATAACGCTCCAGTACTGATATAACCTCCAGACATTACACCATATGTGACTGATATCAGCCCCTCTTATAACGCTCCAGTACTGATATAACCTCCAGACATTACATCATATGTGACTGATATCAGCCTCTTATAACGCTCCAGTACTGATATAACCTCCAGACATTACATCATATGTGACTGATATCAGCCCCTCTTATAACGCTCCAGTACTGATATAACCTCCAGACATTACACCATATGTGACTGATATCAGCCCCTCTTATAATGCTCCAGTACTTATATAACCTCCAGACATTACACCATATGTGACTGATATCAGCCCCTCTTATAACGCTCCAGTACTGATATAACCTCCAGACATTACATCATATGTGACTGATATCAGCCTCTTATAACGCTCCAGTACTGATATAACCTCCAGACATTACACCATATGTGACTGATATCAGCCCCTCTTATAACGCTCCAGCACTGATATAACCTCCAGACATTACATCATATGTGACTGATATCAGCCCATCTTATAACTCTCCAATAGTGATATAACCTCCAGACATTACATCATATGTGACTGATATCAGCCCCTCTTATAACGCTCCAGCACTGATATAACCTCCAGACATTACACCATATGTGACTGATATCAGCCTCTTATAACGCTCCAGTACTGATATAACCTCCAGACATTACATCATCTGTGACTGATATCAGCCCATCTTATAACTCTCCAGTACTGATATAACCTCCAGACATTACACCATATGTGACTGATATCAGCCCCTCTTATAACGCTCCAGTACTGATATAACCTCCAGACATTACATCATCTGTGACTGATATCAGCCCATCTTATAACTCTCCAGTACTGATATAACCTCCAGACATTACACCATATGTGACTGATATCAGCCCCTCTTATAACTCTCCAGTACTGATATAACCTCCAGACATTACACCATATGTGACTGATATCAGCCTCTTATAACGCTGCAGCACTGATATAACCTCAAGACATTACAACATATGTGACTGATATCAGCCTCTTATAACACTCCAGTACTGATATAACCTCCAGACATTACATCATATGTGACTGATATCAGCCTCTTATAACGCTCCTGTACTGATATAACCTCCAGACATTACATCATATGTGACTGATATCAGCCCCTCTTATAACGCTCCAGTACTGATATAACCTCCAGACATTACACCATATGTGACTGATATCAGCCCCTCTTATAACGCTCCAGTACTGATATAACCTCCAGACATTACATCATCTGTGACTGAAATCAGCCCATCTTATAACTCTCCAGTACTGATATAACCTCCAGACATTACATCATCTGTGACTGATATCAGCCCATCTTATAACTCTCCATTACTGATATAACCTCCAGACATTACACCATATGTGACTGATATCAGCCTCTTATAACGCTGCAGCACTGATATAACCTCCAGACATTACAACATATGTGACTGATATCAGCCCATCTTATAACTCTCCAGTACTGATATAACCTCCAGACATTACACCATATGTGACTGATATCAGCCTCTTATAACGCTCTAGTACTGATATAACCTCCAGACATTACACCATATGTGACTGATATCAGCCCCTCTTATAACGCTCCAGCACTGATATAACCTCCAGACATTACATCATATGTGACTGATATCAGCCCATCTTATAACTCTCCAGTACTGATATAACCTCCAGACATTACACCATATGTGACTGATATCAGCCCATCTTATAACATTCCAGTACTGATATAACCTCCAGACATTACATCATATGTGACTGATATCAGCCTCTTATAACACTCCAGTACTGATATAACCTCCAGACATTACACCATATGTGACTGATATCTGCTTCTTATAACGCTCCAGTACTGATATAACCTCCAGACATTACACCATATGTGACTGATATCAGCCTCTTATAACGCTTCAGTACTGATATATCCTCCAGACATTACATCATATGTGACTGATATCAGACCCTCTTATAACGCTCCAGTACTGATATAACCTCCAGACATTACACCATATGTGACTGATATCAGCTCCTCTTATAACGCTTCAGTACTGATATAACCTTCAGACATTACACCATATGTGACTGATATCAGCCTCTTATAACGCTCCAGTACTGATATAACCTCCAGACATTACATCATATGTGACTGATATCAGCTTCTTATAACGCTCCAGTACTGATATAACCTTCAGACATTACACCATATGTGACTGATATCAGCCTCTTATAACGCTCCAGTACTGATATAACCTCCAGACATTACATCATATGTGACTGATATCAGCCTCTTATAACACTCCAGCACTGATATAACCTCCAGACATTACATCATATGTGACTGATATCAGCTCCTCTTATAACGCTCCAGTACTGATATAACCTCCAGACATTACATCATATGTGACTGATATCAGCCCCTCTTATAACTCTCCAGTACTGATATAACCTCCAGACATTACACCATATGTGACTGATATCAGCCTCTTATAAAGCTCCAGTACTGATATAACCTCCAGACATTACACCATATGTGACTGATATCAGCTCTTCTTATAACGCTTCAGTACTGATATAACCTTCAGACATTACACCATATGTGACTGATATCAGCCTCTTATAACGCTCCAGTACTGATATAACCTCCAGACATTACATCATATGTGACTGATATCATCTTCTTATAACGCTCCAGTACTGATATAACCTTCAGACATTACACCATATGTGACTGATATCAGCCTCTTATAACGCTCCAGTACTGATATAACCTCCAGACATTACATCATATGTGACTGATATCAGCCTCTTATAACACTCCAGCACTGATATAACCTCCAGACATTACATCATATGTGACTGATATCAGCCTCTTATAACGCTCCAGTACTGATATAACCTCCAGACATTACACCATATGTGACTGATATCAGCCCCTCTTATAACGCTCCAGTACTGATATAACCTCCAGACATTACATCATATGTGACTGATATCAGCTCCTCTTATAACGCTCCAGTACTGATATAACCTCCAGACATTACACCATATGTGACTGATATCAGCCTCTTATAATGCTCCAGTACTGATATAACCTCCAGACATTACATCATATGTGACTGATATCAGCCCCTCTTATAACTCTCCAGTACTGATATAACCTCCAGACATTACATCATATGTGACTGATATCAGCCCCTCTTATAACGCTCCAGTACTGATATAACCTCCAGACATTACATCATATGTGACTGATATCAGCCCCTCCTATAACGCTCCAGTACTGATATAACCTCCAGACATTACATCATATGTGACTGATATCAGCCCCTCTTATAACGCTCCAGTACTGCTATAACCTCCAGACATTACACCATATGTGACTGATATCAGCCTCTCTTATAACGCTCCAGTACTGCTATAACCTCCAGACATTACACCATATGTGACTGATATCAGCCCCTCTTATAACGCTCCAGTACTGATATAACCTCCAGACATTACACCATATGTGACTGATATCAGCCTCTTATAACGCTCCAGTACTGATATAACCTCCAGACATTACACCATATGTGACTGATATCAGCCTCTTATAACGCTCCAGCCCTGATATAACCTCCAGACATTACATCACATGTGACTGATATCAGCCGCTCTTATAACGCTCCAGTACTGATATAACCTCCAGACATTACACCATATGTGACTGATATCAGCCTCTTATAACGCTCCAGTACTGATATAACCTCCAGACATTACACCATATGTGACTGATATCAGCCTCTTATAACGCTCCAGTACTGATATAACCTCCAGACATTACACCATATGTGACTGATATCAGCCCCTCTTATAACGCTCCAGTACTGATATAACCTCCAGACATTACATCATATGTGACTGATATCAGCCTCTTATAACGCTCCAGTACTGATGTAACCTCCAGACATTACATCATATGTGACTGATATCAGCTCCTCTTATAACGCTCCAGCACTGATATAACCTCCAGACATTACATCATATGTGACTGATATCAGCCTCTTATAACGCTCCAGCCCTGATATAATGGCTGTTGTTGTGAGCAGCAGGAGAAGGGTTAACTCTCGGCCCCTCTATTTGTGGAGTGTCCGGGGGCGCTGTGTCCGGAGTCATCATCGTCTCTGTGCGGTTTCCGGGGGCTTCGTGTGTCCAGCTGACCCCCCGTCATTCTGGTGGAGGAGTCGCAGCTGGTGCACAGTAATGTCTGTCGCCGCCCCGGGTGCCAATCTCTTCAATCTCATCACATGACCCCACGTGGCGGCTCCCGGGGGTCGTACGGGGCGACAATATCTCTTCGTCCATCATTATTCTTAGGCAGCGGTGATTTCAGGCGCTGCACATGTGACAAGGAGCAGAGAAATAGTCTGCAGCACAGTGATCCAGGAACGGGGGACGGAGACCCTCACAGGCAGACAATGGTGAAGGAGACAGGAGGCCGAGGGGTAGCAGCAGCTCCCGTGGTGCTGAGGGGGCAGCGCGGTCATTGCAGCCTGTAGGGTTTCCTGTAGTGTTCAGTTTTCAGGTTAAATCTGAAGAGGAGACAATCAGACGTCCTGCATCACTGAACTCCGAGGACAAGGACGCTCGGGAAAAATCTCACAAGTGTTTAGGTGAGGAACCTACAAGAGTAGATGACAGAAAAAGGACTTATGAGGACCGAGATTGTGTGGGGACATCAGTTAGGAGATATATGTAGTAGGTGGCAGATTTGATCTAGAAGGAGGAGTGTGAGAACACAGCTTTTAATCTTAGTTATCCAGACAAGTAAATTCAGTAGGCCAGGAGCCATACACCTTTATCTTTATCTTGACTTTTGAATTTGTGTTCTTTGGTTAATCAACACAGACAATTGTTTGAATAAGCCCGGATGTTGATAACTTGAGTTGATATTTGTTAATTGATGAATGGCCGCTATTTACATCAGCTTTATCAGCTCCTACTACATATTTTCTGTTAGTTTTGCAAGACCGCAACTCAGAGTCTTGGTGCAATAATGTTTGCTAATATGCTTATTACATATTGTACTAGGCCAGCTAGTTTGTTGATCTGCAGATCAATGGGATACCATCTATGCAAATTGATTAAATGCTCTATGAGACATGAGCACCTGCTACCTTTCCCCCTGACCTGTGAATGATAACCAGAGCCACAGATGTAAATATAAAAAGGGATTTCTATCATGCTGCAGAGAAGACAGGGTAATTCTTCAGGACAGCAGCTTGGTAGCATGGCTCCATCAAGAGAGATACAGATGTGACTTTACAGGATATCAGACAGCCAAGTTGAGACCATCCGATCACCTGGTTCCATGGATATGTTCAGAGAAAGCCAGGTTGGGACCATCCGATCACCTGGTTCCCTGGATGTGTTCAGAGAAAGCCAGGTTGGGACCATCCGATCACCTGGTTCCCTGGATGTGTTCAGAGAAAGCCAGGTTGGGACCATCCGATCACCTGGTTCCCTGGATATGTTCAGAGAAAGCCAGGTTGGGACCATCCGATCACCTGGTTCCATGGATATGTTCAGAGAAAGCCAGGTTGGGACCATCCGATCACCTGGTTCCCTGGATATGTTCAGAGAAAGCCAGGTTGGGACCATCCGGTCTCTGGTTCCATGGATATGTTCAGAGAAAGCCAGGTTGGGACCATCCGATCACCTGGTTCCATGGATATGTTCGGAGAAAGCCAGGTTGGGACCATCTGATCACCTGGTTCCATGGATATGTTCAGAGAAAGCCAGGTTGGGACCATCCGGTCTCTGGTTCCATGGATATGTTCGGAGAAAGCCAGGTTGGGACCATCCGATCACCTGGTTCCATGGATATGTTCAGAGAAAGCCAGGTTGGAACCATCCGATCACCTGGTTCCATGGATATGTTTGGAGAAAGCCAGGTTGGGACCATCCGATCACCTGGTTCCCTGGATGTGTTCAGAGAAAGCCAGGTTGGAACCATCCGATCACCTGGTTCCATGGATATGTTTGGAGAAAGCCAGGTTGGGACCATCCGATCACCTGGTTCCCTGGATGTGTTCAGAGAAAGCCAGGTTGGGACCATTCGATCACCTGGTTCCCTGGATGTGTTCAGAGAAAGCCAGGTTGGGACCATCTGATCACCTGGTTCCCTGGATATGTTAAGAGAAAGCCAGGTTGGGACCATCCGATTACCTGGTTCTATGGATATGTTCAGAGAAAGCCAGGTTGGGACCATCCGATCACCTGGTTCCCTGGATATGTTCAGAGAAAGCCAGGTTGGGACCATCTGATCACCTGGTTCCATGGATATGTTCAGAGAAAGCCAGGTTGGGACCATCCGATCACCTGGTTCCATGGATATGTTCGGAGAAAGCCAGGTTGGGACCATCTGATCACCTGGTTCCATGGATATGTTCAGAGAAAGCCAGGTTGGGACCATCCGGTCTCTGGTTCCATGGATATGTTCAGAGAAAGCCAGGTTGGAACCATCCGATCACCTGGTTCCATGGATATGTTTGGAGAAAGCCAGGTTGGGACCATCCGATTACCTGGTTCCATGGATATGTTCGGAGAAAGCCAGGTTGGGACCATCCGGTCCCCTGGTTTCATGGATATGTTCGCAGAAAGCCAGGTTGGGCTCATCCGGTCTCTGGTTCCATGGATATGTTCGGAGAAAGCCAGGTTGGGACCATCCGGTCACCTGGTTCCATGGATATGTTCGGAAAAAGCCAGGTTGGGACCATCCGGTCTCTGGTTCCATGGATATGTTCGGAGAAAGCCAGGTTAGGACCATCCGGTGTAGCGTCGGCGTCCCTGCCTCCTGCTAGGCAGGGATGCCGTTCCCCTCACCTCTCCGCTCCGTGCCCGGTGGCTTCCTCCCACTCTGCTGGCAGCGCGCGCTGCTTCCCAGCCTCTGTGCTTAGGGTGTGCGCGCACGCGCTCCCCCTCTCTTAAAGTGGCCGCGCGTGCCGTCCTAAGGAGTCCCCGGCCAATGGCCGGAGGACTTCACCATATATAAGGCACCTCCTCCAAAATGGAGGTGCCCGAGCAATGTTGTTGCAAAGCCTTTCAACTCTGCTTCAGCCCTCAGGTCCCGTTACCAGTTACCTGCCAGTCACCTGCTTGATACCTGCCTGATATCTGCTTACCTGCTTGCTATCCTGTGGTCCGACAGTCTGCCTACCAGCACCTGTCAGTCTGTCTATGGATCAGTCCGCCTGCGGACCAGGAAGTACCTGCCAGATACCTGCCTGCTAGCCTACCTGGAGGCTCTGCCGTCACTTGCTGTGACCACCTGCTTGTCCAGAGACTCTTGCCCGCTCACCTGGGAGCGCTCACCTGCTACCTACCTGCTAGCCTACCTGGAGGCTTAGCCGTCACTTGTCGTGACCACCTGCCTGTCCAGAGACTCTTGCCCGCTCACCTGGGAGCTCTCACCTGCTACCTGCTTGCTAGCCTACCTGGAGGCTCTGCCGTCACTTGCCGTGACCACCTGCCTGTCCAGAGACTCTTGCCCGCTCACCTGGGAGCGCTCACCTGCTACCTGCCTGCTAGCCTACCTGGAGGCTCTGCCGTCACTTGCCGTGACCACCTGCCTGTCCAGAGACTCTTGCCCGCTCACCTGGGAGCGCTCACCTGCTACCTGCCTGCTAGCCGTCTAGAGACTCTTACCCTGCTGTCACTTGCCGTGACCATCCGCCTGTCAAGAGACTGTCCCCGTCACTTGCCGTGACCTCCTGCCCTTCCACCCAGAGACTGTCCCTGTCACTTGCCGTGACTACCTGCCCGCCTTCCCTGGGAGCCACCCGCTTCCTTACAAGGACTGCCCCTTTGTATAGTTGCTCAGAGGTTCCACCTCCCAGACCCGTTACAGTTTGCTCGGGCCATGGAACCCGGTGGCACCCAAGCTCCCTCGCTCTCGGACCTATGCCATGAACTGTCCCGTCAGAGGTCCCAACAGGAGTCCATCCTGAGCCACCTGCATAGTGTTAACTCCCGTCTGGACACACTGACTACATCTTCGGGACCGGCTTCCAGTCGCACGACTCCTACCCCGGCAGCGCCGCTGGCCATCAATTCCATGGCATCTCTTCCCGGTCCCCGCCTCACCGCCCCGCCTCGTTTTGGCGGAGATCCCGGACAGGCACGGGGCTTCATTAACCTGTGTACTCTGCACTTCGAACTGTTGGCACACCAGTTTTCCACCGACCGAGCCAAAGTAGCCTTCATCATGTCCCATCTCACGGGAGAGGCGCTGGCTTGGTTAAATCCTCTATGGGAGAGAGGAGACCCCCTGGTGTCCAACATGCCAGCCTTTCTCACGACTTTCCGGAAGGTCTTCGACGAACCAGGATGGAGGACCTCATCCGCCTCATCTCTGCTACACCTCCGCCAAGGAAGTCTCACCGTGGGCCAATATGCCATACGGTTCCGTACCCTTGCTTCGGAGCTTCGGAGCTTGCCTGGGATAACGACGCCCTGGTGTCCGTCTTCTGGGAGGGTCTGTCCGGCCGTATTAAAGATGAACTCGCCGGTCGGGACATTCCTACCACTCTCGACGACTTAATTACACTTGCCACCCGGATTGACATCCGGTTCCAGGAGCGCACCAAAGAGGCCACCCGTGAGAGGAGGTTTCCACGCCCTACCTTCCAGAGACCCGTCACTTCCTCCGTTACTCCCCCGGCGCACTCACCCGAGCCTATGCAGGTCGACCAGACCAAGATGGTCAAGACCCGTCAAGAATTACGCCGTGCCGAGGGGAGCTGCTTCTACTGTGGCAGTAAGGAGCACCGGATCCGTTCCTGCCCAGAGAGGTCGGGAAACGCCTGTGTCTAGGGTCGCTCAGAGAGGTCGCCCTAGACAGAAATAAACCCTCTCCATCTCTAATGCTGTCGGTCTCTATCATCTGCGGGGAGAACCGTTATTTTGAACTGGCTCAACTTGACTCTGGAGCTGCCGGAAATCTCATTTCTCAGTCCCTGGTAGAGAAATACCGCATTCCCACCAAACCTCTGGCTGTACCCTTATCTGTCGCCGCCGTGGATGGGGGCCTGTTACCTCACCCCATCCAACTCATCACCGAATCCTTAACTTTGCAGGTGGGAATGCTGCACTCTGAGAGCATCTTCTTTCATGTTCTGCCTGGACTCTCTCACGCCCTCCTGCTAGGCCTACCTTGGCTCCAGAAACACGCACCCGTGCTTGATTGGCAGACCGGAGCAGTTCTTCGCTGGGGACAGGACTGCCATAAGACTTGTTTAGTTCCCGTTCATCCTGCTCGTCCTTCTCCTATCCCAGCCAATCTACCCGGCCTACCGGTTCCCTATTGGTCTTTTGCGGACGTCTTTAATAAAAGAGAGGCAGAGACATTACCCCCTCATAGACCATACGACTGCCCAATTGACCTGATGCCCGGCCCTACTCCTCCCCGTGGGCGTATTTACCCTTTGTCCGCTGCTGAGACCCGGTCCATGTCTGAATATATTGAGGAGAATCTGGCCCGGGGATTTATCTGGAAATCTACCTCCCCGGCGGGAGCAGGCTTCTTCTTCGTCAAAAAGAAGGACGGCTCACTCCGTCCCTGTATAGACTATAGAGGCCTTAACCAGATCACAGTGAAGAATAAATACCCCCTTCCGCTCATTCCTGAATTATTGACCGTCTGAGGGGGGCTTGAATCTTCACCAAGCTGGACCTCCGTGGGGCGTATAATCTGGTCCGTCAGGGGGATGACTGGAAGACGGCATTCAACACCCGGGACGGCCACTATGAATACCTTGTAATGCCCTTCGGTCTCTGTAATGCTCCCGCCGTCTTTCAAGAGTTGGTCAATGACATCTTCCGTGACCTTCTCTACTCCTGCGTGGTGGTATACCTGGTCGACATCTTGGTCTTCTCTCCGGATCTTCTCACTCACCGGAGGGATGTTCGTCAAGTCCTGCTCAGGCTCAGGCAGAACCACCTCTACGCTAAGTATGAGAAGTGCATCTTTGAGCAGACCTCGCTTCCGTTTCTGGGCTACATAATCTCTCAGACCGCCCTACAAATGGACCCTGAGAAACTGTCTGCCATCCAGAAGTGGCCCCGACCAGAGGGGTTGAAGGCTATTCAGCGGTTCCTGGGCTTCGCCAACTACTACCGCCTCTTCATTCCGCACTTCTCTTCCCAGACTGCCCCTATCTCGGCACTCACCCGTAAGGGCGCTAATCCCAGAGAATGGCCGCCCGAAGCAGAGGAGGCCTTCCTTTCCTTGAAACAAGCTTTTTCCTCCGCCCCTGTGCTGCATCGTCCGGCCGGCAACAAACAATTCTTCCTAGAAGTAGACGCCTCCTCCTCCGGAGCCGGAGCGGTACTCACCCAAAAGTCGTGTTCCGGAAGAATGGTAACCTGCGGCTTCTTCTCCAAACTCTTCTCCTCTTCTGAGCGCAATTATTCTATAGGAGACCGAGAATTGTTGGCCATTAAGCTGGCACTGGAGGAGTGGTGTTACCTGCTCGAGCGGGCTCTTCACCCGGTAATAATTTACACGGACCACAAGAACTTGGCTTACCTCCAGAGTGCCCAGAGACTTAACCCGCGCCAAGCCCGGTGGTCCTTGTTCTTCTCCCGCTTTAATTTTATTCTTCATTTTCGCCCGGCTGACAAAAACATCAAAGCTGATGCTTCATCCCGATCCTTTTTGGTCTCTGATCTTGAGGAGGAGCCTAAACACATCATCGACCCCGCCAAAGTAATGCAGGTGGCCCCCGTGAATCTAAATCGTCTTCCACCCGGTAAGACGTTCGTATCTGTTCCGGATTGTGTGAAGGTTCTACACTGGGGACACTCGTCCAAGCTAGCTGGCCACGCTGGTCAGAAAAAGACCCTCCAGCTTATTTCCCAGCATTACTGGTGGCCTACCCTGCACAAGGACGTAATAGATTTTGTTTCAGCCTGTGTGTCCTGCGCCCGCAACAAGGTTCCGAGACATCTGCCAGCCGGCCGTCTCCTTCCTCTTCCTGTACCTGCTGCCCCGTGGCAGCATATAGCTATGGACTTTATTACGGACCTCCCTGTCTCTGCCGGCTGTACGGTCATATGGGTGGTCGCTGACCGCTTTTCCAAAATGGCTCACTTTATTCCTCTGCCGGGTCTCCCGTCTGCATCAGAGTTAGCTAAAGACTTTATTCATCATGTCTTCCGTCTTCATGGTCTTCCTCTCCACATCGTATCCGACCGAGGGGTTCAGTTCACCTCTCGTTTCTGGCGAGCCATGTGTAAACTGCTGGGGATCACCTTGGACTTTTCTTCTGCTTATCACCCACAGTCCAATGGCCAAGTTGAACGGATCAACCAAATTTTAACCAGTTACCTCCGGCACTTTGTTAATGCTCACCATTCCGACTGGGTGGATCTTTTACAGTGGGCCGAATTTTCTTACAATAATCACGAGAGCGAATCTTCCTCCAAATCCCGTTTTTTTGTAGTCTTCGGTCAGCATCCTCGGATCCCGTTTCCCGTCTCCGCTTCGGTGGACAATCCGGCTGCGGAATCTCTCGTTAACGAATTTTCCTCCATTTGGGAAAGTACCAGATCCGCACTTCTTCAGTCATCCGAGCGGATGAAAAAACAGGCTGACAAAGACGTCTGGGTCCTCCACAATTCCTTCCTGGAGATAAGGTCTGGCTCTCTTCCAAATATGTCCGGCTCAAGATTCCTTCCTATAAGTTAGGGCCTCGGTTCATCGGCCCACTGGAAGTTATCAAACAGATCAATCCGGTGGCCTATAAATTGAAACTCCCGGCCAATTTGCGGATTCCTAACTCCTTCCATGTATCTCTACTCAAACCCGTGGTACTTAACTCTTTTTCCAAATCTACAGGTACGCCTCCTGCTCCGGTTTTCGCTGAAAACGAGTTTGAGATAGAGAACATTCTGGCCACCAAAAGGGTAAGAGGAAAGTCCTTTTTTCCAGTGGATTGGAAGGGGTTTGGTCCGAGGAGAGAACATGGAAGCCTCGGGAGAACATCCATGCCCCGCTCATCCTTGATAAATTTCTCTCTGGCCTAAAAAAGGGGGGGCCTAAAGGGGGGGGTACTGTAGCGTCGGCGTCCCTGCCTCCTGCTAGGCAGGGACGCCGTTCCCCTCACCTCTCCGCTCCGTGCCCGGCTGCTTCCTCCCGCTCTGCTGGCAGCGCGCGCTGCTTCCCGGCCTCTGTGCTTAGGGCGCGCGCGCTCCCCCTCTCTTAAAGGGGCCGCGCGCGCCGCCCTAAGGAGTCCCCGGCCAATGGCCGGAGGACTTCACCATATATAAGGCACCTCCTCCAAGATGGAGGTGACGCGCCCCCTGGGCCGTGGGGCACTCGGATCCGGGCAATAGGGAGACGATGGGGGTAGTAGTGGCTGCCCGGTTCCGTGGCTCAGGGTGGTCAGGCCAATGGTAGTCTGCTATGTTCTGCTGATAATGTCCGACTACGCCACCCGTGGATTTGCGGTTATTAGGAACCGCCGCTGCATGCAGACCGCTGGGGCTGATGAGGTGTGCAGCTAGGGTAGTGTGACTCCCCACGGGAAGAGTGCGGCCCCAGGGCAGTATAGTGGATGGTGGGAGTGATGGTAGTGAGAGTCCCAGTGATGATAGTGCTGGAGGAGCAAGGAGCACACAGACAACAGGTTGCAGTCCAGGGTCTTTACTTGAACAGGTAAACTGACCCACAAGCAGTCCCAGCTAGGAGGGGACCTGGATGTCTGAGAGCAACGGGGAAATTGGCCCTGGTCAGGGTGAGGGTGTAGGCCTACCGTGCTTTCTGCGCTCCTTCTGGCTATCTCCTCCTGATAGGATAACAGCCCACGTTTCCGAGCTTTCCGTGCTTTCTCGCCTGTATGGCCTGCGACGTGGGTTCCTTTCTGCTCCCAGCCTTGTACGGCTTTACTGGTCCCTTCGGTTGTGGCAGGGCCTCCAGGCTTCTTAGGCCAAGGAAAGTACAGTCCCTTGCGAACTGGTTCTCTGCTGGGGGATGTGGAATCCTTCCAGCCTCAGACACCAAAGTCTGGTAAATTAAGTCCTCTTTCTGCCAAGACAGGCTCTCTTCGCCTCTTGTCTCTGGCTTGTGGCTCTCCTCCTGCCACACTTCCTCTTAGGTTACAATGCAACTTTCTGTCCCTGCTCCACTCTGGGACACGTCTCAAAGCTGAGACGGGCAATCCAGTTCTCCCTAACCCTGTCCCCAGTACCAGCTTTTATAGGGGCAGCCTGCTCCCCCTACTGGCCTGAGACAGGAGGCATTGCATGCTAATGTTCCCCTGGCCAGAGAACCTCCCCCTTGCTCTCAGACACAGCTTCAATTACACTTGTAGCATCCAGGTAGGGTGACACATTCCCCCCTAGTGAAATTTAGTACTCCGGGACTAAACAATAAACAAAGACAATATGCATAACAATAAAACATTAACAGACAGACGACGCACAAATTGAGTTCTTAAGGTCACAGTGTGGCCTGTGACCGGGTGTCCATATCACCAATACAACGGGGAGCCTTAACCAGGTGGGGGTCTGTCCTACCCCAAGTCCTTCACAGTCTTAGTTCATTCCTGGGTTAGGCTCAGAATGCAGTCCATACAAGGTCCCGGTTATAAAAAGTCCATAACCTTTGAGTCCTTACGGTAGCTGCAAGAAACTGAAACAGAGTATTACCAAACATGCAGGTAACTTTGCAAACAATTCAACATTTGGCAACAAGGTTATTTACAATTTAGTACACTCTATATTCTCCAGCGAGCGGGTATCTGTCCCTTTGTGCTCCTGGTTGACCTCCTTAACCCACTGTCTGGTGGTGGACCAACCTGGCTCTCCCCACTAGCGTTAGGGGTACAGCTACCAGCTGGGTGTACAGGTAGGGCAGGCAGCTGTCTGCGGGTTCTTTGGCTTACCGCAGGCATGGCAGGCTCACTGTCAGCAGAGGGTTGACTCTCCTGGGCTGCTGGTACAGGCTCTTCTGCCTCTGGAACCGCTTGCTCCTCTTCACCTTCCGGCTCTGATGTTGGTTGTTGCTGTGCCGGTTGCAGGAAATGCAGGACAGGTACCACTATGGCATCATTTATGCGAGTCCAGGACTGAGGGAACTCTCCGAGAACGGTGCTGATCATTTCTTCCTTGTCCTCTGCGGGTTCAAGGTCACTCTGATCCTCTTCTGCACTACGGAGTTGCTCGGGGCACCTTTTGAGGTGGTCTCTGGAGACGACACTAGTGGTTTCTCCTCCATCCTTGGTGATTACGCACACCTTTGGGTTGTCATGGTCAGACTGCAGTACGGTGTAGGGTTCCCTTTCCCACTGGTCGTCCAACTTATGTAGCCTTCTCTTCCGCTTTAGGACTTGCTCACCAGGTTCTAGGGGACTAGCAGGGGCGTGTTGATTGAAGAGTCTTTCTTGCTTCTCTCTCACCTGGGCCAGGCTCTTCTCCACACTCTCCTGTACCTTCTTGTACTGCAGTTGCCTTTCCGTATCCCAGTCCGCATCCGGGGAGGTGTCCTCAGGTATTAGGACTCCCATCTCCAGGTCTACGGGCAGCTTACCCGGTCTAGCTCGCATCAGGTAAGCCGGGGTGCAGTTTGTAGCGTTCACCGGGATGTTGTTGTACATGTCTACCAGGTCCGGCAATTTTTCTGGCCACAGGCTGCGTTCCTCCAGGGGCAACGTCTTCAGGAGATCAATGACTATATTGTTCATCTTCTCACACATCCCGTTGGTTTGGGGGTGGTAAGGCGTTGTCCGAATCTTCTTACAGCCATAGAGGTTGCAGAACTCCTGGAAGATTTCAGCCTTGAACGCTGGACCCTGGTCCGTCAGGACCTGTTCCGGATACCCGTGTGGACGGCAGAAGTACTGCTGGAAGGCTCTGGCCGCTGTTTTTGCTGTCAAGTCCTTTACCGGGACCACCACTAGAAAACGGGAATAGTGGTCCACGATTGTCAGGGCATAGATGTATCCTGACCGGCTGGGAGCCAATTTGACATGGTCCAGAGCTACCAGCTCAAGAGGCTGCGTGGTGACGATGGGCCTCAAGGGTGTCTTCTGGCTGGTGCGGTCCTTCCTCCTCAGGTGACAAGGGCCACAGTCTCTGCACCACTTTTCTACAGCTCCTCTCATGCCGACCCAAAAGAATCTTCCTCTTAGCAGGAACTCCAGTTTCTTCCAACCAAAGTGTCCCGCTCTGTCATGGTAAGCCCCCAGGACCATAGCTGCATCCCGCCTTGGGACCACGACTTGCCAGGTCAGCTCGTGCGTCCGGTGGTTGACAATCCTTCTGCACAACTTGCCTTCGTAGAGGAACAGCTTGCTTTTCTCCTTCCATAGCTGCTTGGCTTCTTCTGGGGCATCTGGATCTAGGCGGCCGTCTTCCTGGGTCAACAGATCTTACACCAGGCGGATGGTGAGGTAGGGGATTCATCATCACAGTTGTTAGATCCTCCTCCTCCACGCGGTGAGACTGTTGAGCGGCTCCATACCGGTGAAACGCGGGGAGTTCTACCTCTTCCAGCTCTTCTGGGTCTTCGTCACCTTCAGGTAAGTGAGGCATTCTTGATAGGGCGTCCGCTTTGGCGTTGGTTTTGCCTGCCCGGTACTTGATCACGAAGTCATAGTTGGAGAGTCGGGCCATCCACCGCTGTTCCAGGGCACCCAGTCTTGCATTGTCCAGGTGTGTCAACGGGTTGCTGTCCGTGTACACGGTGAACTTTGCGGAGGCCAGGTAATGCTTGAAGCGTTCCGTCACGGCCCACACCACCGCCAAGAATTCTAGCTTGAAGGAGCTGTAATTCTCCGTGTTCCTCTCAGTGGGCCTCAGCTTCCGGCTGGCGTATGCGATCACCCGTTCTCTGCCCTGTTGGTTTTGCGACAGTACGGCTCCCAGTCCCACATTTCTGGCATCTGTGTGGAGAATGAAAGGCTGGCCATAATCAGGGTAGGCCAGGATCTCATCCCCAGTGAGGGCCAACTTTAGCTGGCGGAAGGACTCCTCTTCCGGTTTATCCCACTTGAAGGGTGGCTTTTGACTTCTGGACTTGGACTGTCCGATCAGGAGGTCCTGCATAGGAGCTGCCATCTTGGTGAACCCGGGGATGAACCTTCGGTAGTAGCCTACCAACCCGAGAAACTGTCTCACCTCATTGATGTTCGAGGGGCTTGGCCAGCTCTTGATTGCCGTGACCTTGTCAGGGTCGGGGGCCACTCCTTCCGCGCTTACCACGTGCCCTAGGTACTGGACCTTCGGTTTCAGCAGGTGGCACTTCGATGGTTTCACCTTCAGGCCATAGCCTGCCAGGGCTTCGAACACCTCGGCCAGGTGCTTTAGATGGTCCTCGTAGGTTTTCGAATAGACGATCACGTCGTCCAGGTAAAGGAGGACCGTCTCGAAGTTTCGGTGCCCTAGACAGCATTCCATCAGCCGCTGGAAGGTCCCTGGTGCGTTGCAGAGCCCGAAAGGCATACAGTTGAACTCACTCAGTCCCATCGGGGTGGTGAAGGCGGTCTTCTCCTTGTCAGCCTCTGCCACAGGAACCTGCCAGTACCCGCTAGTAAGGTCCAAAGTAGAAAAGAAGTTAGCAGATTTTAGTGCGGCTAAAGACTCTTCTATTCTAGGCAGCGGATATGCGTCTTTGTGGGTGATACGGTTGATTTGTCTATAGTCCACGCACATTCTCATGGTGCCGTCTTTCTTTTTGACCAGAACCAAGGGGGCTGCCCAGGGGCTACAGCTGTCTCTAATGACCCCAGCTTCTTTCATGTCCCTTAGCATACCCTTGGCATTCTGATAATGTGCAGGGGGTACAGGTCTGTGCCTCTCTTTTATTGGTGGGTGGCTCCCTGTGGGGATGTGGTGTTCTATCCCTTTTACTCTGCCGAAGTCTAGCGGGTGCTTACTAAAGACTCTCTCGTACTCCCGTACCACCCGGTAGACTCCTTGTTTTTGGTGCAGGGGAGTGGAGTCAGCACCCACGTGGAGTTTCTGGCACCAGTCCTCCTTTTGTTTCTGGCAGCCATTACCCTCCGCCTGTGGAGATGGAGGCAAGGGTTCCACGGCCCTGATAGCTTGGTGTTCGACGACAAACAGTTTGGCGAGTGTAGCGTACCTGGGTAAGTGTACTTCCCTCTCCCCAATGTTGAGGATGCGGACGGGCACCCTCCCATGACGGACATCAACCACCCCCCGGGCTGTCAAAATGGTGGGCCTGCTGTCTGAGTACACGGGTTCTACCATGGCTTGGTAGTCTCTACCTCTCAACCCGATTGCAGTCCGACACCAGATCATCATTTCACTTTTGGGAGGCATGGAAATGGGGAATGGGTCACTCAGTCTTACGCTACCGATCTCACCACCAGACAGTTCTACCTGCTGCCGTCTCATCAGGGCTTTTATCTCCTTGTTGAGGACTCTCTGTTGGCTGGAACTAGCATTCACCGCCACCTGTTGTAGAATTACAATTACTTCTGAAAGACAATTTTCAATTATGTTAGTACCCACAGTTATTTTAGGGTGACTTTCATGACGGTCAATGTCCACAATAATCACTCCCTGTGCCGGCAGTTCAACTTTACCAATTTTAATGGTCATCTCCTTGAACCCCATCTGCGGCACGGGTAAGCCATTACTGGCGATGATGCTCAAGTTACTGTCTGGATACCATGTGATATCAGCATCAGTCCAATACTGCTTAAAAAGTACATAAGGGATTGTGGTTACTTGCGACCCAGTATCCAGCAAGGCGTTCATGGGGATACCGTCCAGCACCACGGGTAAAACCGGGCGCCCCCCAACGTACTTATTACGCCAATTGTAAGGGCCTGGTGATCTTATGCCTGGGGGTCGGCCCTCTGCCCCAGGTTGGACCCGTTTAAATTACAGTACCTGGAAATGTGTCCGGGCTGGTTGCATCGACGGCAAATGGGCTGTCCATCCTCTGCGTAGCGGTCTGTGGGCCTCCCTCGGAACGACAGGATCCTCCTCTGTCGACGCCACGGGACATCCTCCGGACTTGAAGCCAGCTTGATGGGTCTCGACGGGTCCACTTGCAACGCCTGGACGGTCCTGGTCAACGCCGCGACGCTCCTGGTCAGCTCCTAGACTTGGTGGTGCAGGCCTTTCGACGGGGGTTGGTTCAGGGCCTGTGCATCAGCCTCCACGGAGTCCATAGAGGAGGGCGCCGCCTCCTGGTGGTAGGTGATAGCAGGGCGCCGGGGGTTTGTAGCGCCACTGGTTGCAGATTCACGGAGCACCCTTATGGCCCTGTCCTTAAATTGAGCAAAGGTTAGGTTGGGGTTCTGGAAGAACATGAGGCGCAGCTGGGTCCTGTGGGCGCTGGACAGCAGACCCTCTATGAATTGTTAGGTTAGCAGTTTATCCGTTTCCTGCACACTGCCAGGGTCAGTTTGTTGAATAGCCCTCAAGGCTTCCTGCAGATTTAGGGCATAGTCTCTGATGCTGTCCTGTGCCCGCTGCTTACATCCATAGAACCTCATTTTAATTTCAGCGGAGGTACGTGTGTCAAAGGTACCCCGCAGCCGGGCCAGAATACCCTTCACGGTCCTTTACTCCTCAGGGGGCCATGATTTTACCTCCCTTTGGGCTGCGCCAGTTAACTGCCCTGTCAATATGCTGACCTTCTGTTCCTCTGTCAGGGGGTAAACTTGGAACAAACTATACAGTCTTTCCTTGAAGTCAGTTAGGGCATGGGGCTCCCCTGAGTATTTGGGCAGCCAGGCCGCTCCAGGGATGTAGGGCAAGGAAAAGGGCATCACCGCTGCTGCAGCTGCGTTGGTGGTAGTGGGCGCCTCTGTGTCCGACATCTTCCTCCCCCCCTAGTGAAGTGTGGCCTACCTTCCGACGATCCTCTTCTGTAGGCCGCGGCTCCGCTGCTGCTGCTCTGGACGAGGACCTGGCGTCGCGCTCCGATGACGTCAGCGTCGCTCTCTCTCCCTTCCAGGACCTTGCGCAGCGTCGGTGCGTGGGGCGGAGCTTCGGATCTCGCGCGGTTTTGACGTCCATGCCCCTCTTCTTCCCGCGCGGCGTCCTGAAGATGGCGTCCGATGGCGGGAAGACGGCAGAAGACGGCGGGAAAAGGTCCAAGATGGCGTCCGATGGCGGGAATCCGCTCCGGATGGCGGGAAACGACTCCAGACGGCGGGAAACTTTGCCACAGATAAGTTACAAAAGTCTTTTTCAGGCACGCAGTACCCGGTGGTTGCGGGCACGAAATCCTGCCGACTACGCCAAAGCTGACGCGCCCCCTGGGCCGTGGGGCACTCGGATCCGGGCAATAGGGAGACGATGGGGGTAGTAGTGGCTGCCCGGTTCCGTGGCTCAGGGTGGTCAGGCCAATGGTAG
This sequence comes from Phyllobates terribilis, assembly GCF_046119375.1. Classification (NCBI taxonomy): domain Eukaryota; kingdom Metazoa; phylum Chordata; class Amphibia; order Anura; family Dendrobatidae; genus Phyllobates; species Phyllobates terribilis. The sequence goes on along the minus strand of NW_027362769.1, from coordinate 193,356,639 downwards.
TCTGCTATGTTCTGCTGATAATGTCCGACTACGCCACCCGTGGATTTGCGGTTATTAGGAACCGCCGCTGCATGCAGACCGCTGGGGCTGATGAGGTGTGCAGCTAGGGTAGTGTGACTCCCCACGGGAAGAGTGCGGCCCCAGGGCAGTATAGTGGATGGTGGGAGTGATGGTAGTGAGAGTCCCAGTGATGATAGTGCTGGAGGAGCAAGGAGCACACAGACAACAGGTTGCAGTCCAGGGTCTTTACTTGAACAGGTAAACTGACCCACAAGCAGTCCCAGCTAGGAGGGGACCTGGATGTCTGAGAGCAACGGGGAAATTGGCCCTGGTCAGGGTGAGGGTGTAGGCCTACCGTGCTTTCTGCGCTCCTTCTGGCTATCTCCTCCTGATAGGATAACAGCCCACGTTTCCGAGCTTTCCGTGCTTTCTCGCCTGTATGGCCTGCGACGTGGGTTCCTTTCTGCTCCCAGCCTTGTACGGCTTTACTGGTCCCTTCGGTTGTGGCAGGGCCTCCAGGCTTCTTAGGCCAAGGAATGTACAGTCCCTTGCGAACTGGTTCTCTGCTGGGGGATGTGGAATCCTTCCAGCCTCAGACACCAAAGTCTGGTAAATTAAGTCCTCTTTCTGCCAAGACAGGCTCACTTCGCCTCTTGTCTCTGGCTTGTGGCTCTCCTCCTGCCACACTTCCTCTTAGGTTACAATGCAACTTTCTGTCCCTGCTCCACTCTGGGACACGTCTCAAAGCTGAGACGGGCAATCCAGTTCTCCCTAACCCTGTCCCCAGTACCAGCTTTTATAGGGGCAGCCTGCTCCCCCTACTGGCCTGAGACAGGAGGCATTGCATGCTAATGTTCCCCTAACCAGAGAACCTCCCCCTTGCTCTCAGACACAGCTTTAATTACACTTGTGGCATCCAGGTAGGGTGACACAGAGGTGCCCGAGCAATGTTGTTGCAAAGCCTTTCAACTCTGCTTCAGCTCTCAGGTCCCGTTACCAGTTACCTGCCATTCACCTGCCAGATTCCTGCTTGATACCTGCCTGATACCTGCCTGATATCTGCTTACCTGCTTGCTATCCTGTGGTCCGACAGTCTGCCTACCAGCACCTGCCAGTCTGTCTATGGATCAGTCCGCCTGCGGACCAGGAAGTACCTGCCAGATACCTGCCTGCTAGCCTACCTGGAGGCTCTGCCGTCACTTGCCGTGACCACCTGCCTGTTCAGAGACTCTTGCCCGCTCACCTGGGAGCGCTCACCTGCTACCTGCCTGCTAGCCGTCTAGAGACTCTTACCCTGCTGTCACTTGCCGTGACCATGCGCCTGTCAAGAGACTGTCCCCGTCACTTGCCGTGACCTCCTGCCCTTCCACCCAGAGACTGTCCCTGTCACTTGCCGTGACTACCTGCCCGCCTTCCCTGGGAGCCACCCGCTTCCTTACAAGGACTGCCCCTTTGTATAGTTGCTCAGAGGTTCCACCTCCCAGACCCGTTAAATCCGGTCACCTGGTTCCATGGATATGTTCGGAGAAAGCCAGGTTGGGACCATCCGGTCACCTGGTTCCATGGATATGTTCAGAGAAAGCAAATCTTTTCCCAGCACAATCCCATAAGGAAGAGTCTTTACCACTCTGACCACATGTTTAACCTCTCTGCACGGAGTGGAAAAGGTAACATCTGCCGTCGGATACTCGCGGAGTTTGCCATGAATGCATATGACCCCGACCTTCCCCCCAGTGGGTTCCAACCCAGAGATCAATGACCCATGGATGAGGGTCACTAGGCTTCCTGAGTCCAAGAGAGCTTCCGCGCACCTGGCACAGATGCGGTTTGCCTATTGGACCTACGAGGTCCGCGGTGTAGATGGACGGAGCATACATAGACGACCTGCGGTTGTACCCACAGTCCAGGGGGCAGTTGGCAGCCACATGTCCTGGCACTTGGCATCGCCAGCATCTAATAGCGGTGGCACCACTAGTCCTGGAGGCCGATTTAGGGGAAGCTGGTCTCCTGCCACCCTCACTCTGGGGTACCCCGTCAGTATGGGCTCTGTTCTGACTGTTCCAAGCAGAGGGACGTGACCCTTTCCCAGACTCCTGGGCTTGCATGGGGCCAGCGTGCAATTTGCATTTGGGCTGAGTCCCATACAAAGTTCTGGGTGGCTTTATATCGCTCAATCAGGCTAACCACCTGGTCCAGGTTACCTGGGTCCCCTTGCCCCACCCAAAGCTGTATAGCGGCTGGCAAAGTTCTCACAAGCTGGTCAACCACCACCCTCTCTACCATCTGGGATGTAGTCAAGGTCTCAGGCTGGAGCCATTTTTTGAATAACTGTAACAAGTCATATGCCTGAGACCTAGCGGGTCCGGACTCCGCAAAGGACCACTGGTACACACATTGTGCCCACACATAAGTGTTAACCCCCAGTCGGGCAAGGATCTCACCTTTCAGCTTCCCGTAGTTCAGGGCGTCCTCCCGGGGAAGGTCAAAGTATGCCTTCTGGGCACCTCCCATCAGGAACGGGGCCACCACTTCAGCCCACTGGGAAGTTGGCAGGTTCTCCCGCTCCATGGTGTGCTCGTAGATGGTGAGGAAGGCTTCCACATCGTTCTCCGGACTCAGCTTCCTCAAGGCTGAATTTACCTTGTCCCGGGCCTCACCTTCAGGGTTGGTCTCTCACAGGGCCGCAATCTGCTGCAAGATCAGTTCGTTAGTTTGCTGCTGTTGATACAGTAGCTGCTGCTGCTGGTTGTGCTGCTGTTGCTGATTGTGCTGCTGTTGCAGCTGCTGTTGCTGAGTGAGTACCAACTGCTTTGGTAACTCCTCCATGTTGTCAGCAGGCCTGAGTTGAAGCTTTGCAGGCTTGATCGCGGACATGCAGCTTTTGGGGTATGACTCAGTTCACGCTGCCCGCATTCTCCACCATATTGTAGTGCGGCCATGTTCATACTGTGCTTTAATGAGGCAGTGACCCAAGGACAGTTCAACTTAAATGTCTTTTATTTGCAAAACTCACAACTTAAATGCAAATGGTGTCCTCCGGATCGCAGCCGGGTGTTCCAAACAGTTTGTATAAACTGGTTGCTGTCTTGCTCTAAGGTGCGTCAGTTGCTTTGCCTTCACAGGCCTGTGTTATGCCTTCACACAAGTTTGCTGTGCACAGAGTCTCCTGCTCTGAAGCTTGCAAACAAATCCCTGACATACCCAAATCTTTGCTGCAGGTTTTTAAATGAGAACTGTGGACATTAGACACATGCAAGACCCAGGCTGGAGGGAGTGGACTGCCCCACTGCCATCCTGTAGTCCATGGATTGTCGAGAATGCCGCTAGAGCCTGAGGAGTTCATGCAAGAATGCTCGGAGGAAGTCAGTCTGGAAGCAATTGAGAGCACTACCAAAGTAGTGTGAGCTTATCAGGAGGAAGACACACCATTGTGGTGTCCACACGTTGACTGTGGAAACCACCATAAAAGTGAGAGAAAAAGATCATCCCCTGTCCATTCAACAACTACCAAAAGTGAAAATCCATAGAGCACAACGGGGAGATCAGATAATTGGTAGAATACTACTTTATGTGGACCAAAATCTATTTCCAAGTAAACGGGAGAGAGATAATGAGTCACCAGCAGTATCTGTTTTAGTTAAAGAATGGATGAAGCTCTACCTCAGTGAAGACGGTATCCTGTATCGTAAAGGAGGACAAAACCAGCAGTTGGTACTACCCAGAGTATTCCATAGGTTGGTCTTCAAAAAACTCCATGAAAACATGGGACACCTGGGAGTGGAAAGGATAACCAACTTGATTTGTGAACGTTTTTTCTGGCCGTACATGCAGAGAGATATTGAGAGGTACGTGACCAGGGAGTGTGGGTGTCTGAAAGATAAACGTCCCAACACATCAACCCGCGCACCTATGGGCAACATCCAAACTACGTATTTGTTTGAGATGGTCTCAATAGACTTTCTACATCTCGAGACGTGCAAGGGTGGTTATGAATACATATGGTGGAGATGGACCATTTCACTCGATTTGCTCAAGCATATGCCACCACCAATAAATCGGGTCGAACAGCGGCAGAGAAGATCTTCAATGATTTTGCTTTGAGGTTTGGGTTCCCTACGAGGTTACACCACGACCAAGGAAGAGAATTTGAGAACCAGCTCTTTGCCAAGCTAGGAAAGTACTGTAGAATTCAGAGATCCCACACAACGCCCTATCACCCAGAGGGTAATGGACAAGTGGAACGTTTTAACCAGACTTTATTGTTGATGTTGCGCAGTTTAACAGCTGATGAGAGGAAAGACTGGAAGAGCTCTCTGTCAAAAGTGGTACATGCCTATAACTGTACAAAGAGCGATGCACCGGCTTACTCACCCTTTTTCCTATTGTATGGACGATTGCCAAGACTGCCAATCGACATCATGTTCGATACTCCGGTGTCAGAGACTTACAGAACGTATCCGGAGTACATTCGGAAATGGAAGGAATCGATGGCAGAGGCATACAACATAGTGTCCAAAGTGGTTAAGCAAGGACAGAGCAAGAGTAAGGAGTACTATGATCGAAAATGTTATGGAGCAGAATTGGCACCGGGAAGCCGGGTGCTATTCAAGAATGTACGTGAGAAAGGCGGTCCAGGAAAACTTCGTTCTGGGAAGACAAGGTGTATGTGGTCGTAAAGAGGAAAGCTGATGACAGCCCAGTGTATGAAATCCGATTGGAAAGATGGTGCAAGAAAACTAGAATAGTCCATCGGAATTTATTACTACCCTGTGATTATCTCCCACCACAACAAGACTTCCCAGAAGCAGACCGACATCGACCGAGATCGACTAAGAGACCACTACAGATTGAAGATTGGGCTATGTCGTAGGCCGAGGCAAAATAAAGCCCCAACTAAATAAGGTCGACGCGATCCAGAGTTGGCCACAACAAAGAAACAGGTCAGAGCATTCCTGGGCATAGTGGGCTATTACCGCCGGTTTATCCCTAACTTCGCCATGATAGCCACCGCTTTGACAGACCTCCTTAAAGGGACAATTTCGGCTAAGTAGTCGCTAAAATCTGAGACGGCCTTCCAGGAACTGCAGCTAGCCCTGTGTAAACAGCCAGTGCTGGAGGCACTGGATTCCTCTAAAGAGATTGTGGTCCAGACGGACGCGTCAGATATCGGGCTGGGCGCTGTTCTATCACAAGAGGTGAACGGGGAAGAGCACCTCATAATGTTTTGAAGTCGGAAGCTGTCATCCTGATAGAATTGCTCCAAAGTGGAGAAGGAATGTTTGGCCATCTAGTGGGCGTTGGACACCCTAAGATATTACCTCTTAGGTAGGAAGTTCAGTCTGGTGTCAGACCATGCCCCACTAACGTGGATGACCAAGAAGAAGGGGAACAATGCTCGAGTGACCTGGTGGTTCCTAGCTCTTTAGGATTTTAGTTTCCATGTAGAGCATAGGCCTGGGAAACTGCATGGCAATGCGGACGCACAGTCAATGGTCCACTGTTTGATAGCGGAAGGTGCCAAGCCCCCCGGCTTTGGGCAGAGGAGGGATATGTAAGATGGCCGCCGGACAGGTCCTTGAGGGGAGAAATGTGTCATCGAGGTTGATAGCTTCGGTGATGTAAGCACGGAAAAGCATGCCCCAGCACATATAGTGTTGAGAGGGTTAATAGGGCGTATCAGGACCGGGTTTTACGAGCAGTCATAAGAGATGGGGGGGATTGGCTGATTACTTATCCCCACCCCAGGGTCGTGGTTTGGTAAATAAAATGGAGACCAAGTGTCTGTGTCTGGAGTTGTGTGGATCTCCAGGGTGTTGGTCTGTGCTAAGGACTGGACACTAACCTGAGCGGGCGAACCCGCAACGTTGTATGGACATTTTACTTTGTGCCGGAAAAGGCTGTTTTTTTTGTTTTGCTTCCTGAGCGGATTATGCTGTCTAAATAAACCAGCCTGGATATTCTAATGAAAACGCTTCCTGTGCCTACCTCAACCGCAGCCGAGTGAGTACCAAACCCTACAATATATAATGGTCAGATATGAAAATACAATAGTAGTGGTACAAAAGTATGTAGATATTAACCCCTTTATGACCTTGTCAGTAATAGTATTTAGCTGTGCCCTGGGCCTATAGGGCCAGCTACGTACTATTACACGCGCTGCGATCGCGCCTGCACACAAGCGGTGCGGGGCGATCGCCGCCGGGTGTCAACTGATTGTCACAACTGACACCCTGTGCTATGTGCAGGGAGCGGTCCCGCACCGTTCCCTGCACATTAACCCCCGCAATGCTTCGATCGAAGTTGGTCGCAGCATTGCGGTGGCAAGGGGGGAGGTGATCACTATACTCACCTCTCCTGCAGGCGTCCCGCGATGTCTGCGGCGGCTTCCTGACAACATCCGGGTCACCAGGAGGCAGGACGTTACTTTGGCCATGCGCAGTGCGTGACCAAAGTAATGTCTCCCTGTGTGCAACGCTGACAAGCTGCATGGAATAGGGAGCTGCTGCTCTTTATGCTATACAGCCGATCAGGCTGCAAAAAGTGAAAGTCCCATAGTGGGACAATGTGTAAGAGTGAAAAAAAAGTAGAAAAGTGAAAAAAAATACAAAAAAAAATTGTAAAAATATAAAAAAAAAATAATAATCCCCCAAAAATAAAAATATATTGAACTCATAATATTTATTTATTATGAAAAAAAAAAAAAACAATAAAAGTACACATATTTGGTATCACTGCATCCGGAACAACCTGACCTATAAAACTGTCCCACTAGTTAACCCCTTTAGTGAACACGGTAAAAAAAAACGAAGCAAAAAACAATGGTTTATCATCATACCGCCAAACAGAAAGTGGAATAAAACGCGATCAAAAAGATGAATGTAAATAAAAATGGCACCGCTAAAAACGTCATCTTGTCCCGCAAAAAACAAGCCGTCACATGACTGTCGGCCAAAATATGGAAAAATTATAGCTCTCAAAATATGGCGATGCAAAAACTAGTCTTTGCAAAAAAAGCGTCTTAGTGTGTGACAGCTGTCAGTCATAAAAACCCCATATGATTCTGGTATCGCTGTAATCGCACCGACCCGAAGAATAAAGTCATCTAATCACGGTTGAGGTTAGGGTTAGGGTTAGGGTTGTGCTAGGGTTTTGTTGGGGTTGGGATTTTTTCAAAAGTAAAGGAAAAAAAATGATGACGATATGGCGATCAGTGTTGAGCGTAAGTGCTCGCTACTTGAGTTTGCATCGGGTGCTCGGGTCTCTGCCCCATAAGCTTCGCGGCCAAAAAAACTTTGCGGGGATTGCCTGCCATGCACGAGCGATCCCCGCATGTTTTTTTGGGGTGTCTAACAACCGTGAAACATGCGGGCGGGGACTCGAGCATGTCACTTGAGCACCCGTGATACATGGTACATACCTGAGTACCCGATGCAAACTCAAGTAGCGAGCACATGCACTCAAGACTAATGACAACTTATTCAATATGATGAACTAATGTTATCAAATTCTGCCGTACCTCTGGGTTCAAAATGGACACTATACCCCTTGATAAAATCCTTGAGGGGTCTAGTTTCCAAAATGGAGTCAATTTTGGGGGGTTTCCACTATTTAAGCACATCAGATTTTCCCCACATGTGGGGTATTGGCGTACTCAGGAGAAATTGCACAATTTTTTTAGGTTCCATTTTCTCCTCTCCGCTAATTATTCAAGCAAATTTTACATTCAAAAAGTCAAATGGCGCTCCTTCCCTTCCGAACCCTGCCGTGCGCCCAAACAGTGGTTTTCCCCCACATATAGGGTATCGACTTACTCAGGAGAGATTGCACAACAAGTTGCATCATGCAATTTCTCCTGTTACCCTTATGAAAATGCAAAACTGGAGGCTGAAAAAACATTTCTGTGGGAAAAATGTAAAAATTTTATTTTCACGGCTCTACGTTATAAACTTCTGTGAAGCACCTGGGGGTTCAGGGTGCTCACCACACATCTAGATAAGTTCTCTGAGGGGTCTAGTTTCCAAAATGGGGTAACTTGTGGGGGGTTTCCACTGTTTAGGCACATCAGGGGCTCTCTAAACGCAACATGGCGTCCGCTAATTATTCAAGCAAATTTTACATTCAAAAAGTCAAATGGCGCTCCTTCCCTTCCAAACCCTGCCGTGCGCCCAAACAGTGTTTTTTCCCCATGTGTGCTGAGGGGAAATTGCATAACAAATTTTGGGGTCCATTTTTTCCTGTTACCCCTGCAAAAATAAAAAAATTGGGTCTAAAGTAACATTTTTGTGAAAAAAGTTAAATGTTCATTTTTTTTCTTCCCCATTCCAAAAATTCCTGTGAAGCACCTGAAGGGTTAATAAAGTTCTTGAATGTGGTTTTGAGCTCCTTGAGGGGTGCAGTTTTAGAATGGTGTCACTTTTGGGCATTTACTGTCATAAAGACCCCTCAAAGTGACTTCAAATATGATGTGGTCTCTAAAAAAATGGTTTTGTAAATTTTGTTGGAAAAATGAGAAATCGCTGGCCAACTTTTAACCCTTATAGCTCCCCAATAAAAAAATGTTGGTTCCAAAATTGTGCTGATGTAAAGTAGACATGTGGGAAATGTTATTTATTAACTCTTTTGTGTGACATATCGCTCTGATTTAAGGACATAAAAATTAAAATTTTGAAAATTGTGAAATTTTAAAAATTTTCGCCAAATTTCCAATTTTTTCGCAAATAAACGCAAGTGATATCGAAGAAATTTTACCACAATCATGAAGTACAATATGTCACGAAAAAACAGTCTCAGAATCAGCGGGATCCGTTGAAGCGTTCCAGAGTAATCACCTCATAGAGTGACAGTGGTCAGAATTGTAAAAATTGGCCCGGTCATTAACGTGCAGACCACCCTCGGCGGTAAAGGGGTTAAGAGTCCGTTACCAGTCGAATGAGGGGACTTGTGGTCCCTTCTGTTGCATGACTTCTCCCCACACGATATGTCGTCACGACCTCCTAGAGAAAAAGCACTAGGCCAAGATCTGCACGAGCATTTAACCCCTCTGGGTCACTCCCCTCCTGCCCCTTGGACTGAGCCTGAGTTCCCTCCCTGTGTCCCTGGCAGATAATAACACCAAAACTTCAGATGGGTTATAACTCCTTAATGGACGGTCCTACGGTCCTAGGGAGGTGGTTCTGGTGTCATCGGATCCAGCCAGGCCCCTACTACACTAGGAGACTAAACACAGCTGTATTATCTGTTTCCTGCTAGCCATTCTATGTATCTCCCCACCCCATAAGGCCAGAATGGATCAGGACACTGGACGGTGTGTGGTCCAGTTTTGTGATCTCGGAAATATATAAGATGTATGGTTAAGACGTATAGTATTTCAATAACTTGATATGAAATTCCTATCTGTCTGAACAAAGCAGACCGCATGGCTTGGATCCACAGGGGGTCTTCCTGTAGGAGCTTGCTAGCTAGTGGGTGTGTAAATACTTTGTTTGAAGGTGGCCAGGAGTCTTCTTTCAACTACACAGGCTTACAGGATGATTGTGAGCTGCCATTACATCCCCCATCCTTCACAGTCTCCAGTCCCCAACTAGACACGTCTGCCCCCTTATGAGTATGATCGGTGAGAGGTTTCACCACCTTGGAAAAACCCTTCATAAACCTCCGGTAATAATTGGCAAAACCCAAAAAATGCTACAGTCCCTTGAGGTTAACCGGTTGTGCCCACTCCAACACCTCCCTCACCTTCTCGGGGTCCATACCTTGAGGTTAACCAGTTGTGCCCACTCAACACCTCCCTCACCTTCTCGGGGTCCATCCCTTGAGGTTAACCAGTTGTGCCCACTCCAACACCTCCCTCACCTTCTCGGGGTCCATCCGAAACCCCATGGGGGACAGAATGAGTCCCAGGAACCCCAACTCGCACACTTCAAAAACACATTTTTCTTTTATGACATAAAGATAATGATTCTTCAATCTTTTCAGGATGGTGTGCACATGGTCCCTATGAGCAGCCACGTCCCTGGAGAAGATTAGGATATCATCGATGTAAACAATAACACAAATACCCTAAAGATCACAAAAAAATATAATTTACAAGTGTCTGAAACATAGCCGGAGCATAACAGAGCCCAAAGGGCATGACACAATACCCATAATGACCTTCGGGGATATTGAAGGTCGTTTTTCACTCATCACCCTCCTTGATGTCGACAAGACTGTGGGATTTGCATGATTCCTGGACGCCGACGCGCTTCGAGCATTGAAACGCTCTTAATCATAGCATGCTAAGAGCGGTTCACTGCTCAAAACACATCAGTTTTTTATCCCCCTGTATGTGATTGTCATTTTTATAATGGATTTACAATAAATTAACTTTTATATTACCTACGGATGGATATGCGGAATTTCCTCTTCTACTGCCTATTATTGCTGCAAACTGCCAGCAATACTGCACCCACTATGTAAGTTTATTTCAAGCGGATATCTCTATTAGCAACATTGGTGAGCTTCCCACCCCTTTTTTGTTTTCTCAAAAGAGCTGACACTCTCAGGTGTAGAATTGTGCAATAGACAAAGAGATATGAACCACCTTGGTTAAAATGCATGAAGTCCTTTTGATGCCCAGATGACTGAAAGAGATTTAAAATAGGAGAACTCTTTTCAAAGAGGTGGACAACAAAAGGGGTACATGTGTTTATACATAAACAGGGCAGTGGAAGCCCTTTTGTCCACAAGAAAACGCCTTTTAAGTTTTGAGAGGATTAAAGCAGATACCTCAAACCAGTTAGAAAGTGCTATTGTCCGATATTAATGAGACATACATTTTCAGCACCAGCGCTAACAGGGGAAGAAGACATAATTTTTCATAACTGTAACCCCTGCCAATGAGCCACAAATGGACAGTGGACAGATAACTGACACCAGCTATGCCGTGTTTACTGTCTAAGTAAAGATAAAATCCCAATGCAAACTATGGCGTCAATCTTGAACTTCTGTGATCATCCGGAGAGGAGTTATCGCATAAGTTGGGGATTTCATAAAATCATGAAGAGCTGAGACCAGCCCACAACCTGGCCAACGTTGCATCATCACGGGGAAGTGTGTGTGTGTGGGACTCGGGCTGATAAAAGATCAAGCCGACTTATGATCTGGGTTCCTGTAGAAAGATGCATTTTGGTGTATTTATCATTCCCATCCGCTGGATGTTCAAACGAAGCGCTCTCAGTCATATCTGTGATCAGTGTAGTAAGTTCTCTTGTTAATCCCTTTTATTTTCTGTAATTGTATATGCTGTGTTGTTTTGTCCCTTTTGTAAAATCTTTTGTATATTTTTTATAAACACTGTATATCTTTCTGGATTAAATATAAAATTTAATAGTTCTGTTCCTTTTGTTCTGCAAACTGTACCTGTAGTAATAAGCTACTTATCAGGCGTCCAGTCAGCTTGTGGTGGCAGCGAGTAATACCGGGGTTATCCTGGAACTCGCAGTGACGGTAACGGAGGAATATACATATATTCCAGGTGTGGGAATCCGGAGGTGTATATACCATGCGTTCACTATTAGTTTTCCAATAACCGGACATTTTATGCAAACAGCCTGTGTCCTCCATTTGCAAATCGTGTAATTGTCCGGATAATAGAGGGCGGCAGAGATCTGTTCGCTACAAAGATCACAGCGGGTGGTTCTGGGTGACTCCCGGCCTGTGATATTTGTAATAGATTAGATTGTGAGCTCCGGGGTCAGGGATGATGGGAGTAGTGATACACTGTGTGATAGGAGATTAGATTGTGAGCTCCGGGGTCAGGGATGATGGGAGTAGTGATACACTGTGTGATAGGAGATTAGATTGTGAGCTCCGGGGTCAGGGATGATGGGAGTAGTGATACACTGTGTGATAGGAGATTAGATTGTGAGCTCTGGGGTCAGGGATGATGGGAGTAGTGATACACTGTGTGATAGGAGATTAGATTGTGAGCTCTGGGGTCAGGGATGATGGGAGTAGTGATACATTGTGTGATAGGAGATTAGATTGTGAGCTCTGGGGTCAGGGATGATGGGAGTAGCGATACATTGTGTGATAGGAGATTAGATTGTGAGCTCCTGGGGTCAGGGATGATGGGAGTAGTGATACATTGTGTGATAGGAGATTAGATTGTGAGCTCCGGGGTCAGGGATGATGGGAGTAGTGATACATTGTGTGATAGGAGATTAGATTGTGAGCTCTGGGGTCAGGGATGATGGGAGTAGTGATAGATTGTGTGATAGGAGATTAGATTGTGAGCTCTGGGGTCAGGGATGATGGGAGTAGTGATACATTGTGTGATAGGAGATTAGATTGTGAGCTCTGGGGTCAGGGATGATGGGAGTAATGATACACTGTGTGATAGGAGATTAGATTGTGAGCTCTGGGTTCAGTGATGATGGGAGTAGTGATACGATATTAGATTGTGAGCTCTGGGGTCAGGGATGATGGGAGTAGTGATACGAGATTAGATTGTGAGCTCTGGGGTCAGGGACGATGGAAGTAGTGATACACTGTGATAGGAGATTAGATTGTGAGCTCCTGGGGTCAGGGATGATGGGAGTAGTGATACATTGTGTGATAGGAGATTAGTTTGTGAGCTCTGGGGTCAGGGATGATGGGAGTAGTGATACATTGTGTGATAGGAGATTAGATTGTGAGCTCTGGGGTCAGGGATGATGGGAGTAGTGATACACTGTGTGATAGGAGATTAGATTGTGAGCTCTGGGGTCAGGGATGATGGGAGTAGTGATACATTGTGTGATAGGAGATTAGTTTGTGAGCTCTGGGGTCAGGGATGATGGGAGTAGTGATACACTGTGTGATAGGAGATTAGATTGTGAGCTCAGGGAGCAGGGATGATGGGAGTAGTGATACATTGTGTGATAGGAGATTAGATTGTGAGCTCCGGGGTCAAGGATGATGGGAGTAGTGATACATTGTGTGATAGGAGATTAGATTGTGAGCTCCTGGGGTCAGGGATGATGGGAGTAGTGATACACTGTGTGATAGGAGATTAGATTGTGAGCTCTGGGGTCAGGGATGATGGGAGTAGTGATACATTGTGTGATAGGAGATTAGATTGTGAGCTCCGGGGTCAGGGATGATGGGAGTAGTGATACATTGTGTGATAGGAGATTAGATTGTGAGCTCCTGGGGTCAGGGATGATGGGAGTAGTGATACATTGTGTGATAGGAGATTAGATTGTGAGCTCCGGGGTCAGGGATGATGGGAGTAGTGATACACTGTGTGATAGGAGATTAGATAGTGAGCTCCGGGGTCAGGGATGATGGGAGTAGTGATACATTGTGTGATAGGAGATTAGATTGTGAGCTCTGGGGTCAGGGATGATGGGAGTAGTGATACACTGTGTGATAGGAGATTAGATTGTGAGCTCCGGGGTCAGGGATGATGGGAGTAGTGATACATTGTGTGATAGCAGATTAGATTGTGAGCTCCGGGGTCAGGAATGATGGGAGTAGTGATACACTGTGTGACAGGAGATTAGATTGTGAGCTCTGGGGTCAGGGATGATGGGAGTAGTGATACACTGTGTGATAGGAGATTAGATTGTGAGCTCTGGGGTCAGGGATGATGGGAGTAGTGATACACTGTGTGATAGGAGATTAGATTGTGAGCTCCGGGGTCAGGGATGATGGGAGTAGTGATACATTGTGTGATAGCAGATTAGATTGTGAGCTCCGGGGTCAGGGATGAAGGGAGTAGTGATACACTGTGTGACAGGAGATTAGATTGTGAGCTCCGGGGTCAGGGATGATGGGAGTAGTGATACACTGTGTGATAGGAAATTAGATTGTGAGCTCTGGGGTCAAGGATGATGGGAGTAGTGATACACTGTGTGATAGGAGATTAGATTGTGAGCTCCGGGGTCAGGGATGATGGGAGTAGTGATACACTGTGTGATAGGAGATTAGATTGTGAGCTCCGGGGTCAGGGATGATGGGAGTAGTGATACATAGTGTGATAGGAGATTAGATTGTGAGCTCCGGGGTCAGGGATGATGGGAGTAGTGATACACTGTGTGATAGGAGATTAGATTGTGAGCTCCGGGGTCAGGGATGATGGGAGTAGTGATACATAGTGTGATAGGAGATTAGATTGTGAGCTCCGGGGTCAGGGATGATGGGAGTAGTGATACACTGTGTGATAGGACATTAGATTGTGAGCTCTGGGGTCAAGGATGATGGGAGTAGTGATACACTGTGTGATAGGAGATTAGATTGTGAGCTCTGGGGTCAGTGATGATGGGAGTAGTGATACATTGTGTGATAGGAGATTAGATTGTGAGCTCCGGGGTCAGGGATGATGGGAGTAGTGATACACTGTGTGATAGGAGATTAGATTGTGAGCTCCGGGGTCAGGGATGATGGGAGTAGTGATACATTGTGTGATAGGAGATGAGATTGTGAGCTCCGGGGTCAGGGATGATGGGAGTAGTGATACACTGTGTGATAGGAGATTAGATTGTGAACTCTGGGGTCAGGGATGATGGGAGTAGTGATACACTGTGTGATAGGAGAATAGATTGTGAGCTCCGGGGTCAGGGATGATGGGAGTAGTGATACACTGTGTGATAGGAGATTAGATTGTGAGCTCTGGGGTCACGGATGATGGGAGTAGTGATACATTGTGTGATAGATTAGATTGTGAGCTCTGGGGTCAGGGATGATGGGAGTAGTGATACACTGTGTGATAGGAGATTAGATTGTGAGCTCCGAGGTCAGGGATGATGGGAGTAGTGATACATTGTATGATAGGAGATTAGATTGTGAGCTCCGGGGTCAGGGATGATGGGAGTAGTGATACACTGTGTGATAGGAGATTAGATTGTGAGCTCTGGGGTCAGGGATGATGGGAGTAGTGATACATTGTGTGATAGGAGATTAGATTGTGAGCTCTGGGGTCAGGGATGATGGGAGTAGTGATACACTGTGTGATAGGAGATTAGATTGTGAGCTCTGGGGTCAGGGATGATGGGAGTAGTGATACATTGTGTGATAGGAGATTAGATTGTGAGCTCTGGGGTCAAGGATGATGGGAGTAGTGATACATTGTGTGATAGGAGATTAGATTTTGAGCTCTGGGGTCAGGGATGATGGGAGTAGTGATACACTGTGTAATAGGAGATTAGATTGTGAGCTCTGGGGTCAGGGATGATGGGAGTAGTGATACATTGTGTGATAGGAGATTAGATTGTGAGCTCTGGGGTCAGGGATGATGGGAGTAGTGATACATTGTGTGATAGGAGATTAGATTGTGAGCTCTGGGGTCAGGGATGATGGGAGTAGTGATACACTGTGTGATAGGAGATTAGATTGTGAGCTCTGGGGTCAGGGATGATGGGAGTAGTGATACATTGTGTGATAGGAGATTAGATTGTGAGCTCCGGGGTCAGGGATGATGGGAGTAGTGATACATTGTGTGATAGGAGATTAGATTGTGAGCTCTGGGGTCAGGGATGATGGGAGTAGTGATACACTGTGTGATAGGAGATTAGATTGTGAGCTCTGGGGTCAGGGATGATGGGAGTAGTGATACATTGTGTGATAGGAGATTAGATTGTGAGCTCCGGGGTCAGGGATGATGGGAGTAGTGATACTGTGTGATAGGAGATTAGATTGTGAGCTCTGGGGTCAGGGATGATGGGAGTAGTGATACATTGTGTAATAGGAGATTAGATTGTGAGCTCTGGGGTCAGGGGTGATAGGAGTAGTGATACTGTGTGAAAGGAGATTAGATTGTGAGCTCCGGGGTCAGGGATGATGGGAGTAGCGATACACTGTGTGATAGGAGATTAGATTGTGAGCTCTGGGGTCAGGGATGATGGGAGTAGTGATACACTGTGTGATAGGAGATTAGATTGTGAGCTCCGGGGTCAGGGATGATGGGAGTAGTGATACATTGTGTGATAGGAGATTAGATTGTGAGCTCTGGGGTCAGGGATGATGGGAGTAGTGATACACTGTGTGATAGGAGATTAGATTGTGAGCTCCGGGGTCAGGGATGATGGGAGTAGTGATACATTGTGTGATAGCAGATTAGATTGTGAGCTCCGGGGTCAGGGATGATGGGAGTAGTGATACACTGTGTGATAGGAGATTAGATTGTGAGCTCTGGGGTCAGGGATGATGGGAGTAGTGATACACTGTGTGATAGGAGATTAGATTGTGAGCTCCAGGGTCAGGGATGATGGGAGTAGTGATACACTGTGTGACAGGAGATTAGATTGTGAGCTCTGGGGTCAGGGATGATGGGAGTAGTGATACACTGTGTGATAGGAGATTAGATTGTGAGCTCTGGGGTCAGGGATGATGGGAGTAGTGATACACTGTGTGATAGGAGATTAGATTGTTAGCTCCGGGGTCAGGGATGATGGGAGTAGTGATACATTGTGTGATAGCAGATTAGATTGTGAGCTCCGGGGTCAGGGATGATGGGAGTAGTGATACACTGTGTGACAGGAGATTAGATTGTGAGCTCTGGGGTCAAGGATGATGGGAGTAGTGATACACTGTGTGATAGGAGATTAGATTGTGAGCTCTGGGGTCAGTGATGATGGGAGTAGTGATACATTGTGTGATAGGAGATTAGATTGTGAGCTCCGGGGTCAGGGATGATGGGAGTAGTGATACACTGTGTGATAGGACATTAGATTGTGAGCTCTGGGGTCAAGGATGATGGGAGTAGTGATACACTGTGTGATAGGAGATTAGATTGTGAGCTCTGGGGTCAGTGATGATGGGAGTAGTGATACATTGTGTGATAGGAGATTAGATTGTGAGCTCCGGGGTCAGGGATGATGGGAGTAGTGATACACTGTGTGATAGGACATTAGATTGTGAGCTCTGGGGTCAAGGATGATGGGAGTAGTGATACACTGTGTGATAGGAGATTAGATTGTGAGCTCTGGGGTCAGTGATGATGGGAGTAGTGATACATTGTGTGATAGGAGATTAGATTGTGAGCTCCGGGGTCAGGGATGATGGGAGTAGTGATACACTGTGTGATAGGAGATTAGATTGTGAGCTCCGGGGTCAGGGATGATGGGAGTAGTGATACATTGTGTGATAGGAGATTAGATTGTGAGCTCCGGGGTCAGGGATGATGGGAGTAGTGATATACTGTGTGATAGGAGATTAGATTGTGAACTCTGGGGTCAGGGATGATGGGAGTAGTGATACACTGTGTGATAGGAGAATAGATTGTGAGCTCCGGGGTCAGGGATGATGGGAGTAGTGATACACTGTGTGATAGGAGATTAGATTGTGAGCTCTGGGGTCACGGATGATGGGAGTAGTGATACATTGTGTGATAGATTAGATTGTGAGCTCTGGGGTCAGGGATGATGGGAGTAGTGATACACTGTGTGATAGGAGATTAGATTGTGAGCTCCGGGGTCAGGGATGATGGGAGTAGTGATACATTGTATGATAGGAGATTAGATTGTGAGCTCCGGGGTCAGGGATGATGGGAGTAGTGATACACTGTGTGATAGGAGATTAGATTGTGAGCTCTGGGGTCAGGGATGATGGGAGTAGTGATACATTGTGTGATAGGAGATTAGATTGTGAGCTCTGGGGTCAGGGATGATGGGAGTAGTGATACACTGTGTGATAGGAGATTAGATTGTGAGCTCTGGGGTCAGGGATGATGGGAGTAGTGATACATTGTGTGATAGGAGATTAGATTGTGAGCTCTGGGGTCAGGGATGATGGGAGTAGTGATACACTGTGTGATAGGAGATTAGATTGTGAGCTCTGGGGTCAGGGATGATGGGAGTAGTGATACATTGTGTGATAGGAGATTAGATTTTGAGCTCTGGGGTCAGGGATGATGGGAGTAGTGATACACTGTGTGATAGGAGATTAGATTGTGAGCTCTGGGGTCAGGGATGATGGGAGTAGTGATACATTGTGTGATAGGAGATTAGATTGTGAGCTCTGGGGTCAGGGATGATGGGAGTAGTGATACACTGTGTGATAGGAGATTAGATTGTGAGCTCTGGGGTCAGGAATGATGGGAGTAGTGATACATTGTGTGATAGGAGATTAGATTGTGAGCTCCGGGATCAGGGATGATGGGAGTAGTGATACATTGTGTGATAGGAGATTAGATTGTGAGCTCTGGGGTCAGGGATGATGGGAGTAGTGATACACTGTGTGATAGGAGATTAGATTGTGAGCTCTGGGGTCAGGGATGATGGGAGTAGTGATACACTGTGTGATAGGAGATTAGATTGTGAGCTCTGGGGTCAGGGATGATGGGAGTAGTGATACACTGTGTGATAGGAGATTAGATTGTGAGCTCTGGGGTCAGGGATGATGGGAGTAGTGATACATTGTGTGATAGGAGATTAGATTTTGAGCACCGGGATCAGGGATGATGGGAGTAGTGATACACTGTGTGACAGGAGATTAGATTGTGAGCTCTGGGGTCAGGGATGATGGGAGTAGTGATACACTGTGTGATAGGAGATTAGATTGTGAGCTCTGGGGTCAGGGATGATGGGAGTAGTGATACACTGTGTGATAGGAGATTAGATTGTGAGCTCCGGGGTCAGGGATGATGGGAGTAGTGATACATTGTGTGATAGCAGATTAGATTGTGAGCTCCGGGGTCAGGGATGAAGGGAGTAGTGATACACTGTGTGACAGGAGATTAGATTGTGAGCTCCGGGGTCACGGATGATGGGAGTAGTGATACACTGTGTGATAGGAAAGTAGATTGTGAGCTCTGGGGTCAAGGATGATGGGAGTAGTGATACACTGTGTGATAGGAGATTAGATTGTGAGCTCCGGGGTCAGGGATGATGGGAGTAGTGATACATTGTGTGATAGGAGATTAGATTGTGAGCTCCGGGGTCAGGGATGATGGGAGTAGTGATACACTGTGTGATAGGACATTAGATTGTGAGCTCTGGGGTCAAGGATGATGGGAGTAGTGATACACTGTGTGATAGGAGATTAGATTGTGAGCTCTGGGGTCAGTGATGATGGGAGTAGTGATACATTGTGTGATAGGAGATTAGATTGTGAGCTCCGGGGTCAGGGATGATGGGAGTAGTGATACACTGTGTGATAGGAGATTAGATTGTGAGCTCCGGGGTCAGGGATGATGGGAGTAGTGATACATTGTGTGATAGGAGATTAGATTGTGAGCTCCGGGGTCAGGGATGATGGGAGTAGTGATACACTGTGTGATAGGAGATTAGATTGTGAACTCTGGGGTCAGGGATGATGGGAGTAGTGATACACTGTGTGATAGGAGAATAGATTGTGAGCTCCGGGGTCAGGGATGATGGGAGTAGTGATACACTGTGTGATAGGAGATTAGATTGTGAGCTCTGGGGTCACGGATGATGGGAGTAGTGATACATTGTGTGATAGATTAGATTGTGAGCTCTGGGGTCAGGGATGATGGGAGTAGTGATACACTGTGTGATAGGAGATTAGATTGTGAGCTCCGAGGTCAGGGATGATGGGAGTAGTGATACATTGTATGATAGGAGATTAGATTGTGAGCTCCGGGGTCAGGGATGATGGGAGTAGTGATACACTGTGTGATAGGAGATTAGATTGTGAGCTCTGGGGTCAGGGATGATGGGAGTAGTGATACATTGTGTGATAGGAGATTAGATTGTGAGCTCTGGGGTCAGGGATGATGGGAGTAGTGATACACTGTGTGATAGGAGATTAGATTGTGAGCTCTGGGGTCAGGGATGATGGGAGTAGTGATACATTGTGTGATAGGAGATTAGATTGTGAGCTCTGGGGTCAAGGATGATGGGAGTAGTGATACATTGTGTGATAGGAGATTAGATTTTGAGCTCTGGGGTCAGGGATGATGGGAGTAGTGATACACTGTGTAATAGGAGATTAGATTGTGAGCTCTGGGGTCAGGGATGATGGGAGTAGTGATACATTGTGTGATAGGAGATTAGATTGTGAGCTCTGGGGTCAGGGATGATGGGAGTAGTGATACATTGTGTGATAGGAGATTAGATTGTGAGCTCTGGGGTCAGGGATGATGGGAGTAGTGATACACTGTGTGATAGGAGATTAGATTGTGAGCTCTGGGGTCAGGGATGATGGGAGTAGTGATACATTGTGTGATAGGAGATTAGATTGTGAGCTCCGGGGTCAGGGATGATGGGAGTAGTGATACATTGTGTGATAGGAGATTAGATTGTGAGCTCTGGGGTCAGGGATGATGGGAGTAGTGATACACTGTGTGATAGGAGATTAGATTGTGAGCTCTGGGGTCAGGGATGATGGGAGTAGTGATACATTGTGTGATAGGAGATTAGATTGTGAGCTCCGGGGTCAGGGATGATGGGAGTAGTGATACTGTGTGATAGGAGATTAGATTGTGAGCTCTGGGGTCAGGGATGATGGGAGTAGTGATACATTGTGTAATAGGAGATTAGATTGTGAGCTCTGGGGTCAGGGGTGATAGGAGTAGTGATACTGTGTGAAAGGAGATTAGATTGTGAGCTGCGGGGTCAGGGATGATGGGAGTAGCGATACACTGTGTGATAGGAGATTAGATTGTGAGCTCTGGGGTCAGGGATGATGGGAGTAGTGATACACTGTGTGATAGGAGATTAGATTGTGAGCTCCGGGGTCAGGGATGATGGGAGTAGTGATACATTGTGTGATAGGAGATTAGATTGTGAGCTCTGGGGTCAGGGATGATGGGAGTAGTGATACACTGTGTGATAGGAGATTAGATTGTGAGCTCCGGGGTCAGGGATGATGGGAGTAGTGATACATTGTGTGATAGCAGATTAGATTGTGAGCTCCGGGGTCAGGGATGATGGGAGTAGTGATACACTGTGTGATAGGAGATTAGATTGTGAGCTCTGGGGTCAGGGATGATGGGAGTAGTGATACACTGTGTGATAGGAGATTAGATTGTGAGCTCCAGGGTCAGGGATGATGGGAGTAGTGATACACTGTGTGACAGGAGATTAGATTGTGAGCTCTGGGGTCAGGGATGATGGGAGTAGTGATACACTGTGTGATAGGAGATTAGATTGTGAGCTCTGGGGTCAGGGATGATGGGAGTAGTGATACACTGTGTGATAGGAGATTAGATTGTGAGCTCCGGGGTCAGGGATGATGGGAGTAGTGATACATTGTGTGATAGCAGATTAGATTGTGAGCTCCGGGGTCAGGGATGATGGGAGTAGTGATACACTGTGTGACAGGAGATTAGATTGTGAGCTCTGGGGTCAAGGATGATGGGAGTAGTGATACACTGTGTGATAGGAGATTAGATTGTGAGCTCTGGGGTCAGTGATGATGGGAGTAGTGATACATTGTGTGATAGGAGATTAGATTGTGAGCTCCGGGGTCAGGGATGATGGGAGTAGTGATACACTGTGTGATAGGACATTAGATTGTGAGCTCTGGGGTCAAGGATGATGGGAGTAGTGATACACTGTGTGATAGGAGATTAGATTGTGAGCTCTGGGGTCAGTGATGATGGGAGTAGTGATACATTGTGTGATAGGAGATTAGATTGTGAGCTCCGGGGTCAGGGATGATGGGAGTAGTGATACACTGTGTGATAGGACATTAGATTGTGAGCTCTGGGGTCAAGGATGATGGGAGTAGTGATACACTGTGTGATAGGAGATTAGATTGTGAGCTCTGGGGTCAGTGATGATGGGAGTAGTGATACATTGTGTGATAGGAGATTAGATTGTGAGCTCCGGGGTCAGGGATGATGGGAGTAGTGATACACTGTGTGATAGGAGATTAGATTGTGAGCTCCGGGGTCAGGGATGATGGGAGTAGTGATACATTGTGTGATAGGAGATTAGATTGTGAGCTCCGGGGTCAGGGATGATGGGAGTAGTGATATACTGTGTGATAGGAGATTAGATTGTGAACTCTGGGGTCAGGGATGATGGGAGTAGTGATACACTGTGTGATAGGAGAATAGATTGTGAGCTCCGGGGTCAGGGATGATGGGAGTAGTGATACACTGTGTGATAGGAGATTAGATTGTGAGCTCTGGGGTCACGGATGATGGGAGTAGTGATACATTGTGTGATAGATTAGATTGTGAGCTCTGGGGTCAGGGATGATGGGAGTAGTGATACACTGTGTGATAGGAGATTAGATTGTGAGCTCCGGGGTCAGGGATGATGGGAGTAGTGATACATTGTATGATAGGAGATTAGATTGTGAGCTCCGGGGTCAGGGATGATGGGAGTAGTGATACACTGTGTGATAGGAGATTAGATTGTGAGCTCTGGGGTCAGGGATGATGGGAGTAGTGATACATTGTGTGATAGGAGATTAGATTGTGAGCTCTGGGGTCAGGGATGATGGGAGTAGTGATACACTGTGTGATAGGAGATTAGATTGTGAGCTCTGGGGTCAGGGATGATGGGAGTAGTGATACATTGTGTGATAGGAGATTAGATTTTGAGCTCTGGGGTCAGGGATGATGGGAGTAGTGATACACTGTGTGATAGGAGATTAGATTGTGAGCTCTGGGGTCAGGGATGATGGGAGTAGTGATACATTGTGTGATAGGAGATTAGATTGTGAGCTCTGGGGTCAGGGATGATGGGAGTAGTGATACACTGTGTGATAGGAGATTAGATTGTGAGCTCTGGGGTCAGGGATGATGGGAGTAGTGATACACTGTGTGATAGGAGATTAGATTGTGAGCTCTGGGGTCAGGGATGATGGGAGTAGTGATACACTGTGTGATAGGAGATTAGATTGTGAGCTCTGGGGTCAGGGATGATGGGAGTAGTGATACATTGTGTGATAGGAGATTAGATTTTGAGCACCGGGATCAGGGATGATGGGAGTAGTGATACACTGTGTGATAGGAGATTAGATTGTGAGCTCTGGGGTCAGGGATGATGGGAGTAGTGATACATTGTGTGATAGGAGATTAGATTGTGAGCTCTGGGGTCAGGGATGATGGGAGTAGTGATACACTGTGTGATAGGAGATTAGATTGTGAGCTCTGGGGTCAGGGATGATGGGAGTAGTGATACATTGTGTGATAGGAGATTAGATTGTGAGCTCTGGGGTCAGGATGATGGGAGGAGTGATACATTGTGTGATAGGAGATTAGATTGTGAGCTCTGGGGTCAGGGATGATGGGAGTAGTGATACATTGTGTGATAGGAGATTAGATTGTGAGCTCTGGGGTCAGGGATGATGGGAGTAGTGATACATTGTGTGATAGGAGATTAGATTGTGAGCTCCGGGGTCAGGGATGATGGGAGTAGTGATACTGTGTGATAGGAGATTAGATTGTGAGCTCTGGGGTCAGGGATGATGGGAGTAGTGATACATTGTGTAATAGGAGATTAGATTGTGAGCTCTGGGGTCAGAGGTGATGGGAGTAGTGATACATTGTGTGATAGGAGATTAGATTGTGAGCTCCGGGGTCAGGGATGATGGGAGTAGTGATACATTGTGTGATAGGAGATTAGATTGTGAGCTCCGGGGTCAGGGATGATGGGAGTAGTGATACATTGTGTGATAGGAGATTAGATTGTGAGCTCTGGGATCAGGGATGATGGGAGTAGTGATACACTGTGTGATAGGAGATTAGATTGTGAGCTCTGGGGTCAGGGATGATGGGAGTAGTGATACATTGTATGATAGGAGATTAGATTGTGAGCTCTGGGGTCAGGAATGATGGGAGTAGTGATACACTGTGTGATAGGAGATTAGATTGCGAGCTCTGGGGTCAGGGATGATGGGAGTAGTGATACATTGTGTGATAGGAGATTAGATTGTGAGCTCTGGGGTCAGGGATGATGGGAGTAGTGATACATTGTGTGATAGGAGATTAGATTGTGAGCTCTGGGGTCAAGGATGATGGGAGTAGTGATACATTGTGTGATAGGAGATTAGATTGTGAGCTCTGGGGTCAGGGATGATGGGAGTAGTGATACATTGTGTGATAGGAGATTAGATTGTGAGCTCTGGGGTCAGGCATGATGGGAGTAGTGATACATTGTGTGATAGGAGATTAGATTGTGAGCTCCGGGGTCAGGGATGATGGGAGTAGTGATACACTGTGTGATAGGAGATTAGATTGT
Source organism: Phyllobates terribilis (assembly GCF_046119375.1). NCBI lineage: Eukaryota > Metazoa > Chordata > Amphibia > Anura > Dendrobatidae > Phyllobates > Phyllobates terribilis. Next base: position 193,332,517 of record NW_027362769.1, on the reverse strand, counting down.
GAGCTCCGGTGTCCGGCATGATGGGAGTAGTGATACATTGTGTGATAGGAGATTAGATTGTGAGCTCCGGGGTCAGGGATGATGAGAGTAGTGATACACTGTGTGATAGGAGATTAGATTGTGAGCTCTGGGGTCAGGGATGATGGGAGTAGTGATACATTGTGTGATAGGAGATTAGATTGTGAGCTCCGGGGTCAGGGATGATGGGAGTAGTGATACACTGTGTGATAGGAGATTAGATTGTGAGCTCCGGGGTCAGGGATGATGGGAGTAGTGATACATTGTGTGATAGGAGATTAGATTGTGAGCTCTGCGGTCAGGATGATGGGAGTAGTGATACACAGTGTGATAAGAGATTAGATTGTGAGCTCCGGGGTCAGGGATGATGGGAGTAGTGATACATTGTGTGATAGGAGATTAGATTGTGAGCTCTGGGGTCAGGGATGATGGGAGTAGTGATACATTGTGTGATAGGAGATTAGATTGTGAGCTCTGGGGTCAGGGATGATGGGAGTAGTGATACACTGTGTGATAGGAGATTAGATTGTGAGCTCTGGGGTCAGGGATGATGGGAGTAGTGATACATTGTGTGATAGGAGATTAGATTGTGAGCTCCGGGGTCAGGGATGATGGGAGTAGTGATACATTGTGTGATAGGAGATTAGATTGTGAGCTCTGGGGTCAGGGATGATGGGAGTAGTGATACACTGTGTGATAGGAGATTAGATTGTGAGCTCTGGGGTCAGGGATGATGGGAGTAGTGATACATTGTGTGATAGGAGATTAGATTGTGAGCTCCGGGGTCAGGGATGATGGGAGTAGTGATACTGTGTGATAGGAGATTAGATTGTGAGCTCTGGGGTCAGGGATGATGGGAGTAGTGATACATTGTGTAATAGGAGATTAGATTGTGAGCTCTGGGGTCAGGGGTGATAGGAGTAGTGATACTGTGTGAAAGGAGATTAGATTGTGAGCTCCGGGGTCAGGGATGATGGGAGTAGCGATACACTGTGTGATAGGAGATTAGATTGTGAGCTCTGGGGTCAGGGATGATGGGAGTAGTGATACACTGTGTGATAGGAGATTAGATTGTGAGCTCCGGGGTCAGGGATGATGGGAGTAGTGATACATTGTGTGATAGGAGATTAGATTGTGAGCTCTGGGGTCAGGGATGATGGGAGTAGTGATACACTGTGTGATAGGAGATTAGATTGTGAGCTCCGGGGTCAGGGATGATGGGAGTAGTGATACATTGTGTGATAGCAGATTAGATTGTGAGCTCCGGGGTCAGGGATGATGGGAGTAGTGATACACTGTGTGATAGGAGATTAGATTGTGAGCTCTGGGGTCAGGGATGATGGGAGTAGTGATACACTGTGTGATAGGAGATTAGATTGTGAGCTCCAGGGTCAGGGATGATGGGAGTAGTGATACACTGTGTGACAGGAGATTAGATTGTGAGCTCTGGGGTCAGGGATGATGGGAGTAGTGATACACTGTGTGATAGGAGATTAGATTGTGAGCTCTGGGGTCAGGGATGATGGGAGTAGTGATACACTGTGTGATAGGAGATTAGATTGTGAGCTCTGGGGTCAAGGATGATGGGAGTAGTGATACACTGTGTGATAGGAGATTAGATTGTGAGCTCTGGGGTCAGTGATGATGGGAGTAGTGATACATTGTGTGATAGGAGATTAGATTGTGAGCTCCGGGGTCAGGGATGATGGGAGTAGTGATACACTGTGTGATAGGACATTAGATTGTGAGCTCTGGGGTCAAGGATGATGGGAGTAGTGATACACTGTGTGATAGGAGATTAGATTGTGAGCTCTGGGGTCAGTGATGATGGGAGTAGTGATACATTGTGTGATAGGAGATTAGATTGTGAGCTCCGGGGTCAGGGATGATGGGAGTAGTGATACACTGTGTGATAGGACATTAGATTGTGAGCTCTGGGGTCAAGGATGATGGGAGTAGTGATACACTGTGTGATAGGAGATTAGATTGTGAGCTCTGGGGTCAGTGATGATGGGAGTAGTGATACATTGTGTGATAGGAGATTAGATTGTGAGCTCCGGGGTCAGGGATGATGGGAGTAGTGATACACTGTGTGATAGGAGATTAGATTGTGAGCTCCGGGGTCAGGGATGATGGGAGTAGTGATACATTGTGTGATAGGAGATTAGATTGTGAGCTCCGGGGTCAGGGATGATGGGAGTAGTGATATACTGTGTGATAGGAGATTAGATTGTGAACTCTGGGGTCAGGGATGATGGGAGTAGTGATACACTGTGTGATAGGAGAATAGATTGTGAGCTCCGGGGTCAGGGATGATGGGAGTAGTGATACACTGTGTGATAGGAGATTAGATTGTGAGCTCTGGGGTCACGGATGATGGGAGTAGTGATACATTGTGTGATAGATTAGATTGTGAGCTCTGGGGTCAGGGATGATGGGAGTAGTGATACACTGTGTGATAGGAGATTAGATTGTGAGCTCCGGGGTCAGGGATGATGGGAGTAGTGATACATTGTATGATAGGAGATTAGATTGTGAGCTCCGGGGTCAGGGATGATGGGAGTAGTGATACACTGTGTGATAGGAGATTAGATTGTGAGCTCTGGGGTCAGGGATGATGGGAGTAGTGATACATTGTGTGATAGGAGATTAGATTGTGAGCTCTGGGGTCAGGGATGATGGGAGTAGTGATACACTGTGTGATAGGAGATTAGATTGTGAGCTCTGGGGTCAGGGATGATGGGAGTAGTGATACATTGTGTGATAGGAGATTAGATTGTGAGCTCTGGGGTCAGGGATGATGGGAGTAGTGATACACTGTGTGATAGGAGATTAGATTGTGAGCTCTGGGGTCAGGGATGATGGGAGTAGTGATACATTGTGTGATAGGAGATTAGATTTTGAGCTCTGGGGTCAGGGATGATGGGAGTAGTGATACACTGTGTGATAGGAGATTAGATTGTGAGCTCTGGGGTCAGGGATGATGGGAGTAGTGATACATTGTGTGATAGGAGATTAGATTGTGAGCTCTGGGGTCAGGGATGATGGGAGTAGTGATACACTGTGTGATAGGAGATTAGATTGTGAGCTCTGGGGTCAGGAATGATGGGAGTAGTGATACATTGTGTGATAGGAGATTAGATTGTGAGCTCCGGGATCAGGGATGATGGGAGTAGTGATACATTGTGTGATAGGAGATTAGATTGTGAGCTCTGGGGTCAGGGATGATGGGAGTAGTGATACACTGTGTGATAGGAGATTAGATTGTGAGCTCTGGGGTCAGGGATGATGGGAGTAGTGATACACTGTGTGATAGGAGATTAGATTGTGAGCTCTGGGGTCAGGGATGATGGGAGTAGTGATACACTGTGTGATAGGAGATTAGATTGTGAGCTCTGGGGTCAGGGATGATGGGAGTAGTGATACATTGTGTGATAGGAGATTAGATTTTGAGCACCGGGATCAGGGATGATGGGAGTAGTGATACACTGTGTGACAGGAGATTAGATTGTGAGCTCTGGGGTCAGGGATGATGGGAGTAGTGATACACTGTGTGATAGGAGATTAGATTGTGAGCTCTGGGGTCAGGGATGATGGGAGTAGTGATACACTGTGTGATAGGAGATTAGATTGTGAGCTCCGGGGTCAGGGATGATGGGAGTAGTGATACATTGTGTGATAGCAGATTAGATTGTGAGCTCCGGGGTCAGGGATGAAGGGAGTAGTGATACACTGTGTGACAGGAGATTAGATTGTGAGCTCCGGGGTCACGGATGATGGGAGTAGTGATACACTGTGTGATAGGAAAGTAGATTGTGAGCTCTGGGGTCAAGGATGATGGGAGTAGTGATACACTGTGTGATAGGAGATTAGATTGTGAGCTCCGGGGTCAGGGATGATGGGAGTAGTGATACATTGTGTGATAGGAGATTAGATTGTGAGCTCCGGGGTCAGGGATGATGGGAGTAGTGATACACTGTGTGATAGGACATTAGATTGTGAGCTCTGGGGTCAAGGATGATGGGAGTAGTGATACACTGTGTGATAGGAGATTAGATTGTGAGCTCTGGGGTCAGTGATGATGGGAGTAGTGATACATTGTGTGATAGGAGATTAGATTGTGAGCTCCGGGGTCAGGGATGATGGGAGTAGTGATACACTGTGTGATAGGAGATTAGATTGTGAGCTCCGGGGTCAGGGATGATGGGAGTAGTGATACATTGTGTGATAGGAGATTAGATTGTGAGCTCCGGGGTCAGGGATGATGGGAGTAGTGATACACTGTGTGATAGGAGATTAGATTGTGAACTCTGGGGTCAGGGATGATGGGAGTAGTGATACACTGTGTGATAGGAGAATAGATTGTGAGCTCCGGGGTCAGTGATGATGGGAGTAGTGATACACTGTGTGATAGGAGATTAGATTGTGAGCTCTGGGGTCACGGATGATGGGAGTAGTGATACATTGTGTGATAGATTAGATTGTGAGCTCTGGGGTCAGGGATGATGGGAGTAGTGATACACTGTGTGATAGGAGATTAGATTGTGAGCTCCGAGGTCAGGGATGATGGGAGTAGTGATACATTGTATGATAGGAGATTAGATTGTGAGCTCCGGGGTCAGGGATGATGGGAGTAGTGATACACTGTGTGATAGGAGATTAGATTGTGAGCTCTGGGGTCAGGGATGATGGGAGTAGTGATACATTGTGTGATAGGAGATTAGATTGTGAGCTCTGGGGTCAGGGATGATGGGAGTAGTGATACACTGTGTGATAGGAGATTAGATTGTGAGCTCTGGGGTCAGGGATGATGGGAGTAGTGATACATTGTGTGATAGGAGATTAGATTGTGAGCTCTGGGGTCAAGGATGATGGGAGTAGTGATACATTGTGTGATAGGAGATTAGATTTTGAGCTCTGGGGTCAGGGATGATGGGAGTAGTGATACACTGTGTAATAGGAGATTAGATTGTGAGCTCTGGGGTCAGGGATGATGGGAGTAGTGATACATTGTGTGATAGGAGATTAGATTGTGAGCTCTGGGGTCAGGGATGATGGGAGTAGTGATACATTGTGTGATAGGAGATTAGATTGTGAGCTCTGGGGTCAGGGATGATGGGAGTAGTGATACACTGTGTGATAGGAGATTAGATTGTGAGCTCTGGGGTCAGGGATGATGGGAGTAGTGATACATTGTGTGATAGGAGATTAGATTGTGAGCTCCGGGGTCAGGGATGATGGGAGTAGTGATACATTGTGTGATAGGAGATTAGATTGTGAGCTCTGGGGTCAGGGATGATGGGAGTAGTGATACACTGTGTGATAGGAGATTAGATTGTGAGCTCTGGGGTCAGGGATGATGGGAGTAGTGATACATTGTGTGATAGGAGATTAGATTGTGAGCTCCGGGGTCAGGGATGATGGGAGTAGTGATACTGTGTGATAGGAGATTAGATTGTGAGCTCTGGGGTCAGGGATGATGGGAGTAGTGATACATTGTGTAATAGGAGATTAGATTGTGAGCTCTGGGGTCAGGGGTGATAGGAGTAGTGATACTGTGTGAAAGGAGATTAGATTGTGAGCTGCGGGGTCAGGGATGATGGGAGTAGCGATACACTGTGTGATAGGAGATTAGATTGTGAGCTCTGGGGTCAGGGATGATGGGAGTAGTGATACACTGTGTGATAGGAGATTAGATTGTGAGCTCCGGGGTCAGGGATGATGGGAGTAGTGATACATTGTGTGATAGGAGATTAGATTGTGAGCTCTGGGGTCAGGGATGATGGGAGTAGTGATACACTGTGTGATAGGAGATTAGATTGTGAGCTCCGGGGTCAGGGATGATGGGAGTAGTGATACATTGTGTGATAGCAGATTAGATTGTGAGCTCCGGGGTCAGGGATGATGGGAGTAGTGATACACTGTGTGATAGGAGATTAGATTGTGAGCTCTGGGGTCAGGGATGATGGGAGTAGTGATACACTGTGTGATAGGAGATTAGATTGTGAGCTCCAGGGTCAGGGATGATGGGAGTAGTGATACACTGTGTGACAGGAGATTAGATTGTGAGCTCTGGGGTCAGGGATGATGGGAGTAGTGATACACTGTGTGATAGGAGATTAGATTGTGAGCTCTGGGGTCAGGGATGATGGGAGTAGTGATACACTGTGTGATAGGAGATTAGATTGTGAGCTCCGGGGTCAGGGATGATGGGAGTAGTGATACATTGTGTGATAGCAGATTAGATTGTGAGCTCCGGGGTCAGGGATGATGGGAGTAGTGATACACTGTGTGACAGGAGATTAGATTGTGAGCTCTGGGGTCAAGGATGATGGGAGTAGTGATACACTGTGTGATAGGAGATTAGATTGTGAGCTCTGGGGTCAGTGATGATGGGAGTAGTGATACATTGTGTGATAGGAGATTAGATTGTGAGCTCCGGGGTCAGGGATGATGGGAGTAGTGATACACTGTGTGATAGGACATTAGATTGTGAGCTCTGGGGTCAAGGATGATGGGAGTAGTGATACACTGTGTGATAGGAGATTAGATTGTGAGCTCTGGGGTCAGTGATGATGGGAGTAGTGATACATTGTGTGATAGGAGATTAGATTGTGAGCTCCGGGGTCAGGGATGATGGGAGTAGTGATATACTGTGTGATAGGAGATTAGATTGTGAACTCTGGGGTCAGGGATGATGGGAGTAGTGATACACTGTGTGATAGGAGAATAGATTGTGAGCTCCGGGGTCAGGGATGATGGGAGTAGTGATACACTGTGTGATAGGAGATTAGATTGTGAGCTCTGGGGTCACGGATGATGGGAGTAGTGATACATTGTGTGATAGATTAGATTGTGAGCTCTGGGGTCAGGGATGATGGGAGTAGTGATACACTGTGTGATAGGAGATTAGATTGTGAGCTCCGGGGTCAGGGATGATGGGAGTAGTGATACATTGTATGATAGGAGATTAGATTGTGAGCTCCGGGGTCAGGGATGATGGGAGTAGTGATACACTGTGTGATAGGAGATTAGATTGTGAGCTCTGGGGTCAGGGATGATGGGAGTAGTGATACATTGTGTGATAGGAGATTAGATTGTGAGCTCTGGGGTCAGGGATGATGGGAGTAGTGATACACTGTGTGATAGGAGATTAGATTGTGAGCTCTGGGGTCAGGGATGATGGGAGTAGTGATACATTGTGTGATAGGAGATTAGATTTTGAGCTCTGGGGTCAGGGATGATGGGAGTAGTGATACACTGTGTGATAGGAGATTAGATTGTGAGCTCTGGGGTCAGGGATGATGGGAGTAGTGATACATTGTGTGATAGGAGATTAGATTGTGAGCTCTGGGGTCAGGGATGATGGGAGTAGTGATACACTGTGTGATAGGAGATTAGATTGTGAGCTCTGGGGTCAGGGATGATGGGAGTAGTGATACACTGTGTGATAGGAGATTAGATTGTGAGCTCTGGGGTCAGGGATGATGGGAGTAGTGATACACTGTGTGATAGGAGATTAGATTGTGAGCTCTGGGGTCAGGGATGATGGGAGTAGTGATACATTGTGTGATAGGAGATTAGATTTTGAGCACCGGGATCAGGGATGATGGGAGTAGTGATACACTGTGTGATAGGAGATTAGATTGTGAGCTCTGGGGTCAGGGATGATGGGAGTAGTGATACATTGTGTGATAGGAGATTAGATTGTGAGCTCTGGGGTCAGGGATGATGGGAGTAGTGATACACTGTGTGATAGGAGATTAGATTGTGAGCTCTGGGGTCAGGGATGATGGGAGTAGTGATACATTGTGTGATAGGAGATTAGATTGTGAGCTCTGGGGTCAGGATGATGGGAGGAGTGATACATTGTGTGATAGGAGATTAGATTGTGAGCTCTGGGGTCAGGGATGATGGGAGTAGTGATACATTGTGTGATAGGAGATTAGATTGTGAGCTCTGGGGTCAGGGATGATGGGAGTAGTGATACATTGTGTGATAGGAGATTAGATTGTGAGCTCCGGGGTCAGGGATGATGGGAGTAGTGATACTGTGTGATAGGAGATTAGATTGTGAGCTCTGGGGTCAGGGATGATGGGAGTAGTGATACATTGTGTAATAGGAGATTAGATTGTGAGCTCTGGGGTCAGAGGTGATGGGAGTAGTGATACATTGTGTGATAGGAGATTAGATTGTGAGCTCCGGGGTCAGGGATGATGGGAGTAGTGATACATTGTGTGATAGGAGATTAGATTGTGAGCTCCGGGGTCAGGGATGATGGGAGTAGTGATACATTGTGTGATAGGAGATTAGATTGTGAGCTCTGGGATCAGGGATGATGGGAGTAGTGATACACTGTGTGATAGGAGATTAGATTGTGAGCTCTGGGGTCAGGGATGATGGGAGTAGTGATACATTGTATGATAGGAGATTAGATTGTGAGCTCTGGGGTCAGGAATGATGGGAGTAGTGATACACTGTGTGATAGGAGATTAGATTGCGAGCTCTGGGGTCAGGGATGATGGGAGTAGTGATACATTGTGTGATAGGAGATTAGATTGTGAGCTCTGGGGTCAGGGATGATGGGAGTAGTGATACATTGTGTGATAGGAGATTAGATTGTGAGCTCTGGGGTCAAGGATGATGGGAGTAGTGATACATTGTGTGATAGGAGATTAGATTGTGAGCTCTGGGGTCAGGGATGATGGGAGTAGTGATACATTGTGTGATAGGAGATTAGATTGTGAGCTCTGGGGTCAGGCATGATGGGAGTAGTGATACATTGTGTGATAGGAGATTAGATTGTGAGCTCCGGGGTCAGGGATGATGGGAGTAGTGATACACTGTGTGATAGGAGATTAGATTGTGAGCTCCGGTGTCCGGCATGATGGGAGTAGTGATACATTGTGTGATAGGAGATTAGATTGTGAGCTCCGGGGTCAGGGATGATGAGAGTAGTGATACACTGTGTGATAGGAGATTAGATTGTGAGCTCTGGGGTCAGGGATGATGGGAGTAGTGATACATTGTGTGATAGGAGATTAGATTGTGAGCTCCGGGGTCAGGGATGATGGGAGTAGTGATACACTGTGTGATAGGAGATTAGATTGTGAGCTCCGGGGTCAGGGATGATGGGAGTAGTGATACATTGTGTGATAGGAGATTAGATTGTGAGCTCTGCGGTCAGGATGATGGGAGTAGTGATACACAGTGTGATAAGAGATTAGATTGTGAGCTCCGGGGTCAGGGATGATGGGAGTAGTGATACATAGTGTGATAGGAGATTAGATTGTGAGCTCCGGGATCAGGGATGATGGGAGTAGTGATACATTGTGTGATAGGAGATTAGATTGTGAGCTCTGGGGTCAGGGATGATGGGAGTAGTGATACATTGTGTGATAGGAGATTAGATTGTGAGCTCTGGGGTCAGGGATGATGGGAGTAGTGATACACTGTGTGATAGGAGATTAGATTGTGAGCTCTGGGGTCAGGGATGATGGGAGTAGTGATACATTGTGTGATAGGAGATTAGATTGTGAGCTCTGGGGTCAAGGATGATGGGAGTAGTGATACATTGTGTGATAGGAGATTAGATTTTGAGCTCTGGGGTCAGGGATGATGGGAGTAGTGATACACTGTGTAATAGGAGATTAGATTGTGAGCTCTGGGGTCAGGGATGATGGGAGTAGTGATACATTGTGTGATAGGAGATTAGATTGTGAGCTCTGGGGTCAGGGATGATGGGAGTAGTGATACATTGTGTGATAGGAGATTAGATTGTGAGCTCTGGGGTCAGGGATGATGGGAGTAGTGATACACTGTGTGATAGGAGATTAGATTGTGAGCTCTGGGGTCAGGGATGATGGGAGTAGTGATACATTGTGTGATAGGAGATTAGATTGTGAGCTCCGGGGTCAGGGATGATGGGAGTAGTGATACATTGTGTGATAGGAGATTAGATTGTGAGCTCTGGGCTCAGGGATGATGGGAGTAGTGATACACTGTGTGATAGGAGATTAGATTGTGAGCTCTGGGGTCAGGGATGATGGGAGTAGTGATACATTGTGTGATAGGAGATTAGATTGTGAGCTCCGGGGTCAGGGATGATGGGAGTAGTGATACTGTGTGATAGGAGATTAGATTGTGAGCTCTGGGGTCAGGGATGATGGGAGTAGTGATACATTGTGTAATTGGAGATTAGATTGTGAGCTCTGGGGTCAGGGGTGATAGGAGTAGTGATACTGTGTGAAAGGAGATTAGATTGTGAGCTCCGGGGTCAGGGATGATGGGAGTAGCGATACACTGTGTGATAGGAGATTAGATTGTGAGCTCTGGGGTCAGGGATGATGGGAGTAGTGATACACTGTGTGATAGGAGATTAGATTGTGAGCTCCGGGGTCAGGGATGATGGGAGTAGTGATACATTGTGTGATAGCAGATTAGATTGTGAGCTCCGGGGTCAGGGATGATGGGAGTAGTGATACACTGTGTGATAGGAGATTAGATTGTGAGCTCTGGGGTCAGGGATGATGGGAGTAGTGATACACTGTGTGATAGGAGATTAGATTGTGAGCTCCAGGGTCAGGGATGATGGGAGTAGTGATACACTGTGTGACAGGAGATTAGATTGTGAGCTCTGGGGTCAGGGATGATGGGAGTAGTGATACACTGTGTGATAGGAGATTAGATTGTGAGCTCCGGGGTCAGGGATGATGGGAGTAGTGATACACTGTGTGATAGGACATTAGATTGTGAGCTCTGGGGTCAAGGATGATGGGAGTAGTGATACACTGTGTGATAGGAGATTAGATTGTGAGCTCTGGGGTCAGTGATGATGGGAGTAGTGATACATTGTGTGATAGGAGATTAGATTGTGAGCTCCGGGGTCAGGGATGATGGGAGTAGTGATACACTGTGTGATAGGACATTAGATTGTGAGCTCTGGGGTCAAGGATGATGGGAGTAGTGATACACTGTGTGATAGGAGATTAGATTGTGAGCTCTGGGGTCAGTGATGATGGGAGTAGTGATACATTGTGTGATAGGAGATTAGATTGTGAGCTCCGGGGTCAGGGATGATGGGAGTAGTGATACACTGTGTGATAGGAGATTAGATTGTGAGCTCCGGGGTCAGGGATGATGGGAGTAGTGATACATTGTGTGATAGGAGATTAGATTGTGAGCTCCGGGGTCAGGGATGATGGGAGTAGTGATATACTGTGTGATAGGAGATTAGATTGTGAACTCTGGGGTCAGGGATGATGGGAGTAGTGATACACTGTGTGATAGGAGAATAGATTGTGAGCTCCGGGGTCAGGGATGATGGGAGTAGTGATACACTGTGTGATAGGAGATTAGATTGTGAGCTCTGGGGTCACGGATGATGGGAGTAGTGATACATTGTGTGATAGATTAGATTGTGAGCTCTGGGGTCAGGGATGATGGGAGTAGTGATACACTGTGTGATAGGAGATTAGATTGTGAGCTCCGGGGTCAGGGATGATGGGAGTAGTGATACATTGTATGATAGGAGATTAGATTGTGAGCTCCGGGGTCAGGGATGATGGGAGTAGTGATACACTGTGTGATAGGAGATTAGATTGTGAGCTCTGGGGTCAGGGATGATGGGAGTAGTGATACATTGTGTGATAGGAGATTAGATTGTGAGCTCTGGGGTCAGGGATGATGGGAGTAGTGATACACTGTGTGATAGGAGATTAGATTGTGAGCTCTGGGGTCAGGGATGATGGGAGTAGTGATACATTGTGTGATAGGAGATTAGATTTTGAGCTCTGGGGTCAGGGATGATGGGAGTAGTGATACACTGTGTGATAGGAGATTAGATTGTGAGCTCTGGGGTCAGGGATGATGGGAGTAGTGATACATTGTGTGATAGGAGATTAGATTGTGAGCTCTGGGGTCAGGGATGATGGGAGTAGTGATACACTGTGTGATAGGAGATTAGATTGTGAGCTCTGGGGTCAGGAATGATGGGAGTAGTGATACATTGTGTGATAGGAGATTAGATTGTGAGCTCCGGGATCAGGGATGATGGGAGTAGTGATACATTGTGTGATAGGAGATTAGATTGTGAGCTCTGGGGTCAGGGATGATGGGAGTAGTGATACACTGTGTGATAGGAGATTAGATTGTGAGCTCTGGGGTCAGGGATGATGGGAGTAGTGATACACTGTGTGATAGGAGATTAGATTGTGAGCTCTGGGGTCAGGGATGATGGGAGTAGTGATACACTGTGTGATAGGAGATTAGATTGTGAGCTCTGGGGTCAGGGATGATGGGAGTAGTGATACATTGTGTGATAGGAGATTAGATTTTGAGCACCGGGATCAGGGATGATGGGAGTAGTGATACACTGTGTGATAGGAGATTAGATTGTGAGCTCTGGGGTCAGGGATGATGGGAGTAGTGATACATTGTGTGATAGGAGATTAGATTGTGAGCTCTGGGGTCAGGGATGATGGGAGTAGTGATACACTGTGTGATAGGAGATTAGATTGTGAGCTCTGGGGTCAGGGATGATGGGAGTAGTGATACATTGTGTGATAGAAGATTAGATTGTGAGCTCTGGGGTCAGGATGATGGGAGGAGTGATACATTGTGTGATAGGAGATTAGATTGTGAGCTCTGGGGTCAGGGATGATGGGAGTAGTGATACATTGTGTGATAGGAGATTAGATTGTGAGCTCTGGGGTCAGGGATGATGGGAGTAGTGATACATTGTGTGATAGGAGATTAGATTGTGAGCTCCGGGGTCAGGGATGATGGGAGTAGTGATACTGTGTGATAGGAGATTAGATTGTGAGCTCTGGGGTCAGGGATGATGGGAGTAGTGATACATTGTGTAATAGGAGATTAGATTGTGAGCTCTGGGGTCAGAGGTGATGGGAGTAGTGATACATTGTGTGATAGGAGATTAGATTGTGAGCTCCGGGGTCAGGGATGATGGGAGTAGTGATACATTGTGTGATAGGAGATTAGATTGTGAGCTCCGGGGTCAGGGATGATGGGAGTAGTGATACATTGTGTGATAGGAGATTAGATTGTGAGCTCTGGGATCAGGGATGATGGGAGTAGTGATACACTGTGTGATAGGAGATTAGATTGTGAGCTCTGGGGTCAGGGATGATGGGAGTAGTGATACATTGTATGATAGGAGATTAGATTGTGAGCTCTGGGGTCAGGGATGATGGGAGTAGTGATACACTGTGTGATAGGAGATTAGATTGCGAGCTCTGGGGTCAGGGATGATGGGAGTAGTGATACATTGTGTGATAGGAGATTAGATTGTGAGCTCTGGGGTCAGGGATGATGGGAGTAGTGATACATTGTGTGATAGGAGATTAGATTGTGAGCTCTGGGGTCAAGGATGATGGGAGTAGTGATACATTGTGTGATAGGAGATTAGATTGTGAGCTCTGGGGTCAGGGATGATGGGAGTAGTGATACATTGTGTGATAGGAGATTAGATTGTGAGCTCTGGGGTCAGGCATGATGGGAGTAGTGATACATTGTGTGATAGGAGATTAGATTGTGAGCTCCGGGGTCAGGGATGATGGGAGTAGTGATACACTGTGTGATAGGAGATTAGATTGTGAGCTCCGGTGTCCGGCATGATGGGAGTAGTGATACATTGTGTGATAGGAGATTAGATTGTGAGCTCCGGGGTCAGGGATGATGGGAGTAGTGATACACTGTGTGATAGGAGATTAGATTGTGAGCTCTGGGGTCAGGGATGATGGGAGTAGTGATACATTGTGTGATAGGAGATTAGATTGTGAGCTCCGGGGTCAGGGATGATGGGAGTAGTGATACACTGTGTGATAGGAGATTAGATTGTGAGCTCCGGGGTCAGGGATGATGGGAGTAGTGATACATTGTGTGATAGGAGATTAGATTGTGAGCTCTGCGGTCAGGATGATGGGAGTAGTGATACACAGTGTGATAAGAGATTAGATTGTGAGCTCCGGGGTCAGGGATGATGGGAGTAGTGATACATAGTGTGATAGGAGATTAGATTGTGAGCTCCGGGATCAGGGATGATGGGAGTAGTGATACATTGTGTGATAGGAGATTAGATTGTGAGCTCTGCGGTCAGGATGATGGGAGTAGTGATACACAGTGTGATAAGAGATTAGATTGTGAGCTCCGGGGTCAGGGATGATGGGAGTAGTGATACACTGTGTGATAGGAGATTAGATTGTGAGCTCTGGGGTCAGGGATGATGGGAGTAGTGATACACTGTGTGATAGGAGATTAGATTGTGAGCTCTGGGGTCAGGCATGATGGGAGTAGTGATACATTGTATGATAGGAGATTAGATTGTGAGCTCTGGGGTCAGGGATGATGGGAGTAGTGATACACTGTGTGATAGGAGATTAGATTGTGAGCTCTGGGGTCAGGCATGATGGGAGTAGTGATACATTGTATGATAGGAGATTAGATTGTGAGCTCTGGGGTCAGGGATGATGGGAGTAGTGATACATTGTGTGATAGGAGATTAGATTGTGAGCTCTGGGGTCAGGGATGATGGGAGTAGTGATACATTGTGTGATAGGAGATTAGATTGTGAGCTCTGGGGTCAAGGAAGATGGGAGTAGTGATACATTGTGTGATAGGAGATTAGATTGTGAGCTCCGGGGTCAGGGATGATGGGAGTAGTGATACATTGTGTGATAGGAGATTAGATTGTGAGCTCTGGGCTCAGGGATGATGGGAGTAGTGATACACTGTGTGATAGGAGATTAGATTGTGAGCTCTGGGGTCAGGGATGATGGGAGTAGTGATACATTGTGTGATAGGAGATTAGATTGTGAGCTCCGGGGTCAGGGATGATGGGAGTAGTGATACTGTGTGATAGGAGATTAGATTGTGAGCTCTGGGGTCAGGGATGATGGGAGTAGTGATACATTGTGTAATTGGAGATTAGATTGTGAGCTCTGGGGTCAGGGGTGATAGGAGTAGTGATACTGTGTGAAAGGAGATTAGATTGTGAGCTCCGGGGTCAGGGATGATGGGAGTAGCGATACACTGTGTGATAGGAGATTAGATTGTGAGCTCTGGGGTCAGGGATGATGGGAGTAGTGATACACTGTGTGATAGGAGATTAGATTGTGAGCTCCGGGGTCAGGGATGATGGGAGTAGTGATACATTGTGTGATAGGAGATTAGATTGTGAGCTCTGGGGTCAGGGATGATGGGAGTAGTGATACACTGTGTGATAGGAGATTAGATTGTGAGCTCCGGGGTCAGGGATGATGGGAGTAGTGATACATTGTGTGATAGCAGATTAGATTGTGAGCTCCGGGGTCAGGGATGATGGGAGTAGTGATACACTGTGTGATAGGAGATTAGATTGTGAGCTCTGGGGTCAGGGATGATGGGAGTAGTGATACACTGTGTGATAGGAGATTAGATTGTGAGCTCCAGGGTCAGGGATGATGGGAGTAGTGATACACTGTGTGACAGGAGATTAGATTGTGAGCTCTGGGGTCAGGGATGATGGGAGTAGTGATACACTGTGTGATAGGAGATTAGATTGTGAGCTCCGGGGTCAGGGATGATGGGAGTAGTGATACACTGTGTGATAGGACATTAGATTGTGAGCTCTGGGGTCAAGGATGATGGGAGTAGTGATACACTGTGTGATAGGAGATTAGATTGTGAGCTCTGGGGTCAGTGATGATGGGAGTAGTGATACATTGTGTGATAGGAGATTAGATTGTGAGCTCCGGGGTCAGGGATGATGGGAGTAGTGATACACTGTGTGATAGGACATTAGATTGTGAGCTCTGGGGTCAAGGATGATGGGAGTAGTGATACACTGTGTGATAGGAGATTAGATTGTGAGCTCTGGGGTCAGTGATGATGGGAGTAGTGATACATTGTGTGATAGGAGATTAGATTGTGAGCTCCGGGGTCAGGGATGATGGGAGTAGTGATACACTGTGTGATAGGAGATTAGATTGTGAGCTCCGGGGTCAGGGATGATGGGAGTAGTGATACATTGTGTGATAGGAGATTAGATTGTGAGCTCCGGGGTCAGGGATGATGGGAGTAGTGATATACTGTGTGATAGGAGATTAGATTGTGAACTCTGGGGTCAGGGATGATGGGAGTAGTGATACACTGTGTGATAGGAGAATAGATTGTGAGCTCCGGGGTCAGGGATGATGGGAGTAGTGATACACTGTGTGATAGGAGATTAGATTGTGAGCTCTGGGGTCACGGATGATGGGAGTAGTGATACATTGTGTGATAGATTAGATTGTGAGCTCTGGGGTCAGGGATGATGGGAGTAGTGATACACTGTGTGATAGGAGATTAGATTGTGAGCTCCGGGGTCAGGGATGATGGGAGTAGTGATACATTGTATGATAGGAGATTAGATTGTGAGCTCCGGGGTCAGGGATGATGGGAGTAGTGATACACTGTGTGATAGGAGATTAGATTGTGAGCTCTGGGGTCAGGGATGATGGGAGTAGTGATACATTGTGTGATAGGAGATTAGATTGTGAGCTCTGGGGTCAGGGATGATGGGAGTAGTGATACACTGTGTGATAGGAGATTAGATTGTGAGCTCTGGGGTCAGGGATGATGGGAGTAGTGATACATTGTGTGATAGGAGATTAGATTTTGAGCTCTGGGGTCAGGGATGATGGGAGTAGTGATACACTGTGTGATAGGAGATTAGATTGTGAGCTCTGGGGTCAGGGATGATGGGAGTAGTGATACATTGTGTGATAGGAGATTAGATTGTGAGCTCTGGGGTCAGGGATGATGGGAGTAGTGATACACTGTGTGATAGGAGATTAGATTGTGAGCTCTGGGGTCAGGAATGATGGGAGTAGTGATACATTGTGTGATAGGAGATTAGATTGTGAGCTCCGGGATCAGGGATGATGGGAGTAGTGATACATTGTGTGATAGGAGATTAGATTGTGAGCTCTGGGGTCAGGGATGATGGGAGTAGTGATACACTGTGTGATAGGAGATTAGATTGTGAGCTCTGGGGTCAGGGATGATGGGAGTAGTGATACACTGTGTGATAGGAGATTAGATTGTGAGCTCTGGGGTCAGGGATGATGGGAGTAGTGATACACTGTGTGATAGGAGATTAGATTGTGAGCTCTGGGGTCAGGGATGATGGGAGTAGTGATACATTGTGTGATAGGAGATTAGATTTTGAGCACCGGGATCAGGGATGATGGGAGTAGTGATACACTGTGTGATAGGAGATTAGATTGTGAGCTCTGGGGTCAGGGATGATGGGAGTAGTGATACATTGTGTGATAGGAGATTAGATTGTGAGCTCTGGGGTCAGGGATGATGGGAGTAGTGATACACTGTGTGATAGGAGATTAGATTGTGAGCTCTGGGGTCAGGGATGATGGGAGTAGTGATACATTGTGTGATAGAAGATTAGATTGTGAGCTCTGGGGTCAGGATGATGGGAGGAGTGATACATTGTGTGATAGGAGATTAGATTGTGAGCTCTGGGGTCAGGGATGATGGGAGTAGTGATACATTGTGTGATAGGAGATTAGATTGTGAGCTCTGGGGTCAGGGATGATGGGAGTAGTGATACATTGTGTGATAGGAGATTAGATTGTGAGCTCCGGGGTCAGGGATGATGGGAGTAGTGATACTGTGTGATAGGAGATTAGATTGTGAGCTCTGGGGTCAGGGATGATGGGAGTAGTGATACATTGTGTAATAGGAGATTAGATTGTGAGCTCTGGGGTCAGAGGTGATGGGAGTAGTGATACATTGTGTGATAGGAGATTAGATTGTGAGCTCCGGGGTCAGGGATGATGGGAGTAGTGATACATTGTGTGATAGGAGATTAGATTGTGAGCTCCGGGGTCAGGGATGATGGGAGTAGTGATACATTGTGTGATAGGAGATTAGATTGTGAGCTCTGGGATCAGGGATGATGGGAGTAGTGATACACTGTGTGATAGGAGATTAGATTGTGAGCTCTGGGGTCAGGGATGATGGGAGTAGTGATACATTGTATGATAGGAGATTAGATTGTGAGCTCTGGGGTCAGGGATGATGGGAGTAGTGATACACTGTGTGATAGGAGATTAGATTGCGAGCTCTGGGGTCAGGGATGATGGGAGTAGTGATACATTGTGTGATAGGAGATTAGATTGTGAGCTCTGGGGTCAGGGATGATGGGAGTAGTGATACATTGTGTGATAGGAGATTAGATTGTGAGCTCTGGGGTCAAGGATGATGGGAGTAGTGATACATTGTGTGATAGGAGATTAGATTGTGAGCTCTGGGGTCAGGGATGATGGGAGTAGTGATACATTGTGTGATAGGAGATTAGATTGTGAGCTCTGGGGTCAGGCATGATGGGAGTAGTGATACATTGTGTGATAGGAGATTAGATTGTGAGCTCCGGGGTCAGGGATGATGGGAGTAGTGATACACTGTGTGATAGGAGATTAGATTGTGAGCTCCGGTGTCCGGCATGATGGGAGTAGTGATACATTGTGTGATAGGAGATTAGATTGTGAGCTCCGGGGTCAGGGATGATGGGAGTAGTGATACACTGTGTGATAGGAGATTAGATTGTGAGCTCTGGGGTCAGGGATGATGGGAGTAGTGATACATTGTGTGATAGGAGATTAGATTGTGAGCTCCGGGGTCAGGGATGATGGGAGTAGTGATACACTGTGTGATAGGAGATTAGATTGTGAGCTCCGGGGTCAGGGATGATGGGAGTAGTGATACATTGTGTGATAGGAGATTAGATTGTGAGCTCTGCGGTCAGGATGATGGGAGTAGTGATACACAGTGTGATAAGAGATTAGATTGTGAGCTCCGGGGTCAGGGATGATGGGAGTAGTGATACATAGTGTGATAGGAGATTAGATTGTGAGCTCCGGGATCAGGGATGATGGGAGTAGTGATACATTGTGTGATAGGAGATTAGATTGTGAGCTCTGCGGTCAGGATGATGGGAGTAGTGATACACAGTGTGATAAGAGATTAGATTGTGAGCTCCGGGGTCAGGGATGATGGGAGTAGTGATACACTGTGTGATAGGAGATTAGATTGTGAGCTCTGGGGTCAGGGATGATGGGAGTAGTGATACACTGTGTGATAGGAGATTAGATTGTGAGCTCTGGGGTCAGGCATGATGGGAGTAGTGATACATTGTATGATAGGAGATTAGATTGTGAGCTCTGGGGTCAGGGATGATGGGAGTAGTGATACACTGTGTGATAGGAGATTAGATTGTGAGCTCTGGGGTCAGGCATGATGGGAGTAGTGATACATTGTATGATAGGAGATTAGATTGTGAGCTCTGGGGTCAGGGATGATGGGAGTAGTGATACATTGTGTGATAGGAGATTAGATTGTGAGCTCTGGGGTCAGGGATGATGGGAGTAGTGATACATTGTGTGATAGGAGATTAGATTGTGAGCTCTGGGGTCAAGGAAGATGGGAGTAGTGATACATTGTGTGATAGGAGATTAGATTGTGAGCTCTGGGGTCAGGGATGATGGGAGTAGTGATACATTGTATGATAGGAGATTAGATTGTGAGCTCTGGGGTCAAGGATGATGGGAGTAGTGATACATTGTGTGATAGGAGATTAGATTGTGAGCTCCGGGGTCAGGGATGATGGGAGTAGTGATACATTGTGTGATAGGAGATTAGATTGTGAGCTCCGGGGTCAGGGATGATGGGAGTAGTGATACATTGTGTGATAGGAGATTAGATTGTGAGCTCTGCGGTCAGGATGATGGGAGTAGTGATACACAGTGTGATAAGAGATTAGATTGTGAGCTCCGGGGTCAGGGATGATGGGAGTAGTGATACATAGTGTGATAGGAGATTAGATTGTGAGCTCCGGGATCAGGGATGATGGGAGTAGTGATACATTGTGTGATAGGAGATTAGATTGTGAGCTCTGCGGTCAGGATGATGGGAGTAGTGATACACAGTGTGATAAGAGATTAGATTGTGAGCTCCGGGGTCAGGGATGATGGGAGTAGTGATACACTGTGTGATAGGAGATTAGATTGTGAGCTCTGGGGTCAGGGATGATGGGAGTAGTGATACACTGTGTGATAGGAGATTAGATTGTGAGCTCTGGGGTCAGGCATGATGGGAGTAGTGATACATTGTATGATAGGAGATTAGATTGTGAGCTCTGGGGTCAGGGATGATGGGAGTAGTGATACACTGTGTGATAGGAGATTAGATTGTGAGCTCTGGGGTCAGGCATGATGGGAGTAGTGATACATTGTATGATAGGAGATTAGATTGTGAGCTCTGGGGTCAGGGATGATGGGAGTAGTGATACATTGTGTGATAGGAGATTAGATTGTGAGCTCTGGGGTCAGGGATGATGGGAGTAGTGATACATTGTGTGATAGGAGATTAGATTGTGAGCTCTGGGGTCAAGGAAGATGGGAGTAGTGATACATTGTGTGATAGGAGATTAGATTGTGAGCTCTGGGGTCAGGGATGATGGGAGTAGTGATACATTGTGTGATAGGAGATTAGATTGTGAGCTCTGGGGTCAAGGATGATGGGAGTAGTGATACATTGTGTGATAGGAGATTAGATTGTGAGCTCTGGGGTCAGGAATGATGGAAGTAGTGATACATTGAGTGATAGGAGATTAGATTGTGAGCTCCGGGGTCAGGGATGATGGGAGTAGTGATACACTGTGTGATAGGAGATTAGATTGTGAGCTCTGTTGTCAGGGATGATGGGAGTAGTGATACACTGTGTGATAGGAGATTAGATTGTGAGCTCCGGTGTCCGGCATGATGGGAGTAGTGATACACTGTGTGATAGGAGATTAGATTCTAAGCTCTGGGGTCAGGGATGATGGGAGTAGTGATACATTGTGTGATAGGAGATTAGATTGTGAGCTCCGGGGTCAGGGATGATGGGAGTAGTGATACATTGTGTGATAGGAGATTAGATTGTGAGCTCCGGGGTCAGGGATGATGGGAGTAGTGATACATTGTGTGAGAGGAGATTAGATTGTGAGCTCTGCGGTCGGGATGATGGGAGTAGTGATACATTGTGTGATAGGAGATTAGATTGTGATCTCTGGGGTCAGGGATGATGGGAGTAGTGATACATTGTGTGATAGGAGATTAGATTGTGAGCTCTGCGGTGAGGGATGATGGGAGTAGTGATACACAGTGTGATAAGAGATTAGATTGTGAGCTCCGGGGTCAGGGATGATGGGAGTAGTGATACACTGTGTGATAGGAGATTAGATTGTGAGCTCTGAGGTCAGGGATGATGGGAGTAGTGATACACTGTGTGATAGGAGATTAGATTGTGAGCTCCGGCGTCAGGGATGATGGGAGTAGTAATACACTGTGTGATAGGAGATTAGATTGTGAGCTCTGGGGTCAGTGATGATGGGAGTAGTGATACATTGTGTGATAGGAGATTAGATTGTGAGCTCCGGGGTCAGGGATGATGGGAGTAGTGATACATTGTGTGATAGGAGATTAGATTGTGAGCTCCGGGGTCAGGGATGATGGGAGTAGTGATACACTGTGTGATAGGAGATTAGATTGTGAACTCTGGGGTCAGGGATGATGGGAGTAGTGATACACTGTGTGATAGGAGAATAGATTGTGAGCTCCGGGGTCAGGGATGATGGGAGTAGTGATACACTGTGTGATAGGAGATTAGATTGTGAGCTCTGGGGTCACGGATGATGGGAGTAGTGATACATTATGTGATAGATTAGATTGTGAGCTCTGGGGTCAGGGATGATGGGAGTAGTGATACACTGTGTGATAGGAGATTAGATTGTGAGCTCTGGGGTCAGGGATGATGGGAGTAGTGATACATTGTATGATAGGAGATTAGATTGTGAGCTCCGGGGTCAGGGATGATGGGAGTAGTGATACACTGTGTGATAGGAGATTAGATTGTGAGCTCTGGGGTCAGGGATGATGGGAGTAGTGATACATTGTGTGATAGGAGATTAGATTGTGAGCTCTGGGGTCAGGGATGATGGGAGTAGTGATACACTGTGTGATAGGAGATTAGATTGTGAGCTCTGGGGTCAGGGATGATGGGAGTAGTGATACACTGTGTGATAGGAGATTAGATTGTGAGCTCTGGGGTCAGGGATGATGGGAGTAGTGATACATTGTGTGATAGGAGATTAGATTGTGAGCTCCGGGGTCAGGGATGATGGGAGTAGTGATACACTGTGTGATAGGAGATTAGATTGTGAGCTCCGGGGTCAGGGATGATGGGAGTAGTGATACATTGTGTGATAGGAGATTAGATTGTGAGCTCTGGGGTCAGGGATGATGGGAGTAGTGATACATTGTGTGATAGGAGATTAGATTGTGAGCTCTGGGGTCAGGGATGATGGGAGTAGTGATACATTGTGTGATAGGAGATTAGATTGTGAGCTCCGGGGTCAGGGATGATGGGAGTAGTGATACTGTGTGATAGGAGATTAGATTGTGAGCTCTGGGGTCAGGGATGATGGGAGTAGTGATACATTGTGTGATAGGAGATTAGATTGTGAGCTCTGGGGTCAGGGGTGATGGGAGTAGTGATACTGTGTGATAGGAGATTAGATTGTGAGCTCCGGGGTCAGGGATGATGGGAGTAGTGATACTGTGTGATAGGAGATTAGATTGTGAGCTCCGGGGTCAGGGATGATGGGAGTAGTGATACACTGTGTGATAGGAGATTAGATTGTGAGCTCTGGGGTCAGGGATGATGGGAGTAGTGATACATTGTGTGATAGGAGATTAGATTGTGAGCTCTGGGGTCAGAGATGATGGGAGTAGTGATACACTGTGTGATAGGAGATTAGATTGTGAGCTCTGGGGTCAGGGATGATGGGAGTAGTGATACATTGTATGATAGGAGATTAGATTGTGAGCTCTGGGGTCAGGGATGATGGGAGTAGTGATACACTGTGTGATAGGAGATTAGATTGCGAGCTCTGGGGTCAGGGATGATGGGAGTAGTGATACATTGTGTGATAGGAGATTAGATTGTGAGCTCCGGGGTCAGGGATGATGGGAGTAGTGATACATTGTGTGATAGGAGATTAGATTGTGAGCTCTGGGGTCAGGGATGATGGGAGTAGTGATACATTGTGTGATAGGAGATTAGATTGCGAGCTCTGGGGTCAAGGATGATGGGAGTAGTGATACATTGTGTGATAGGAGATTAGATTGTGAGCTCTGGGGTCAGGGATGATGGGAGTAGTGATACATTGTGTGATAGGAGATTAGATTGTGAGCTCTGGGGTCAAGGATGATGGGAGTAGTGATACATTGTGTGATAGGAGATTAGATTGTGAGCTCTGGGGTCAGGGATGATGGGAGTAGTGATACTGTGTGATAGGAGATTAGATTGTGAGCTCCGGGGTCAGGGATGATGGGAGTAGTGATACACTGTGTGATAGGAGATTAGATTATGAGCTCTGGGGTCAGGGATGATGGTAGTAGTGATACATTGTGTGATAGGAGATTAGATTGTGAGCTCTGGGGTCAGGGATGATGGGAGTAGTGATACACTGTGTGATAGGAGATTAGATTGTGAGCTCCGGGGTCAGGCATGATGGAAGTAGTGATACGTTGTGTGATAGGAGATTAGATCGTGAGCTCTGGGGTCAGGGATGATGGGAGTAGTGATACATTGTGTGATAGGAGATTAGATTGTGAGCTCTGGGGTCAGGGATGATGGGAGTAGTGATACATTGTGTGATAGGAGATTAGATTGTGAGCTCTGGGGTCAGGGATGATGGGAGTAGTGATACATTGTGTGATAGGAGATTAGATTGTGAGCTCTGGGGTCAGGGATGATGGGAGTAGTGATACACTGTGTGATAGGAGATTAGATTGTGAGCTCTGGGGTCAGGGATGATGGGAGTGGTGATACATTGTGTGATAGGAGATTAGATTTTGAGCTCCGGGGTCAGGGATGATGGGAGTAGTGATACATTGTGTGATAGGAGATTAGATTGTGAGCTCCTGGGGTCAAGGATGATGGGAGTAGTGATACACTGTGTGATAGGAGATTAGATTGTGAGCTCTGGAGTCAGGGATGATGGGAGTAGTGATACACTGTGTGATAGGAGATTAGATTGTGAGCTCTGGGGTCAGGGATGATGGGAGTAGTGATACACTGTGTGATAGGAGATTAGATTGTGAGCTCTGGGGTCAGGGATGATGGGAGTAGTGATACATTGTGTGATAGGACATTAGATTGTGAGCTCTTGGATCAGGGATGATAGGAGTAGTGATACATTGTATGATAGGAGATTAGATTGTGAGCTCCGGGGTCAGGGATGATGGGAGTAGTGATACACTGTGTGATAGGAGATTAGATTGTGAGCTGTGGGGTCAGGGATGATGGGAGTAGTGATACATTGTGTGATAGGACATTAGATTGTGAGCTCTGGGATCAGGGATGATGGGAGTAGTGATACACTGTGTGATAGGAGATTAGATTGTGAGCTCTGGGGTCAGGGATGATGGGAGTAGTGATACACTGTGTGATAGGAGATTAGATTGTGAGCTCTGGGGTCAGGGATGATGGGAGTAGTGATACATTGTGTGATAGGACATTAGATTGTGAGCTCTGGGATCAGGGATGATGGGAGTAGTGATACACTGTGTGATAGGAGATTAGATTGTGAGCTCTGGGGTCAGGGATGATGGGAGTAGTGATACACTGTGTGATAGGAGATTAGATTGTGAGCTCTGGGATCAGGGATGATGGGAGTAGTGATACATTGTATGATAGGAGATTAGATTGTGAGCTCCGGGGTCAGGGATGATGGGAGTAGTGATACATTGTGTGATAGGAGATTAGATTGTGAGCTCTGGGGTCAGGGATGATGGGAGTAGTGATACATTGTGTGATAGGAGATTAGATTGTGAGCTCTGGGGTCAGGGATGATGGGAGTAGTGATACATTGTGTGATAGGAGATTAGATTGTGAGCTCCGGGATCAGGGATGATGGGAGTAGCGATACATTGTGTGATAGGAGATTAGATTGTGAGCTCTGGGGTCAGGGATGATGGGAGTAGTGATACACTGTGTGATAGGAGATTAGATTGTGAGCTCTGGGGTCAGGGATGATGGGAGTAGCGATACATTGTGTGATAGGAGATTAGATTGTGAGCTCCGGGATCAGGGATGATGGGAGTAGTGATACACTGTGTGATAGGAGATTAGATTGTGAGCTCTGGGATCAGGGATGATGGGAATAGTGATACACTGTGTGACAGGAGATTAGATTGTGAGCTCTGGGGTCAGGGATGATGGGAGTAGTGATACATTGTGTGATAGGAGATTATATTGCGAGCTCTGGGGTCAAGGATGATAGGAGTAGTGATACATTGTGTGATAGGAGATTAGATTGTGAGCTCTGGGGTCAGGGATGATGGGAGTAGTGATACATTGTGTGACAGGAGATTAGATTGTGAGCTCTGGGGTCAGGGATGATGGGAGTAGTGATACATTGTGTGATAGGAGATTAGATTGTGAGCTCTGGGGTCAGGATGATGGGAGTAGTGATACACTGTGTGATAGGAGATTAGATTGTGAGCTCTGGGGTCAGGGATGATGGGAGTAGTGATACACTGTGTGATAGGAGATTAGATTGTGAGCACCGGGGTCAGGGATGATGGGAGTAGTGATACATTGTGTGATAGGAGATTAGATTGTGAGCTCTGGGGTCAGGGATGATGGGAGTAGTGATACATTGTGTGATAGGAGATTAGATTGTGAGCTCTGGGGTCAGGGATGATGGGAGTAGTGATACACTGTGTGATAGGAGATTAGATTGTGAGCTCTGGGGTCAGGGATGATGGGAGTAGTGATACATTGTGTGATAGGACATTAGATTGTGAGCTCTGGGGTCAGAGATGATGGGAGTAGTGATACACTGTGTGATAGGAGATTAGATTGTGAGCTCTGGGGTCAGGGATGATGGGAGTAGTGATACATTGTGTGATAGGAGATTAGATTGTGAGCTCTGGGATCAGGGATGATGGGAATAGTGATAAATTGTAGCGCCGGCGTCCCTGCCCTCTGCTAGGCAGGGACGCTGTTCCCCTCACCTCCCTGCTCCGTGCCCGGCGTCCTCCTCCCGCTCTGCTGGCAGCGCGCGCTCCTTCCCGGCCACTGTGCTTAGGGCGCGCGCGCGCTCTCCCTCCCTCTTAAAGGGGCCGCGCGTGCCGTCCTAAGGAGTCCCCCGCCAATGGCCGGAGGACTTCACCATATATAAGGCACCTCCTCCAAAATGGAGGTGCCCGAGCAATGTTGTTGCACTGTTCACTACTCTGCTTCAGCCCTCAGGTCCCGTTGCCAGTTACCTGCCTGTTACCTGCCAGATTCCTGCCTGATTATCTGCTACCTGCCTGCTAGTCTGAGGTCCGACGGTCTGCCTTACTACTCCTGTCAGTCTGTCTAAGGACCAGCCTGCCCGCTCACCTGGGAGCGCACATCAGCCACCTGCCTGCTTGCCCGAGGTCCGACGGTCTGTCTTCCAACTCCTGTCAGTCTGTCTATGGACCAGCTTGCCCGCTCACCTGGGAGCACACACCTGCTACCTGCCTGCTAGTCTACCTGGAGGCTCCGCCGTCACGTGCTGTGACCACCTGCCTGTCCAGTGACTCCTGCTCGCTCACCTGGGAGCGCTCATCTGCTGCCTGTCTACTAGCCTACCTGAAGGCTCTGCCGTCACGTGCTGTGACCACCCGCCTGTCCAGAGACTTCTGCCCGCTCACCTGGGAGCGCTCATCTGCCGCCTGTCTGTTGGTCTTCCTGGAGGCTCCGCCGTCACATGCTGTGACCACCCGTTCATCCAGAGACTCTCGCCTGCTCACCTGGGAGCTCACGTCTATCTTCAGCCGCCACAGGTCGTACCTACCCTTTACCTAGAGACTGCCCCGGTCACTTGCCGTGACCATCTGCCCGTTCATTCAGAGACTGCCCCGGTCACTTGCCGTGACCATCTGCCCGTTCATCCAGAGACTGTCCCGGTCACCTGCTGTGACCATCAGCCCGTTCATCCAGAGACTGCCCCGGTCACTTGCCGTGACCTCCAGCCCGTTCACCCAGAGACTGCCCCGGTCACCTGCTGTGACCGCCTGCCCGTCTTCCCTGGTCGCCACCCGCTCCCTTACAAGGACTGCCCCCTTGTATAGTAGCTCAGAGGTTCCGCCTCCCAGACCCGTTACAGTTTGCTCGGGCCATGGAACCCGGTGGCACCCAAGCTCCCTCGCTCTCGGACCTCTGTCATGAACTGTCCCGTCAGAGGTCCCAACAGGAGTCCATCCTGGGTCACCTGCGGAATGTCAATTCTCGCCTGGACACTCTGACTGCTCCACCAGCAACCACCGCCAGTGCCATGACTCGCAACCCGGCAGCTCCGCTGCCCACCAATACCATGGTATCCTACCCCGGACCCCGGCTTTCTGCACCTCCTCGCTTCGGAGGCGACTCCGCCCAGGCTCGGGGCTTCATTAATCAGTGCACCCTGCACTTTGAACTATTGTCCCACCAGTTTAACTCCGACCGGGCCAAAATTGCCTTCATCATGTCCCATCTCACCGGGGAGGCCCTGGCCTGGCTAAATCCTCTATGGGAGAGAGGAGACTCCCTGGTGTCCGACTTGCCTGCCTTCCTCACGGCTTTCCGGAAAGTCTTCGACGAACCCGGACGGAAGACCTCATCCGCATCATCTCTGCTACGCCTCCGTCAGGGAAGTCTCACCGTGGGCCAATATGCCATACGGTTCCGTACCCTTGCCTCGGAGCTGGCCTGGGATAACGACGCTCTGGTATCAGTCTTCTGGGAGGGTCTGTCCGGCCGTATTAAAGATGAACTTGCCGGTCGGGACATTCCTACCACTCTCGATGACCTAATAACTCTTGCCACCCGGATTGACCTACGGTTCCAGGAGCGTGCCAAAGAGGTCACCCGTGAGAGGAGGTTTCCACGTCTAGCTCCTACTTTTCAGAAACCCGTCACTCCCTCCGTCTCTCCCCAGGTACACTCTCCTGAGCCTATGCAGGTCGACCAGACCAAGATGGTCAAAACCCGTCAGGACTTACGCCGTGCCGAGGGGAGCTGCTTCTACTGTGGCAGTAAGGAGCACCGGATCCGTGCCTGCCCAGAGAGGTCGGGAAACGCCTGTGTCTAGGTTCGCTCAGAGAGGTCGACCTAGACAAGAATAAATCCTCTCCATCTCTGCTGCTGTCAGTTTCAATCGTCTGCAGGGAGAACCGTTATTTCGAACTAGCCCAACTGGACTCTGGAGCAGCCGGGAATCTTATTTCACAGTCCCTGGTAGAGAAATACCGCATCCCCACCAAACCTCTGGCTGTACCCTTGTCTGTTGCTGCCGTGGATGGGGGTCTCTTACCACGCCCCATCCAACTCATCACCGAATCCATTACTCTGCAGGTGGGAATGCTGCATTCTGAGAGTATCTCCTTTCATGTTCTGCCTGGACTCTCTCACGCCCTCCTGCTAGGTCTACCTTGGCTCCAGAGACATGCACCCGTGCTTGACTGGCAGACCGGAGAAGTCCTTCGCTGGGGACAGGACTGCCATAAGACCTGTCTGGTTCCCGTCCATCCCATCCGTCCTTCTCCTACCCCAGCTAATCTACCTGGACTTCCGATTCCTTATTGGTCTTATGCTGATGTCTTTAATAAAAAGGAAGCAGAGACACTACCCCCTCATAGACCATACGACTGCCCTATCGACTTGTTACCCGGTACTACTCCTCCCCGTGGGCGTATTTATCCATTATCCGCTGCTGAGACCCGGTCGATGTCCGAATATATTGAGGAGAATCTGGCCAGGGGATTCATCCGGAAATCTACCTCCCCGGCGGGAGCAGGCTTCTTCTTCGTAAAAAAGAAGGATGGCTCTCTCCGTCCCTGTATAGACTATAGAGGCCTTAACCAGATCACGGTGAAGAATAAGTACCCCCTTCCGCTCATTCCGGAGTTATTTGATCGTCTGAGAGGGGCTAGAATCTTCACCAAACTGGACCTCCGTGGGGCGTACAACCTGGTTCGTATCCGTCAGGGGGATGAATGGAAGACGGCATTCAACACCCGGGACGGCCACTATGAATATCTGGTAATGCCCTTTGGTCTCTGTAACGCTCCTGCCGTCTTTCAAGAGTTGGTCAATGACATCTTCCGGGACCTTCTCTACTCCTGCGTAGTGGTGTACCTGGACGACATCTTGGTCTTCTCTCCAGATCTCCAGACTCACCGGAGGGACGTTCGTCAGGTCCTGCTCAGGCTCAGGCAGAATCACCTCTTCGCTAAATATGAGAAGTGCCTCTTTGAGCAGACCTCGCTTCCGTTTTTGGGCTATATTATTTCTCAGACCGGCCTACGAATGGATCCAGAGAAACTGTCTGCCATCGAGAAATGGCCTCGACCGGAGGGGTTGAAGGCCATTCAGCGGTTCCTGGGCTTCGCCAACTACTACCGCCTCTTCATACCACACTTCTCTTCCCGGACTGCCCCAATTTCCGCGCTCACCCGTAAAGGTACTAATCCCAAAGAGTGGCCGCCCGAAGCAGAGGAGGCCTTTCTTTCCTTAAAACAGGCCTTCTCTTCCGCCCCGGTGCTGCATCGCCCGGACGGCAACAAGCAGTTCTTCCTGGAAGTTGACGCCTCCTCCTCTGGAGCCGGAGCGGTACTTACTCAAAAATCATCTTCCGGGAGGATGGTAACTTGCGGCTTCTTCTCTAAACTCTTCTCCTCCTCAGAGCGCAATTATTCCATAGGAGACCGAGAGTTATTGGCCATCAAACTGGCATTGGAGGAGTGGCGTTACCTGCTCGAGGGGGCTCTTCACCCGGTAATAATTTACACTGACCACAAGAACTTGGCTTACCTCCAGCATGCCCAGAGACTTAACCCGCGCCAAGCCCGGTGGTCCTTGTTTTTTGCTCGCTTTGATTTTGTTCTTCATTTTCGCCCGGCTGACAAAAACGTCAAAGCGGACGCCTTGTCTCGATCCTTTCTGGTGTCTGATCTCGAGGAAGATCCGAAACACATCATCGATCCCGCCAGAGTAATGCAGGTGGCTCCCGTGAGTCTACATCGTCTCCCTCCCGGAAAGACGTTCGTATCAGTACCTGATCGGGAGAAGATCCTTCACTGGGGTCACTCGTCTAAACTAGCTGGCCATGCCGGTCAGAAAAAGACCCTCCAGCTTATTACCCGGCACTACTGGTGGCCTACCCTGCACAAGGACGTAATAGACTTTGTTTCTGCCTGTGTGTCCTGCGCCCGCAACAAGGTTCCGAGACATCTGCCAGCCGGTCGCCTCCTTCCGCTCCCAGTACCTGCTGCCCCCTGGCAGCATATAGCAATGGACTTTATAACAGACCTCCCAGTCTCTGCCGGTTGTACGGTCATTTGGGTGGTCGCTGACCGCTTCTCCAAGATGGCTCATTTCGTTCCCCTGCCAGGCCTCCCGTCTGCACCCTAGCTAGCTAAAGACTTTATTCATCACATCTTTCGTCTTCATGGCCTGCCCCTCCACATCGTGTCGGATCGTGGGGTACAGTTCACCTCACGCTTCTGGAGAGCCACTTGTAAACTGCTAGATGTCACCCTGGACTTCTCTTCCGCTTACCACCCACAGTCCAATGGTCAAGTGGAGCGGATCAATCAGAACCTGACCAGTTACCTCCGGCACTTCGTTAATGCCCACCATTCTGACTGGGTGGATCTCCTGCCATGGGCCGAGTTCTCTTATAACAATCACGATAACGAATCCTCCTCCAAATCCCCGTTTTTTGTAGTCTTCGGTCAGCATCCTCGGATTCCTTTTCCTATCTCCACCTCTGTGGACAACCCGGCTGCGGAATCTCTCGTTAGCAAATTTTCCTCCATTTGGGAGAGTACCCGATCCGCACTCCTTCAGTTGTCCGAACGGATGAAAAGACACGCTGACAAAAAACGCCTGGATCCTCCACAATTTCGTCCCGGAGATAAAGTCTGGCTCTCATCTAAATATGTCCGACTCAAGATACCTTCTTACAAGTTAGGGCCTCGGTTCATCGGCCCTCTGGAGGTCATCAGTCAGATCAACCCGGTGGCCTATAAATTGAAACTCCCGGCCAACTTACGGATCCCTAACTCCTTCCATGTATCTCTCCTCAAACCTGTGGTACTTAACTCTTTTTCCAAGTCTACAGGTATGCCTCCTGCTCCGGTTTCTGCTGAGGACGAGTTTGAGGTAGAGAACATTCTTGCCGCCAAAAGGGTAAGAGGAAAGACCTTTTTTCTAGTAGATTGGAAGGGGTTTGGTCCTGAGGAGAGAACGTGGGAGCCCCGGGAGAACATCCATGCCCCTCTCATCCTAGCTAAATTTCTGTCTGGCCTAAAAAAGGGGGGGCCTAAAGGGGGGGGTACTGTAGCGCCGGCGTCCCTGCCCTCTGCTAGGCAGGGACGCTGTTCCCCTCACCTCCCTGCTCCGTGCCCGGCGTCCTCATCCCGCTCTGCTGGCAGCGCGCGCTCCTTCCCGGCCATTGTGCTTAGGGCGCGCGCGCGCGCTCTCCCTCCCTCTTAAAGGGGCCGCGCGCGCCGTCCTAAGGAGTCCCCGGCCAATGGCCGGAGGACTTCACCATATATAAGGCACCTCCTCCAAAATGGAGGTGCCCGAGCAATGTTGTTGCACTGTTCACTACTCTGCTTCAGCCCTCAGGTCCCGTTGCCAGTTACCTGCCAGATTCCTGCCAGATTCCTGCCTGATTATCTGCTACCTGCCTGCTAGTCTGAGGTCCGACGGTCTGCCTTACTACTCCTGTCAGTCTGTCTAAGGACCAGCCTGCCCGCTCACCTGGGAGCGCACATCAGCCACCTGCCTGCTTGCCCGAGGTCCGACGGTCTGCCTTCCAACTCCTGTCAGTCTGTCTATGGACCAGCTTGCCCGGTCACCTGGGAGCGCACATCAGCCACCTGCCTGCTTGCCCGAGGTCCGACGGTCTGCCTTCCAACTCCTGTCAGTCTGTCTATGGACCAGCTTGCCCGCTCACCTGGGAGCACACACCTGCTGCCTGTCTGCTAGTCTACCTGGAGGCTCCGCCGTCACGTGCTGTGACCACCTGCCTGTCCAGTGACTCCTGCTCGCTCACCTGGGAGCGCTCATCTGCCGCCTGTCTGTTGGTCTTCCTGGAGGCTCCGCCGTCACATGCTGTGACCACCCGTTCATCCAGAGACTCTCGCCTGCTCACCTGGGAGCTCACGTCTATCTTCAGCTGCCACAGGTCGTACCTACCCTTTACCTAGAGACTGCCCCGGTCACTTGCTGTGACCATCTGCCCGTTCATCCAGAGACTGCCCCGGTCACTTGCCGTGACCTCCAGCCCGTTCACCCAGAGACTGTCCCGGTCACCTGCTGTGACCGCCTGCCCGTCTTCCCTGGTCGCCACCCGCTCCCTTACAAGGACCGCCCCCTTGTATAGTAGCTCAGAGGTTCCGCCTCCCAGACCCGTTACATACATTGTGTGATAGGAGATTAGATTGTGAGCTCTGGGGTCAGGATGATGGGAGTAGTGATACATTGTGTGATAGGAGATTAGATTGTGAGCTCTGGGGTCAGGGATGATGGAAGTAGTGATACATTGTGTGATAGGAGATTAGATTGTGAGCTCTGGGGTCAGGGATGATGGGAGTAGTGATACACTGTGTGATAGGAGATTAGATTGTGAGCTCTGGGGTCAGGGATGATGGGAGTAGTGATACACTGTGTGATAGGAGATTAGATTGTGAGCTCTGGGGTCAGGGATGATGGGAGTAGTGATACATTGTGTGATAGGAGATTAGATTGTGAGCTCTGGGGTCAGGGATGATGGGAGTAGTGATACATTGTGTGATAGGAGATTAGATTGTGAGCTCCGGGGTCAGGGATGATGGGAGTAGTGATACACTGTGTGATAGGAGATTAGATTGTGAGCTCTGGGGTCAGGGATGATGGGAGTAGTGATACATTGTGTGATAGGAGATTAGATTGTGAGCTCCGGGGTCAGGGATGACGGGAGTAGCGATACATTGTGTGATAGGAGATTAGATTGTGAGCTCCGGGGTCAGGGATGATGGGAGTAGCGATACATTGTGTGATAGGAGATTAGATTGTGAGCTCTGGGGTCTGGGATGATGGGAGTAGTGATACACTGTGTGATAGGAGATTAGATTGTGAGCTCTGGGATCAGGGATGATGGGAATAGTGATACACTGTGTGACAGGAGATTAGATTGTGAGCTCTGGGGTCAGGGATGATGGGAGTAGTGATACATTGTGTGATAGGAGATTAGATTGTGAGCTCTAGGGTCAGGGATGATGGGAGTAGTGATACATTGTGTGATAGGAGATTAGATTGTGAGCTCCGGGGTCAGGGATGATGGGAGTAGTGATACATTGTGTGATAGGAGATTAGATTGTGAGCTCTGGGGTCAGGGATGATGGGAGTAGTGATACATTGTGTGATAGGAGATTCGATTGTGAGCTCTGGGGTCAGGGATGATGGGAGTAGTGATACATTGTGTGATAGGAGATTAGATTGTGAGCTCTGGGATCAGGGATGATGGGAATAGTGATACACTGTGTGATAGGAGATTAGATTGTGAGCTCTGGGGTCAGGGATGATGGGAGTAGTGATACATTGTGTGATAGGAGATTAGATTGTGAGCTCTGGGGTCAGGGATGATGGGAGTAGCGATACATTGTGTGATAGGAGATTAGATTGTGAGCTCCGGGGTCAGGGATGATGGGAGTAGCGATACATTGTGTGATAGGAGATTAGATTGTGAGCTCTGGGGTGTGGGATGATGGGAGTAGTGATACACTGTGTGATAGGAGATTAGATTGTGAGCTCAGGGGTCAGGGATGATGGGAGTAGTGATACACTGTGTGATAGGAGATTAGATTGTGAGCTCTGGGGTCAGGGATGATGGGAGTAGTGATACACTGTGTGATAGGAGATTAGATTGTGAGCTCTGGGGTCTGGGATGATGGGAGTAGTGATACACTGTGTGATAGGAGATTAGATTGTGAGCTCTGGGGTCAGGGATGATGGGAGTAGTGATACATTGTGTGATAGGAGATTAGATTGTGAGCTCTGGGGTCAGGGATGATGGGAGTAGTGATACACTGTGTGATAGGAGATTAGATTGTGAGCTCTGGGGTCAGGGATGATGGGAGTAGTGATACACTGTGTGATAGGAGATTAGATTGTGAGCTCTGGGGTCAGGGATGATGGGAGTAGTGATACATTGTGTGATAGGAGATTAGATTGTGAGCTCCGGGGTGAGGGATGATGGGAGTAGTGATACATTTTGTGACAGGAGATTAGATTGTGAGCTCAGGGGTCAGGGATGATGGGAGTAGTGATACACTGTGTGATAGGAGATTAGATTGTGAGCTCTGGGGTCAAGGATGATGGGAGTAGTGATACATTGTGTGATAGGAGATTAGATTGTGAGCTCTGGGGTCAGGGATGATGGGAGTAGTGATACATTGTGTGATAGGAGATTATATTGTGAGCTCTGGGGTCAAGGATGATGGGAGTAGTGATACATTGTGTGATAGGAGATTAGATTGTGAGCTCTGGGGTCAGGGATGATGGGAGTAGTGATACACTGTGTGATAGGAGATTAGATTGTGAGCTCCGGGGTCAGGGATGATGGGAGTAGTGATACACTGTGTGATAGGAGATTAGATTGTGAGCTCCGGGGTCAGGGATGATGGGAGTAGTGATACATTGTGTGATAGGAGATTAGATTGTGAGCTCTGGGGTCAGGGATGATGGGAGTAGTGATACACTGTGTGATAGGAGATTAGATTGTGAGCTCTGGGGTCAGGGATGATGGGAGTAGTGATACACTGTGTGATAGGAGATTAGATTGTGAGCTCTGGGGTCAGGGATGATGGGAGTAGTGATACATTGTGTGATAGGACATTAGATTGTGAGCTCTGGGGTCAGAGATGATGGGAGTAGTGATACACTGTGTGATAGGAGATTAGATTGTGAGCTCTGGGGTCAGGGATGATGGGAGTAGTGATACATTGTGTGATAGGAGATTAGATTGTGAGCTCTGGGGTCAGGGATGATGGGAGTAGTGATACACTGTGTGATAGGAGATTAGATTGTGAGCTCTGGGGTCAGGGATGATGGGAGTAGTGATACACTGTGTGATAGGAGATTAGATTGTGAGCTCTGGGGTCAGGGATGATGGGAGTAGTGATACATTGTGTGATAGGAGATTAGATTGTGAGCTCTGGGGTCAGAGATGATGGGAGTAGTGATACACTGTGTGATAGGAGATTAGATTGTGAGCTCTGGGGTCAGGGATGATGGGAGTAGTGATACATTGTGTGATAGGAGATTAGATTGTGAGCTCTGGGGTCAGGGATGATGGGAGTAGTGATACATTGTGTGATAGGAGATTAGATTGTGAGCTCTGGGGTCAGGATGATGGGAGTAGTGATACATTGTGTGATAGGAGATTAGATTGTGAGCTCTGGGGTCAGAGATGATGGGAGTAGTGATACAATGTGTGATAGGAGATTAGATTGTGAGCTATGGGGTCAGGGATGATGGGAGTAGTGATACATTGTGTGATAGGAGATTAGATTGTGAGCTCCGGGGTCAGGGATGATGGGAGTAGTGATACATTGTGTGATAGGAGATTAGATTGTGAGCTCTGGGGTCAGGGATGATGGGAGTAGTGATACACTGTGTGATAGGAGATTAGATTGTGAGCTCCGGGGTCAGGGATGATGGGAGTAGTGATACACTGTGTGATAGGAGATTAGATTGTGAGCTCTGGGGTCAGGATGATGGGAGTAGTGATACACTGTGTGATAGGAGATTAGATTGTGAGCTCTGGGGTCAGGGATGATGGGAGTAGTGATACACTGTGTGATAGGAGATTAGATTGTGAGCTCTGGGGTCAGGGATGATGGGAGTAGTGATACATTGTGTGATAGGAGATTAGATTGTGAGCTCCGGAGTCAGGGATGATGGGAGTAGTGATATATTGTGTGATATGAGATTAGATTGTGAGCTCTGGGGTCAGGGATGATGGGAGTAGAGATACATTGTGTGATAGGAGATTAGATTGTGAGCTCCGTAGTCAGGGATGATGGGAGTAGTGATACATTGTGTGATAGGAGATTAGATTGTGAGCTCTGGGATCAGGGATGATGGGAGTAGTGATACATTGTGTGATAGGAGATTAGATTGTGAGCTCTGGGGTCAGGGATGATGGGAGTAGTGATACATTGTGTGATAGGAGATTAGATTGTGAGCTCCTGGGTCAGGGATGATGGGAGTAGTGATACACTGTGTGATAGGAGATTAGATTGTGAGCTCTGAGTTCAGGGATGATGGGAGTAGTGATACATTGTGTGATAGGAGATTAGATTGTGAGCTCCGGGGTCAGGGATGATGGGAGTAGTGATACATTGTGTGATAGGAGATTAGATTGTGAGCTCTGGGGTCAGGGATGATGAGTAGTGATACACTGTGTGATAGAAGATTAGATTGTGAGCTCCGGGGTCAGGGATGATGGGAGTAGTGATACATTGTGTGATAGGAGATTAAATTGTGAGCTCTGGGGTCAGGGATGATGGGAGTAGTGATACATTGTGTGATAGGAGATTAGATTGTGAGCTCCTGGGGTCAGGGATGATGGGAGTAGTGATACTGTGTGATAGGAGATTAGATTGTGAGCTCTGGGGTCAGGGATGATGGGAGTAGTGATACACTGTGTGATAAGAGATTAGATTGTGAGCTCTGGGGTCAGGGATGATGGGAGTAGTGATACATTGTGTGATAGGAGATTAAATTGTGAGCTCCTGGGGTCAGGGATGATGGGAGTAGTGATACATTGTGTGATAGGATATTAGATTGTGAGCTCCGGGGTCAGGGATGATGGGAGTAGTGATACATTGTGTGATAGGAGATTAGATTGTGAGCTCCGGGGTCAGGGATGATGGGAGTAGTGATACATTGTGTGATAGGAGATTAGATTGTGAGCTCTGGGGTCAGGGATGATGGGAGTAGTGATACATTGTGTGATAGAAGATTAGATTGTGAGCTCTGGGGACAGGGATGATGGGAGTAGTGATACACTGTGTGATAGGAGATTAGATTGTGAGCTCTGGGGTCAGGGATGATGGGAGTAGTGATACATTTTGTGATAGAAGATTAGATTGTGAGCTCTGGGGTCAGGGATGATGGGAGTAGTGATACACTGTGTGATAGGAGATTAGATTGTGAGCTCTGGGGTCAGGGATGATGGGAGTAGTGATATATTGTGTGATAGGAGATTAGATTGTGAGCTCCGGGGTCAGGGATGATGGGAGTAGTGATACACTGTGTGATAGGAGATTAGATTGTGAGCTCTGTGGTCAGGGATGATAGGAGTAGTGATACTGTGTGATAGGAGATTAGATTGTGAGCTCCGGGGTCAGGGATGATGGGAGTAGCGATACATTGTGTGATAGGAGATTAGATTGTGAGCTCCGGGGTCAGGGATGATGGGAGTAGTGATACACTGTGTGATTGGAGATTAGATTGTGAGCTCTGGGGTCAGGGATGATGGGAGTAGTGATACATTGTGTGATAGGAGATTAGATTGTGAGCTCCGGGGTCAGGGATGATGGGAGTAGTGATACACTGTGTGATAGGAGATTAGATTGTGAGCTCCGGGGTCAGGAATGATGGGAGTAGTGATACATTGTGTGATAGGAGATTAGATTGTGAGCTCT
Organism: Phyllobates terribilis; assembly: GCF_046119375.1. Classification (NCBI taxonomy): domain Eukaryota; kingdom Metazoa; phylum Chordata; class Amphibia; order Anura; family Dendrobatidae; genus Phyllobates; species Phyllobates terribilis. The sequence goes on along the minus strand of NW_027362769.1, from coordinate 193,294,682 downwards.
GGGGTCAGGGATGATGGGAGTAGTGATACATTGTGTGATAGGAGATTAGATTGTGAGCTCTGGGGTCAGAGATGATGGGAGTATTGATACACTGTCTGATAGGAGATTAGATTGTGAGCTCTGGGGTCAGGGATGATGGGAGTAGTGATACATTGTGTGATAGGAGATTAGATTGTGAGCTCTGGGGTCAGGGATGATGGAAGTAGTGATACACTGTGTGATAGGAGATTAGATTGTGAGCTCTGGGGTCAGGGATGATGGGAGTAGTGATACATTGTGTGATAGGAGATTAGATTGTGAGCTCTGGGGTCACGGATGATGGGAGTAGCGATACATTGTGTGATAGGAGATTAGATTGTGAGCTCTGGGGTCAGAGATGGTGAGAGTAGTGATACACTGTGTGATAGGAGATTAGATTGTGAGCTCCGGGGTCAGGAATGATGGGAGTAGTGATACAATGTGTGATAGGAGATTAGATTGTGAGCTCTGGGGTCAGGGATGATGGGAGTAGTGATACATTGTGTGATAGGAGATTAGATTGTGAGCTCTGGGGTCAGAGATGATGGGAGTATTGATACACTGTCTGATAGGAGATTAGATTGTGAGCTCTGGGGTCAGGGATGATGGGAGTAGTGATACATTGTGTGATAGGAGATTAGATTGTGAGCTCTGGGGTCAGGGATGATGGGAGTAGTGATACATTGTGTGATAGGAGATTAGATTGTGAGCTCTGGGGTCAAGGATGATGGGAATAGTGATACATTGTGTGATAGGAGATTAGATTCTGAGCTCTGGGGTCAGGGATGATGGGAGTAGTGATAGATTGTGTGATAGGAGATTAGATTGTGAGCTCTGGGGTCAGGGATGATGGGAGTAGTGATACATTGTGTGATAGGAGATTAGATTGTGAGCTCTGGGGTCAAGGATGATGGGAGTAGTGATTCATTGTGTGATAGGAGATTAGATTGTGAGCTCTGGGGTCAGGGATGATGGGAGTAGTGATACACTGTGTGATAGGAGATTAGATTGTGAGCTCTGGGGTCAGGGATGATGGGAGTAGTGATACACTGTGTGATAGGAGATTAGATTGTGAGTTCTGGGGTCAGGGATGATGGGAGTAGTGATACACTGTGTGATAGGAGATTAGATTGTGAGTTCTGGGGTCAGGGATGATGGGAGTAGTGATACACTGTGTGATAGGAGATTAGATTGTGAGCTCCGGGGTCAGGGATGATGGGAGAAGTGATACACTGTGTGATAGGAGATTAGATTGTGAGCTCCGGGGTCAGGGATGATGGGAGTAGTGATACACTGTGTGATAGGAGATTAGATTGTGAGCTTCGGGGTCAGGGATGATGGGAGTAGTGATGCATTGTGTGATAGGAGATTAGATTGTGAGCTCTGGGGTCAGGGATGATGGGAGTAGTGATACATTGTGTGATAGGAGATTAGATTGTGAGCTCTGGGGTCAGGGATGATGGGAGTAGTGATACACTGTGTGATAGGAGATTAGATTGTGAGCTCCAGGGCCAGGGATGATGGGAGTAGTGATACATTGTGTGATAGGAGATTAGATTGTGAGCTCAGGGGTCAGGAATGATGGGAGTAGTGATACGTTGTGTGATAGGAGATTAGATTGTGAGCTCCGGGGTCAGAGATGATGGGAGTAGCGATACACTGTGTGATAGGAGATTAGATTGTGAGCTCTGGGGTCAGGGATGATGGGAGTAGTGATACATTGTGTGATAGGAGATTAGATTGTGAGCTCTGGGGTCAGGGATGATGGGAGTGGTGATACATTGTGTGATAGGAGATTAGATTGTGAGCTCCTTGGTCAGGGATGATGGGAGTAGTGATACGTTGTGTGATAGGAGATTAGATTGTGAGCTCCGGGGTCAGGGATGATGGGAGTAGTGATACGTTGTGTGATAGGAGATTAGATTGTGAGCTCTGGGGTCAGGGATGATGGGACTAGTGATACATTGTGTGATAGGAGATTAGATTGTGAGCTCCGGGGTCAGGGATGATGGGAGTAGTGATACATTGTGTGATAGGAGATTAGATTGTGAGCTCTGGGGTCAGAGATGATGAGAGTAGTGATACACTGTGTGATAAGAGATTAGATTGTGAGCTCCGGGGTCAGGAATGATGGGAGTAGTGATACATTGTGTGATAGGAGATTAGATTGTGAGCTCTGGGGTCAGGGATGATGGGAGTAGTGATACATTGTGTGATAGGAGATTAGATTGTGAGCTCTGGGGTCAGAGATGATGGGAGTATTGATACACTGTCTGATAGGAGATTAGATTGTGAGCTCTGGGGTCAGGGATGATGGGAGTAGTGATACATTGTGTGATAGGAGATTAGATTGTGAGCTCTGGGGTCAGGGATGATGGGAGTAGTGATACACTGTGTGATAGGAGATTAGATTGTGAGCTCTGGGGTCAGGGATGATGGGAGTAGTGATACATTGTGTGATAGGAGATTAGATTGTGAGCTCTGGGGTCAGGGATGATGGGAGTAGGGATACATTGTGTGATAGGAGATTAGATTGTGAGCTCTGGGGTCAGGGATGATGGGAGTAGTGATACATTGTGTGATAGGACATTAGATTGTGAGCTCTGGGGTCAGGGATGATGGGAGTAGTGATACACTGTGTGATAGGACATTAGATTGTGAGCTCTGGGGTCAGGGATGATGGGAGTAGTGATACATTGTGTGATAGGACATTAGATTGTGAGCTCTGGGGTCAGGGATGATGGGAGTAGTGATACACTGTGTGATTGGAGATTAGATTGTGAGCTCTGGGGTCAGGGATGATGGGAGTAGTGATACATTGTGTGATAGGACATTAGATTGTGAGCACTGGGGTCAGAGATGATGGGAGTATTGATACACTGTGTGATAGGAGATTAGATTGTGAGCTCTGGGGTCAGGGATGATGGGAGTAGTGATACATTGTGTGATAGGACATTAGATTGTGAGCTCTGGGGTCAGAGATGATGGGAGTAGTGATACACTGTGTGATAGGAGATTAGATTGTGAGCTCTGGGGTCAGGGATGATGGGAGTAGTGATACACTGTGTGATAGGAGATTAGATTGTGAGCTCTGGGGTCAGGGATGATGGAAGTAGTGATACATTGTGTGATAGGACATTAGATTGTGAGTTCTGGGGTCAGAGATGATGGGAGTAGTGATACACTGTGTGATAGGAGATTAGATTGTGAGCTCTGGGGTCAGGGATGATGGGAGTAGTGATACATTGTGTGATAGGAGATTAGATTGTGAGCTCTGGGGTCAGGGATGATGGGAGTAGTGATACACTGTGTGATAGGAGATTAGATCAAGAGCTCTGGGGACAGAGATGATGGGAGTAGTGATACACTGTGTGATAGGAGATTAGATTGTGAGCTCTGCGGTCAGAGATGATGGGAGTAGTGATACATTGTGTGATAGGAGATTAGATTGTGAGCTCCGGGGTCAGAGATGATGGGAGTAGCGATACACTGTGTGATAGGAGATTAGATTGTGAGCTCTGGGGTCAGGGATGATGGGAGTAGTGATACATTGTGTGATAGGAGATTAGATTGTGAGCTCTGGGGTCAGGGATGATGGGAGTGGTGATACATTGTGTGATAGGAGATTAGATTGTGAGCTCCTTGGTCAGGGATGATGGGAGTAGTGATACGCTGTGTGATAGGAGATTAGATTGTGAGCTCCGGGGTCAGGGATGATGGGAGTAGTGATACGCTGTGTGATAGGAGATTAGATTGTGAGCTCTGGGGTCAGGGATGATGGGAGTAGTGATACACTGTGTGATAGGAGATTAGATTGTGAGCTCTGGGTTCAGGGATGATGGGAGTAGTGATATACTGTGTGATAGGAGATTAGATTGTGAGCTCCGGGGTCAGGGATGATGGGAGTAGTGATACATTGTGTGATAGGAGATTAGATTGTGAGCTCTGGGGTCAGAGATGATGGGAGTAGTGATACACTGTGTGTAGGAGATTAGATTGTGAGCTCTGGGGTCAGAGATGATGGGAGTAGTGATACATTGTGTGATAGGACATTAGATTGTGAGCTCTGGGGTCAGAGATGATGGGAGTAGTGATACACTGTGTGATAGGAGATTAGATTGTGAGCTCTGGGGTCAGGGATGATGGGAGTAGTGATACATTGTGTGATAGTAGATTAGATTGTGAGCTCAGGGGTCAGGGATGATGGGAGTAGTGATACACTGTGTGATAGGAGATTAGATTGTGAGCTCTGGGGTCAGGGATAATGGGAGTAGTGATACACTGTGTGATAGGAGATTAGATTGTGAGCTCTGGGGTCAGGGATGATGGGAGTAGTGATACATTGTGTGATAGGACATTAGATTTTGAGCTCTGGGGTCAGAGATGATGGGAGTAGTGATACATTGTGTGATAGGAGATTAGATTGTGAGCTCTGGGGTCAGGGATGATGGGAGTAGTGATACACTGTGTGATAGTAGATTAGATTGTGAGCTCAGGGGTCAGGGATGATGGGAGTAGTGATACACTGTGTGATAGGAGATTAGATTGTGAGCTCAGGGGTCAGGGATGATGGGAGTAGTGATACACTGTGTGATAGGAGATTAGATTGTGAGCTCTGGGGTCAGGGATGATGGGAGTAGTGATACATTGTGTGATAGGACATTAGATTTTGAGCTCTGGGGTCAGAGATGATGGGAGTAGTGATACATTGTGTGATAGTAGATTAGATTGTGAGCTCTGGGGTCAGGGATGATGGGAATAGTGATACATTGTGTGATAGGAGATTAGATTGTGAGCGCTGGGGTCAGTGATGATGGGAGTAGTGATACCCTGTGTGATAGGAGATTAGATTGTGAGCTCCGGGGTCAGGAATGATGGGAGTAGTGATACACTGTGTGATAGGAGATTAGATTGTGAGCTCTGGGGTCAGGGATGATGGGAGTAGTGATACATTGTGTGATAGGAGATTAGATTGTGAGTTCTGGGGTCAGGGATGATGGGAGTAGTGATACACTGTGTGATAGGAGATTAGATTGTGAGCTCTGGGGTCAGGGATGATGGAAGTAGTGATACATTGTGTGATAGGACATTAGATTGTGAGCTCTGGGGTCAGAGATGATGGGATTAGTGATACACTGTGTGATAGGAGATTAGATTGTGAGCTCTGGGGTCAGGGATGATGGGAGTAGTGATACACTGTGTGATAGGAGATTAGATTGTGAGCTCTGGGGTCAGGGATGAAGGGAGTAGTGATACATTGTGTGATAGGAGATTAGATTGTGAGCTCTGGGGTCAGGGATGATGGGAGTTGTGATACACTGTGTGATAGGAGATTAGATTGTGAGCTCTGGGGTCAGGGATGATGGGAGTAGTGATACATTGTGTGATATATGATTAGATTGTGAGCTCTGGGGTCAGGGATGATGGGAGTAGTGATACACTGTGTGATAGGAGATTAGATCAAGAGCTCTGGGGTAAGAGATGATGGGAGTAGTGATACACTGTGTGATAGGAGATTAGATTGTGAGCTCTGGGGTCAGAGATGATGGGAGTAGTGATACATTGTGTGATAGGAGATTAGATTGTGAGCTCTGGGGTCAGGATGACTGGAGTAGTGATACATTGTGTGATAGGAGATTAGATTGTGAGCTCTGGGGTCAGGATGATGGGAGTAGTAATACATTGTGTGATAGGAGATTAGATTGTGAGCTCTGCGGTCAGAGATGATGGGAGTAGTGATACACTGTGTGATAGGAGATTAGATTGTGAGCTCTGGGGTCAGGATGATGGGAGTAGTGATACACTGTGTGATAGGAGATTAGATTGTGAGCTCTGGGGTCAGGGATGATGGGAGTAGTGATATATTGTGTGATATGAGATTAGATTGTGAGCTCTGGGGTCAGGGATGATGGGAGTAGTGATACACTGTGTGATAGGAGATTAGATTGTGAGCTCTGGGGTCAGGGATGATGGGAGTAGTGATGCATTGTGTGATAGGAGATTAGATTGTGAGTTCTGGGGTCAGGGATGATGGGAGTAGTGATACACTGTGTGATAGGAGATTAGATTGTGAGCTCTGTGGTCAGGGATGATGGGAGTAGTGATACACTGTGTGATAGGAGATTAGATTGTGAGCTCTGGGGTCAGGGATGATGGGAGTAGTGATGCATTGTGTGATAGGAGATTAGATTGTGAGTTCTGGGGTCAGGGATGATGGGAGTAGTGATACACTGTGTGATAGGAGATTAGATTGTGAGTTCTGGGGTCAGGGATGATGGGAGTAGTGATACACTGTGTGATAGGAGATTAGATTGTGAGCTCTGGGGTCAGGGATGATGGGAGTAGTGATGCATTGTGTGATAGGAGATTAGATTGTGAGCTCTGGGGTCAGGGATGATGGGAGTAGTGATACATTGTGTGATAGGAGATTAGATTGTGAGCTCCGGGGTCAGGGATGATGGAAGTAGTGATACATTGTGTGATAGGACATTAGATTGTGATCTCTGGGGTCAGAGATGATGGGAGTAGTGATACACTGTGTGATAGGAGATTAGATTGTGAGCTCTGGGGTCAGGGATGATGGGAGTAGTGATACATTGTGTGATAGGAGATTAGATTGTGAGCTCTGGGGTCAGGGATGATGGGAGTAGTGATACACTGTGTGATAGGAGATTAGATTGTGAGCTCTGGCGTCAGGGATGATGGGAGTAGTGATACATTGTGTGATAGGAGATTAGATTGTGAGCTCTGGGGTCAGGGATGATGGGAGTAGTGATACACTGTGTGATAGGAGATTAGATCAAGAGCTCTGGGGTCAGAGATGATGGGAGTAGTGATACACTGTGTGATAGGAGATTAGATTGTGAGCTCTGGGGTCAGAGATGATGGGAGTAGTGATACATTGTGTGATAGGAGATTAGATTGTGAGCTCTGGGGTCAGGATGACTGGAGTAGTGATACATTGTGTGATAGGAGATTAGATTGTGAGCTCTGGGGTCAGGATGATGGGAGTAGTAATACATTGTGTGATAGGAGATTAGATTGTGAGCTCTGGGGTCAGAGATGATGGGAGTAGTGATACACTGTGTGATAGGAGATTAGATTGTGAGCTATGGGGTCAGGGATGATGGGAGTAGTGATACACTGTGTGATAGGAGATTAGATTGTGAGCTCTGGGGTCAGGATGATGGGAGTAGTGATACACTGTGTGATAGGAGATTAGATTGTGAGCTCTGGGGTCAGGGATGATGGGAGTCGTGATATATTGTGTGATATGAGATTAGATTGTGAGCTCTGGGGTCAGGGATGATGGGAGTAGTGATACACTGTGTGATAGGAGATTAGATTGTGAGCTCTGGGGTCAGGGATGATGGAAGTAGTGATACATTGTGTGATAGGAGATTAGATTGTGAGCTCTGGGGTCAGGGATGATGGGAGTAGTGATACATTGTGTGATAGGAGATTAGATTGTGAGCTCTGGGGTCAGGATGATTGGAGTAGTGATACACTGTGTGATAGGAAATTAGATCAAGAGCTCTGGGGTCAGAGATGATGGGAGTAGTGATACACTGTGTGATAGGAGATTAGATTGTGAGCTCTGGGGTCAGAGATGATGGGAGTAGTGATACATTGTGTGATAGGAGATTAGATTGTGAGCTCTGGGGTCAGGATGATTGGAGTAGTGATACATTGTGTGATAGGAGATTAAATTGTGAGCTCTGGTGTCAGGGATGATGGGAGTAGTGATACACTGTGTGATAGGAAATTAGATCAAGAGCTCTGGGGTCAGAGATGATGGGAGTAGTGATACACTGTGTGATAGGAGATTAGTTTGTGAGCTCTGGGGTCAGGGATGATGGGAGTAGTGATACATTGTGTGATAGGAGATTAGATTGTGAGCTCTGGGGTCAGGGATGATGGGAGTGGTGATACATTGTGTGATAGGAGATTAGATTGTGAGCTCCTTGGTCAGGGATGATGGGAGTAGTGATACGCTGTGTGATAGGAGATTAGATTGTGAGCTCCGGGGTCAGGGATGATGGGAGTAGTGATACGCTGTGTGATAGGAGATTAGATTGTGAGCTCTGGGGTCAGGGATGATGGGAGTAGTGATACACTGTGTGATAGGAGATTAGATTGTGAGCTCTGGGTTCAGGGATGATGGGAGTAGTGATATACTGTGTGATAGGAGATTAGATTGTGAGCTCCGGGGTCAGGGATGATGGGAGTAGTGATACATTGTGTGATAGGAGATTAGATTGTGAGCTCTGGGGTCAGAGATGATGGGAGTAGTGATACACTGTGTGTAGGAGATTAGATTGTGAGCTCTGGGGTCAGAGATGATGGGAGTAGTGATACATTGTGTGATAGGACATTAGATTGTGAGCTCTGGGGTCAGAGATGATGGGAGTAGTGATACACTGTGTGATAGGAGATTAGATTGTGAGCTCTGGGGTCAGGGATGATGGGAGTAGTGATACATTGTGTGATAGTAGATTAGATTGTGAGCTCAGGGGTCAGGGATGATGGGAGTAGTGATACACTGTGTGATAGGAGATTAGATTGTGAGCTCTGGGGTCAGGGATAATGGGAGTAGTGATACACTGTGTGTAGGAGATTAGATTGTGAGCTCTGGGGTCAGGGATGATGGGAGTAGTGATACATTGTGTGATAGGACATTAGATTTTGAGCTCTGGGGTCAGAGATGATGGGAGTAGTGATACATTGTGTGATAGTAGATTAGATTGTGAGCTCTGGGGTCAGGGATGATGGGAATAGTGATACATTGTGTGATAGGAGATTAGATTGTGAGCTCTGGGGTCAGTGATGATGGGAGTAGTGATACACTGTGTGATAGGAGATTAGATTGTGAGCTCCGGGGTCAGGAATGATGGGAGTAGTGATACACTGTGTGATAGGAGATTAGATTGTGAGCTCTGGGGTCAGGGATGATGGGAGTAGTGATACATTGTGTGATAGGAGATTAGATTGTGAGTTCTGGGGTCAGGGATGATGGGAGTAGTGATACACTGTGTGATAGGAGATTAGATTGTGAGCTCTGGGGTCAGGGATGATGGAAGTAGTGATACATTGTGTGATAGGACATTAGATTGTGAGCTCTGGGGTCAGAGATGATGGGATTAGTGATACACTGTGTGATAGGAGATTAGATTGTGAGCTCTGGGGTCAGGGATGATGGGAGTAGTGATACACTGTGTGATAGGAGATTAGATTGTGAGCTCTGGGGTCAGGGATGAAGGGAGTAGTGATACATTGTGTGATAGGAGATTAGATTGTGAGCTCTGGGGTCAGGGATGATGGGAGTAGTGATACACTGTGTGATAGGAGATTAGATTGTGAGCTCTGGGGTCAGGGATGATGGGAGTAGTGATACATTGTGTGATAGGAGATTAGATTGTGAGCTCTGGGGTCAGGGATGATGGGAGTAGTGATACACTGTGTGATAGGAGATTAGATCAAGAGCTCTGGGGTCAGAGATGATGGGAGTAGTGATACACTGTGTGATAGGAGATTAGATTGTGAGCTCTGGGGTCAGAGATGATGGGAGTAGTGATACATTGTGTGATAGGAGATTAGATTGTGAGCTCTGGGGTCAGGATGACTGGAGTAGTGATACATTGTGTGATAGGAGATTAGATTGTGAGCTCTGGGGTCAGGATGATGGGAGTAGTAATACATTGTGTGATAGGAGATTAGATTGTGAGCTCTGCGGTCAGAGATGATGGGAGTAGTGATACACTGTGTGATAGGAGATTAGATTGTGAGCTCTGGGGTCAGGATGATGGGAGTAGTGATACACTGTGTGATAGGAGATTAGATTGTGAGCTCTGGGGTCAGGGATGATGGGAGTAGTGATATATTGTGTGATATGAGATTAGATTGTGAGCTCTGGGGTCAGGGATGATGGGAGTAGTGATACACTGTGTGATAGGAGATTAGATTGTGAGCTCTGGGGTCAGGGATGATGGGAGTAGTGATGCATTGTGTGATAGGAGATTAGATTGTGAGTTCTGGGGTCAGGGATGATGGGAGTAGTGATACACTGTGTGATAGGAGATTAGATTGTGAGCTCTGTGGTCAGGGATGATGGGAGTAGTGATACACTGTGTGATAGGAGATTAGATTGTGAGCTCTGGGGTCAGGGATGATGGGAGTAGTGATGCATTGTGTGATAGGAGATTAGATTGTGAGTTCTGGGGTCAGGGATGATGGGAGTAGTGATACACTGTGTGATAGGAGATTAGATTGTGAGTTCTGGGGTCAGGGATGATGGGAGTAGTGATACACTGTGTGATAGGAGATTAGATTGTGAGCTCTGGGGTCAGGGATGATGGGAGTAGTGATGCATTGTGTGATAGGAGATTAGATTGTGAGCTCTGGGGTCAGGGATGATGGGAGTAGTGATACATTGTGTGATAGGAGATTAGATTGTGAGCTCCGGGGTCAGGGATGATGGAAGTAGTGATACATTGTGTGATAGGACATTAGATTGTGATCTCTGGGGTCAGAGATGATGGGAGTAGTGATACACTGTGTGATAGGAGATTAGATTGTGAGCTCTGGGGTCAGGGATGATGGGAGTAGTGATACATTGTGTGATAGGAGATTAGATTGTGAGCTCTGGGGTCAGGGATGATGGGAGTAGTGATACACTGTGTGATAGGAGATTAGATTGTGAGCTCTGGGGTCAGGGATGATGGGAGTAGTGATACATTGTGTGATAGGAGATTAGATTGTGAGCTCTGGGGTCAGGGATGATGGGAGTAGTGATACACTGTGTGATAGGAGATTAGATCAAGAGCTCTGGGGTCAGAGATGATGGGAGTAGTGATACACTGTGTGATAGGAGATTAGATTGTGAGCTCTGGGGTCAGAGATGATGGGAGTAGTGATACATTGTGTGATAGGAGATTAGATTGTGAGCTCTGGGGTCAGGATGACTGGAGTACTGATACATTGTGTGATAGCAGATTAGATTGTGAGCTCTGGGGTCAGGATGATGGGAGTAGTAATACATTGTGTGATAGGAGATTAGATTGTGAGCTCTGGGGTCAGAGATGATGGGAGTAGTGATACACTGTGTGATAGGAGATTAGATTGTGAGCTATGGGGTCAGGGATGATGGGAGTAGTGATACACTGTGTGATAGGAGATTAGATTGTGAGCTCTGGGGTCAGGATGATGGGAGTAGTGATACACTGTGTGATAGGAGATTAGATTGTGAGCTCTGGGGTCAGGGATGATGGGAGTCGTGATATATTGTGTGATATGAGATTAGATTGTGAGCTCTGGGGTCAGGGATGATGGGAGTAGTGATACACTGTGTGATAGGAGATTAGATTGTGAGCTCTGGGGTCAGGGATGATGGAAGTAGTGATACATTGTGTGATAGGAGATTAGATTGTGAGCTCTGGGGTCAGGGATGATGGGAGTAGTGATACATTGTGTGATAGGAGATTAGATTGTGAGCTCTGGGGTCAGGATGATTGGAGTAGTGATACACTGTGTGATAGGAAATTAGATCAAGAGCTCTGGGGTCAGAGATGATGGGAGTAGTGATACACTGTGTGATAGGAGATTAGATTGTGAGCTCTGGGGTCAGAGATGATGGGAGTAGTGATACATTGTGTGATAGGAGATTAGATTGTGAGCTCTGGGGTCAGGATGATTGGAGTAGTGATACATTGTGTGATAGGAGATTAAATTGTGAGCTCTGGGGTCAGGGATGATGGGAGTAGTGATACACTGTGTGATAGGAAATTAGATCAAGAGCTCTGGGGTCAGAGATGATGGGAGTAGTGATACACTGTGTGATAGGAGATTAGTTTGTGAGCTCTGGGGTCAGGGATGATGGGAGTAGTGATACTGTGTGATAGGAGATTAGATTGTGAGCTCTGGGGTCAGGGATGATGGGAGTAGTGATACATTGTGTGATAGGAGATTAGATTGTGAGCTCCTGGGGTCAGGGATGATGGGAGTAGTGATACTGTGTGATAGGAGAATAGATTGTGAGCTCTGGGGTCAGGGATGATGGGAGTAGTGATACACTGTGTGATAAGAGATTAGATTGTGAGCTCCGGGGTCAGGGATGATGGGAGTAGTGATACACTGTGTGATAGGAGATTAGATTGTGAGCTCCGGCGTCAGGGATGATGGGAGTAGTGATACATTGTTTAATAGGAGATTAGATTGTGAGCTCCGGGGTCAGGGATGATGGGAGTAGTGAAACACTGTGTGATAGGAGATTAGATTGTGAGCTCTGGGGTCAGGGATGATGGGAGTAGTGATACACTGTGTGATAGGAGATTAGATTGTGAGCTCTGGGGTCAGGGATGATGGGAGTAGTGATACATTGTGTGATAGGAGATTAGATTGTGAGCTCCTGGGGTCAGGGATGATGGGAGTAGTGATACACTGTGTGATAGGAGATTAGATTGTGAGCTCTGGGGTCAGGGATGATGGGAGTAGTGATACATTGTGTGATAGGATATTACATTGTGAGCTCTGGGGTCAGGGATGATGGGAGTAGTGATACATTGTGTGATAGGAGATTAAATTGTGAGCTCCTGGGGTCAGGGATGATGGGAGTAGTGATACACTGTGTGATAGGAGATTAGATTGTGAGCTCTGGGGTCAGGGATGATGGGAGTAGTGATACATTGTGTGATAGGAGATTAGATTGTGAGCTACGGGGTCAGGGATGATGGGAGTAGTGATACATTGTGTAATAGGAGATTAGATTGTGAGCTCTGGGGTCAGGGATGATGGGAGTAGTGATACATTGTGTGATAGGAGATTAGATTGTGAGCTCTGGGGTCAGGGATGATGGGAGTAGTGATACACTGTGTGATAGGAGATTAGATTGTGAGCTCCGGGGTTCAGGATGATGGGAGTAGTGATACATTGTTTGATAGGAGACTAGATTGTGAGCTCTGCGGTCGGGATGATGGGAGTAGTGATACATTGTGTGATAGGAGATTAGATTGTGAGCTCCGGGGTCAGGGATGATCGGAGTAGTGATACACTGTGTGATAGGAGATTAGATTGTGAGCTCTGGGGTCAGGGATGATGGGAGTAGTGATACATTGTGTGATAGGAGATTAGATTATGAGCTCTGGGTTCAGTGATGATGGGAGTAGTGATACGATATTAGATTGTGAGCTCTGGGGTCAGGGATGATGGGAGTAGTGATACGAGATTAGATTGTGAGCTCTGGGGTCAGGGATGATGGGAGTAGTGATACGAGTTTAGATTGTGAGCTCTGGGGTCAGGGACGATGGGAGTAGTGATACATTGTGTGATAGGAGATTAGATTGTGAGCTGCTGGGGTCAGTGATGATGGGAGTAGTGATACATTGTGTGATAGGACATTAGATTGTGAGCTCTGGGGTCAGAGATGATGGGAGTAGTGATACATTGTGTGATAGGAGATTAGATTGTGAGCTCCGGGGTCAGGGATGATGGGAGTAGTGATACACTGTGTGATAGGAGATTAGATTGTGAGCTCCGGGGTCATGGATGATGGGAGTAGTGATACATTGTGTGATAGGAGATTAGATTGTGAGCTCCTGGGGTCAGTGATGATGGGAGTAGTGATACATTGTGTGATAGGAGATTAGATTGTGAGCTCCGGGGTCAGGGATGATGGGAGTAGTGATACATTGTGTGATAGGAGATTAGATTGTGAGCTCTGGGGTCAGGGATGATGGGAGTAGTGATACATTGTGTGATAGGAGATTAGATTGTGAGCTCCCGGGTCAGGGATGATGGGAGTAGTGATACACTGTGTGATAGGAGATTAGATTGTGAGCTCCGGGGTCAGGGATGATGGGAGTAGTGATACATTGTGTGATAGGAGATTAGATTGTGAGCTCCTGATTTCAGTGATGATGGGAGTAGTGATACATTGTGTGATAGGAGATTAGATTGTGAGCTCCGGGGTCAGGGATGATGGGAGTAGTGATACATTGTGTGATAGGAGATTAGATTGTGAGCTCTGGGGTCAGGGATGATGGGAGTAGTGATACATAGTGTGATAGGAGATTAGATTGTGAGCTCCGGGGTCAGGGATGATGGGAGTAGTGATACATTGCGTGATAGGAGATTAGATTGTGAGCTCCTGAGGTCAGTGATGATGGGAGTAGTGATACATTGTGTGATAGGAGATTAGATTGTGAGCTCTGGGGTCAGGGATGATGGGAGTAGTGATACATTGTGTGATAGGAGATTAGATTGTGAGCTCCGGGGTCAGGGATGATGGGAGTAGTGATACATTGTGTGATAGGAGATTAGATTGTGAGCTCTGGGGTCAGGGATGATGGGAGTAGTGATACATTGTGTGATAGGAGATTAGATTGTGAGCTCTGGGGTCAGGGATGATGGGAGTAGTGATACATTGTGTGATAGGAGATTAGATTGTGAGCTCCGGGGTCAGGGATGATGGGAGTAGTGATACATTGTGTGATAGGAGATTAGATTGTGAGCTCTGGGGTCAGGGATGATGGGAGTAGTGATACATTGTGTGATAGGAGATTAGATTGTGAGCTCTGGGGTCAGGGATGATGGGAGTAGTGATACATTGTGTGATAGGAGATTAGATTGTGAGCTCCGGGGTCAGGGATGATGGGAGTAGTGATACATTGTGTGATAGAAGATTAGATTGTGAGCTCTGGGGTCAGGGATGATGGGAGTAGTGATACATTGTGTGATAGATTAGATTGTGAGCTCTGGGGTCAGGGATGATGGGAGTAGTGATACACTGTGTGATAGGAAATTAGATTGTGAGCTCTGGGGTCAGGGATGATGGGAGTAGTGATGCATTGTGTGATAGGAGATTAGATTGTAAGCTCTGGGGTCAGGGATGATGGGAGTAGTGATACATTGTGTGATAGGAGATTAGATTGTGAGCTTTGGGGTCAGGGATGATGGGAGTAGTGACACATTGTGTGATAGGAGATTAGATTGTGAGCTCTGGGGTCAGGGATGATGGGAGTAGTGATACATTGTGTGATAAGAGATTAGATTGTGAGCTCTGGGGTCAGGGATGATGGGAGTAGTGATACATTGTGTGATAGGAGATTAGATTGTGAGCTCTGGGATCAGGGATGATGGGAGTAGTGATACATTGTGTGATAGGAGATTAGATTGTGAGCTCTGGGGTCAGGGATGATGGGAGTAGTGATACATTGTGTGATAAGAGAATAGATTGCGAGCTCTGGGGTCAGGGATGATGGGAGTAGTGATACATTGTGTGATAGGAGATTAGATTGTGAGCTTCGGGGTCAGAGATGATGGGAGTAGTGATACACTGTGTGATAGATTAGATTGTGAGCTTCGGGGTCAGGGATGATGGGAGTAGTGATACACTGTGTGATAGGAGATTAGATTGTGAGCTCTGGGGTCAGGGATGATGGGAGTAGTGATACACTGTGTGATAGGAGATTAGATTGTGAGCTCTGGGGTCAGGGATGATGGGAGTAGTGATACATTGTGTGATAGGAGATTAGATTGTGAGCTCTGGGGTCAGGGATGATGGGAGTAGTGATACACTGTGTGATAGGAGATTAGATTGTGAGCTCTGGGGTCAGGGATGATGGGAGTAGTGATACATTGTGTGATAGGACATTAGATTGTGAGCTCTGGGGTCAGGGATGATGGGAGTAGTGATACACTGTGCGATAGGAGATTAGATTGTGAGCTCCGGGGTCAAGGATGATGGGAGTAGTGATACATTGTGTGATAGGAGATTAGATCGTGAGCTGTGGGGTCAGAGATGATGGGAGTAGTGATACACTGTGTGATAGGTGATTAGATTGTGAGCTCCGGGGTCAGGGATGATGGGAGTAGTGATACATTGTGTGATAGGAGATTAGATTGTGAGCTCTGGGGTCAGGGATGATGGGAGTAGTGATACATTGTGTGATAGGAGATTAGATCGTGAGCTGTGGGGTCAGAGATGATGGGAGTAGTGATACACTGTGTGATAGGTGATTAGATTGTGAGCTCCGGGGTCAGGGATGATGAGAGTAGTGATACACTGTGTGACAGGAGATTAGATTGTGAGCTCTGGGGTCAGGGATGATGGAAGTAGTGATACATTGTGTGATAGGAGATTAAATTGTGAGCTCTGGGGTCAGGGATGATGGGAGTAGTGATACACTGTGTGATAGGAAATTAGATCAAGAGCTCTGGGGTCAGAGATGATGGGAGTAGTGATACACTGTGTGATAGGAGATTAGATTATGAGCTCTGGGGTCAGGGATGATGGGAGTAGTGATACTGTGTGATAGGAGATTAGATTGTGAGCTCTGGGGTCAGGGATGATGGGAGTAGTGATACATTGTGTGATAGGAGATTAGATTGTGAGCTCCTGGGGTCAGGGATGATGGGAGTAGTGATACTGTGTGATAGGAGAATAGATTGTGAGCTCTGGGGTCAGGGATGATGGGAGTAGTGATACACTGTGTGATAAGAGATTAGATTGTGAGCTCCGGGGTCAGGGATGATGGGAGTAGTGATACACTGTGTGATAGGAGATTAGATTGTGAGCTCCGGCGTCAGGGATGATGGGAGTAGTGATACATTGTGTGATAGGAGATTAGATTGTGAGCTCTGGAGTCAGGGATGATGGGAGTAGTGAAACACTGTGTGATAGGAGATTAGATTGTGAGCTCTGGGGTCAGGGATGATGGGAGTAGTGATACACTGTGTGATAGGAGATTAGATTGTGAGCTCTGGGGTCAGGGATGATGGGAGTAGTGATACATTGTGTGATAGGAGATTTGATTGTGAGCTCCTGGGGTCAGGGATGATGGGAGTAGTGATACACTGTGTGATAGGAGATTAGATTGTGAGCTCTGGGGTCAGGGATGATGGGAGTAGTGATACATTGTGTGATAGGATATTACATTGTGAGCTCTGGGGTCAGGGATGATGGGAATAGTGATACATTGTGTGATAGGAGATTAAATTGTGAGCTCCTGGGGTCAGGGATGATGGGAGTAGTGATACACTGTGTGATAGGAGATTAGATTGTGAGCTCTGGGGTCAGGGATGATGGGAGTAGTGATACATTGTGTGATAGGAGATTAGATTGTGAGCTACGGGGTCAGGGATGATGGGAGTAGTGATACATTGTGTAATAGGAGATTAGATTGTGAGCTCTGGGGTCAGGGATGATGGGAGTAGTGATACATTGTGTGATAGGAGATTAGATTGTGAGCTCTGGGGTCAGGGATGATGGGAGTAGTGATACACTGTGTGATAGGAGATTAGATTGTGAGCTCCGGGGTTCAGGATGATGGGAGTAGTGATACATTGTTTGATAGGAGACTAGATTGTGAGCTCTGCGGTCGGGATGATGGGAGTAGTGATACATTGTGTGATAGGAGATTAGATTGTGAGCTCCGGGGTCAGGGATGATCGGAGTAGTGATACACTGTGTGATAGGAGATTAGATTGTGAGCTCTGGGGTCAGGGATGATGGGAGTAGTGATACGAGATTAGATTGTGAGCTCTGGGGTCAGGGATGATGGGAGTAGTGATACGAGTTTAGATTGTGAGCTCTGGGGTCAGGGACGATGGGAGTAGTGATACATTGTGTGATAGGAGATTAGATTGTGAGCTCTGGGGTCAGGGATGATGGGAGTAGTGATACGAGATTAGATTGTGAGCTCTGGGGTCAGGGATGATGGGAGTAGTGATACGAGTTTAGATTGTGAGCTCTGGGGTCAGGGATGATGGGAGTAGTGATACGAGTTTAGATTGTGAGCTCTGGGGTCAGGGACGATGGGAGTAGTGATACATTGTGTGATAGGAGATTAGATTGTGAGCTCTGGGGTCAGGGATGATGGGAGTAGTGATACATTGTGTGATAGGAGATTAGATTGTGAGCTGCTGGGGTCAGTGATGATGGGAGTTGTGATACATTGTGTGATAGGACATTAGATTGTGAGCTCTGGGGTCAGAGATGATGGGAGTAGTGATACATTGTGTGATAGGAGATTAGATTGTGAGCTCCGGGGTCAGGGATGATGGGAGTAGTGATACACTGTGTGATAGGAGATTAGATTGTGAGCTCCGGGGTCATGGATGATGGGAGTAGTGATACATTGTGTGATAGGAGATTAGATTGTGAGCTCCTGGGGTCAGTGATGATGGGAGTAGTGATACATTGTGTGATAGGAGATTAGATTGTGAGCTCCGGGGTCAGGGATGATGGGAGTAGTGATACATTGTGTGATAGGAGATTAGATTGTGAGCTCTGGGGTCAGGGATGATGGGAGTAGTGATACATTGTGTGATAGGAGATTAGATTGTGAGCTCCCGGGTCAGGGATGATGGGAGTAGTGATACACTGTGTGATAGGAGATTAGATTGTGAGCTCCGGGGTCAGGGATGATGGGAGTAGTGATACATTGTGTGATAGGAGATTAGATTGTGAGCTCCTGATTTCAGTGATGATGGGAGTAGTGATACATTGTGTGATAGGAGATTAGATTGTGAGCTCCGGGGTCAGGGATGATGGGAGTAGTGATACATTGTGTGATAGGAGATTAGATTGTGAGCTCTGGGGTCAGGGATGATGGGAGTAGTGATACATAGTGTGATAGGAGATTAGATTGTGAGCTCCGGGGTCAGGGATGATGGGAGTAGTGATACATTGCGTGATAGGAGATTAGATTGTGAGCTCCTGAGGTCAGTGATGATGGGAGTAGTGATACATTGTGTGATAGGAGATTAGATTGTGAGCTCTGGGGTCAGGGATGATGGGAGTAGTGATACATTGTGTGATAGGAGATTAGATTGTGAGCTCCGGGGTCAGGGATGATGGGAGTAGTGATACATTGTGTGATAGGAGATTAGATTGTGAGCTCTGGGGTCAGGGATGATGGGAGTAGTGATACATTGTGTGATAGGAGATTAGATTGTGAGCTCTGGGGTCAGGGATGATGGGAGTAGTGATACATTGTGTGATAGGAGATTAGATTGTGAGCTGCGGGGTCAGGGATGATGGGAGTAGTGATACATTGTGTGATAGAAGATTAGATTGTGAGCTCTGGGGTCAGGGATGATGGGAGTAGTGATACATTGTGTGATAGATTAGATTGTGAGCTCTGGGGTCAGGGATGATGGGAGTAGTGATACACTGTGTGATAGGAAATTAGATTGTGAGCTCTGGGGTCAGGGATGATGGGAGTAGTGATGCATTGTGTGATAGGAGATTAGATTGTAAGCTCTGGGGTCAGGGATGATGGGAGTAGTGATACATTGTGTGATAGGAGATTAGATTGTGAGCTCTGGGGTCAGGGATGATGGGAGTAGTGATACATTGTGTGATAGGAGATTAGATTGTGAGCTCTGGGGTCAGGGATGATGGGAGTAGTGTTACATTGTGTGATAAGAGATTAGATTGTGAGCTCTGGGGTCAGGGATGATGGGAGTAGTGATACATTGTGTGATAGGAGATTAGATTGTGAGCTCTGGGATCAGGGATGATGGGAGTAGTGATACATTGTGTGATAGGAGATTAGATTGTGAGCTCTGGGGTCAGGGATGATGGGAGTAGTGATACATTGTGTGATAAGAGAATAGATTGCGAGCTCTGGGGTCAGGGATGATGGGAGTAGTGATACATTGTGTGATAGGAGATTAGATTGTGAGCTCCGGGGTCAGAGATGATGGGAGTAGTGATACACTGTGTGATAGGAGATTAGATTGTGAGCTCCGGGGTCAGGGATGATGGGAGTAGTGATACACTGTGTGATAGGAGATTAGATTGTGAGCTCTGGGGTCAGGGATGATGGGAGTAGTGATACACTGTGTGATAGGAGATTAGATTGTGAGCTCTGGGGTCAGGGATGATGGGAGTAGTGATACATTGTGTGATAGGAGATTAGATTGTGAGCTCTGGGGTCAGGGATGATGGGAGTAGTGATACACTGTGTGATAGGAGATTAGATTGTGAGCTCTGGGGTCAGGGATGATGGGAGTAGTGATACATTGTGTGATAGGACATTAGATTGTGAGCTCTGGGGTCAGGGATGATGGGAGTAGTGATACACTGTGCGATAGGAGATTAGATTGTGAGCTCCGGGGTCAAGGATGATGGGAGTAGTGATACATTGTGTGATAGGAGATTAGATCGTGAGCTGTGGGGTCAGAGATGATGGGAGTAGTGATACACTGTGTGATAGGTGATTAGATTGTGAGCTCCGGGGTCAGGGATGATGGGAGTAGTGATACATTGTGTGATAGGAGATTAGATTGTGAGCTCTGGGGTCAGGGATGATGGGAGTAGTGATACATTGTGTGATAGGAGATTAGATCGTGAGCTGTGGGGTCAGAGATGATGGGAGTAGTGATACACTGTGTGATAGGTGATTAGATTGTGAGCTCCGGGGTCAGGGATGATGAGAGTAGTGATACACTGTGTGATAGGAGATTAGATTGTGAGCTCTGGGGTCAGGGATGATGGAAGTAGTGATACATTGTGTGATAGGAGATTAGATTGTGAGCTCTGGGGTCAGGGATGATGGGAGTAGAGATACATTGTGTGATAGGAGATTAGATTGTGAGCTCTTGGGATCGGGATGATGGGAGTAGTGATACATTGTGTGATAGGAGATTAGATTGTGAGCTCCGGGGTCAGGGATGATGAGAGTAGTGATACACTGTGTGATAGGAGATTAGATTGTGAGCTCTGGGGTCAGGGATGATGGAAGTAGTGATACATTGTGTGATAGGAGATTAGATTGTGAGCTCCGGGGTCAGGGATGATGAGAGTAGTGATACATTGTGTGATAGGAGATTAGATTGTGAGCTCCGGGGTCAGGGATGATGGGAGTAGTGATACATTGTGTGATAGGAGATTAGATCGTGAGCTCTGGGGTCAGGGATGATGGGAGTAGTGATAGACTGTGTGATGTGATAGGAGATTAGATTGTGAGCTCTGGGGTCAGGGATGATGAGAGTAGTGATACATTGTGTGATAGGAGATTAGATTGTGAGCTCCGGGGTCAGGGATGATGAGAGTAGTGATACATTGTGTGATAGGAGATTAGATTGTGAGCTCTGGGGTCAGAGATGATGGGAGTAGTGATACACTGTGTGATAGGTGATTAGATTGTGAGCTCCGGGGTCAGGGATGATGGGAGTAGTGATACATTGTGTGATAGGAGATTAGATTGTGAGCTCTTGGGATCGGCATGATGGGAGTAGTGATACATTGTGCGATAGGAGATTAGATTGTGAGCTCCGGGGTCAGGGATGATGGGAGTAGGGATACATTGTGTCATAGGAGATTAGATTGTGAGCTCTGGGGTCAGGGATGATGGGAGTAGTGATACATTGTGTGATAGGAGATTAGATTGTGAGCTCTTGGGATCGGGATGATGGGAGTAGTGATACATTGTGTGATATGAGATTCGATTGTGAGCTCTTGTGGTCAGGGATGATGGGAGTAGTGATACATTGTGTGATAGGAGATTAGATTGTGAGCTCTTGTGGTCAGGGATGATGGGAGTTGTGATACATTGTGTGATAGGAGATTAGATTGTGAGCTCCGGGGTCAGGGATGATGGGAGTAGTGATACATTGTGTGATAGGAGATTAGATTGTGAGCTCCGAGGTCAGGAATGATGGGAGTAGTGATACATTGTGTGATAGGAGATTAGATTGTGAGCTCCGAGGTCAGGGATGATGGGAGTAGTGATACACAGTGTGATAGGAGATTAGATTGTGAGCTCCGGGGTCAGGGATGATGGGAGTAGTGATACATTGTGTGATAGGAGATTAGATCGTGAGCTGTGGGGTCAGAGATGATGGGAGTAGTAATACACTGTGTGATAGGTGATTAGATTGTGAGCTCTGGGGTCAGGGATGATGGGAGTAGAGATACATTGTGTGATAGGAGATTAGATTGTGAGCTCTTGGGATCGGGATGATGGGAGTAGTGATACATTGTGTGATAGGAGATTAGATTGTGAGCTCCGGGGTCAGGGATGATGGGAGTAGTGATACATTGTCTGATAGGAGATTAGATTGTGAGCTCTTGGGATCGGGATGATGGGAGTAGTGATACATTGTGTGATATGAGATTCGATTGTGAGCTCTTGTGGTCAGGGATGATGGGAGTAGTGATACATTGTGTGATAGGAGATTAGATTGTGAGCTCTTGTGGTCAGGGATGATGGGAGTAGTGATACATTGTGTGATAGGAGATTAGATTGTGAGCTCCGGGGTCAGGGATGATGGGAGTAGTGATACATTGTGTGATAGGAGATTAGATTGTGAGCTCCGAGGTCAGGAATGATGGGAGTAGTGATACATTGTGTGATAGGAGATTAGATTGTGAGCTCCGAGGTCAGGGATGATGGGAGTAGTGATACACAGTGTGATAGGAGATTAGATTGTGAGCTCCGGGGTCAGGGATGATGGGAGTAGTGATACATTGTGTGATAGGAGATTAGATCGTGAGCTGTGGGGTCAGAGATGATGGGAGTAGTAATACACTGTGTGATAGGTGATTAGATTGTGAGCTCTGGGGTCAGGGATGATGGGAGTAGAGATACATTGTGTGATAGGAGATTAGATTGTGAGCTCTTGGGATCGGGATGATGGGAGTAGTGATACATTGTGTGATAGGAGATTAGATTGTGAGCTCCGGGGTCAGGGATGATGGGAGTAGTGATACATTGTCTGATAGGAGATTAGATTATGAGCTCTGGGGTCAGGGATGATGGGAGTAGTGATACATTGTGTGATAGGAGATTAGATTGTGAGCTCTGAGGTCAGGGATGATGGGAGTAGTGATACACTGTGTGATAGGAGATTAGATTGTGAGCTCTGGGGTCAGGGATGATAGGAGTAGTGATACACTGTGTGATAGGAGATTAGATTGTGAGCTCCGGGGTCAGGGATGATGGGAGTAGTGATACACTGTGTGATAGGAGATTAGATCGTGAGCTCTGGGGTCAGGGATGATGGGAGTAGTGATACATTGTGTGATAGGAGATTAGATCGTGAGCTGTGGGGTCAGAGATGATGGGAGTAGTGATACACTGTGTGATAGGTGATTAGATTATGAGCTCCGGGTTCAGGGATGATGGGAGTAGTGATACATTGTGTGATAGGAGATTAGATTGTGAGCTCTGGGGTCAGGGATGATGGGAGTAGTGATACATTGTGTGATAGGAGATTAGATTGTGAGCTCTTGGGATCGGGATGATGGGAGTAGTGATACATTGTGTGATATGAGATTCAATTGTGAGCTCTTGTGGTCAGGGATGATGGGAGTAGTGATACATTGTGTGATAGGAGATTAGATTGTGAGCTCTTGTGGTCAGGGATGATGGGAGTAGTGATACATTGTGTGATAGGAGATTAGATTGTGAGCTCCGGGGTCAGGGATGATGGGAGTAGTGATACATTGTGTGATAGGAGATTAGATTGTGAGCTCCGAGGTCAGGAATGATGGGAGTAGTGATACATTGTGTGATAGGAGATTAGATTGTGAGCTCCGAGGTCAGGGATGATGGGAGTAGTGATACACAGTGTGATAGGAGATTAGATTGTGAGCTCCGGGGTCAGGGATGATGGGAGTAGTGATACATTGTGTGATAGGAGATTAGATCGTGAGCTGTGGGGTCAGAGATGATGGGAGTAGTAATACACTGTGTGATAGGTGATTAGATTGTGAGCTCTGGGGTCAGGGATGATGGGAGTAGAGATACATTGTGTGATAGGAGATTAGATTGTGAGCTCTTGGGATCGGGATGATGGGAGTAGTGATACATTGTGTGATAGGAGATTAGATTGTGAGCTCCGGGGTCAGGGATGATGGGAGTAGTGATACATTGTGTGATAGGAGATTAGATTTTGAGCTCTGAGGTCAGGGATGATGGGAGTAGTGATACACTGTGTGATAGGAGATTAGATTGTGAGCTCTGGGGTCAGGGATGATAGGAGTAGTGATACACTGTGTGATAGGAGATTAGATTGTGAGCTCCGGGGTCAGGGATGATGGGAGTAGTGATACACTGTGTGATAGGAGATTAGATCGTGAGCTCTGGGGTCAGGGATGATGGGAGTAGTGATACATTGTGTGATAGGAGATTAGATCGTGAGCTGTGGGGTCAGAGATGATGGGAGTAGTGATACACTGTGTGATAGGAGATTAGATTGTGAGCTCTGGGGTCAGGGATGATGGGAGTAGTGATACACTGTGTGATAGGAGATTAGATTGTGAGCTCTGGGGTCAGGGATGATGGGAGTAGTGATACACTGTGTGATAGGTGATTAGATTGTGAGCTCCGGGGTCAGGGATGATGGGAGTAGTGATACATTGTGTGATAGGAGATTAGATTGTGAGCTCTGGGGTCAGGGATGATGGGAGTAGTGATACATTGTGTGATAGGAGATTAGATCGTAAGCTGTGGGGTCAGAGATGATGGGAGTAGTGATACACTGTGTGATAGGTGATTAGATTGTGAGCTCCGGGGTCAGGGATGATGGAAGTAGTGATACACTGTGTGATAGGAGATTAGATTGTGAGCTCCGGGGTCAGGGATGATGAGAGTAGTGATACATTGTGTGATAGGAGATTAGATTGTGAGCTCCGGGGTCAGGGATGATGGGAGTAGTGATACATTGTGTGATAGGAGATTAGATCGTGAGCTCTGGGGTCAGGGATGATGGGAGTAGTGATACATTGTGTGATAGGAGATTAGATTGTGAGCTCTGGGGTCAGGGATGATGGGAGTAGTGATACACTGTGTGATAGGAGATTAGATTGTGAGCTCCGGGGTCAGGGATGATGGGAGTAGTGATACATTGTGTGATAGGAGATTAGATTGTGAGCTCTGGGGTCAGGGATGATGGGAGTAGTGATACATTGTGTGATAGGAGATTAGATTGTGAGCTCTTGGGATCGGGATGATGGGAGTAGTGATACACTGTGTGATAGGAGATTTGATTGTGAGCTCTTGTGGTCAGGGATGATGGGAGTAGTGATACATTGTGTGATAGGAGATTAGATCGTGAGCTCTGGGGTCAGGGATGATGGGAGTAGTGATACATTGTGTGATAGGAGATTAGATTGTGAGCTCTGGGGTCAGGGATGATGGGAGTAGTGATACACTGTGTGATAGGAGATTAGATTGTGAGCTCCGGGGTCAGGGATGATGGGAGTAGTGATACATTGTGTGATAGGAGATTAGATTGTGAGATCTGGGGTCAGGGATGATGGGAGTAGTGATACATTGTGTGATAGGAGATTAGATTGTGAGCTCTTGGGATCGGGATGATGGGAGTAGTGATACACTGTGTGATAGGAGATTTGATTGTGAGCTCTTGTGGTCAGGGATGATGGGAGTAGTGATACATTGTGTGATAGGAGATTAGATTGTGAGCTCTTGTGGTCAGGGATGATGGGAGTAGTGATACATTGTGTGATAGGAGATTAGATTGTGAGCTCCGAGGTCAGGGATGATGGGAGTAGTGATACATTGTGTGATAGGAGATTAGATTGTGAGCTCCGAGGTCAGGGATGATGGGAGTAGTGATACACAGTGTGATAGGAGATTAGATTGTGAGCTCCGGGGTCAGGGATGATGGGAGTAGTGATACATTGTGTGATAGGAGATTAGATCGTGAGCTGTGGGGTCAGAGATGATGGGAGTAGTGATACACTGTGTGATAGGTGATTAGATTGTGAGCTCCGGGGTCAGGGATGATGGGAGTAGTGATACATTGTGTGATAGGAGATTAGATTGTGAGCTCCTGGGGTCAGGGATGATGGGAGTAGTGATACTGTGTGATAGGAGAATAGATTGTGAGCTCTGGGGTCAGGGATGATGGGAGTAGTGATACACTGTGTGATAAGAGATTAGATTGTGAGCTCCGGGGTCAGGGATGATG
Source organism: Phyllobates terribilis (assembly GCF_046119375.1). Classification (NCBI taxonomy): domain Eukaryota; kingdom Metazoa; phylum Chordata; class Amphibia; order Anura; family Dendrobatidae; genus Phyllobates; species Phyllobates terribilis. The sequence continues at coordinate 193,268,726 of NW_027362769.1, read as the reverse complement.
GGAGTAGTGATACACTGTGTGATAGGAGATTAGATTGTGAGCTCCGGCGTCAGGGATGATGGGAGTAGTGATACATTGTTTAATAGGAGATTAGATTGTGAGCTCTGGAGTCAGGGATGATGGGAGTAGTGAAACACTGTGTGATAGGAGATTAGATTGTGAGCTCTGGGGTCAGGGATGATGGGAGTAGTGATACACTGTGTGATAGGAGATTAGATTGTGAGCTCTGGGGTCAGGGATGATGGGAGTAGTGATACATTGTGTGATAGGAGATTAGATTGTGAGCTCCTGGGGTCAGGGATGATGGGAGTAGTGATACACTGTGTGATAGGAGATTAGATTGTGAGCTCTGGGGTCAGGGATGATGGGAGTAGTGATACATTGGGTGATAGGATATTACATTGTGAGCTCTGGGGTCAGGGATGATGGGAGTAGTGATACATTGTGTGATAGGAGATTAAATTGTGAGCTCCTGGGGTCAGGGATGATGGGAGTAGTGATACACTGTGTGATAGGAGATTAGATTGTGAGCTCTGGGGTCAGGGATGATGGGAGTAGTGATACATTGTGTGATAGGAGATTAGATTGTGAGCTACGGGGTCAGGGATGATGGGAGTAGTGATACATTGTGTAATAGGAGATTAGATTGTGAGCTCTGGGGTCAGGGATGATGGGAGTAGTGATACATTGTGTGATAGGAGATTAGATTGTGAGCTCTGGGGTCAGGGATGATGGGAGTAGTGATACACTGTGTGATAGGAGATTAGATTGTGAGCTCCGGGGTTCAGGATGATGGGAGTAGTGATACATTGTTTGATAGGAGACTAGATTGTGAGCTCTGCGGTCGGGATGATGGGAGTAGTGATACATTGTGTGATAGGAGATTAGATTGTGAGCTCCGGGGTCAGGGATGATCGGAGTAGTGATACACTGTGTGATAGGAGATTAGATTGTGAGCTCTGGGGTCAGGGATGATGGGAGTAGTGATACATTGTGTGATAGGAGATTAGATTATGAGCTCTGGGTTCAGTGATGATGGGAGTAGTGATACGATATTAGATTGTGAGCTCTGGGGTCAGGGATGATGGGAGTAGTGATACGAGATTAGATTGTGAGCTCTGGGGTCAGGGATGATGGGAGTAGTGATACGAGTTTAGATTGTGAGCTCTGGGGTCAGGGACGATGGGAGTAGTGATACATTGTGTGATAGGAGATTAGATTGTGAGCTGCTGGGGTCAGTGATGATGGGAGTAGTGATACATTGTGTGATAGGACATTAGATTGTGAGCTCTGGGGTCAGAGATGATGGGAGTAGTGATACATTGTGTGATAGGAGATTAGATTGTGAGCTCCGGGGTCAGGGATGATGGGAGTAGTGATACACTGTGTGATAGGAGATTAGATTGTGAGCTCCGGGGTCATGGATGATGGGAGTAGTGATACATTGTGTGATAGGAGATTAGATTGTGAGCTCCTGGGGTCAGTGATGATGGGAGTAGTGATACATTGTGTGATAGGAGATTAGATTGTGAGCTCCGGGGTCAGGGATGATGGGAGTAGTGATACATTGTGTGATAGGAGATTAGATTGTGAGCTCCGGGGTCATGGATGATGGGAGTAGTGATACACTGTGTGATAGGAGATTAGATTGTGAGCTCCGGGGTCATGGATGATGGGAGTAGTGATACATTGTGTGATAGGAGATTAGATTGTGAGCTCCTGGGGTCAGTGATGATGGGAGTAGTGATACATTGTGTGATAGGAGATTAGATTGTGAGCTCCGGGGTCATGGATGATGGGAGTAGTGATACATTGTGTGATAGGAGATTAGATTGTGAGCTCCTGGGGTCAGTGATGATGGGAGTAGTGATACATTGTGTGATAGGAGATTAGATTGTGAGCTCCTGGGGTCAGTGATGATGGGAGTAGTGATACATTGTGTGATAGGAGATTAGATTGTGAGCTCCGGGGTCAGGGATGATGGGAGTAGTGATACATTGTGTGATAGGAGATTAGATTGTGAGCTCCGGGGTCAGGGATGATGGGAGTAGTGATACATTGTGTGATAGGAGATTAGATTGTGAGCTCCCGGGTCAGGGATGATGGGAGTAGTGATACACTGTGTGATAGGAGATTAGATTGTGAGCTCCGGGGTCAGGGATGATGGGAGTAGTGATACATTGTGTGATAGGAGATTAGATTGTGAGCTCCTGATTTCAGTGATGATGGGAGTAGTGATACATTGTGTGATAGGAGATTAGATTGTGAGCTCCGGGGTCAGGGATGATGGGAGTAGTGATACATTGTGTGATAGGAGATTAGATTGTGAGCTCTGGGGTCAGGGATGATGGGAGTAGTGATACATAGTGTGATAGGAGATTAGATTGTGAGCTCCGGGGTCAGGGATGATGGGAGTAGTGATACATTGCGTGATAGGAGATTAGATTGTGAGCTCCTGAGGTCAGTGATGATGGGAGTAGTGATACATTGTGTGATAGGAGATTAGATTGTGAGCTCTGGGGTCAGGGATGATGGGAGTAGTGATACATTGTGTGATAGGAGATTAGATTGTGAGCTCCGGGGTCAGGGATGATGGGAGTAGTGATACATTGTGTGATAGGAGATTAGATTGTGAGCTCTGGGGTCAGGGATGATGGGAGTAGTGATACATTGTGTGATAGGAGATTAGATTGTGAGCTCTGGGGTCAGGGATGATGGGAGTAGTGATACATTGTGTGATAGGAGATTAGATTGTGAGCTGCGGGGTCAGGGATGATGGGAGTAGTGATACATTGTGTGATAGAAGATTAGATTGTGAGCTCTGGGGTCAGGGATGATGGGAGTAGTGATACATTGTGTGATAGATTAGATTGTGAGCTCTGGGGTCAGGGATGATGGGAGTAGTGATACACTGTGTGATAGGAAATTAGATTGTGAGCTCTGGGGTCAGGGATGATGGGAGTAGTGATGCATTGTGTGATAGGAGATTAGATTGTAAGCTCTGGGGTCAGGGATGATGGGAGTAGTGATACATTGTGTGATAGGAGATTAGATTGTGAGCTTTGGGGTCAGGGATGATGGGAGTAGTGACACATTGTGTGATAGGAGATTAGATTGTGAGCTCTGGGGTCAGGGATGATGGGAGTAGTGATACATTGTGTGATAAGAGATTAGATTGTGAGCTCTGGGGTCAGGGATGATGGGAGTAGTGATACATTGTGTGATAGGAGATTAGATTGTGAGCTCTGGGATCAGGGATGATGGGAGTAGTGATACATTGTGTGATAGGAGATTAGATTGTGAGCTCTGGGGTCAGGGATGATGGGAGTAGTGATACATTGTGTGATAAGAGAATAGATTGCGAGCTCTGGGGTCAGGGATGATGGGAGTAGTGATACATTGTGTGATAGGAGATTAGATTGTGAGCTCCGGGGTCAGAGATGATGGGAGTAGTGATACACTGTGTGATAGGAGATTAGATTGTGAGCTCCGGGGTCAGGGATGATGGGAGTAGTGATACACTGTGTGATAGGAGATTAGATTGTGAGCTCTGGGGTCAGGGATGATGGGAGTAGTGATACACTGTGTGATAGGAGATTAGATTGTGAGCTCTGGGGTCAGGGATGATGGGAGTAGTGATACATTGTGTGATAGGAGATTAGATTGTGAGCTCTGGGGTCAGGGATGATGGGAGTAGTGATACACTGTGTGATAGGAGATTAGATTGTGAGCTCTGGGGTCAGGGATGATGGGAGTAGTGATACATTGTGTGATAGGACATTAGATTGTGAGCTCTGGGGTCAGGGATGATGGGAGTAGTGATACACTGTGCGATAGGAGATTAGATTGTGAGCTCCGGGGTCAAGGATGATGGGAGTAGTGATACATTGTGTGATAGGAGATTAGATCGTGAGCTGTGGGGTCAGAGATGATGGGAGTAGTGATACACTGTGTGATAGGTGATTAGATTGTGAGCTCCGGGGTCAGGGATGATGGGAGTAGTGATACATTGTGTGATAGGAGATTAGATTGTGAGCTCTGGGGTCAGGGATGATGGGAGTAGTGATACATTGTGTGATAGGAGATTAGATCGTGAGCTGTGGGGTCAGAGATGATGGGAGTAGTGATACACTGTGTGATAGGTGATTAGATTGTGAGCTCCGGGGTCAGGGATGATGAGAGTAGTGATACACTGTGTGACAGGAGATTAGATTGTGAGCTCTGGGGTCAGGGATGATGGAAGTAGTGATACATTGTGTGATAGGAGATTAAATTGTGAGCTCTGGGGTCAGGGATGATGGGAGTAGTGATACACTGTGTGATAGGAAATTAGATCAAGAGCTCTGGGGTCAGAGATGATGGGAGTAGTGATACACTGTGTGATAGGAGATTAGATTATGAGCTCTGGGGTCAGGGATGATGGGAGTAGTGATACTGTGTGATAGGAGATTAGATTGTGAGCTCTGGGGTCAGGGATGATGGGAGTAGTGATACATTGTGTGATAGGAGATTAGATTGTGAGCTCCTGGGGTCAGGGATGATGGGAGTAGTGATACTGTGTGATAGGAGAATAGATTGTGAGCTCTGGGGTCAGGGATGATGGGAGTAGTGATACACTGTGTGATAAGAGATTAGATTGTGAGCTCCGGGGTCAGGGATGATGGGAGTAGTGATACACTGTGTGATAGGAGATTAGATTGTGAGCTCCGGCGTCAGGGATGATGGGAGTAGTGATACATTGTGTGATAGGAGATTAGATTGTGAGCTCTAGAGTCAGGGATGATGGGAGTAGTGAAACACTGTGTGATAGGAGATTAGATTGTGAGCTCTGGGGTCAGGGATGATGGGAGTAGTGATACACTGTGTGATAGGAGATTAGATTGTGAGCTCTGGGGTCAGGGATGATGGGAGTAGTGATACATTGTGTGATAGGAGATTTGATTGTGAGCTCCTGGGGTCAGGGATGATGGGAGTAGTGATACACTGTGTGATAGGAGATTAGATTGTGAGCTCTGGGGTCAGGGATGATGGGAGTAGTGATACATTGTGTGATAGGATATTACATTGTGAGCTCTGGGGTCAGGGATGATGGGAATAGTGATACATTGTGTGATAGGAGATTAAATTGTGAGCTCCTGGGGTCAGGGATGATGGGAGTAGTGATACACTGTGTGATAGGAGATTAGATTGTGAGCTCTGGGGTCAGGGATGATGGGAGTAGTGATACATTGTGTGATAGGAGATTAGATTGTGAGCTACGGGGTCAGGGATGATGGGAGTAGTGATACATTGTGTAATAGGAGATTAGATTGTGAGCTCTGGGGTCAGGGATGATGGGAGTAGTGATACATTGTGTGATAGGAGATTAGATTGTGAGCTCTGGGGTCAGGGATGATGGGAGTAGTGATACACTGTGTGATAGGAGATTAGATTGTGAGCTCCGGGGTTCAGGATGATGGGAGTAGTGATACATTGTTTGATAGGAGACTAGATTGTGAGCTCTGCGGTCGGGATGATGGGAGTAGTGATACATTGTGTGATAGGAGATTAGATTGTGAGCTCCGGGGTCAGGGATGATCGGAGTAGTGATACACTGTGTGATAGGAGATTAGATTGTGAGCTCTGGGGTCAGGGATGATGGGAGTAGTGATACGAGATTAGATTGTGAGCTCTGGGGTCAGGGATGATGGGAGTAGTGATACGAGTTTAGATTGTGAGCTCTGGGGTCAGGGACGATGGGAGTAGTGATACATTGTGTGATAGGAGATTAGATTGTGAGCTCTGGGGTCAGGGATGATGGGAGTAGTGATACGAGATTAGATTGTGAGCTCTGGGGTCAGGGATGATGGGAGTAGTGATACGAGTTTAGATTGTGAGCTCTGGGGTCAGGGATGATGGGAGTAGTGATACGAGTTTAGATTGTGAGCTCTGGGGTCAGGGACGATGGGAGTAGTGATACATTGTGTGATAGGAGATTAGATTGTGAGCTCTGGGGTCAGGGATGATGGGAGTAGTGATACATTGTGTGATAGGAGATTAGATTGTGAGCTGCTGGGGTCAGTGATGATGGGAGTAGTGATACATTGTGTGATAGGACATTAGATTGTGAGCTCTGGGGTCAGAGATGATGGGAGTAGTGATACATTGTGTGATAGGAGATTAGATTGTGAGCTCCGGGGTCAGGGATGATGGGAGTAGTGATACACTGTGTGATAGGAGATTAGATTGTGAGCTCCGGGGTCATGGATGATGGGAGTAGTGATACATTGTGTGATAGGAGATTAGATTGTGAGCTCCTGGGGTCAGTGATGATGGGAGTAGTGATACACTGTGTGATAGGAGATTAGATTGTGAGCTCCGGGGTCAGGGATGATGGGAGTAGTGATACATTGTGTGGTAGGAGATTAGATTGTGAGCTCTGGGGTCAGGGATGATGGGAGTAGTGATACATTGTGTGATAGGAGATTAGATTGTGAGCTCCCGGGTCAGGGATGATGGGAGTAGTGATACACTGTGTGATAGGAGATTAGATTGTGAGCTCCGGGGTCAGGGATGATGGGAGTAGTGATACATTGTGTGATAGGAGATTAGATTGTGAGCTCCTGATTTCAGTGATGATGGGAGTAGTGATACATTGTGTGATAGGAGATTAGATTGTGAGCTCCGGGGTCAGGGATGATGGGAGTAGTGATACATTGTGTGATAGGAGATTAGATTGTGAGCTCTGGGGTCAGGGATGATGGGAGTAGTGATACATAGTGTGATAGGAGATTAGATTGTGAGCTCCGGGGTCAGGGATGATGGGAGTAGTGATACATTGCGTGATAGGAGATTAGATTGTGAGCTCCTGAGGTCAGTGATGATGGGAGTAGTGATACATTGTGTGATAGGAGATTAGATTGTGAGCTCTGGGGTCAGGGATGATGGGAGTAGTGATACATTGTGTGATAGGAGATTAGATTGTGAGCTCCGGGGTCAGGGATGATGGGAGTAGTGATACATTGTGTGATAGGAGATTAGATTGTGAGCTCTGGGGTCAGGGATGATGGGAGTAGTGATACATTGTGTGATAGGAGATTAGATTGTGAGCTCTGGGGTCAGGGATGATGGGAGTAGTGATACATTGTGTGATAGGAGATTAGATTGTGAGCTGCGGGGTCAGGGATGATGGGAGTAGTGATACATTGTGTGATAGAAGATTAGATTGTGAGCTCTGGGGTCAGGGATGATGGGAGTAGTGATACATTGTGTGATAGATTAGATTGTGAGCTCTGGGGTCAGGGATGATGGGAGTAGTGATACACTGTGTGATAGGAAATTAGATTGTGAGCTCTGGGGTCAGGGATGATGGGAGTAGTGATGCATTGTGTGATAGGAGATTAGATTGTAAGCTCTGGGGTCAGGGATGATGGGAGTAGTGATACATTGTGTGATAGGAGATTAGATTGTGAGCTCTGGGGTCAGGGATGATGGGAGTAGTGATACATTGTGTGATAGGAGATTAGATTGTGAGCTCTGGGGTCAGGGATGATGGGAGTAGTGTTACATTGTGTGATAAGAGATTAGATTGTGAGCTCTGGGGTCAGGGATGATGGGAGTAGTGATACATTGTGTGATAGGAGATTAGATTGTGAGCTCTGGGATCAGGGATGATGGGAGTAGTGATACATTGTGTGATAGGAGATTAGATTGTGAGCTCTGGGGTCAGGGATGATGGGAGTAGTGATACATTGTGTGATAAGAGAATAGATTGCGAGCTCTGGGGTCAGGGATGATGGGAGTAGTGATACATTGTGTGATAGGAGATTAGATTGTGAGCTCCGGGGTCAGAGATGATGGGAGTAGTGATACACTGTGTGATAGGAGATTAGATTGTGAGCTCCGGGGTCAGGGATGATGGGAGTAGTGATACACTGTGTGATAGGAGATTAGATTGTGAGCTCTGGGGTCAGGGATGATGGGAGTAGTGATACACTGTGTGATAGGAGATTAGATTGTGAGCTCTGGGGTCAGGGATGATGGGAGTAGTGATACATTGTGTGATAGGAGATTAGATTTTGAGCTCTGGGGTCAGGGATGATGGGAGTAGTGATACACTGTGTGATAGGAGATTAGATTGTGAGCTCTGGGGTCAGGGATGATGGGAGTAGTGATACATTGTGTGATAGGACATTAGATTGTGAGCTCTGGGGTCAGGGATGATGGGAGTAGTGATACACTGTGCGATAGGAGATTAGATTGTGAGCTCCGGGGTCAAGGATGATGGGAGTAGTGATACATTGTGTGATAGGAGATTAGATCGTGAGCTGTGGGGTCAGAGATGATGGGAGTAGTGATACACTGTGTGATAGGTGATTAGATTGTGAGCTCCGGGGTCAGGGATGATGGGAGTAGTGATACATTGTGTGATAGGAGATTAGATTGTGAGCTCTGGGGTCAGGGATGATGGGAGTAGTGATACATTGTGTGATAGGAGATTAGATCGTGAGCTGTGGGGTCAGAGATGATGGGAGTAGTGATACACTGTGTGATAGGTGATTAGATTGTGAGCTCCGGGGTCAGGGATGATGAGAGTAGTGATACACTGTGTGATAGGAGATTAGATTGTGAGCTCTGGGGTCAGGGATGATGGAAGTAGTGATACATTGTGTGATAGGAGATTAGATTGTGAGCTCTGGGGTCAGGGATGATGGGAGTAGAGATACATTGTGTGATAGGAGATTAGATTGTGAGCTCTTGGGATCGGGATGATGGGAGTAGTGATACATTGTGTGATAGGAGATTAGATTGTGAGCTCCGGGGTCAGGGATGATGAGAGTAGTGATACACTGTGTGATAGGAGATTAGATTGTGAGCTCTGGGGTCAGGGATGATGGAAGTAGTGATACATTGTGTGATAGGAGATTAGATTGTGAGCTCCGGGGTCAGGGATGATGAGAGTAGTGATACATTGTGTGATAGGAGATTAGATTGTGAGCTCCGGGGTCAGGGATGATGGGAGTAGTGATACATTGTGTGATAGGAGATTAGATCGTGAGCTCTGGGGTCAGGGATGATGGGAGTAGTGATAGACTGTGTGATAGGAGATTAGATTGTGAGCTCCGGGGTCAGGGATGATGAGAGTAGTGATACATTGTGTGATAGGAGATTAGATTGTGAGCTCCGGGGTCAGGGATGATGAGAGTAGTGATACATTGTGTGATAGGAGATTAGATTGTGAGCTCTGGGGTCAGAGATGATGGGAGTAGTGATACACTGTGTGATAGGTGATTAGATTGTGAGCTCCGGGGTCAGGGATGATGGGAGTAGTGATACATTGTGTGATAGGAGATTAGATTGTGAGCTCTTGGGATCGGCATGATGGGAGTAGTGATACATTGTGCGATAGGAGATTAGATTGTGAGCTCCGGGGTCAGGGATGATGGGAGTAGGGATACATTGTGTCATAGGAGATTAGATTGTGAGCTCTGGGGTCAGGGATGATGGGAGTAGTGATACATTGTGTGATAGGAGATTAGATTGTGAGCTCTTGGGATCGGGATGATGGGAGTAGTGATACATTGTGTGATATGAGATTCGATTGTGAGCTCTTGTGGTCAGGGATGATGGGAGTAGTGATACATTGTGTGATAGGAGATTAGATTGTGAGCTCTTGTGGTCAGGGATGATGGGAGTTGTGATACATTGTGTGATAGGAGATTAGATTGTGAGCTCCGGGGTCAGGGATGATGGGAGTAGTGATACATTGTGTGATAGGAGATTAGATTGTGAGCTCCGAGGTCAGGAATGATGGGAGTAGTGATACATTGTGTGATAGGAGATTAGATTGTGAGCTCCGAGGTCAGGGATGATGGGAGTAGTGATACACAGTGTGATAGGAGATTAGATTGTGAGCTCCGGGGTCAGGGATGATGGGAGTAGTGATACATTGTGTGATAGGAGATTAGATCGTGAGCTGTGGGGTCAGAGATGATGGGAGTAGTAATACACTGTGTGATAGGTGATTAGATTGTGAGCTCTGGGGTCAGGGATGATGGGAGTAGAGATACATTGTGTGATAGGAGATTAGATTGTGAGCTCTTGGGATCGGGATGATGGGAGTAGTGATACATTGTGTGATAGGAGATTAGATTGTGAGCTCCGGGGTCAGGGATGATGGGAGTAGTGATACATTGTCTGATAGGAGATTAGATTGTGAGCTCTTGGGATCGGGATGATGGGAGTAGTGATACATTGTGTGATATGAGATTCGATTGTGAGCTCTTGTGGTCAGGGATGATGGGAGTAGTGATACATTGTGTGATAGGAGATTAGATTGTGAGCTCTTGTGGTCAGGGATGATGGGAGTAGTGATACATTGTGTGATAGGAGATTAGATTGTGAGCTCCGGGGTCAGGGATGATGGGAGTAGTGATACATTGTGTGATAGGAGATTAGATTGTGAGCTCCGAGGTCAGGAATGATGGGAGTAGTGATACATTGTGTGATAGGAGATTAGATTGTGAGCTCCGAGGTCAGGGATGATGGGAGTAGTGATACACAGTGTGATAGGAGATTAGATTGTGAGCTCCGGGGTCAGGGATGATGGGAGTAGTGATACATTGTGTGATAGGAGATTAGATCGTGAGCTGTGGGGTCAGAGATGATGGGAGTAGTAATACACTGTGTGATAGGTGATTAGATTGTGAGCTCTGGGGTCAGGGATGATGGGAGTAGAGATACATTGTGTGATAGGAGATTAGATTGTGAGCTCTTGGGATCGGGATGATGGGAGTAGTGATACATTGTGTGATAGGAGATTAGATTGTGAGCTCCGGGGTCAGGGATGATGGGAGTAGTGATACATTGTCTGATAGGAGATTAGATTATGAGCTCTGGGGTCAGGGATGATGGGAGTAGTGATACATTGTGTGATAGGAGATTAGATTGTGAGCTCTGAGGTCAGGGATGATGGGAGTAGTGATACACTGTGTGATAGGAGATTAGATTGTGAGCTCTGGGGTCAGGGATGATAGGAGTAGTGATACACTGTGTGATAGGAGATTAGATTGTGAGCTCCGGGGTCAGGGATGATGGGAGTAGTGATACACTGTGTGATAGGAGATTAGATCGTGAGCTCTGGGGTCAGGGATGATGGGAGTAGTGATACATTGTGTGATAGGAGATTAGATCGTGAGCTGTGGGGTCAGAGATGATGGGAGTAGTGATACACTGTGTGATAGGTGATTAGATTATGAGCTCCGGGTTCAGGGATGATGGGAGTAGTGATACATTGTGTGATAGGAGATTAGATTGTGAGCTCTGGGGTCAGGGATGATGGGAGTAGTGATACATTGTGTGATAGGAGATTAGATTGTGAGCTCTTGGGATCGGGATGATGGGAGTAGTGATACATTGTGTGATATGAGATTCAATTGTGAGCTCTTGTGGTCAGGGATGATGGGAGTAGTGATACATTGTGTGATAGGAGATTAGATTGTGAGCTCCGGGGTCAGGGATGATGGGAGTAGTGATACATTGTGTGATAGGAGATTAGATTGTGAGCTCCGAGGTCAGGAATGATGGGAGTAGTGATACATTGTGTGATAGGAGATTAGATTGTGAGCTCCGAGGTCAGGGATGATGGGAGTAGTGATACACAGTGTGATAGGAGATTAGATTGTGAGCTCCGGGGTCAGGGATGATGGGAGTAGTGATACATTGTGTGATAGGAGATTAGATCGTGAGCTGTGGGGTCAGAGATGATGGGAGTAGTAATACACTGTGTGATAGGTGATTAGATTGTGAGCTCTGGGGTCAGGGATGATGGGAGTAGAGATACATTGTGTGATAGGAGATTAGATTGTGAGCTCTTGGGATCGGGATGATGGGAGTAGTGATACATTGTGTGATAGGAGATTAGATTGTGAGCTCCGGGGTCAGGGATGATGGGAGTAGTGATACATTGTCTGATAGGAGATTAGATTGTGAGCTCTGGGGTCAGGGATGATGGGAGTAGTGATACATTGTGTGATAGGAGATTAGATTTTGAGCTCTGAGGTCAGGGATGATGGGAGTAGTGATACACTGTGTGATAGGAGATTAGATTGTGAGCTCTGGGGTCAGGGATGATAGGAGTAGTGATACACTGTGTGATAGGAGATTAGATTGTGAGCTCCGGGGTCAGGGATGATGGGAGTAGTGATACACTGTGTGATAGGAGATTAGATCGTGAGCTCTGGGGTCAGGGATGATGGGAGTAGTGATACATTGTGTGATAGGAGATTAGATCGTGAGCTGTGGGGTCAGAGATGATGGGAGTAGTGATACACTGTGTGATAGGAGATTAGATTGTGAGCTCTGGGGTCAGGGATGATGGGAGTAGTGATACACTGTGTGATAGGAGATTAGATTGTGAGCTCTGGGGTCAGGGATGATGGGAGTAGTGATACACTGTGTGATAGGTGATTAGATTGTGAGCTCCGGGGTCAGGGATGATGGGAGTAGTGATACATTGTGTGATAGGAGATTAGATTGTGAGCTCTGGGGTCAGGGATGATGGGAGTAGTGATACATTGTGTGATAGGAGATTAGATCGTAAGCTGTGGGGTCAGAGATGATGGGAGTAGTGATACACTGTGTGATAGGTGATTAGATTGTGAGCTCCGGGGTCAGGGATGATGGAAGTAGTGATACACTGTGTGATAGGAGATTAGATTGTGAGCTCCGGGGTCAGGGATGATGAGAGTAGTGATACATTGTGTGATAGGAGATTAGATTGTGAGCTCCGGGGTCAGGGATGATGGGAGTAGTGATACATTGTGTGATAGGAGATTAGATCGTGAGCTCTGGGGTCAGGGATGATGGGAGTAGTGATACATTGTGTGATAGGAGATTAGATTGTGAGCTCTGGGGTCAGGGATGATGGGAGTAGTGATACACTGTGTGATAGGAGATTAGATTGTGAGCTCCGGGGTCAGGGATGATGGGAGTAGTGATACATTGTGTGATAGGAGATTAGATTGTGAGCTCTGGGGTCAGGGATGATGGGAGTAGTGATACATTGTGTGATAGGAGATTAGATTGTGAGCTCTTGGGATCGGGATGATGGGAGTAGTGATACACTGTGTGATAGGAGATTTGATTGTGAGCTCTTGTGGTCAGGGATGATGGGAGTAGTGATACATTGTGTGATAGGAGATTAGATCGTGAGCTCTGGGGTCAGGGATGATGGGAGTAGTGATACATTGTGTGATAGGAGATTAGATTGTGAGCTCTGGGGTCAGGGATGATGGGAGTAGTGATACACTGTGTGATAGGAGATTAGATTGTGAGCTCCGGGGTCAGGGATGATGGGAGTAGTGATACATTGTGTGATAGGAGATTAGATTGTGAGATCTGGGGTCAGGGATGATGGGAGTAGTGATACATTGTGTGATAGGAGATTAGATTGTGAGCTCTTGGGATCGGGATGATGGGAGTAGTGATACACTGTGTGATAGGAGATTTGATTGTGAGCTCTTGTGGTCAGGGATGATGGGAGTAGTGATACATTGTGTGATAGGAGATTAGATTGTGAGCTCTTGTGGTCAGGGATGATGGGAGTAGTGATACATTGTGTGATAGGAGATTAGATTGTGAGCTCCGAGGTCAGGGATGATGGGAGTAGTGATACATTGTGTGATAGGAGATTAGATTGTGAGCTCCGAGGTCAGGGATGATGGGAGTAGTGATACACAGTGTGATAGGAGATTAGATTGTGAGCTCCGGGGTCAGGGATGATGGGAGTAGTGATACATTGTGTGATAGGAGATTAGATCGTGAGCTGTGGGGTCAGAGATGATGGGAGTAGTGATACACTGTGTGATAGGTGATTAGATTGTGAGCTCCGGGGTCAGGGATGATGGAAGTAGTGATACATTGTGTGATAGGAGATTAGATTGTGAGCTCCGGGGTCAGGGATGATGGGAGTAGTGATACATTGTGTGATAGGAGATAAGATCGTGAGCTCTGGGGTCAGGGATGTTGGGAGTAGTGATACATTGTGTGATAGGAGATTAGATTGTGAGCTCCGGGGTCAGGGATGATGGGAGTAGTGATACATTGTGTGATAGGAGATAAGATCGTGAGCTCTGGGGTCAGGGATGATGGGAGTAGTGATACATTGTGTGATAGGAGATAAGATCGTGAGCTCTGGGGTCAGGGATGATGGGAGTAATGATACATTGTGTGATAGGAGATTAGATTGTGAGCTCCGGGGTCAGGGATGATGGGAGTAGTGATACATTGTGTGATAGGAGATTAGATCGTGAGCTGTGTGGTCAGAGATGATGGGAGTAGTGATACACTGTGTGATAGGTGATTAGATTGTGAGCTCCGGGGTCAGGGATGATGGGAGTAGTGATACATTGTGTGATAGGAGATTAGATTGTGAGCTCTTGGGATCGGCATGATGGGAGTAGTGATACATTGTGTGATAGGAGATTAGATTGTGAGCTCCGGGGTCAGGGATGATGGGAGTAGTGATACACTGTGTGATAGGAGATTAGATTGTGAGCTCTGGGGTCAGGGATGATGGGAGTAGTGATACATTGTGTGATAGGAGATTAGATTGTGAGCTCCGGGGTCAGTGATGATGGGAGTAGTGATACATTGTGTGATAGGAGATTAGATTGTGAGCTCTGGGGTCAGGGATAATGGGAGTAGTGATACATTGTGTGATAGGAGATTAGATTGTGAGCTCTTGGGAACGGGATGATGGGAGTAGTGATACATTGTGTGATATGAGATTCGATTGTGAGCTCTTGTGGTCAGGGATGATGGGAGTAGTGATACATTGTGTGATAGGAGATTAGATTGTGAGCTCCGGGGTCAGGGATGATGGGAGTAGTGATACATTGTGTGATAGGAGATTAGATTGTGAGCTCCGAGGTCAGGGATGATGGGAGTAGTGATACACTGTGTGATAGGAGATTAGATTGTGAGCTCCGAGGTCAGGGATGATGGGAGTAGTGATACACAGTGTGATAGGAGATTAGATTGTGAGCCCCGGGGTCAGGGATTTTAGGAGTAGTGATACATTGTGTGATAGGAGATTAGATTGTGAGCTCTGGGGTCAGGGATGATGGGAGTAGTGATACTGTGTGATAGGAGATTAGATTGTGAGCTCTGGGGTCAGGGATGATGGGAGTAGTGATACATTGTGTGATAGGAAATTAGATTGTGAGCTCCGGGGTCAGGGATGATGGGAGTAGTGATACGAGATTAGATTGTGAGCTCCGGGGTCAGGGATGATGGGAGTAGTGATACATTGTGTGATAGGAGATTAGATTGTGAGCTCCGGGGTCAGGGATGATGGGAGTAGTGATACATTGTGTGATAGGAGATTAGATCGTGAGCTCTGGGGTCAGGGATAATGGGAGTAGTGATACATTGTGTGATAGGAGATTAGATTGTGAGCTCTGGGGTCAGGGATGATGGGAGTAGTGATACACTGTGTGATAGGAGATTAGATTGTGAGCTCCGGGGTCAGGGATGATGGGAGTAGTGATACATTGTGTGATAGGAGATTAGATTGTGAGATCTGGGGTCAGGGATGATGGGAGTAGTGATACATTGTGTGATAGGAGATTAGATTGTGAGCTCTTGGGATCGGGATGATGGGAGTAGTGATACACTGTGTGATAGGAGATTTGATTGTGAGCTCTTGTGGTCAGGGATGATGGGAGTAGTGATACATTGTGTGATAGGAGATTAGATTGTGAGCTCTTGTGGTCAGGGATGATGGGAGTAGTGATACATTGTGTGATAGGAGATTAGATTGTGAGCTCCGAGGTCAGGGATGATGGGAGTAGTGATACATTGTGTGATAGGAGATTAGATTGTGAGCTCCGAGGTCAGGGATGATGGGAGTAGTGATACACAGTGTGATAGGAGATTAGATTGTGAGCTCCGGGGTCAGGGATGATGGGAGTAGTGATACATTGTGTGATAGGAGATTAGATCGTGAGCTGTGGGGTCAGAGATGATGGGAGTAGTGATACACTGTGTGATAGGTGATTAGATTGTGAGCTCCGGGGTCAGGGATGATGGAAGTAGTGATACATTGTGTGATAGGAGATTAGATTGTGAGCTCCGGGGTCAGGGATGATGGGAGTAGTGATACATTGTGTGATAGGAGATAAGATCGTGAGCTCTGGGGTCAGGGATGTTGGGAGTAGTGATACATTGTGTGATAGGAGATTAGATTGTGAGCTCCGGGGTCAGGGATGATGGGAGTAGTGATACATTGTGTGATAGGAGATAAGATCGTGAGCTCTGGGGTCAGGGATGATGGGAGTAGTGATACATTGTGTGATAGGAGATAAGATCGTGAGCTCTGGGGTCAGGGATGATGGGAGTAATGATACATTGTGTGATAGGAGATTAGATTGTGAGCTCCGGGGTCAGGGATGATGGGAGTAGTGATACATTGTGTGATAGGAGATTAGATCGTGAGCTGTGTGGTCAGAGATGATGGGAGTAGTGATACACTGTGTGATAGGTGATTAGATTGTGAGCTCCGGGGTCAGGGATGATGGGAGTAGTGATACATTGTGTGATAGGAGATTAGATTGTGAGCTCTTGGGATCGGCATGATGGGAGTAGTGATACATTGTGTGATAGGAGATTAGATTGTGAGCTCCGGGGTCAGGGATGATGGGAGTAGTGATACACTGTGTGATAGGAGATTAGATTGTGAGCTCTGGGGTCAGGGATGATGGGAGTAGTGATACATTGTGTGATAGGAGATTAGATTGTGAGCTCCGGGGTCAGTGATGATGGGAGTAGTGATACATTGTGTGATAGGAGATTAGATTGTGAGCTCTGGGGTCAGGGATAATGGGAGTAGTGATACATTGTGTGATAGGAGATTAGATTGTGAGCTCTTGGGAACGGGATGATGGGAGTAGTGATACATTGTGTGATATGAGATTCGATTGTGAGCTCTTGTGGTCAGGGATGATGGGAGTAGTGATACATTGTGTGATAGGAGATTAGATTGTGAGCTCCGGGGTCAGGGATGATGGGAGTAGTGATACATTGTGTGATAGGAGATTAGATTGTGAGCTCCGAGGTCAGGGATGATGGGAGTAGTGATACACTGTGTGATAGGAGATTAGATTGTGAGCTCCGAGGTCAGGGATGATGGGAGTAGTGATACACAGTGTGATAGGAGATTAGATTCTGAGCCCCGGGGTCAGGGATTTTAGGAGTAGTGATACATTGTGTGATAGGAGATTAGATTGTGAGCTCTGGGGTCAGGGTTGATGGGAGTAGTGATACTGTGTGATAGGAGATTAGATTGTGAGCTCTGGGGTCAGGGATGATGGGAGTAGTGATACATTGTGTGATAGGAAATTAGATTGTGAGCTCCGGGGTCAGGGATGATGGGAGTAGTGATACGAGATTAGATTGTGAGCTCTGGGGTCAGGGATGATGGGAGTAGTGATACATAGTGTGGTAGGAGATTAGATTGTGAGCTCCGGGGTCAGGGATGATGGGAGTAGTGATACATAGTGTGGTAGGAGATTAGATTGTGAGCTCCGGGGTCAGGGATGATGGGAGTAGAGATACATTGTGTGATAGGAGATTAGATTGTGAGCTCTGGGGTCAGGGATGATGGGAGTAGTGATACATAGTGTGGTATGAGATTAGAGTGTGAGCTCCGGGGTCAGGGATGATGGGAGTAGTGATACATTGTGTGATAGGAGATTAGATTGTGAGCTCTGGGGTCAGGGATGATGGGAGTAGTGATACATTGTGTGATAGGAGATTAGATTGTGAGCTCTGGGGTCAGGGATGATGGGAGTAGTGATACACTGTGTGATAGGAGATTAGATTGTGAGCTCTGGGGTCAGGGATGATGGGAGTAGAGATACATTGTATGATAGAAGATTAGATTGTGAGCTCTGGGGTCAGGGATGATGGGAGTAGTGATACATAGTGTGGTATGAGATTAGAGTGTGAGCTCCGGGGTCAGGGATGATGGGAGTAGTGATACATTGTGTGATAGGAGATTAGATTGTGAGCTCTGGGTTCAGGGATGATGGGAGTAGTGATACACTGTGTGATAGGAGATTAGATTGTGAGCTCTGGGGTCAGGGATGATGGGAGTAGAGATACATTGTATGATAGAAGATTAGATTGTGAGCTCCGGGGTCAGGGATGATGGGAGTAGTGATACATAGTGTGGTTGGAGATTAGATTGTGAGCTCCGGGGTCAGGGATGATGGGAGTAGTGATACATTGTGTGATAGGAGATTAGATTGTGAGCTCTGGGGTCAGGGATGATGGGAGTAGTGATACACTGTGTGATAGGAGATTAGATTGTGAGCTCTGGGGTCAGGGATGATGGGAGTAGTGATACATTGTGTGATAGGAGATTAGATTGTGAGCTCTGGGGTCAGCGATGATGGGAGTAGTGATACATTGTGTGATAGGAGATAAGATTGTGAGCTCCGGGGTCAGGGATGATGGGAGTAGTGATACATTGTGTGATAGGAGATTAGATTGTGAGCTCTGGGGTCAGGGATGATGGGAGTAGTGATACATTGTGTGATAGGAGATTAGATTGTGAGCTCCCGGGTCAGGGATGATGGGAGTAGTGATACACTGTGTGATAGGAGATTAGATTGTGAGCTCTGAGGTCAGGGATGATGGGAGTAGTGATACATTGTGTGATAGGAGATTAGATTGTGAGCTCTGGGGTCAGGGATGATGGGAGTAGTGATACATAGTGTGGTAGGAGATTAGATTGTGAGCTCCGGGGTCAGGGATGATAGAAGTAGTGATACATTGTGTGATAGGAGATTAGATTGTGAGCTCTGGGGTCAGGGATGATGGGAGTAGTGATACATAGTGTGGTAGGAGATTAGATTGTGAGCTCCGGGGTCAGGGATGATGGGAGTAGAGATACATTGTGTGATAGGAGATTATATTGTGAGCTCTGGGGTCAGGGATGATGGGAGTAGTGATACATAGTGTGGTAAGAGATTAGATTGTGAGCTCCGGGGTCAGGGATGATGGGAGTAGAGATACATTGTGTGATAGGAGATTAGATTGTGAGCTCTGGGGTCAGGGATGATGGGAGTAGTGATACATAGTGTGGTAGGAGATTAGATTGTGAGCTCTGGGGTCAGAGATGATGGGAGTAGAGATACATTGTGTGATAGGAGATTAGATTGTGAGCTCTGGGGTCAGGGATGATGGGAGTAGTGATACATAGTGTGGTATGAGATTAGAGTGTGAGCTCCGGGGTCAGGGATGATGGGAGTAGTGATACATTGTGTGATAGGAGATTAGATTGTGAGCTCTGGGGTCAGGGATGATGGGAGTAGAGATACATTGTATGATAGAAGATTAGATTGTGAGCTCCGGGGTCAGGGATGATGGGAGTAGTGATACATAGTGTGGTTGGAGATTAGATTGTGAGCTCCGGGGTCAGGGATGATGGGAGTAGTGATACATTGTGTGATAGGAGATTAGATTGTGAGCTCTGGGGTCAGGGATGATGGGAGTAGTGATACACTGTGTGATAGGAGATTAGATTGTGAGCTCTGGGGTCAGGGATGATGGGAGTAGTGATACATTGTGTGATAGGAGATTAGATTGTGAGCTCTGGGGTCAGCGATGATGGGAGTAGTGATACATTGTGTGATAGGAGATAAGATTGTGAGCTCCGGGGTCAGGGATGATGGGAGTAGTGATACATTGTGTGATAGGAGATTAGATTGTGAGCTCTGGGGTCAGGGATGATGGGAGTAGTGATACATTGTGTGATAGGAGATTAGATTGTGAGCTCCCGGGTCAGGGATGATGGGAGTAGTGATACACTGTGTGATA
The DNA here is from genome assembly GCF_046119375.1 of Phyllobates terribilis. NCBI lineage: Eukaryota > Metazoa > Chordata > Amphibia > Anura > Dendrobatidae > Phyllobates > Phyllobates terribilis. The sequence goes on along the minus strand of NW_027362769.1, from coordinate 193,248,863 downwards.
GGAGATTAGATTGTGAGCTCTGAGGTCAGGGATGATGGGAGTAGTGATACATTGTGTGATAGGAGATTAGATTGTGAGCTCTGGGGTCAGGGATGATGGGAGTAGTGATACATAGTGTGGTAGGAGATTAGATTGTGAGCTCCGGGGTCAGGGATGATAGAAGTAGTGATACATTGTGTGATAGGAGATTAGATTGTGAGCTCTGGGGTCAGGGATGATGGGAGTAGTGATACATAGTGTGGTAGGAGATTAGATTGTGAGCTCCGGGGTCAGGGATGATGGGAGTAGAGATACATTGTGTGATAGGAGATTATATTGTGAGCTCTGGGGTCAGGGATGATGGGAGTAGTGATACATAGTGTGGTAAGAGATTAGATTGTGAGCTCCGGGGTCAGGGATGATGGGAGTAGAGATACATTGTGTGATAGGAGATTAGATTGTGAGCTCTGGGGTCAGGGATGATGGGAGTAGTGATACATAGTGTGGTAGGAGATTAGATTGTGAGCTCTGGGGTCAGAGATGATGGGAGTAGAGATACATTGTGTGATAGGAGATTAGATTGTGAGCTCTGGGGTCAGGGATGATGGGAGTAGTGATACATAGTGTGGTATGAGATTAGAGTGTGAGCTCCGGGGTCAGGGATGATGGGAGTAGTGATACATTGTGTGATAGGAGATTAGATTGTGAGCTCTGGGGTCAGGGATGATGGGAGTAGTGATACATAGTGTGGTAGGAGATTAGATTGTGAGCTCCGGGGTCAGGGATGATGGGAGTAGAGATACATTGTGTGATAGGAGATTATATTGTGAACTCTGGGGTCAGGGATGGTGGGAGTAGTGATACATAGTGTGGTAGGAGATTAGATTGTGAGCTCCGGGGTCAGGGATGATGGGAGTAGAGATACATTGTGTGATAGGAGATTATATTGTGAGCTCTGGGGTCAGGGATGATGGGAGTAGTGATACATAGTGTGGTAGGAGATTAGATTGTGAGCTCCGGGGTCAGGGATGATGGGAGTAGAGATACATTGTGTGATAGGAGATTAGATTGTGAGCTCTGGGGTCAGGGATGATGGGAGTAGAGATACATTGTGTGATAGGAGATTATATTGTGAGCTCTGGGGTCAGGAATGATGGGAGTAGTGATACATAGTGTGGTAGGAGATTAGATTGTGAGCTCCGGGGTCAGGGATGATAGGAGTAGTGATACATAGTGTGGTAGGAGATTAGATTGTGAGCTCCGGGGTCAGGGATGATGGGAGTAGTGATACATAGTGTGGTAGGAGATTAGATTGTGAGCTCCGGGGTCAGGGATGACGGGAGTAGAGATACATTGTGTGATAGGAGATTAGATTGTGAGCTCTGGGGTCAGGGATGATGGGAGTAGTGATACATAGTGTGGTAGGAGATTAGAGTGTGAGCTCCGGGGTCAGGGATGATGGGAGTAGTGATACATTGTGTGATAGGAGATTAGATTGTGAGCTCTGGGGTCAGGGATGATGGGAGTAGTGATACATTGTGTGATAGGAGATTAGATTGTGAGCTCTGGGGTCAGGGATGATGGGAGTAGAGATACATTGTATGATAGAAGATTAGATTGTGAGCTCCGGGGTCAGGGATGATGGGAGTAGTGATACATAGTGTGGTTGGAGATTAGATTGTGAGCTCTGGGGTCAGAGATGATGGGAGTAGTGATACATTGTGTGATAGGAGATTAGATTGTGAGCTCCGGGGTCAGGGATGATGGGAGTAGTGATACACTGTGTGATAGGAGATTAGATTGTGAGCTCTGGGGTCAGGGATGATGGGAGTAGTGATACATAGTGTGGTAGGAGATTAGAGTGTGAGCTCCGGGGTCAGGGATGATGGGAGTAGTGATACACTGTGTGATAGGAGATTAGATTGTGAGCTCCGGGGTCAGGGATGATGGGAGTAGTGATACATTGTGTGATAGGAGATTAGATTGTGAGCTCTGGGGTCAGGGATGATGTTATTAGCGATACATTGTGTGATAGGAGATTAGATTGTAAGCTCCGGGGTCAGGGATGATGGGAGTAGTGATACGACATTAGATTGTGAGCTCTGGGGTCAGGGATGATGGGAGTAGTGATACATTGTGTGATAGGAGATTACATTGTGAGCTCTGGGGTCAGGGATGATGGGAGTAGTGATACACTGTGTGATAGGAGATTAGATTGTGAGCTCTGGGGTCAGGGATGATGGGAGTAGTGATACACTGTGTGATAGGAGATTAGATTGTGAGCTCTGGGGTCAGGGATGATGGAAGTAGTGATACATTGTGTGATAGGAGATTAGATTGTAAGCTCCGGGGTCAGGGATGATGGGAGTAGTGATACGACATTAGATTGTGAGCTCTGGGGTCAGGGATGATGGGAGTAGTGATACACTGTGTGATAGGAGATTAGATTGTGAGCTCTGGGGTCAGGGATGATGGGAGTAGTGATACATTGTGTGATAGGAGATTACATTGTGAGCTCTGGGGTCAGGGATGATGGGAGTAGTGATACACTGTGTGATAGGAGATTAGATTGTGAGCTCTGGGGTCAGGGATGATGGGAGTAGTGATACACTGTGTGATAGGAGATTAGATTGTGAGCTCCGGGGTCAGGGATGATGGGAGTAGTGATACATTGTGTGATAGGAGATTAGATTGTGAGCTCCTGGTGTCAGAGATGATGGGAGTAGTGATACATTGTGTGATAGGAGATTAGATTGTGAGCTCCGGGGTCAGGGATGATGGGAGTAGTGATACTGTGTGATAGATTAGATTGTGAGCTCCGGGGTCAGAGATGATGGGAGTAGTGATACACTGTGTGATAGGAGATTAGATTGTGAGCTCCGGGGTCAGGGATGATGGGAGTAGTGATACACTGTGTGATAGGATATTAGATTGTGAGCTCTGGGGTCAGGGATGATGGGAGTAGTGATACACTGTGTGATAGGAGATTAGATTGTGAGCTCCGGGGTCAGGGATGATGGGAGTAGTGATACACTGTGTGATAGGAGATTAGATTGTGAGCTCCGGGGTCAGGGATGATGGAAGTAGTGATACTTTGTGAGCTCCGGGGTCAGGGATGATGGGAGTAGTGATACATTGTGTGATAGGAGATTAGATTGTGAGCTCTGGGGTCAGGGATGATGGGAGTAGTGATACATTGTGTGATAGGAGATTAGATTGTGAGCTCTGGGGTCAGGGATGATGGGAGTAGTGATACGAGATTAGACTGTGAGCTCCGAGGTCAGGGATGATGGGAGTAGTGATACATTGTGTGATAGGAGATTAGATTGTGAGCTCTGAGGTCAGGGATGATGGGAATAGTGATACATTGTGTGATAGGAGATTAGATTGTGAGCTCCGGGGTCGGGGGATGATGGGAGTAGTGATACACTCTGTGATAGGAGATTAGATTGTGAGCTCTGGGGTCAGGGATGATGGGAGTAGTGATACATTGTGTTATAGGAGATTAGATTGTGAGCTCCGGGGTCAGGGATGATGGGAGTAGTGATACATTGTGTTATAGGAGATTAGATTGTGAGCTCTGGGGTCAGGGATGATGGGAGTAGTGATACATTGTGTTATAGGAGATTAGATTGTGAGCTCCGGGGTCAGGGATGATGGGAGTAGTGATACATTGTGTTATAGGAGATTAGATTGTGAGCTCTGGGGTCAGCGATGATGGGAGTAGTGATACATTGTGTGATAGTGACGCGCCCCCTGGGCCATGTTGTGCAGCGTTGCGCATGCGGGGAATATCCGGAGCCGGGTCCGATAGGGGTAGTAGTCCTCGTGGCGGTGACCCGGTCCGTGCCCAGGGTGTCAAACTAAGTGGCGGTGCTTGGCATAAGATGTTGTTCTGTTCGACTACGCCACCCGTTGATTGCGGCTATGAAGCCGCCGCTGCAGGGCAGACCGCTGAGGCCGGTGGTACGGTGGTGCAGCGTGGATGGTATAACCCCCAACGGGAGGGGTATAGCCTCAGGGCAGCTGGCTTGGCAGGGAGGAATGTTGGTGGTCGTGGTGGTGTAACAAGGAATCACTGAGACTTGCGGTTGCAGTTTTCACAGCTTTACTCACAGTTCTTTATCAGGTCACTTGTGCGCAGTAAGGACCACCCGAGCCGTGCTGCGCCCACCAGGTGAGGGACTCGGCTAACTCCCAGGCAGTTCCGGAGCGTGGTCCAAGGCTCCCCTCTCTTCCTTCCTACTGGCCGTCCCCACCAGGGACCCACCTTTGTCCGGCTCCCTCGGGCCTTCTGGTGGTGAAACCTTTCCCGGTTTCCCTGACCCTATATGGTATGCCTTCCTGGTGGATATGGTGAGGGGTCGCGCCAAGGCTTGACCACGACCTCCGGTTCCTGGCTGAGGATAATTGGCCTCCACCAGTTTGGGATCCGGTACCCTTCTCTGCCAACCCTTCACCCGTTAACTCGTGGGATCTCAGGGTTCCCTCTCTTCTTGCGTCTCTGGGCCTTTCCTGGTGTTCCTTTTTCTCCTTCTTCTTCTTTCTCTCTCTCTCTCTCTCTCAGGCCTCCTCTCCAGGCCTGGCTCTGGAGCTGGGCCCGGACTGAGCCCCAGCTCCCTGTCAGCCCTCTCTGGCTGAGCTCCTCTCTGAACTGACTCACTATCCAAGATGGTGCCCACCTTTTATACTCCCCTCTGACACCCGAGCCCAGGTGACCAGCACCCAATGGGCTCCTACCTATGCCCAGAGTCCCTCCCCTCTCTGCTCCTACACCACTGGGATGTTCCTCCCCCCTCCCCACTCCAGCCGGGGACAGACGCTGTCATACCTGCACATCTATTTGGTGGGAGCACCGTTGATCTGTCCCCCGGAAATGGGGTGAGTGTAGTGTATGCAGCCTACTGAGCTCTGTTCCACGCTCCATCCTTACCCGGGAGTGGAATACCGCACCTCTGGTTCGAGGTGCAAGACCCCTGTAGCAGCCGAGTCCTCGGGGTGCTACAATAGGAGATTAGATTGTGAGCTCCGGGGTCAGGGATGATGGGAGTAGTGATACATTGTGTGATAGGAGATTAGATTGTGAGCTCTGGGGTCAGAGATGATGGGAGTAGTGATACATTGTGTGATAGGAGATTAGATTGTGAGCTCTGGGGTCAGGGATGATGGGAGTAGTGATACATTGTGTGATAGGAGATTAGATTGTGAGCTCCGGGGTCAGGGATGATGGGAGTAGTGATACATAGTGTGGTAGATTAGATTGTGAGCTCCGGGGTCAGGGATGATAGGAGTAGTGATACATTGTGTGATAGGAGATTAGATTGTGAGCTCTGGGGTCAGGGATGATGGGAGTAGTGATACATAGTGTGGTAGGAGATTAGATTGTGAGCTCTGGGGTCAGGGATGATGGGAGTAGTGATACATAGTGTGGTAGGAGATTAGATTGTGAGCTCCGGGGTCAGGGATGATGGGAGTAGTGATACATAGTGTGGTAGGAGATTAGATTGTGAGCTCCGGGGTCAGGGATGATGGGAGTAGAGATACATTGTGTGATAGGAGATTAGATTGTGAGCTCTGGGGTCAGGGATGATGGGAGTAGTGATACATAGTGTGGTATGAGATTAGAGTGTGAGCTCCGGGGTCAGGGATGATGGGAGTAGTGATACATTGTGTGATAGGAGATTAGATTGTGAGCTCTGGGGTCAGGGATGATGGGAGTAGTGATACATTGTGTGATAGGAGATTAGATTGTGAGCTCTGGGGTCAGGGATGATGGGAGTAGTGATACACTGTGTGATAGGAGATTAGATTGTGAGCTCTGGGGTCAGGGATGATGGGAGTAGAGATACATTGTATGATAGAAGATTAGATTGTGAGCTCTGGGGTCAGGGATGATGGGAGTAGTGATACATAGTGTGGTATGAGATTAGAGTGTGAGCTCCGGGGTCAGGGATGATGGGAGTAGTGATACATTGTGTGATAGGAGATTAGATTGTGAGCTCTGGGTTCAGGGATGATGGGAGTAGTGATACACTGTGTGATAGGAGATTAGATTGTGAGCTCTGGGGTCAGGGATGATGGGAGTAGAGATACATTGTATGATAGAAGATTAGATTGTGAGCTCCGGGGTCAGGGATGATGGGAGTAGTGATACATAGTGTGGTTGGAGATTAGATTGTGAGCTCCGGGGTCAGGGATGATGGGAGTAGTGATACATTGTGTGATAGGAGATTAGATTGTGAGCTCTGGGGTCAGGGATGATGGGAGTAGTGATACACTGTGTGATAGGAGATTAGATTGTGAGCTCTGGGGTCAGGGATGATGGGAGTAGTGATACATTGTGTGATAGGAGATTAGATTGTGAGCTCTGGGGTCAGCGATGATGGGAGTAGTGATACATTGTGTGATAGGAGATAAGATTGTGAGCTCCGGGGTCAGGGATGATGGGAGTAGTGATACATTGTGTGATAGGAGATTAGATTGTGAGCTCTGGGGTCAGGGATGATGGGAGTAGTGATACATTGTGTGATAGGAGATTAGATTGTGAGCTCCCGGGTCAGGGATGATGGGAGTAGTGATACACTGTGTGATAGGAGATTAGATTGTGAGCTCTGAGGTCAGGGATGATGGGAGTAGTGATACATTGTGTGATAGGAGATTAGATTGTGAGCTCTGGGGTCAGGGATGATGGGAGTAGTGATACATAGTGTGGTAGGAGATTAGATTGTGAGCTCCGGGGTCAGGGATGATAGAAGTAGTGATACATTGTGTGATAGGAGATTAGATTGTGAGCTCTGGGGTCAGGGATGATGGGAGTAGTGATACATAGTGTGGTAGGAGATTAGATTGTGAGCTCCGGGGTCAGGGATGATGGGAGTAGAGATACATTGTGTGATAGGAGATTATATTGTGAGCTCTGGGGTCAGGGATGATGGGAGTAGTGATACATAGTGTGGTAAGAGATTAGATTGTGAGCTCCGGGGTCAGGGATGATGGGAGTAGAGATACATTGTGTGATAGGAGATTAGATTGTGAGCTCTGGGGTCAGGGATGATGGGAGTAGTGATACATAGTGTGGTAGGAGATTAGATTGTGAGCTCTGGGGTCAGAGATGATGGGAGTAGAGATACATTGTGTGATAGGAGATTAGATTGTGAGCTCTGGGGTCAGGGATGATGGGAGTAGTGATACATAGTGTGGTATGAGATTAGAGTGTGAGCTCCGGGGTCAGGGATGATGGGAGTAGTGATACATTGTGTGATAGGAGATTAGATTGTGAGCTCTGGGGTCAGGGATGATGGGAGTAGTGATACATAGTGTGGTAGGAGATTAGATTGTGAGCTCCGGGGTCAGGGATGATGGGAGTAGAGATACATTGTGTGATAGGAGATTATATTGTGAACTCTGGGGTCAGGGATGGTGGGAGTAGTGATACATAGTGTGGTAGGAGATTAGATTGTGAGCTCCGGGGTCAGGGATGATGGGAGTAGAGATACATTGTGTGATAGGAGATTATATTGTGAGCTCTGGGGTCAGGGATGATGGGAGTAGTGATACATAGTGTGGTAGGAGATTAGATTGTGAGCTCCGGGGTCAGGGATGATGGGAGTAGAGATACATTGTGTGATAGGAGATTAGATTGTGAGCTCTGGGGTCAGGGATGATGGGAGTAGAGATACATTGTGTGATAGGAGATTATATTGTGAGCTCTGGGGTCAGGAATGATGGGAGTAGTGATACATAGTGTGGTAGGAGATTAGATTGTGAGCTCCGGGGTCAGGGATGATAGGAGTAGTGATACATAGTGTGGTAGGAGATTAGATTGTGAGCTCCGGGGTCAGGGATGATGGGAGTAGTGATACATAGTGTGGTAGGAGATTAGATTGTGAGCTCCGGGGTCAGGGATGACGGGAGTAGAGATACATTGTGTGATAGGAGATTAGATTGTGAGCTCTGGGGTCAGGGATGATGGGAGTAGTGATACATAGTGTGGTAGGAGATTAGAGTGTGAGCTCCGGGGTCAGGGATGATGGGAGTAGTGATACATTGTGTGATAGGAGATTAGATTGTGAGCTCTGGGGTCAGGGATGATGGGAGTAGTGATACATTGTGTGATAGGAGATTAGATTGTGAGCTCTGGGGTCAGGGATGATGGGAGTAGAGATACATTGTATGATAGAAGATTAGATTGTGAGCTCCGGGGTCAGGGATGATGGGAGTAGTGATACATAGTGTGGTTGGAGATTAGATTGTGAGCTCTGGGGTCAGAGATGATGGGAGTAGTGATACATTGTGTGATAGGAGATTAGATTGTGAGCTCCGGGGTCAGGGATGATGGGAGTAGTGATACACTGTGTGATAGGAGATTAGATTGTGAGCTCTGGGGTCAGGGATGATGGGAGTAGTGATACATAGTGTGGTAGGAGATTAGAGTGTGAGCTCCGGGGTCAGGGATGATGGGAGTAGTGATACACTGTGTGATAGGAGATTAGATTGTGAGCTCCGGGGTCAGGGATGATGGGAGTAGTGATACATTGTGTGATAGGAGATTAGATTGTGAGCTCTGGGGTCAGGGATGATGTTATTAGCGATACATTGTGTGATAGGAGATTAGATTGTAAGCTCCGGGGTCAGGGATGATGGGAGTAGTGATACGACATTAGATTGTGAGCTCTGGGGTCAGGGATGATGGGAGTAGTGATACATTGTGTGATAGGAGATTACATTGTGAGCTCTGGGGTCAGGGATGATGGGAGTAGTGATACACTGTGTGATAGGAGATTAGATTGTGAGCTCTGGGGTCAGGGATGATGGGAGTAGTGATACACTGTGTGATAGGAGATTAGATTGTGAGCTCTGGGGTCAGGGATGATGGAAGTAGTGATACATTGTGTGATAGGAGATTAGATTGTAAGCTCCGGGGTCAGGGATGATGGGAGTAGTGATACGACATTAGATTGTGAGCTCTGGGGTCAGGGATGATGGGAGTAGTGATACACTGTGTGATAGGAGATTAGATTGTGAGCTCTGGGGTCAGGGATGATGGGAGTAGTGATACATTGTGTGATAGGAGATTACATTGTGAGCTCTGGGGTCAGGGATGATGGGAGTAGTGATACACTGTGTGATAGGAGATTAGATTGTGAGCTCTGGGGTCAGGGATGATGGGAGTAGTGATACACTGTGTGATAGGAGATTAGATTGTGAGCTCCGGGGTCAGGGATGATGGGAGTAGTGATACATTGTGTGATAGGAGATTAGATTGTGAGCTCCTGGTGTCAGAGATGATGGGAGTAGTGATACATTGTGTGATAGGAGATTAGATTGTGAGCTCCGGGGTCAGGGATGATGGGAGTAGTGATACTGTGTGATAGATTAGATTGTGAGCTCCGGGGTCAGAGATGATGGGAGTAGTGATACACTGTGTGATAGGAGATTAGATTGTGAGCTCCGGGGTCAGGGATGATGGGAGTAGTGATACACTGTGTGATAGGATATTAGATTGTGAGCTCTGGGGTCAGGGATGATGGGAGTAGTGATACACTGTGTGATAGGACATTAGATTGTGAGCTCTGGGGTCAGGGATGATGGGAGTAGTGATACACTGTGTGATAGGAGATTAGATTGTGAGCTCCGGGGTCAGGGATGATGGGAGTAGTGATACATTGTGTGATAGGAGATTAGATTGTGAGCTCCTGGTGTCAGAGATGATGGGAGTAGTGATACATTGTGTGATAGGAGATTAGATTGTGAGCTCCGGGGTCAGGGATGATGGGAGTAGTGATACATTGTGTTATAGGAGATTAGATTGTGAGCTCTGGGGTCAGGGATGATGGGAGTAGTGATACATAGTGTGGTAAGAGATTAGATTGTGAGCTCCGGGGTCAGGGATGATGGGAGTAGAGATACATTGTGTGATAGGAGATTAGATTGTGAGCTCTGGGGTCAGGGATGATGGGAGTAGTGATACATAGTGTGGTAGGAGATTAGATTGTGAGCTCTGGGGTCAGAGATGATGGGAGTAGAGATACATTGTGTGATAGGAGATTAGATTGTGAGCTCTGGGGTCAGGGATGATGGGAGTAGTGATACATAGTGTGGTATGAGATTAGAGTGTGAGCTCCGGGGTCAGGGATGATGGGAGTAGTGATACATTGTGTGATAGGAGATTAGATTGTGAGCTCTGGGGTCAGGGATGATGGGAGTAGTGATACATAGTGTGGTAGGAGATTAGATTGTGAGCTCCGGGGTCAGGGATGATGGGAGTAGAGATACATTGTGTGATAGGAGATTATATTGTGAACTCTGGGGTCAGGGATGGTGGGAGTAGTGATACATAGTGTGGTAGGAGATTAGATTGTGAGCTCCGGGGTCAGGGATGATGGGAGTAGAGATACATTGTGTGATAGGAGATTATATTGTGAGCTCTGGGGTCAGGGATGATGGGAGTAGTGATACATAGTGTGGTAGGAGATTAGATTGTGAGCTCCGGGGTCAGGGATGATGGGAGTAGAGATACATTGTGTGATAGGAGATTAGATTGTGAGCTCTGGGGTCAGGGATGATGGGAGTAGAGATACATTGTGTGATAGGAGATTATATTGTGAGCTCTGGGGTCAGGAATGATGGGAGTAGTGATACATAGTGTGGTAGGAGATTAGATTGTGAGCTCCGGGGTCAGGGATGATAGGAGTAGTGATACATAGTGTGGTAGGAGATTAGATTGTGAGCTCCGGGGTCAGGGATGATGGGAGTAGTGATACATAGTGTGGTAGGAGATTAGATTGTGAGCTCCGGGGTCAGGGATGACGGGAGTAGAGATACATTGTGTGATAGGAGATTAGATTGTGAGCTCTGGGGTCAGGGATGATGGGAGTAGTGATACATAGTGTGGTAGGAGATTAGAGTGTGAGCTCCGGGGTCAGGGATGATGGGAGTAGTGATACATTGTGTGATAGGAGATTAGATTGTGAGCTCTGGGGTCAGGGATGATGGGAGTAGTGATACATTGTGTGATAGGAGATTAGATTGTGAGCTCTGGGGTCAGGGATGATGGGAGTAGAGATACATTGTATGATAGAAGATTAGATTGTGAGCTCCGGGGTCAGGGATGATGGGAGTAGTGATACATAGTGTGGTTGGAGATTAGATTGTGAGCTCTGGGGTCAGAGATGATGGGAGTAGTGATACATTGTGTGATAGGAGATTAGATTGTGAGCTCCGGGGTCAGGGATGATGGGAGTAGTGATACACTGTGTGATAGGAGATTAGATTGTGAGCTCTGGGGTCAGGGATGATGGGAGTAGTGATACATAGTGTGGTAGGAGATTAGAGTGTGAGCTCCGGGGTCAGGGATGATGGGAGTAGTGATACACTGTGTGATAGGAGATTAGATTGTGAGCTCCGGGGTCAGGGATGATGGGAGTAGTGATACATTGTGTGATAGGAGATTAGATTGTGAGCTCTGGGGTCAGGGATGATGTTATTAGCGATACATTGTGTGATAGGAGATTAGATTGTAAGCTCCGGGGTCAGGGATGATGGGAGTAGTGATACGACATTAGATTGTGAGCTCTGGGGTCAGGGATGATGGGAGTAGTGATACATTGTGTGATAGGAGATTACATTGTGAGCTCTGGGGTCAGGGATGATGGGAGTAGTGATACACTGTGTGATAGGAGATTAGATTGTGAGCTCTGGGGTCAGGGATGATGGGAGTAGTGATACACTGTGTGATAGGAGATTAGATTGTGAGCTCTGGGGTCAGGGATGATGGAAGTAGTGATACATTGTGTGATAGGAGATTAGATTGTAAGCTCCGGGGTCAGGGATGATGGGAGTAGTGATACGACATTAGATTGTGAGCTCTGGGGTCAGGGATGATGGGAGTAGTGATACACTGTGTGATAGGAGATTAGATTGTGAGCTCTGGGGTCAGGGATGATGGGAGTAGTGATACATTGTGTGATAGGAGATTACATTGTGAGCTCTGGGGTCAGGGATGATGGGAGTAGTGATACACTGTGTGATAGGAGATTAGATTGTGAGCTCTGGGGTCAGGGATGATGGGAGTAGTGATACACTGTGTGATAGGAGATTAGATTGTGAGCTCCGGGGTCAGGGATGATGGGAGTAGTGATACATTGTGTGATAGGAGATTAGATTGTGAGCTCCTGGTGTCAGAGATGATGGGAGTAGTGATACATTGTGTGATAGGAGATTAGATTGTGAGCTCCGGGGTCAGGGATGATGGGAGTAGTGATACTGTGTGATAGATTAGATTGTGAGCTCCGGGGTCAGAGATGATGGGAGTAGTGATACACTGTGTGATAGGAGATTAGATTGTGAGCTCCGGGGTCAGGGATGATGGGAGTAGTGATACACTGTGTGATAGGATATTAGATTGTGAGCTCTGGGGTCAGGGATGATGGGAGTAGTGATACACTGTGTGATAGGACATTAGATTGTGAGCTCTGGGGTCAGGGATGATGGGAGTAGTGATACACTGTGTGATAGGAGATTAGATTGTGAGCTCCGGGGTCAGGGATGATGGGAGTAGTGATACATTGTGTGATAGGAGATTAGATTGTGAGCTCCTGGTGTCAGAGATGATGGGAGTAGTGATACATTGTGTGATAGGAGATTAGATTGTGAGCTCCGGGGTCAGGGATGATGGGAGTAGTGATACATTGTGTTATAGGAGATTAGATTGTGAGCTCTGGGGTCAGGGATGATGGGAGTAGTGATACAGTGTGTTATAGGAGATTAGATTGTGAGCTCTGGGGTCAGGGATGATGGGAGTAGTGATACAGTGTGTTATAGGAGATTAGATTGTAAGCTCTGGGGTCAGGGATGATGGGAGTAGTGATACATTGTGTGATAGGAGATTAGATTGTGAGCTCCGGGGTCAGGGATGATGGGAGTAGTGATACATTGTGTGATAGGAGATTAGATTGTGAGCTCCGGGGTCAGTGATGATGGGAGTAGTGATACATTGTGTGATAGGAGATTAGATTGTGAGCTCTGGGGTCAGGGATGATGGGAGTAGTGATACTGTGTGATAGGAGATTAGATTGTGAGCTCTGGGGTCAGGGATGATGGGAGTAGTGATACATTGTGTGATAGGAGATTAGATTGTGAGCTCCGGGGTCAGGGATGATGGTAGTAGTGATACACTGTGTGATAGGAGATTAGATTGTGAGCTCTGAGGTCAGGGATGATGGGAGTAGTGATACATTGTGTGATAGGAGATTAGATTGTGAGCTCTGGGGTCAGGGATGATGGGAGTAGTGATACACTGTGTGATAGGAGATTAGATTGTGAGCTCTGGGGTCAGGGATGATGGGAGTAGTGATACATTGTGTGATAGGAGATTAGATTGTGAGCTCTGGGGTCAGGGATGATGGGAGTAGTGATACACTGTGTGATAGGAGATTAGATTGTGAGCTCTGGGGTCAGGGATGATGGGAGTAGTGATACATTGTGTGATAGGAGATTAGATTGTGAGCTCTGGGGTCAGGGATGATGGGAGTAGTGATACATTGTGTGATAGGAGATTAGATTGTGAGCTCTGGGGTCAGGGATGATGGGAGTAGTGATACACTGTGTGATAGGAGATTAGATTGTGAGCTCTGGGGTCAGGGATGATGGGAGTAGTGATACATTGTGTGATAGGAGATTAGATTGTGAGCTCCGGGGTCAGGGATGATGGGAGTATTGATACATTGTGTGATAGGAGATTAGATTGTGAGCTCCGGGGTCAGGGATGATGGGAGTAGTGATACATTGTGTGATAGGAGATTAGATTGTGAGCTCCGGGGTCAGGGATGATGGGAGTAGTGATACATTGTGTGATAGGAGATTAGATTGTGAGCTCTGAGTTCAGGGATGATGGGAGTAGTGATACACTGTGTGACAGGAGATTAGATTGTGAGCTCTGGGGTCAGGGATGATGGGAGTAGTGATACATTGTGTGATAGGAGATTAGATTGTGAGCTCTGGGGTCAGGGATGATGGGAGTAGTGATACATTGTGTGATAGGAGATTAGATTGTGAGCTCCCAGGTCAGGGATGATGGGAGTAGTGATACATTGTGTGATAGGAGATTAGATTGTGAGCTCTGGGGTCAGGGATGATGGGAGTAGTGATACATTGTGTGATAGGAGATTAGATTGTGAGCTCTGGGGTCAGGGATGATGGGAGTAGTGATACATTGTGTGATAGGAGATTAGATTGTGAGCTCTGGGGTCAGGGATGATGGGAGTAGTGATACATTGTGTGATAGCAGATTAGATTGTGAGCTCTGGGGTCAGGGATGATGGGAGTAGTGATACATTGTGTGATAGGAGATTAGATTGTGAGCTCTGGGGTCAGGGATGATGGGAGTAGTGATACATTGTGTGATAGCAGATTAGATTGTGAGCTCCGGGGTCAGGGACGATGGGAGTAGTGATACACTGTGTGATAGGAGATTAGATTGTGAGCTCTGGGGTCAGCGATGATGGGAGTAGTGATACATTGTGTGATAGGAGATTAGATTGTGAGCTCTGGGGTCAGGGATGATGGGAGTAGTGATACATTGTGTGATAGGAGATTAGATTGTGAGCTCTGGGGTCAGGGACGATGGGAGTAGTGATACATTGTGTGATAGCAGATTAGATTGTGAGCTCTGGGGTCAGGGACGATGGGAGTAGTTATACATTGTGTGATAGCAGATTAGATTGTGAGCTCCGGGGTCAGGGACGATGGGAGTAGTGATACATTGTGTGATAGGAGATTAGATTGTGAGCTCCGAGGTCAGGGATGATGGGAGTAGTGATACATTGTGTGATAGGAGATTAGATTGTGAGCTCTGGGGTCAGGGATGATGGGAGTAGTGATACACTGTGTGATAGGAGATTAGATTGTGAGCTCTGGGGTCAGGGATGATGGGAGTAGTGATACATTGTGTGATAGGAGATTAGATTGTGAGCTCTGGGGTCAGGGATGATGGGAGTAGTGATACACTGTGTGATAGGAGATTAGATTGTGAGCTCCGGGGTCAGGGATGATGGGAGTAGTGATACATTGTGTGATAGGAGATTAGATTGTGAGCTCTGGGGTCAGGGATGATGGGAGTAGTGATACATTGTGTGATAGGAGATTAGATTGTGAGCTCCGGGGTCAGGGATGATGGGAGTAGTGATACATTGTGTGATAGGAGATTAGATTGTGAGCTCTGAGTTCAGGGATGATGGGAGTAGTGATACACTGTGTGACAGGAGATTAGATTGTGAGCTCTGGGGTCAGGGATGATGGGAGTAGTGATACATTGTGTGATAGGAGATTAGATTGTGAGCTCTGGGGTCAGGGATGATGGGAGTAGTGATACATTGTGTGATAGGAGATTAGATTGTGAGCTCCCAGGTCAGGGATGATGGGAGTAGTGATACATTGTGTGATAGGAGATTAGATTGTGAGCTCTGGGGTCAGGGATGATGGGAGTAGTGATACATTGTGTGATAGGAGATTAGATTGTGAGCTCTGGGGTCAGGGATGATGGGAGTAGTGATACATTGTGTGATAGGAGATTAGATTGTGAGCTCTGGGGTCAGGGATGAAGGGAGTAGTGATACATTGTGTGATAGCAGATTAGATTGTGAGCTCTGGGGTCAGGGATGATGGGAGTAGTGATACATTGTGTGATAGGAGATTAGATTGTGAGCTCTGGGGTCAGGGATGATGGGAGTAGTGATACATTGTGTGATAGCAGATTAGATTGTGAGCTCCGGGGTCAGGGACGATGGGAGTAGTGATACACTGTGTGATAGGAGATTAGATTGTGAGCTCTGGGGTCAGCGATGATGGGAGTAGTGATACATTGTGTGATAGGAGATTAGATTGTGAGCTCTGGGGTCAGGGATGATGGGAGTAGTGATACATTGTGTGATAGGAGATTAGATTGTGAGCTCTGGGGTCAGGGACGATGGGAGTAGTGATACATTGTGTGATAGCAGATTAGATTGTGAGCTCTGGGGTCAGGGACGATGGGAGTAGTTATACATTGTGTGATAGCAGATTAGATTGTGAGCTCCGGGGTCAGGGACGATGGGAGTAGTGATACATTGTGTGATAGGAGATTAGATTGTGAGCTCCGAGGTCAGGGATGATGGGAGTAGTGATACATTGTGTGATAGGAGATTAGATTGTGAGCTCTGGGGTCAGGGATGATGGGAGTAGTGATACACTGTGTGATAGGAGATTAGATTGTGAGCTCTGGGGTCAGGGATGATGGGAGTAGTGATACATTGTGTGATAGGAGATTAGATTGTGAGCTCTGGGGTCAGGGATGATGGGAGTAGTGATACACTGTGTGATAGGAGATTAGATTGTGAGCTCCGGGGTCAGGGATGATGGGAGTAGTGATACATTGTGTGATAGGAGATTAGATTGTGAGCTCTGGGGTCAGGGATGATGGGAGTAGTGATACATTGTGTGATAGGAGATTAGATTGTGAGCTCTGGGGTCAGGGATGATGGGAGTAGTGATACATTGTGTGATAGGAGATTAGATTGTGAGCTCCGGGGTCAGGGATGATGGGAGTAGTGATACATTGTGTGATAGGAGATTAGATTGTGAGCTCCGGGGTCAGGGATGATGGGAGTAGTGATACATTGTGTGATAGGAGATTAGATTGTGAGCTCTGGGGTCAGGGATGATGGGAGTAGTGATACATTGTGTGATAGGAGATTAGATTGTGAGCTCTGGGGTCAGGGAGTATGGGAGTAGTGATACACTGTGTGATAGGAGATTAGATTGTGAGCTCCTGGTGTCAGAGATGATGGGAGTAGTGATACATTGTGTGATAGGAGATTAGATTGTGAGCTCTGGGGTCAGGGATTATGGGAGTAGTGATACACTGTGTGATAGGAGATTAGATTGTGAGCTCTGGGGTCAGGGATGATGGGAGTAGTGATACTGTGTGATAGGAGATTAGATTGTGAGCTCCGGGGTCAGGGATGATGGGAGTAGTGATACACTGTGTGATAGGATATTAGATTGTGAGCTCTGGGGTCAGGGATGATGGGAGTAGTGATACACTGTGTGATAGGAGATTAGATTGTGAGCTCCGGGGTCAGGGATGATGGGAGTAGTGATACATTGTGTGACAGGAGATTAGATTGTGAGCTCTGGGGTCAGGGAGTATGGGAGTAGTGATACACTGTGTGATAGGAGATTAGATTGTGAGCTCCTGGTGTCAGAGATGATGGGAGTAGTGATACATTGTGTGATAGGAGATTAGATTGTGAGCTCTGGGGTCAGGGATGATGGGAGTAGTGATACATTGTGTGATAGGAGATTAGATTGTGAGCTCTGGGGTCAGGGATGATGGGAGTAGTGATACACTGTGTGATAGGAGATTAGATTGTGAGCTCTGGGGTCAGGGATGATGGGAGTAGTGATACATTGTGTGATAGGAGATTAGATTGTGAGCTCTGGGGTCAGGGATGATGGGGGTAGTGATACACTGTGTGATAGGAGATTAGATTGTGAGCTCTGGGGTCAGGGATGATGGGAGTAGTGATACATTGTGTGATAGGAGATTAGATTGTGAGCTCTGGGGTCAGGGATGATGGGAGTAGTGATACACTGTGTGATAGGAGATTAGATTGTGAGCTCTGGGGTCAGGGATGATGGGAGTAGTGATACATTGTGTGATAGGAGATTAGATTGTGAGCTCCGGGGTCAGGGATGATGGGAGTATTGATACATTGTGTGATAGGAGATTAGATTGTGAGCTCCGGGGTCAGGGATGATGGGAGTAGTGATACATTGTGTGATAGGAGATTAGATTGTGAGCTCCGGGGTCAGGGATGATGGGAGTAGTGATACATTGTGTGATAGGAGATTAGATTGTGAGCTCTGAGTTCAGGGATGATGGGAGTAGTGATACACTGTGTGACAGGAGATTAGATTGTGAGCTCTGGGGTCAGGGATGATGGGAGTAGTGATACATTGTGTGATAGGAGATTATATTGTGAGCTCTGGGGTCAGGGATGATGGGAGTAGTGATACATTGTGTGATAGGAGATTAGATTGTGAGCTCCCAGGTCAGGGATGATGGGAGTAGTAATACACTGTGTGATAGGAGATTAGATTGTGAGCTCTGGGGTCAGGGATGATGGGAGTAGTGATACATTGTGTGATAGGAGATTAGATTGTGAGCTCTGGGGTCAGGGATGATGGGAGTAGTGATACATTGTGTGATAGGAGATTAGGTTGTGAGCTCTGGGGTCAGGGATGATGGGAGTAGTGATACACTGTGTGATAGGAGATTAGATTGTGAGCTCTGGGGTCAGGGATGATGGGAGTAGTGATACATTGTGTGATAGGAGATTAGATTGTGAGCTCTGGGGTCAGGGATGATGGGAGTAGTGATACACTGTGTGATAGGAGATTAGATTGTGAGCTCCGGGGTCAGGGATGATGGGAGTAGTGATACATTGTGTGATAGGAGATTAGATTGTGAGCTCTGGGGTCAGGGATGATGGGAGTAGTGATACATTGTGTGATAGGAGATTAGATTGTGAGCTCCGGGGTCAGGGATGATGGGAGTAGTGATACATTGTGTGATAGGAGATTAGATTGTGAGCTCTGAGTTCAGGGATGATGGGAGTAGTGATACACTGTGTGACAGGAGATTAGATTGTGAGCTCTGGGGTCAGGGATGATGGGAGTAGTGATACATTGTGTGATAGGAGATTAGATTGTGAGCTCTGGGGTCAGGGATGATGGGAGTAGTGATACATTGTGTGATAGGAGATTAGATTGTGAGCTCCCAGGTCAGGGATGATGGGAGTAGTGATACATTGTGTGATAGGAGATTAGATTGTGAGCTCTGGGGTCAGGGATGATGGGAGTAGTGATACATTGTGTGATAGGAGATTAGATTGTGAGCTCTGGGGTCAGGGATGATGGGAGTAGTGATACATTGTGTGATAGGAGATTAGATTGTGAGCTCTGGGGTCAGGGATGATGGGAGTAGTGATACATTGTGTGATAGCAGATTAGATTGTGAGCTCTGGGGTCAGGGATGATGGGAGTAGTGATACATTGTGTGATAGGAGATTAGATTGTGAGCTCTGGGGTCAGGGATGATGGGAGTAGTGATACATTGTGTGATAGCAGATTAGATTGTGAGCTCCGGGGTCAGGGACGATGGGAGTAGTGATACACTGTGTGATAGGAGATTAGATTGTGAGCTCTGGGGTCAGCGATGATGGGAGTAGTGATACATTGTGTGATAGGAGATTAGATTGTGAGCTCTGGGGTCAGGGATGATGGGAGTAGTGATACATTGTGTGATAGGAGATTAGATTGTGAGCTCTGGGGTCAGGGACGATGGGAGTAGTGATACATTGTGTGATAGCAGATTAGATTGTGAGCTCTGGGGTCAGGGACGATGGGAGTAGTTATACATTGTGTGATAGCAGATTAGATTGTGAGCTCCGGGGTCAGGGACGATGGGAGTAGTGATACATTGTGTGATAGGAGATTAGATTGTGAGCTCCGAGGTCAGGGATGATGGGAGTAGTGATACATTGTGTGATAGGAGATTAGATTGTGAGCTCTGGGGTCAGGGATGATGGGAGTAGTGATACACTGTGTGATAGGAGATTAGATTGTGAGCTCTGGGGTCAGGGATGATGGGAGTAGTGATACATTGTGTGATAGGAGATTAGATTGTGAGCTCTGGGGTCAGGGATGATGGGAGTAGTGATACACTGTGTGATAGGAGATTAGATTGTGAGCTCCGGGGTCAGGGATGATGGGAGTAGTGATACATTGTGTGATAGGAGATTAGATTGTGAGCTCTGGGGTCAGGGATGATGGGAGTAGTGATACATTGTGTGATAGGAGATTAGATTGTGAGCTCTGGGGTCAGGGATGATGGGAGTAGTGATACATTGTGTGATAGGAGATTAGATTGTGAGCTCCGGGGTCAGGGATGATGGGAGTAGTGATACATTGTGTGATAGGAGATTAGATTGTGAGCTCCGGGGTCAGGGATGATGGGAGTAGTGATACATTGTGTGATAGGAGATTAGATTGTGAGCTCTGGGGTCAGGGATGATGGGAGTAGTGATACATTGTGTGATAGGAGATTAGATTGTGAGCTCTGGGGTCAGGGAGTATGGGAGTAGTGATACACTGTGTGATAGGAGATTAGATTGTGAGCTCCTGGTGTCAGAGATGATGGGAGTAGTGATACATTGTGTGATAGGAGATTAGATTGTGAGCTCTGGGGTCAGGGATTATGGGAGTAGTGATACACTGTGTGATAGGAGATTAGATTGTGAGCTCTGGGGTCAGGGATGATGGGAGTAGTGATTCTGTGTGATAGGAGATTAGATTGTGAGCTCCGGGGTCAGGGATGATGGGAGTAGTGATACACTGTGTGATAGGATATTAGATTGTGAGCTCTGGGGTCAGGGATGATGGGAGTAGTGATACACTGTGTGATAGGAGATTAGATTGTGAGCTCCGGGGTCAGGGATGATGGGAGTAGTGATACATTGTGTGACAGGAGATTAGATTGTGAGCTCTGGGGTCAGGGAGTATGGGAGTAGTGATACACTGTGTGATAGGAGATTAGATTGTGAGCTCCTGGTGTCAGAGATGATGGGAGTAGTGATACATTGTGTGATAGGAGATTAGATTGTGAGCTCTGGGGTCAGGGATGATGGGAGTAGTGATACATTGTGTGATAGGAGATTAGATTGTGAGCTCTGGGGTCAGGGATGATGGGAGTAGTGATACACTGTGTGATAGGAGATTAGATTGTGAGCTCTGGGGTCAGGGATGATGGGAGTAGTGATACATTGTGTGATAGGAGATTAGATTGTGAGCTCTGGGGTCAGGGATGATGGGGGTAGTGATACACTGTGTGATAGGAGATTAGATTGTGAGCTCTGGGGTCAGGGATGATGGGAGTAGTGATACATTGTGTGATAGGAGATTAGATTGTGAGCTCTGGGGTCAGGGATGATGGGAGTAGTGATACACTGTGTGATAGGAGATTAGATTGTGAGCTCTGGGGTCAGGGATGATGGGAGTAGTGATACATTGTGTGATAGGAGATTAGATTGTGAGCTCCGGGGTCAGGGATGATGGGAGTATTGATACATTGTGTGATAGGAGATTAGATTGTGAGCTCTGAGTTCAGGGATGATGGGAGTAGTGATACACTGTGTGACAGGAGATTAGATTGTGAGCTCTGGGGTCAGGGATGATGGGAGTAGTGATACATTGTGTGATAGGAGATTAGATTGTGAGCTCTGGGGTCAGGGATGATGGGAGTAGTGATACATTGTGTGATAGGAGATTAGATTGTGAGCTCCCAGGTCAGGGATGATGGGAGTAGTGATACATTGTGTGATAGGAGATTAGATTGTGAGCTCTGGGGTCAGGGATGATGGGAGTAGTGATACATTGTGTGATAGGAGATTAGATTGTGAGCTCTGGGGTCAGGGATGATGGGAGTAGTGATACATTGTGTGATAGGAGATTAGATTGTGAGCTCTGGGGTCAGGGATGATGGGAGTAGTGATACATTGTGTGATAGCAGATTAGATTGTGAGCTCTGGGGTCAGGGATGATGGGAGTAGTGATACATTGTGTGATAGGAGATTAGATTGTGAGCTCTGGGGTCAGGGATGATGGGAGTAGTGATACATTGTGTGATAGCAGATTAGATTGTGAGCTCCGGGGTCAGGGACGATGGGAGTAGTGATACACTGTGTGATAGGAGATTAGATTGTGAGCTCTGGGGTCAGCGATGATGGGAGTAGTGATACATTGTGTGATAGGAGATTAGATTGTGAGCTCTGGGGTCAGGGATGATGGGAGTAGTGATACATTGTGTGATAGGAGATTAGATTGTGAGCTCTGGGGTCAGGGACGATGGGAGTAGTGATACATTGTGTGATAGCAGATTAGATTGTGAGCTCTGGGGTCAGGGACGATGGGAGTAGTTATACATTGTGTGATAGCAGATTAGATTGTGAGCTCCGGGGTCAGGGACGATGGGAGTAGTGATACATTGTGTGATAGGAGATTAGATTGTGAGCTCCGAGGTCAGGGATGATGGGAGTAGTGATACATTGTGTGATAGGAGATTAGATTGTGAGCTCTGGGGTCAGGGATGATGGGAGTAGTGATACACTGTGTGATAGGAGATTAGATTGTGAGCTCTGGGGTCAGGGATGATGGGAGTAGTGATACATTGTGTGATAGGAGATTAGATTGTGAGCTCTGGGGTCAGGGATGATGGGAGTAGTGATACACTGTGTGATAGGAGATTAGATTGTGAGCTCCGGGGTCAGGGATGATGGGAGTAGTGATACATTGTGTGATAGGAGATTAGATTGTGAGCTCTGGGGTCAGGGATGATGGGAGTAGTGATACATTGTGTGATAGGAGATTAGATTGTGAGCTCTGGGGTCAGGGATGATGGGAGTAGTGATACATTGTGTGATAGGAGATTAGATTGTGAGCTCCGGGGTCAGGGATGATGGGAGTAGTGATACATTGTGTGATAGGAGATTAGATTGTGAGCTCCGGGGTCAGGGATGATGGGAGTAGTGATACATTGTGTGATAGGAGATTAGATTGTGAGCTCTGGGGTCAGGGATGATGGGAGTAGTGATACATTGTGTGATAGGAGATTAGATTGTGAGCTCTGGGGTCAGGGAGTATGGGAGTAGTGATACACTGTGTGATAGGAGATTAGATTGTGAGCTCCTGGTGTCAGAGATGATGGGAGTAGTGATACATTGTGTGATAGGAGATTAGATTGTGAGCTCTGGGGTCAGGGATTATGGGAGTAGTGATACACTGTGTGATAGGAGATTAGATTGTGAGCTCTGGGGTCAGGGATGATGGGAGTAGTGATACTGTGTGATAGGAGATTAGATTGTGAGCTCCGGGGTCAGGGATGATGGGAGTAGTGATACACTGTGTGATAGGATATTAGATTGTGAGCTCTGGGGTCAGGGATGATGGGAGTAGTGATACACTGTGTGATAGGAGATTAGATTGTGAGCTCCGGGGTCAGGGATGATGGGAGTAGTGATACATTGTGTGACAGGAGATTAGATTGTGAGCTCTGGGGTCAGGGAGTATGGGAGTAGTGATACACTGTGTGATAGGAGATTAGATTGTGAGCTCCTGGTGTCAGAGATGATGGGAGTAGTGATACATTGTGTGATAGGAGATTAGATTGTGAGCTCTGGGGTCAGGGATGATGGGAGTAGTGATACATTGTGTGATAGGAGATTAGATTGTGAGCTCTGGGGTCAGGGATGATGGGAGTAGTGATACACTGTGTGATAGGAGATTAGATTGTGAGCTCTGGGGTCAGGGATGATGGGAGTAGTGATACATTGTGTGATAGGAGATTAGATTGTGAGCTCTGGGGTCAGGGATGATGGGGGTAGTGATACACTGTGTGATAGGAGATTAGATTGTGAGCTCTGGGGTCAGGGATGATGGGAGTAGTGATACATTGTGTGATAGGAGATTAGATTGTGAGCTCTGGGGTCAGGGATGATGGGAGTAGTGATACACTGTGTGATAGGAGATTAGATTGTGAGCTCTGGGGTCAGGGATGATGGGAGTAGTGATACATTGTGTGATAGGAGATTAGATTGTGAGCTCCGGGGTCAGGGATGATGGGAGTATTGATACATTGTGTGATAGGAGATTAGATTGTGAGCTCCGGGGTCAGGGATGATGGGAGTAGTGATACATTGTGTGATAGGAGATTAGATTGTGAGCTCCGGGGTCAGGGATGATGGGAGTAGTGATACATTGTGTGATAGGAGATTAGATTGTGAGCTCTGAGTTCAGGGATGATGGGAGTAGTGATACACTGTGTGACAGGAGATTAGATTGTGAGCTCTGGGGTCAGGGATGATGGGAGTAGTGATACATTGTGTGATAGGAGATTATATTGTGAGCTCTGGGGTCAGGGATGATGGGAGTAGTGATACATTGTGTGATAGGAGATTAGATTGTGAGCTCCCAGGTCAGGGATGATGGGAGTAGTAATACACTGTGTGATAGGAGATTAGATTGTGAGCTCTGGGGTCAGGGATGATGGGAGTAGTGATACATTGTGTGATAGGAGATTAGATTGTGAGCTCTGGGGTCAGGGATGATGGGAGTAGTGATACATTGTGTGATAGGAGATTAGGTTGTGAGCTCTGGGGTCAGGGATGATGGGAGTAGTGATACATTGTGTGATAGGAGATTAGATTGTGAGCTCCGGGGTCAGGGATGATGGGAGTAGTGATACATTGTGTGATAGGAGATTAGATTGTGAGCTCCGGGGTCAGGGATGATGGGAGTAGTGATACACTGTGTGATAGGAGATTAGATTGTGAGCTCTGGGGTCAGCGATGATGGGAGTAGTGATACATTGTGTGATAGGAGATTAGATTGTGAGCTCCGGGGTCAGGGATGATGGGAGTAGTGATACATTGTGTGATAGGAGATTAGATTGTGAGCTCTGGGGTCAGAGATGATGGGAGTAGTGATACATTGTGTGATAGGAGATTAGATTGTGAGCTCTGGGGTCAGGGATGATGGGAGTAGTGATACATTGTGTGATAGGAGATTAGATTGTGAGCTCTGGGGTCAGGGATGATGGGAGTAGTGATACCTTGTGTGATAGCAGATTAGATTGTGAGCTCTGGGGTCAGGGACGATGGGAGTAGTGATACATTGTGTGATAGGAGATTAGATTGTGAGCTCCGAGGTCAGGGATGATGGGAGTAGTGATACATTGTGTGATAGGAGATTAGATTGTGAGCTCCGGGGTCAGGGATGATGGGAGTAGTGATACACTGTGTGATAGGAGATTAGATTGTGAGCTCTGGGGTCAGGGATGATGGGAGTAGTGATACACTGTGTGATAGGAGATTAGATTGTGAGCTCTGGGGTCAGGGATGATGGGAGTAGTGATACACTGTGTGATAGGAGATTAGATTGTGAGCTCCGGGGTCAGGGATGATGGGAGTAGTGATACATTGTGTGATAGGAGATTAGATTGTGAGCTCTGGGGTCAGGGATGATGGGAGTAGTGATACATTGTGTGATAGGAGATTAGATTGTGAGCTCTGGGGTCAGGGATGATGGGAGTAGTGATACATTGTGTGATAGGAGATTAGATTGTGAGCTCCGGGGTCAGGGATGATGGGAGTAGTGATACATTGTGTGATAGGAGATTAGATTGTGAGCTCCGGGGTCAGGGATGATGGGAGTAGTGATACATTGTGTGATAGGAGATTAGATTGTGAGCTCTGGGGTCAGGGATGATGAGAGTAGTGATACACTGTGTGATAGGAGATTAGATTGTGAGCTCTGGGGTCAGGGATGATGGGAGTAGTGATACACTGTGTGATAGGAGATTAGATTGTGAGCTCCGGGGTCAGGGATGATGGGAGTAGTGATACACTGTGTGATAGGATATTAGATTGTGAGCTCTGGGGTCAGGGATGATGGGAGTAGTGATACACTGTGTGATAGGAGATTAGATTGTGAGCTCCGGGGTCAGGGATGATGGGAGTAGTGATACATTGTGTGACAGGAGATTAGATTGTGAGCTCTGGGGTCAGAGATGATGGGAGTAGTGATACATTGTGTGATAGGAGATTAGATTGTGAGCTCCGGGGTCAGGGAGGATGGGAGTAGTGATACACTGTGTGATAGGAGATTAGATTGTGAGCTCCTGGTGTCAGAGATGATGGGAGTAGTGATACATTGTATGATAGGAGATTAGATTGTGAGCTCTGGGGTCAGGGATGATGGGAGTAGTGATACATTGTGTGATAGGAGATTAGATTGTGAGCTCCGGGGTCAGGGATGATGGGAGTAGTGATACACTGTGTGATAGGAGATTAGATTGTGAGCTCCGGGGTCAGGGAGGATGGGAGTAGTGATACACTGTGTGATAGGAGATTAGATTGTGAGCTCCTGGTGTCAGAGATGATGGGAGTAGTGATACATTGTGTGATAGGAGATTAGATTGTGAGCTCCGGGGTCAGGGATGATGGGAGTAGTGATACATTGTGTGATAGGAGATTAGATTGTGAGCTCTGGGGTCAGGGATGATGGGAGTAGTGATACTGTGTGATAGGAGATTAGATTGTGAGCTCTGGGGTCAGGGATGATGGGAGTAGTGATACATTGTGTGATAGGAGATTAGATTGTGAGCTCCGGGGTCAGGGATGATGGGAGTAGTGATACACTGTGTGATAGGAGATTAGATTGTGAGCTCTGGGGTCAGGGATGATGGGAGTAGTGATACATTGTGTGATAGGAGATTAGATTGTGAGCTCTGGGGTCAGGGATGATGGGGGTAGTGATACACTGTGTGATAGGAGATTAGATTGTGAGCTCTGGGGTCAGGGATGATGGGAGTAGTGATACATTGTGTGATAGGAGATTAGATTGTGAGCTCTGGGGTCAGGGATGATGGGAGTAGTAATACACTGTGTGATAGGAGATTAGATTGTGAGCTCTGGGGTCAGGGATGATGGAAGTAGTGATACATTGTGTGATAGGAGATTAGATTGTGAGCTCCAGGGTCAGGGATGATGGGAATAGTGATACATTGTGTGATAGGAGATTAGATTGTGAGCTCCGGGGTCAGGGATGATGGGAGTAGTGATACGTTGTGTGATAGGAGATTAGATTGTGAGCTCCGGGGTCAGGGATGATGGGAGTAGTGATACACTGTGTGATAGGAGATTAGATTGTGAGCTCTTGGGATCGGGATGATTGGAGTAGTGATACATTGTGTGATAGGAGATTAGATTGTGAGCTCTGGGGTCAGGGATGATGGGAGTAGTGATACACTGTGTGATAGGAGATTGGATTGTGAGCTCCGGGGTCAGGTATGTTGGGAGTAGTGATACATTGTGTGATAGGAGATTAGATTGTGAGCTCTGGGGTCAGGGATGATGGGAGTAGTGATACACTGTGTGATAGGAGATTAGATTGTGAGCTCTGGGGTCAGGGATGATGGGAGTAGTGATACATTGTGTGATAGGAGATTAGATTGTGAGCTGTGGGGTCAGGGATGATGGGAGTAGTAATACATTGTGTGATAGGAGATTAGATTGTGAGCTCTGGGGTCAGGGATGATGGGAGTAGTGATACATTGTGTGATAGGAGATTAGATTGTGAGCTCTGGGGTCAGGGATGATGGGAGTAGTGATACACTGTGTGATAGGAGATTAGATTGTGAGCTCCGGGGTCAGGGATGATGGGAGTAGTGATACATTGTGTGATAGGAGATTAGATTGTGAGCTCCGGTGTCAGGGATGATGGGAGTAGTGATACATTGTGTGATAGGAGATTAGATTGTGAGCTCCGGGGTCAGTGATGATGGGAGTAGTGATACATTGTGTGATAGGAGATTAGATTGTGAGCTCTGGGGTCAGGGATGATGGGAGTAGTGATACACTGTGTGACAGGAGATTAGATTGTGAGCTCTGGGGTCAGGGATGATGGGAGTAGTGATACATTGTGTGATAGGAGATTAGATTATGAGCTCCTGGGTTCAGGGATGATGGGAGTAGTGATACACTGTGTGATAGGAGATTAGATTGTGAGCTCTGGGGTCAGGGATGATGGGAGTAGTGATACATTGTGTGATAGGAGATTAGATTGTGAGCTCTGGGGTCAGGGTTGATGGGAGTAGTGATACATTGTGTGATAGGAGATTAGATTGTGAGCTCCGGTGTCAGGGATGATGGGAGTAGTGATACATTGTGTGATAGTAGATTAGATTGTGATCTCCGGGGTCAGGGATGATGGGAGTAGTGGTACTCTCCGTCTCTTTAGGACTGCTGGTTGTGTTTCTGTGCGGACCCCTCAGTCGTAGTGAGGATAGTAATAATAGCAGCTGAGAGGAGCTTGGATTTGGGGTCCTGTTTGTCGGTGAGTATTCGGGGGCTCCCTGAGTCTTTGCATCGTCTTTGACCTTCCCCGTTCTCGGAGGAGCAGTAATTAAGCTGCGACACGTAGATTAGGACATGAAAGCAAATTCTTCTCAGTTGTTTGGTCTTTAAAGGAGGCTGAGAATATTGTGCTCAGCAAAGGAAGACTAAGAATGGAGCAACTCCCTGCGGGGCCCTGGGGGGCCGGTGCCGGCATCAAACAGCTGAGAATCTGGGGCGGGGGACGGGGGTGTCGCTTCTGTTCCCTTTACCCCCAGGTGATTATCTGAATGACAGCATCACAGCAATGAATTCATCTCTGTGCAGAAGAAAAGCAGCGCGTAAGCGACAAGCGCAGCGTCCCCCTCCAGGTCCTCCGCCAGCAGCAAGCAGATCCCAATCACAGCGCAACACCGCCCCAAGCAGAAGAACAGGCTCCTCCGCTACAATCAGCCTCCATAACAATGCTCATCATCATCTATCATCATCCATAACAATGCTCATCAGCATCTATCATCATCCATAACAATGCTCATCATCATCTATCATCATCCATAACAATGCTCATCATCATCTATCATCATCCATAACAATGCTCATCATCATCTATCATCATCCATAACAATGCTCATCATCATCTATCATCATCCATAACAATGCTCATCAGCATCTATCATCATCCATAACAATGCTCATCAGCATCTATCATCATCCATAATAATGCTCATCAGCATCTATCATCATCCATAACAATGCTCATCAGCATCTATCATCATCCATAACAATGCTCATCATCATCTATCATCATACATAACAATGCTCATCATCATCTATCATCATCCATAACAATGCTCATCATCATCTATCATCATCCATAATAATGCTCATCATCATCTATCATCATCCATAACAATGCTCATCAGCATCTATCATCATCCATAACAATGCTCATCAGCATCTATCATCATCCATAATAATGCTCATCATCCTGTGGCTCACGTGGTTGTGGACTCACTGTGCCACAGGGCCGGGTTTGCCTAGGAGCGGCGTAGCTAAGCGGCCACCTGGAGCCCCTGATGGTGGAGACAGGCTGGGCTGTAGGTAGCCGCCAGGTACCACTCCTAGGCAGAACCCCGAACCACAGCTGCTGCCCCGGGGTCAGGAACGCAGACACAGAAAGGACAGGATTGGTTCTGGATCCTCTGCAGAACTGTTACTGACTTGGAAAGTCAGGGTTAATACAGGGACCACCGATGTGCTGCAGTGTTCAGAGACTTGTTGTAGTAGTCCAGATATATGGGGTATTCGGACAGGAACACGTTCAGACACAGAGCTTGGGATACTGATTCACGAACTGGCCATATATGGACCGGGTAACAAGGTTCAGGACTGGTTGCACGAGGACCAGGGCTTTGGGTTCAGGACACTGGCCACACCGGGACCAGGGATTTGAGTTCAGACCAGGCTGCACCGGGACCAGGGACATTGGGTTCAGGACACTTGCTGCAGCGGGACCATGGGACCTCACAGCTTCGCTGGTAGAACACCACACTATCTAATGACTCAATGTCTTACTTGGCACCTTCCTATTGGGGAGGATGCCTTTTAAATAAGATGCCTTCTTGCAGGTGCACAATTATACTAAATGCCAGTTAAGGCTGAGAGCATTTTGCTATGTGCGCACATTGCCCCTTTAAGAGCAGGGGAGCGCACGCACTAGGTGCACCGCCGGGAGGTGCAGCACGCACACACAGACCAGGAAGCAGAGAACACGCTGGGGACCATGCCACGGGGCCGGCGTGGTGAGTATGCCTGCATCCCTGCATGGTGGGGGAAGGAGAGCCATGCGGGGATGCCAGCAGCGGAGTTACACATCCATAATAGTGCTTACCATCATCCATAATAATGCTCATTATCATATGTAATATTCATCATCCATAATAATGTGCATCATCATCCATAATAATGCTCATCATCATGTGTAATATTCATCATCCATGATTATAATATGTGGCGCCCCTGAGGGTTCAGTCGCCACAGAGGTACTGCACCTCACCCAGAGGTGTGGTGTCTCCTTCTCTCAGGTAAGGAGGGAGTGCTGCCCGGAACCCCAACACCTGCATCCATCACTACACTCCTCCAGGCCGGCTGGAGGGGCAAGATGCAGAGCGCAGCTGCTGAGCCCTGACCCTGGATGGAGTGGGGGGGGTACCAAAGTAGGGGGAACCATGTAGTGGGTGTGGGTGGAGGACGCAGATCAGGAGAGCACTTGAAGAAGATATATACATATAGGGAAGCCATCTTTTAGGGAGTCGTACGGAGGGAGAATGAGTGTGAGGACGAAGGGAGCAGAGGCTCTTCAGGAGCTCTGCTCAGGAGGCAGGCTCGGCCTGTCATGCCCAAGACTGAGAGAGGAGTGGGAGCAAGGGAGGAAGGCTCCAGGAACTGAAGGGATCCCAGGGGGTACGGTGAGTGCAGGACGGCACCCGTACGCCCGAATCTGCCAGGCGGTAGAGGGATCAGGCCGCAAGAAGGGAACCGGTCCCTGGACTAGCCGAGTTACTTTAAGTCTCAGCTAGAAAACCGGAGGCTTCTGCACTTTCAAGGTGCAGTCGCCACATCCGCACCTAAGCTGCCGAAAAGGCCACCAAGCAAGGTCCGGGAACTCCAAGTTGCCCAGAGGGGTCTCAAGGTACCTGATCGGGACTTTGTGTGGCGGGGCACAGGGCAGGAGGGAGAGACCCAGAGCGGGAAGTCGGCTAAGAAAGGAACATAAAGAGAGGGGTCCCGTTAAGTGCTCCTGAGATACTTGAGGGAGTGCTGAACCCCTGCCTGGTGAATGCAGCGCGACGTGGGAGACGGTCACCTGTACAGAGCAACCTGAGGAACCTAATAACTGTGAGTAAACTCGGATGACTGCACCCCACTGTTTCTGTCAGTTATTTCTACCACGCTGTCGCTCCTGCACTACAACGCCCAGCATCACCATCTGCACCTACACTGCCCTGTGCTCTGCCTGTGGAGAGCCGCACCATCCCTGATGCCCTAACATCTGCTCCAGAGGTCTGCCGCAGCGCCGGTACCCATTACCGGGAACCACAGGTGGCGTCACGAGACAAAACTGTTTATCATCCCTTCAAGCTTCAAGCAACAAACCCCTTTTTAAGAGTGACCCCAGGGTACGGGCCCGGGAGCCGACCACCGTGACATCCCAAGAAGGTAGAGGCCCGGGTACCGAGTCCCCCATATCCCCCTTGGGTGAGTCATACTCTTCCTGGCGTCACGAACAGGATTCGAACAAACCCGTTATCACCGGGTATTGTGCGCCTAGAGACTGTTTTTCTTCACTGAATGTGGCGCCCGCCCCAGAAGAACGGGCGCCATTATGTGTGTTCTCAAAGACAACAAGGAATCACCTCCCATCGTGGGCCGAGTCCCAGAATGGCACCAAAAGCGAGGCCCGCCCCAAGCAACAGTGACCATGTATGTAGATGTGTCTATCAAAGTGGGGGGGCCGTCCCTAGGAGTGACCGACAACAGGCTGCCGTGGAACCGCCCCCGAAAGGGGAGACGAGAAGGAGAGAAGAAGTGGAGACAGGGTGTGGTCTTAACCAGTCTAGACAGACCGCACCCGGCAGCCAGCATGGACGGAAGCCAGGATCAAGCCTCCGCTCCTGGCCTGCAGCAACAGGTGCCCCCCCCTCACCCTGGAGGGAGCGACAAGCAAGCTGTCCCTGGAGGATGCCGAGTTCCTCCAAGCAGAGGTGCAGGAGCTGAGCCGCAAAGTGGAGGAGGCCCAGCAGGCAGCGGTTACGAGGTGGAAGGAGGAGCTGCTAGAGAAAATCTCAGCCCGGCGACAGCAAGCGCTACGTGTCACCAGCAGCTTCCCAGCCCCGGCGGAGTCTGATGAGCGCCAGGAGACAGCGTGCAGCACAGGAGCAGGTAGGAGAAGTTCCCCTGTCCCGGGCGCTGAAAGCGCTGACTTGCTCCTGGAACTCCTGCAAAATCCTCCGTCCCCGGGCGCGCACGCCCTAGAGCAGCTTCTGAGCCCGGAACCTCTAACCCCGGGCGCCTACTCCGCGGACCTGCTGCTCGGCCCCCTTCCGGAACAGCCAGCCCCCGCACCCGAGTGGGTGTATGGATCCCTCTCCTATGACTGGTCCGCCAGATTCGAGGACCAGCAGGGACCCCCTCTAGCACCTACATCAGCACCCCCGGTTGCCTGCCAGAACGGAGAAGAATTTAGGTGGGACAACCGGGGGGGGGGGGACCTCATGGGGTTCCCACAGGAGACCCAGGCCCAAGCTCTCCAGAGGGAGGAATACTGCAGGAAAGAACTCCTGCAGTTGGAGAAAGAACGGCGCACCCGGCGGGTGCGCTGGGAACAGATGGAGTCCCGGAATAAGTCCGCAAAGGCTAAAGTCCACCAGGCCGAGTCCGTCAAGCCCGGTCCCCGGCTGGAAGGGCTCATCGTTAAATTCGACCTGGAAGCCGGATGGGGCTTTATACGGGATCCACAATTTGCACAGGATATTTTCGTTAATCGGCGGGATGTCAAACCCCATCTTGAACAGGGCCATCCCAACAGAAACCTTTATCCCGGTGACCGTGTCACTTAAACCAGACACCACGGGGAATGCGGGTGGTATGCCCTCCAAGTACATCATGTGGTCGAGGAGGAAGAGGACATACCCCTGCAGCCTTCAGTCATCAAAAACCAAGAATACGCCCCCCGGCGGGGACACCACTACTGAGCAAAAGTAAGTGAAACTGAACAGTGTAAATAGTTACCCGTAAGGGTACAGAAGGAAAAATTTGTTTGTGTGTGTACTGAAAAAGTTATATGTGTGCACTTAGTTACCCGTAAGGGTATAAAGACTTGCAGGCTGAGGACTGTGAGCAGTCGAAAACTGTCCGTTGTAAATAGTAGCACTTATTAAAGTGCCCCCTATTGGTTTTATATTAAGAGACCACTGAACAAAAACCCGTTTGGCGTGGCTGAAGACGTGGTCCAGCACCTGGATCAATTATGCCCTGTAGCCACGCCCAGGGCCTACATTGAGGGTTTTCAGACGGGTCCCTCATGTTGTTCGTGTTGCACCTTCACCAGTGAGATGGACACCTGGTTATGGGACTCACTGTAACTTTAAGAAGAACGTCTTATATGAAAAATGTTTCATATATCTGAAAAAAGTTTTATAATGTTTTGATAAACAGTAACCAGTAACGTTTAAGAAAAAGTGCCTCCCATAAAGGGAAGAAAGCGTTTGTTTATAATCTTATGTGATGCATCTAAAAATTGCATGTCTGTAATATACCGTGTTTTTACTCTGTTCCAGCCCGCGGACGTGCTGTGTTTTGCCGGGGGGGAATGTGGCGCCCCTGAGGGTTCAGTCGCCACAGAGGTACTGCACCTCACCCAGAGGTGTGGCATCTCCTTCTCTCAGGTAAGGAGGGAGTACTGCCCGGAACCCCAACACCTGCATCCAACACTACACTGCTCCAGACCAGCAGGAGGGGCAAGATGCGCTGCTCCTCTGCTAGCCCCGTCCCTGGCTGGAGTGGGGGGGGGGGAACCAAAGTAGGGGGAACCATGTAGTGGGTGTGGGTGGAGGAAGCAGATCAGGAGAGCACTTGAAGAAGATATATAGGGAAGCCATCTTTTAGGGAGTCGTACGGAGGGAGAATGAGTGTGAGGACGAAGGGAGCAGAGGCTCTTCAGGAGCTCTGCTCAGGAGGCAGGCTCGGCCTGTCATGCCCAAGACGGAGAGAGGAGTGGGAGCAAGGGAGGAAGGCTCCAGGAACAGAAGGGATCCCAGAGGGTACGGTGAGTGCAGGACGGCACCCGTACGCCCGAATCTGCCAGGCGTCAGAGGGATCAGGCTGCAAGAAGGGGACCGGTCCCTGGACTAGCCGAGTTACTTTAAGTCTCAGCTAGAAAACCGGAGGCTTCTGCACTTTCATGGTGCAGTCGCCACATCCGCACCTAAGCCACCGAAAACGCCACCAAGCAAGGTCCGGGAACTTCAAGTTGCCCAGAGGGATCTCAAAGTACCTGATCGGGACTTTGTGTGGCGGAGCGCAGGGCAGGAGGGAGAGACCCAGCGCGGGAAGTCGGCTAAGAAAGGAACATAAAGAGAGGGGTCCCGTTAAGTGCTCCTGAGATACTTGAGGGAGTGCTGAACCCCTGCCTGGTGAACGCAGCGCGACGTGGGAGACGGTCACCTGTACAGTGCAAACTGAGGAACCTAATAACTGTGAGTAAACTCAGATGACTGTACCCCACTGTTTCTGTCAGATATTTCTACCACGTTATCGCTCTTGCACTACAACGCCCAGCATCACCATCTGCACCTACACTGCCCTGAGCTCTGCCTGTGGAGAGCCGCACCATCCCTGCTGCCCTAACATCTGCTCCAGAGGTCTGCCGCAGCGCCGGTACCCATTACTGGGAACCACAGGTGGCGTCGCGAGACAAAA
The DNA here is from genome assembly GCF_046119375.1 of Phyllobates terribilis. NCBI lineage: Eukaryota > Metazoa > Chordata > Amphibia > Anura > Dendrobatidae > Phyllobates > Phyllobates terribilis. The sequence continues at coordinate 193,214,418 of NW_027362769.1, read as the reverse complement.
CTGTTTATTATCCCATCAAGTAACAAACCCGTTTTTAAGAGTGACCCCAGGGTACGGGCCCGGGAGCCGACCGCCGTGACCTCCCAAGAAGGTAAAGGCCCGGGTACCGAGTCCCCCATATCCCCCTGGGCGAGTCAAATACCCATCCTCCTCATTAGAAATGTTCTGTGGCCGGAGCAGTCGGCACGGTTTCTGGATTGCGACCTGTGATCACAGACGGTGGTTTCGGGATTATTCCTGCGCCCGTGCAGGGATTTACCTCTCGCGTTCGTTACAGTCATGTGACCATTGTGACTCCGTCCCGACTCTTCTGACATTTCTGCCATCAGTTTCTAAATGAGATGTTTTGTAAATGAAAATGAAACCTGTCCGGCGTCCAATCTGTTGTGTGATAACTCGGCGGATGCATTCTTGTTTTCTGTACTTTTTATTCCACCTCCAAACGTTTTTGGCATTGGGGATGTATAGTCATCATCCATAATAATAACCATGATCATCATCATCTGTAACCTTCATACGTTACCATCCAGAATCATCCTGAAGCATAATAATAACCTTCATCATCCTCATCATCCACAATCACAGCCATCATTCATAATATTCATCATCTATAATCATCCATTATAATAGCCAAAAACAGCAGAGGAAAAGCCGCCACGTACCCATACCTGCTCACAATGAGATTTTTTGGGGAGTTTTTGGATTTCTGATCTTTTCAGTGAATTCCTTTAATGTGAGTCTGGGGTCCTGCAGTACAATGAGGAGCTGAGCCGCGGGTGGTGGTCTCGCCATTCTGGTGTTATGTCATCTGCAGGATGCGGCTGGACCCTGTGGTGTTGGGGTCTGGGGTGTCTGTCCTTGGGGGTCTTCCATAGATCTACTAGTATGAGCGTCACCAGGGTGAGGGTGCGGTGCCCAACGATTCTGCGGCCACCTCTAGAAGCAAATACCACCTGAACCTGTTAGCATTTCCCTACACGTCCCTGGAAAGTTCTGCGGCCTCAGAAGGGGGTTCACACCTAGATTTGCTTTTTTACACTGATTGCTAATGGTGGCCATATTCTGCTGCTAAAATGCCATTAACAGTGTGAAAATCCCACAATTTATGGTAAAATTGTATGAACTCGACCTTTACAAGGAGCATTAGGAAAAGCAAACTGTGGCCCCCATCAGTCCGGATTCTGCAGCCATCATCTAGGATTGTAGCAATAATGTGTATAATACAGATAAAGTACATATGTCCTGTGTAATATAGTATATAATATAACGGGAGATGCGTCCGCAGCCGGTATAGACTGCGCTGCGAGGTGTGGCCGGAGTCAGAAGGAGGCATCCAGCGTTAATAGCCCGGGAGGACGACGAGGCCGGAGGAGGAGTGTGGTGCCGGAGATTGCAGTATATGTAGGCGCTGACCACACACCACGATCTCCGGCGCCATGAGGACATACTGCGATCTCCGGCGCCATGAGGACATACCACGATCTCCGGCGCCATGAGGACATATGTGGCGCCCTACTGTGCGTTGGTGCCACAGATCCTAGAGGGGTGCATGGATGGATTCCTCCACAAGAGGCCCTCATAGCATACACACACCTCCACCTTCCACCTCAGACCACCAGAGGGAGCCCGTTAGGGATATAAATAGGGAAGGTGGAGCTAGGCAGTACAGTCTGGAATCTACAGTCTAAGTCTGGAGTCCACAGAGAGTGAAGTCTGTGAGAAAGTCAGTCCAGCCCATACTCAGGGAGCTCAGTCAGTGAGCCTAGGGCATGCCGACGCCATAAGAGCGGTGAAGAGTAGCGAGGCCTACTGCCAGTGTGAAGCCTAGTGAGGGCCCCGAGAGCGGCCGAAGGCAAGTGGAGTAAGCGAGCTACACAGGGGGCAGAGGAGCTTAGCCAGCTCACCCCAAGACCATATACCGGACACCGGGTCCGTGTCTGCAAGGATCTCTAGGACCAGCAGAAACAACCGGAACCCCTGGCGAACTATATGTCCCAGGAACACCAAAAGTTGACTGCCATACCAGGGTCAGGAGTCACTGAGGCCCAAGAAACCAAGGAGTGTGATCTCCAACAGAAGGCCCTACCACCTGGTCAGCCAGTGCAAGACAGAGACCAAGTTAGGCCTAGCTCCAGGCAGGTCATAAACTTATCAGGAAAACGCAAGAAACAGGAGGCCCCACACCTGCTCACTGGGGAGAGTCCTGAAATGCACCCTTCACCCTACAGTGCCCTGGATCGTACCTGAAACACCACCAATAAAGGTACTGAAGTGAACTGTTGTGAGTGTGCCTATTCTTCCTCTGACCCAGCAGGGTCCCCTCTGTCCTGCATCCCTTCTCCTACATTGCCCTGAGGCCCTGCTCCACCTGTGAGGAGCCGCACCAACTAAGCTGCCTGATCACCGGCCTCAGAGGACTGTAGCAGCGCTAGTGGTCCTCACCAAACACCACGGGTGGCGTCACGAACTTTCCCCCAATTCGTTGCTTTTTAAGAGTGACCCCAGGGTACCGCCCCGGGAGCCGGCCACCGCGGCATCCCCCAAAACCAACAACAAGGCCAGGGCGCCGAGTCGTCCCCATCCCCTGGGCGCGTCACATACCGCGATCTCCGGCGCCATGAGGACATACCGCGATCTCCGGCGCCATGAGAACATACCGCCATCTCTGGCGAGGCTGGAGGAGGAGTGTGGCACTGGAGATTGCGGTATATGTAGGCACTGACCACATACCACGATCTCCGCCACCATGAGGACATACCGCCATCTCTGGCGAGGCTGGAGGAGGAGTGTGGCACCGGAGATTGCGGTATACGTAGGCACTGACCACATACCACGATCTCCAGCGCCATGAGGACATACCGCCATCTCTGGCGAGGCTGGAGGAGGAGTGTGGCACTGGAGATTGCGGTATACGTAGGCACTGATCGCATACCACGATCTCCAGCGCCATGAGGACATGCCGCCATCTCTGGCGAGGCTGGAGGAGGAGTGTGGCGCTGGAGATTGCGGTATACGTAGGCGCTGACCGCATACCACGATCTCTGACGCCATGAGGACATACCTCCATCTCTGGCGAGGCTGGAAGAGGAGTGTGGCATCGGAGATTGCGGTATACGTAGGCGCTGACCGCATACCACGATCTCCGGCACCATGAGGACATGCCGCCATCTTTGGCAAGGCTGGAGGAGGAGTGTGGCACTGGAGATTGCGGTATACGTAGGCGCTGACTGCATACCACGATCTCCGGCACCATGAGGACATACCGCGATCTCTGGCGAGGCTGGAGGAGGAGTCTGGCGCCAAAGTTAGCGCCTAGCATAGTGAGATCTCCGGCGCCATTGTATTGAAGACAAATTTTCACACAGTGTCTTCAACAAAGTGGCGCCGGATAGCGTGGCATGTGCATGTGCCAATTTTCAATATTTAACACAGACAACGCACTGCAGGGGAGAGAGAGTAAGGTGAGTAGGAGTGCTAGGATTTTGTTTGTTTGTATGTATTTATGGATGTATGGAACAACAGCCATGCAGGCAGGATGGGGACCATATACCAGGATGGGGGAGTATATAATAGGATGGGGACCATGATGGAGGAGCATATAATAGGATAAGGACCAGGATGGGGGAGCATATAATAGGATGGGGACCAGGATGGAGGAGCATATACCAGGATGGGGGAGCATATAATAGGATGGGGACCAGGATGGGGGAGTATATACCAGGATGGAGGAGCATATAATAGGATGGGGACCAGGATGGAGGAGTATATACCAGGATGGGGGAGCATATAATAGGATGGAGACCAGGATAGGGTAGTATATACCAGGATGGAGGAGCATATGATAGGATGGGGACCAGGATGGGGGAGTATATACCAGGATGGAGGAGCATATGATAGGATGGGGACCAGGATGGGGGAGTATATACCAGGATGGAGGAGCATATAATAGGATGGGGACCAGGATGGTGGAGTATATAATAGGATGGGGACCAGGATGGGGGACTATATACCAGGATGGGGGAGCATATAATAGGATGGGGACCAGGATGGGGGAGTATATACCAGGATGGGGGAGCATATAATAGGATGGGGACCAGGATGGGGGAGTATATACCAGGATGGAGAAGCATATGATAGGATGGGGACCAGGATGGGGGAGTATATACCAGGATGGGGGAGCATATAATAGGATGGGGACCAGGATGGAGGAGTATATAATAGGACGGGGACCAGGATGGGGGATTATATACCAGGATGGGGGAGCATATAATAGGATGGGGACCAGGATGGGGGAGTATATACCAGGATGGGGGAGCATATAATAGGATGGGGACCAGGATGGGGGAGTATATACCAGGATGGAGGAGCATATGATAGGATGGGGACCAGGATGGGGGAGTATATACCAGGATGGGGGAGCATATAATAGGATGGGGACCAGGATTGGGGAGTATATAATAGGATGGGGACCAGGATGGGGGACTATATACCCGGATGGAGGAGCATATAATAGGATGGGAACCAGGATGGGGGAGTATATACCAGGATGGAGGTGTATATAATAGGATGAGGACCAGGATGGAGGAGCATATACCAGGATGGGGGAGCATATAATAGGATGGTGAGCATATAATAGGATAGGGACCAGGATGGGGGACTATATACCAGGATGGGGGAGCATATAATAGGATGGGGACCAGGATGGAGGAGTATATACCAGGATGGAGGAGCATATAATAGGATGGGTACCAGGATGGAGGAGCATATACCAGGATGGGGGAGCATATAATAGGATGGCGGACTAGGTTGGGGGAGCATATACCAGGATGGGGGAGCATATAATAGGATAGCGCACTAGGTTGGGGGAGCATTTACCACACTAGGGGAGCATATACCAGGATGAAGGAGCATATACCACGCTGGGGGGAGCATATACCAGGATGGGGAGCATATAATATAATCGGGAAGCATATACCAGGATGGGAATTATATAGGATAGGGGACCAGGATGGGGGATTATATACCAGGATGGGGGAGCATATAAAAGGATGGGGACCAGGATGGGGGAGTATATACCAGGATGGAGGAGCATATGATAGGATGGGGACCAGGATGGGGAAGTATATACCAGGATGGAGGAGCATATAATAGGATGGGGACCAGGATGGGAGATGTATATAATAGGATGGGGACCAGGATGGGGGATTATATACCAGGATGGGGGAGCATATAATAGGATGGGGACCAGGATGGGGGACTATATACCAGGATGGGGGAGCATATAATAGGATGGGGACCAGGATGGGGGAGTATATACCAGGATGGGGGAGCATATAATAGGATGGGGACCAGGATGGGGGAGTATATACCAGAATGGAGAAGCATATGATAGGATGGGGGAGTATATACCAGGATGGGGGAGCATATAATAGGATGGGGACCAGGATGGGGGAGTATATAATAGGACGGGGACCAGGATGGGGGATTATATACCAGGATGGGGGAGCATATAATAGGATGGGGACCAGGATGGGGGAGTATATACCAGGATGGGGGAGTATATAATAGGATGGGGACCAGGATGGGGGAGTATATACCAGGATGGAGGAGCATATGATAGGATGGGGACCAGGATGGGGGAGTATATACCAGGATGGGAGAGTATATAATAGGATGGGGACCAGGATGGGGGAGTATATACCAGGATGGAGGAGCATATGAAAGGATGGGGACCAGGATGGGGGAGTATATACCAGGATGGAGGAGCATATGATAGGATGGGGACCAGGATGGAGGAGCATATAATAGGATGGGGACCAGGATGGGGGAGTATATACCAGGATGGAGGAGCATAAAATAGGATGGGGACCAGGATCGGGGGACTATATACCAGGATGGGGGAGAAAATAATATGATGGGGACCAGGATGGGGGAGTATATACCAGAATGGGGGAGCATATAATAGGATGGGGACCAGGATGAGGGAGTATATAATAGGATGGGGACCAGGATGGGGGAGTATATACCAGGATATGGGAGGATATACCATGATGGAGGAGCATATAATAGGATGGGGACCAGGATGGGGGAGTATATAATAGGATGGGGACCAGGATGGGGGAGTATATAATAGGATGGGGACCAGGATGGGGGAGTATATACCAGGATGGAGGAGCATATTGTTATGTTCTGCTACCAAAGCTAAGGAAAGAGAGGAGATCTGTCCCTACTATAGGACTCAGCTGAATCCCTACGATGTAACAGGGAACCTGATCCTGCGATCAGACCTGCTAAAGTCCTAATCTAGTCTGTACGGAGACCTATAGATGTGGGGAGGGAATCCCTACAAGTACTAAGGACTGGGAGGAATATGGGACACCTCCTAACAGAAATAGTAGCAGACAGACGAACAAACAAAATAGATAGAACATAGAGGTCCGTAGACCAAGCAAACTAACAGAGTAAAATACAGAGCACAGGCTAGCTAGAAAGTAGTTATACAATGAAGTCCAGCAAAGCCAGAAGGGCGGAGCAGGATTAAATAGGCCAACAAGGTCATGTGACCAGCAAAGGAAAAAAAACCTAACAGCAAGGTTCTAACAGTACCCCCCCTTCTAAGAGGATCCTCCGGATCCCCTAGGACCAGGCTTATCAGGAAATCTCCTGTGAAACGCTCTGATAAGTCTGGACGCGGAAACATCATCCGACCTCACCCAAGAGTTATCCTCGGGTCCGAAACCTTTCCAGGCCACAAGATACTGCAAACTACCTCTATACCGTCTAGAGTCAAGGATGCGAGAAATTTCATATTCCCCGTCCTCCACCACCGGAGGAACAGAGGCAGAGGCGTCACCATCCGACACAACAGCTTTTTTTAACAGAGAGACATGAAATACCGGATTAATTCTCCAGGAGGTAGGAACCTCCAACCTAACAGCAGATTGGTTGACAACCTGAAGCACCTTAAAGGGCCCTACAAACTTGGGACCCAATTTCTTAGAAGGAATCCTCAACCGCAGATTCCTAGAGGACAACCAAACCATGTCACCAACAGCGAACAAAACCTCCTGTCATTTCCTATCAAAGTAGTCTTTAGATTTTCTGTTAGCCTCCTGAAGATTACCACGCACATCCGTCCAAACTCTTTCCAAATCACCGGAAAAATTCTCCTCCTCAGGCACGGCAGATCCCAACTTGGAGAACGACCCAAACGACGGATGTCTCCCAGAACAACAAAAAAAAAGGCGAACAACCAGCAGAAGAAGATGTATGATTGTTCAGAGCAAATTCAGCAAGTGGCAGAAACTCAGACCACCCCTCTTGATTGTCTGCCACAAAACAACGCAAGAACTGCTCAACATCCTGGTTTTTCCTTTCTGTCTGGCCATTAGATTCAGGATGATATCCGGACGAAAACGACAAATGAATTCCCAACCTGTCACAACAGGCACGCCAAAAACGAGCCACGAACTGAGGACCCCTATCAGAAACAATGTCAGTAGGAACGCCATGAAGTCTGACAATTTCCTTGACAAAGGCCTTAGCGAGAGTTTTAGCGCAGGGCAGTTTGACGAAGGGAACCAAGTGACACATCTTGCTAAAACGGTCCACGACCACCCAGATGACAGTAAAACCCTCAGAGGGGGGAAGGTCAGTTATAAAGTCCATAGCCAAATGTGTCCAAGGAGCACTGGGGACCTCCAAAGGACAAAGCAACCCCGCAGCAGGAGTATGTGAGGACTTAGATCTAGCACATATAGTACATTGGCGCACCCACTTAATGACTTCCTTCTGCCATCCAGGCCACCAAAAACTGCGACCCACCAGTCTCTTGGTCTCAGAGATTCCGGGATGACCTGCCAACCGAGATTCATGACACTCAACAAACAAATCTCTCCTAAAGGTCCCAGGCACAAACAACCTCCCATGAGGAGTGTTAGATGGGGCATTCTCCTGAGCTTTAAGAATCTCATCTTCCAAAACGGAGTCTAAAGCAGCTATCACAACACCTTCTTGTAGAATGTTCTCCTCTTTCTCAGCACCGACTATGGGAGAAAAGCTGCGAGACAAGGCATCCGCCTTAACATTCTTAGTACCAGGGATGTAAGTAACGGAGAAATTAAACCGCGAGAAAAACAGTGCCCACCTAGCCTGACGGGCATTCAGGCGCTTGGCAGCATCAAGATATATCAGATTTTTATGATCCGTAAGAACCTGAACGGGAAATTCCGCACCTTCCAAGAAGTGGCGCCAGTGTTCAAATGCGAGTTTAATAGCCAATAATTCCCGATTACCAATATCGTAATTCAATTCAGTCTCCGAAAATTTTTTTGAAAAAAAGGCACAGGGATGTAATCCATCCCCGTTATCCTGAGACAATACTGCGCCAACCCCCACAGAGGAAGCATCAACCTCAACCAAAAACGGCCTAGTAACATCAGGCTGCATAAGGATGGGAGCAGAGGTGAACCTCTCCTTGAGATACACAAAAGCTTCAATGGCCTCAGAAGACCACTGAACCGCATCAGCACCTTTCCTGGTGAGATCAGTCAGAGGTTTGACAATACTAGAAAAATTTTTTATGAATTTTCTATAGTAATTGGCGAAACCCAAAAACCTCTGTATCGATTTCAAACCAATAGGCCTAGGCCATTCCTGCACAGCCTGAACCTTAACCGGATCCATCTCAAAACCTTTGCTGGAGATAATGTAGCCCAAAAAACTAATTCTCTGTACAGCGAACTCACATTTCTCCAGCTTAGCAAAAAGCGAATTGTCCATTAATAACTGTAATACCTCACGTACGCTCCGCCAATGAGACTCCAGATCTGGCGAATAAATCAAAATGTCATCCAAATACACAACCACATTTTTACCGATCAAAGGTCTAAGGATGTCATTAATCAGATTCTGAAAAAATGCAGGAGCATTAGTAAGACCAAAAGGCATCACCAGATTCTCAAAATGACCCACAGGAGTGTTAAAAGCAGTCTTCCATTCATCACCCTCCTTCATGCGCAACAGATTGTATGCCCCCTTAAGGTCAATTTTAGAGAACCACTTGGCCCCCAATAACTGGTTAAACAGATCAGGAATCAATGGCAGTGGGTAAGGATTGCGTACCGTAATTTTGTTAATCTCACGAAAATCCAGACAAGGACGTAAACCGCCGTCCTTTTTTTTTACAAAAAAAAATCCAACCGCCACAGGAGACTTAGAAGGTCTAATGTGACCGGCGGCCAAACTTGTCTGTATGTATTCCTCCAAAGCCTTCCTCTCAGGAATAGTAAGGTTAAATAAACGACTTTTAGGAAGAGTCGCTCCAGGGACAAATTCAATAGAACAATCATAGTCTCTATGGGGAGGCAAAACCTGCGATTCCTTCTCAGAAAAAACTCTCCAAAAATCCTGAATAGGAACAGGCAATTCTCCCCTATCCAAAGCTGCAATACGCCCGTTACAACACTTGTCATAACATTTATGGCTCCAGGATTTAATTTCACTGGTAGACCAATCCAGTACAGGATTGTGAAATTTTAACCAGGGCAAACCCAATATTACTGGAGAAGGCAAGTTATTCAACACTACCAAATCCAATTTCTCATGGTGAACACCATTAATAGTGAGAGGAAATTCACTGACCTTGAGAGTAATATTCTTCAAAGGGGAGCCATCCACAGAAACCACAGCAATGGGGGATGATAAAGGTTCAGGTTTTAAATTGAGTTTTTCCACGAATCCCCCATCAATTACATTCAGTGTAGACCCGCAATCAACAAACACCCGAAATTCCATTAATTTTTCCTGAGCAATCGTGGAAGCAGCTAAAAATATACCCTTGGAATTTAAACAGGCAATACGGGCGTGACTGACCATTTTTTTTTTCTTTCTTCATACGAAGCTCACAGCCTTTAATCAAATGACCAGATTTTCCGCAATAGAAACACAAACCTTCAGAAAAACGACGGTCTTTTTCTTGAGAGCGAGGTGCCACCGATCCAATCTCCATCGGTTCACCACTGTTAGTACACACATTATCATAACCAGAAACTGACATAGCAGAGGATTTGCTCTCATTAACCCTAGCACGCAGTCTTCTATCCACCCGTATAGCTAATTGCATAGCCTGTTGCAAATCCTCAGGTGTAGGATAAGCAATTAGCAGGTCTTTAACCCTTTCACTGAGCCCAGCAAGAAATAGACTTTTCAGAGCAGAATCGTTCCACCCTGTTTGAGTGGACCAACGACGAAAATGAGTACAATATTTTTCCACATTACCTGATCCTTGTTTTAAACGTCTCAACTCAATCTCAGCTGATGCCACACGGTCAGGATCATCATATAATAGTCCTAAAGCAGAAAAAAAACTATCCACTGATCTGAAGCATGTATCACTAGGTTGCAAAGAAAAGGCCCACTCCTGAGGCTCTTTGCGCAAAAGTGACATTATGAACCCTACGCGCTGGGATTCATCCCCAGAGGACTTGGGTCTCAAACGAAAATACAATAAGCAAGCATTTTTAAATGAAAAAAATTCTCGATGTTCACCAAAAAATAAATCCGGCAAACATACCTTAGGCTCCAAGAAATATGCTCCAGGACAGTTACTCACGTGCTGACGGAGCTCGGCCACTTCCAGAGAGAGTCCCTGCAGGTGTTTAGCCAAATCCTGAACCGACACCATGATGGAACAAAAAAAATCTTTCCTTAGAGAATTTGCAGGCTGGACTTACTGTTATGTTCTGCTACCAAAGCTAAGGAAAGAGAGGAGATCTGTCCCTACTATAGGACTCAGCTGAATCCCTACGATGTAACAGGGAACCTGATCCTGCGATCAGACCTGCTAAAGTCCTAATCTAGTCTGTACGGAGACCTATAGATGTGGGGAGGGAATCCCTACAAGTACTAAGGACTGGGAGGAATATGGGACACCTCCTAACAGAAATAGTAGCAGACAGACGAACAAACAAAATAGATAGAACATAGAGGTCCGTAGACCAAGCAAACTAACAGAGTTAGATACAGAGCACAGGCTAGCTAGAAAGTAGATATACAATGAAGTCCAGCAAAGCCAGAAGGGCGGAGCAGGACTAAATAGGCCAACAAGGTCATGTGACCAGCAAAGGAAAAAAAACCTAACAGCAAGGTTCTAACAGTACCCCCCCTTCTAAGAGGATCCTCCGGATCCCCTAGGACCAGGCTTATCAGGAAATCTCCTGTGAAACGCTCTGATAAGTCTGGACGCGGAAACATCATCCGACCTCACCCAAGAGTTATCCTCGGGTCCGAAACCTTTCCAGGCCACAAGATACTGCAAACTACCTCTATACCGTCTAGAGTCAAGGATGCGAGAAATTTCATATTCCCCGTCCTCCACCACCGGAGGAACAGAGGCAGAGGCGTCACCATCCGACACAACAGCTTTTTTTAACAGAGAGACATGAAATACCGGATTAATTCTCCAGGAGGTAGGAACCTCCAACCTAACAGCAGATTGGTTGACAACCTGAAGCACCTTAAAGGGCCCTACAAACTTGGGACCCAATTTCTTAGAAGGAATCCTCAACCGCAGATTCCTAGAGGACAACCAAACCATGTCACCAACAGCGAACAAAACCTCCTGTCGTTTCCTATCAAAGTAGTCTTTAGATTTTCTGTTGGCCTCCTGAAGATTACCACGCACATCCGTCCAAACTCTTTCCAAATCACCGGAAAAATTCTCCTCCTCAGGCACGGCAGATCCCAACTTGGAGAACGACCCAAACGACGGATGTCTCCCAGAACAACAAAAAAAAAGGCGAACAACCAGCAGAAGAAGATGTATGATTGTTCAGAGCAAATTCAGCAAGTGGCAGAAACTCAGACCACCCCTCTTGATTGTCTGTCACAAAACAACGCAAGAACTGCTCAACATCCTGGTTTTTCCTTTCTGTCTGGCCATTAGATTCAGGATGATATCCGGACGAAAACGACAAATGAATTCCCAACCTGTCACAAAAGGCACGCCAAAAACGAGCCACGAACTGAGGACCCCTATCAGAAACAATGTCAGTAGGAACGCCATGAAGTCTGACAATTTCCTTGACAAAGGCCTTAGCGAGAGTTTTAGCGCAGGGCAGTTTGACGAAGGGAACCAAGTGACACATCTTGCTAAAACGGTCCACGACCACCCAGATGACAGTAAAACCCTCAGAGGGGGGAAGGTCAGTTATAAAGTCCATAGCCAAATGTGTCCAAGGAGCACTGGGGACCTCCAAAGGACAAAGCAACCCCGCAGCAGGAGTATGTGAGGACTTAGATCTAGCACATATAGTACATTGGCGCACCCACTTAATGACTTCCTTCTGCCATCCAGGCCACCAAAAACTGCGACCCACCAGTCTCTTGGTCTCAGAGATTCCGGGATGACCTGCCAACCGAGATTCGTGACACTCAACAAACAAATCTCTCCTAAAGGTCCCAGGCACAAACAACCTCCCATGAGGAGTGTTAGATGGGGCATTCTCCTGAGCTTTAAGAATCTCATCTTCCAAAACGGAGTCTAAAGCAGCTATCACAACACCTTCTTGTAAAATTTTTTCCTCTTTCTCAGCACCGACTATGGGAGAAAAACTGCGAGACAAGGCATCCGCCTTAACATTCTTAGTACCAGGGATGTAAGTAACGGAGAAATTAAACCGCGAGAAAAACAGTGCCCACCTAGCCTGACGGGCATTCAGGCGCTTGGCAGCATCAAGATATATCAGATTTTTATGATCCGTAAGAACCTGAACGGGAAATTCCGCACCTTCCAAGAAGTGGCACCAGTGTTCAAATGCGAGTTTAATAGCCAATAATTCCCGATTACCAATATCGTAATTCAATTCAGTCTCCGAAAATTTTTTTGAAAAAAATGCACAGGGATGTAATCCATCCCCGTTATCCTGAGACAATACTGCGCCAACCCCCACAGAGGAAGCATCAACCTCAACCAAAAATGGCCTAGTAACATCAGGCTGCATAAGGATGGGAGCAGAGGTGAACCTCTCCTTGAGATACACAAAAGCTTCAATGGCCTCAGAAGACCACTGAACCGCATCAGCACCTTTCCTGGTGAGATCGGTCAGAGGTTTGACAATACTAGAAAAATTTTTTATGAATTTTCTGTAATAATTGGCGAAACCCAAAAACCTCTGTATCGATTTCAAACCAATAGGCCTAGGCCATTCCTGCACAGCCTGAACCTTAACCGGATCCATCTCAAAACCTTTGCTGGAGATAATGTAGCCCAAAAAACTAATTCTCTGTACAGCGAACTCACATTTCTCCAGCTTAGCAAAAAGCGAATTGTCCATTAATAACTGTAATACCTCACGTACGCTCCGCCAATGAGACTCCAGATCCGGCGAATAAATCAAAATGTCATCCAAATACACAACCACATTTTTACCGATCAAAGGTCTAAGGATGTCATTAATCAGATTCTGAAAAAATGCAGGAGCATTAGTAAGACCAAAAGGCATAACCAGATTCTCAAAATGACCCACAGGAGTGTTAAAAGCAGTCTTCCATTCATCACCCTCCTTCATGCGCAACAGATTGTATGCCCCCTTAAGGTCAATTTTAGAGAACCACTTGGCCCCCAATAACTGGTTAAACAGATCAGGAATCAATGGCAGTGGGTAAGGATTGCGTACCGTAATTTTGTTAATCTCACGAAAATCCAGACAAGGACGTAAACCGCCGTCCTTTTTTTTTACAAAAAAAAATCCAACCGCCACAGGAGACTTAGAGGGCCTAATGTGACCGGCGGCCAAACTTGTCTGTATGTATTCCTCCAAAGCCTTCCTCTCAGGAATAGTAAGGTTAAATAAACGACTTTTAGGAAGAGTCGCTCCAGGGACAAATTCAATAGAACAATCATAGTCTCTATGGGGAGGCAAAACCTGCGATTCTTTCTCAGAAAAAACTCTCCAAAAATCCTGAATAGGAACAGGCAATTCTCCCCTATCCACAGCTGCAATACGCCCGTTACAACACTTGTCATAACATTTATGGCTCCAGGATTTAATTTCACTGGTAGACCAATCCAGTACAGGATTGTGCAATTTTAACCAGGGCAATCCCAATATTACTGGAGAAGGCAAGTTATTCAACACTACCAAATCCAATTTCTCATGGTGAACACCATTAATAGTAAGAGGAAATTCACTGACCTTGAGAGTAATATTCTTCAAAGGGGAGCCATCCACAGAAACCACAGCAATGGGGGATGATAAAGGTTCAGGTTTTAAATTGAGTTTTTCCACGAATCCCCCATCAATTACATTCAGTGTAGACCCGCAATCAACAAACACCCGAAATTCCATTAATTTTTCCTGAGCAATCGTGGAAGCAGCTAAAAATATACCTTTGGAATTTAAACAGGCAATACGGGCGTGACTGACCATTTTTTTTTTCTTTCTTCATACGAAGCTCACAGCCTTTAATCAAATGACCAGATTTTCCGCAATAGAAACACAAACCTTCAGAAAAACGACGGTCTTTTTCTTGAGAGCGAGGTGCCACCGATCCAATCTCCATCGGTTCACCACTGTTAGTACACACATTATCATAACCAGAAACTGACATAGCAGAGGATTTGCTCTCATTAACCCTAGCACGCAGTCTTCTATCCACCCGTATAGCTAATTGCATAGCCTGTTGCAAATCCTCAGGTGTAGGATAAGCAATTAGCAGGTCTTTAACCCTTTCACTGAGCCCAGCAAGAAATAGACTTTTCAGAGCAGAATCGTTCCACCCTGTTTGAGTGGACCAACGACGAAAATGAGTACAATATTTTTCCACATTACCTGATCCTTGTTTTAAACGTCTCAACTCAGTCTCAGCTGATGCCACACGGTCAGGATCATCATATAATAGTCCTAAAGCAGAAAAAAAACTATCCACTGATCTGAAGCATGTATCACTAGGTTGCAAAGAAAAGGCCCACTCCTGAGGCTCTTTGCGCAAAAGTGACATTATGAACCCTACGCGCTGGGATTCATCCCCAGAGGACTTGGGTCTCAAACGAAAATACAATAAGCAAGCATTTTTAAATGAAAAAAATTCTCGATGTTCACCAAAAAATAAATCCGGCAAACATACCTTAGGCTCCAAGAAATATGCTCCAGGACAGTTACTCACGTGCTGACGGAGCTCGGCCACTTCCAGAGAGAGTCCCTGCAGGTGTTTAGCCAAATCCTGAACCGACACCATGATGGAACAAAAAAAATCTTTCCTTAGAGAATTTGCAGGCTGGACTTACTGTTATGTTCTGCTACCAAAGCTAAGGAAAGAGAGGAGATCTGTCCCTACTATAGGACTCAGCTGAATCCCTACGATGTAACAGGGAACCTGATCCTGCGATCAGACCTGCTAAAGTCCTAATCTAGTCTGTACGGAGACCTATAGATGTGGGGAGGGAATCCCTACAAGTACTAAGGACTGGGAGGAATATGGGACACCTCCTAACAGAAATAGTAGCAGACAGACGAACAAACAAAATAGATAGAACATAGAGGTCCGTAGACCAAGCAAACTAACAGAGTTAGATACAGAGCACAGGCTAGCTAGAAAGTAGATATACAATGAAGTCCAGCAAAGCCAGAAGGGCGGAGCAGGATTAAATAGGCCAACAAGGTCATGTGACCAGCAAAGGAAAAAAAAACTAACAGCAAGGTTCTAACACATATAATAGGATGGGGACCAGGATGGAGGAGCATATAATAGGATGACGGACTAGGTTGGGGGAGCATATTGTTATGATCTGCTACAAGAGCTAAGGAGAGATAGGAAAACTGTCCCTAAAATAGGACTAAGCTGATTCGCTACGATGCAGCGGGCAACCTGTTCCTTGTGAACAGACCCGCCTTCGTCCTCAGCTAGTCTGAACGCAGACCTATAGATATAAGGGAGGGGTCCCTAAAAGTACTGAGGACTGGTACAAAATTGGACACCTCCTAGCAGAAGTTGTAGTGGAGCAAAAAGACAAACAGACAAAAATACTTAGAGGTCCAAGGACCAAGCAAACTATAGAGATAGGTACAAAGCACCTGGCTAGATTAAGAGTCAAAGTAACACTGAAGTCCAGCGAAGCCAGAAGGGCGGAGCTGGAATAAATAGGCAGATGGTCACGTGACCACAAAATAGAAGAAAACAAACAGGAGGGTTCCAACAGTACCCCCTCTTCTATGAGGATCCTCCGGATCCTCCAGGCCCAGGCCTATCAGGAAACCTCCTGTGGAAAGCTTTAACAAGCCTAGGAGCAGAGACATCATCCGTACTTACCCAGGAGTTGTTTTCGGGACCGAATCCCTTCCAGGAGACAAGATACTGTAATCTCCCTCCATGCCATCTAGAATTCAAGATACGAGAAATTTCATATTCGCCGTCTTCCACCACAAGAGGAACTGTGACAGTGGCGTCCCTATCAGATACGTCAGCCTTTTTCAACAAGGAAACATGAAACACCGGATTAATCTTCCAGGAGGAGGGAACCTCCAACCTAACAGCAGACGGGTTAACCACCTGAAGCACTTTAAATGGACCCACAAACTTAGGACCCAGTTTTTTAGAGGGAATCCTCAACCGCAGATTCTTTCAGGACAACCAAACCATGTCACCCACAGTAAACAAAACCTCCTTACATTTCCTGTCAAAATACTTCTTGGACTTCTGGTTAGCCTCTTGAAGGTTACAACGTACATTAGTCCAAACTCTCTCCAAATCACCGGAAAAATTCTCCTCCTCCGGCACCGCCGACCCCAATTTGGAGAACGAACAAAAAGACGGATGTCTCCCAGTACAACAAAAAAAAGGAGAACACCCAGCAGAGGAGGATGTATGATTGTTAAGAGCAAATTCTGCGAGAGGCAGAAACTCAGACCACCCCTCTTGATTGTCCGCCACAAAACAACGCAAAAACTGTTCTACATCCTGGTTCTTTCTTTCAGTCTGTCCATTAGACTCAGGATGATAACCAGACGAAAATGACAAATGGACTCCCAACCTGTCACAAAAAGCACGCCAAAAGCGAGCCACGAACTGAGGTCCTCTATCAGAAACAATGTCCGTGGGAACGCCATGGAGCCTGACAATCTCCTTAACAAACGCCTTAGCGAGTGTCTTGGCGCAGGGCAACTTAATGAATGGAACCAAATGACACATCTTACTAAAACGGCCCACGACCACCCAGATGACCGTGAAACCCTCGGACACAGGAAGATCAGTAATAAAATCCATAGAGAGATGCGTCCAAGATGCACTAGGAACCTCCAGAGGGCAAAGCAACCCCGCAGCAGGAGTATGTGAAGCCTTTGACCTAGCGCACACAGTACATTGACGCACCCATTTGATGACTTCCTTCTGCCATCCAGGCCACCAAAAACTGCGACTGATAAGTCTCTTAGTCTCAGAAATTCCTGGACCTGCCAACCGAGACTCATGACACTCCACAAACAAATCTCTCCTAAAGGCTCTAGGCACGAACAACCTCCCATGGGGAGTGTTAGATGGGGCATCCTCCTGGGCTTTCAGAATCCCATCTTCCAAAACGGAGTCCAATGCTGCTATTGTAGCGCCCCGAGGGCTCGGCCGCTACAGGGGTATTGCACCTCTGCCAGAGGTGTGGTATTCCACTCCCGGGTAAGGATGGAGTATGGACCAGGGCTCAGGTAGCTGCATGCAGCACACTCACCCCATTTCCGGGGGACAGCTCAACGGTGCTCCCATTAGACAGTAATGCAGGCACGACAGACCATGTCCCTGGCTGGAGTGGGGAGGGGGGAGGAAAACCCGGTGATGTAGGAGCAGGAGGGGACGGTTCCTGAGCGTAGATAGGAGCCCATTGGTTGCTGGTCACCTGGGCTCATGTTCTAGAGGGAGGTATAAAAGGTGGGCACCATCTTAGATGCAGAGTAGAGTGAGAGCAGAGTCTGTTCAGTCAGAGAAGACAGGGAGCAGAGGCTCTGTAGGAGCTCTGCTCAGAGGCAGGCCTAGAGAAAAGGCTGGGGCCTGAGAAGAGAAGGAACAGGAAAGAAGAGAGAGAGAGAAACAGAAGGGCTCAGGAACAAGAAGGTGGAAGGGACCCTAAGAACCCATGAGAATACCGGGTGAAGGGTCAGGCAGATTAAGGGTACCGGATCCCAAGTTGGTGGAGGAGAAACTACCCTCAGCCAAAGACCGGACGTCGTGATCATTTATTGGTGCGACACCTCATCAAACCTGCTAGGAAGGCACCATATAGGACAGCGGAGGACGGGGCCCACGTTTACCCGCGCAGATCCGCGGCAGCTGGACAAAAGTTGGTCACTGGTGAGGCAGGCCAGAGAAAGGATAAAAGGGGGTTCTGGGCCATGCTCCTGAATTGCCTGGGGGTTGGCTGAGCCCCTCTCCTGGTGGACACAGCACGGCTTGGGCGGTCATTGCCTGTACAGAAGTGACCCAGAGCATATGAATTGTGAGTAAAAGACATTGGACTGCAGTACATCGTTTGTGTGTTCCTTGCTCCTCCAGCACTAACGGTACTGGGACTCTCCTCACCATCACTCCCACCATCCACTGCACTGCCCTGGGGTTACACTCCTCCCGTGGGGAGTTATACAGTCTCAGCTGCACACACTATCAGCCCCAGCGGTCTGCACTGCAGCGGCGGTTAACCCTGACCTCAATCCACGGGTGGCGTAGTCGGACATCACTTAAAAATTATAAAGGGACTACCACTGGTCTGACCACCCTGAGCCATGGGACCGGGTCGCCACTACTACCCCCATCGTCTCCCTATTGCCTGGCTCCGAGTGCCCCACGGCCCAGGGGGGCGAGTCAGCTTTTGCGTAGTCGGCAGGATCGTTACCAACCCGCCGCAAACGGGTATTGCGTGCCTGAAAAGAGACTGTTTCACTGTGTTAAAGATGGCGCCCGCCCCAGAAGAACGAGCGCCATAATGTGCGCGCCAAAAGACCACAGGAAGCCACCTCCCATCGTGGGCCAGGTCCCAGAATGGCGCCAAAGAAGGAGCCCACCCCCAACAGCCATCGGCGCGGCTGTGGAGATATCCATCAAAGTGGGGGGGGCTGCCCCTGAAAGTGATTGTCACCAAGTTGCCCCGGGACCACCCCCAATGGGGGTGGGAAGAGAAGAAAACTGTGGGGCAGGGCGCGGTCTGGATCAGCCTAGACAGACCGCACCCGGGAATGGAAGAAGCGTTCAGCAACACCAAGGTCTTGGCCCGGAGCCTGCTGGAGGCTGAACCGCCATGCAGCCTAGCGGAGATCCTGGTGCAGCTCCCTAGATCTCCGGAGCGTGCGCAAGCTGCGCTGGAGGACCTGGATCGGAGGATGGTCCGGGCGCAGCGGGATGCGCTTGCCGGGTGGAGAGAAGAACTGGCCTGGCAGGCTGGAACCCGCCAGCGGCAGGCATCACCCGCATCCCGGAGTACGCCTGCCTCTGAGGACGGTGAAGGAGGAGTGAGGGCCGGAGACGACGCCGCGGAGGGAGCCACGAGGACTGAGGCAAGTAAAGGGGACGTTACCACCCCAGGCCCAGCAGCTGAAAGCCTGCCCCAGCCTCCCGTCACAGAGCCCGAAGCCCCACTCACCGCACCTGTTGCCGTGCCGCCACTACTTCCGGCTAGGCCTCAAGCGGCGGAAGCCGCGGCCACGCCCCGCCCAGCGCCACGCCCCCTGACCCCGGGCGCGGTGAAGAAGGAGGCATCACCGGCCGGGTCGCAAGGCCTGGTAAACCCGGGCGCCGTCACCCCACCAGCGCCCCCCTCCTGGACTGGGCCGCCATCGGGCACAACCAGAAGACCCCCGGCCTGGTCGCAAGGCCGAGTGCCCCCGGGCGCTGCTCCCAAATCGAGGCCCTCCGCTATACCACCGCTGGGTGCGGACCTGTTTGCCCAGCACACCGGTCCAGATGGACTGCCGTTGGTGTGGCCGGCCGAGCTGGTCAGCGGTCGACCATGGAAGACCCAGCCCCTGCGCGAGCCCCTGATACCTGCTCCGGAGCCCGTAGAAGTCACCTTGCCCCCACTAGAGGACGCCCAATTTGAGTGGGACCTCACTGGCGAAAACTTAATGGGGTTCACTCAGCAGACCCGGGCGGACGCAGCCCGTCGTCTGGAGGCCTGCCAACAGCAGCTGGTGACCTTCGAGCGGGAACGGCGAGAGAGGCGCGTTAGGGAGGAGCGGCTCCAGGCCCAGAGCGCCGAGCAGAAGCGCAGGGCCCGTCGAGATCCCCGGGCCGCCCGCGGTCCCCGAGCCACCAGGACCGTGATAAAGTTCCACATGGAGAATGGCTGGGGCTTTATAAGTGATCCGGAGACCGTCGGCGACGTCTTTGTAACCCGCAGGGACGTCGAAAGCCATCTACCCGAGGGACACCGTGGACGTGACCTATACCCTGGTGATGTGGTCACCTTTACCCGACACGAGGGCGCAAAAGGACCGTACGCCCTCCATGTCCATCGGCTTACCGAGGAAGAACTGCAGCACTACGGCTACGAGGAGAGCCAAGAGGACCCGGACGGGTCTGAAGACTATCCCGAGGAAGGTGCGCAAGGAGGACACCGCCACTGAAAAATGGCAGCGCATAACTGTATATAGTTACCCGTCGGGGTAAAGGAACTGTTTTTGGGACTGTTCCCGTTTTGAAAATGTGGTCCCCATTGGGACAAATATTGAACTGTTACCTGTGTGCCCTTATCCCTTATCTGGCTGGGGACTGAGAACAGCCATCCCTCTTCCTTTACCTGGCTGAGGACTGAGAGCAGCCATCCACTTTCCCAAAACTGGCCGAGGACTGAGAGCGACCGTCCCTGTAAATAGTTGCGCTTCCTAAAGCTCCCCCTACTGGTTTTATAACAAGACTGCAACGTCTACCTCGGGGCAGAGAGTCCCTCACGTCTAAAAGTTTGCTGCAGTTTTGGCACTTAAAAGAAGAATGAACACCTGGTCGCAAGTTGCACCGCGGCCTGGATCCAAGAATGTGTTTTGCTTAAAAATGTTTTATATGAAAAAGTTTTATATGCTGCTAAATAGTAATGTGAAAGTTTTCTATAATGTTTTGACAAAAGAAAAGTGAGGTGTGTTAAAAGTGAGAAAAATGTTTTTCCCATAAAGGGAATTGAACTATGTCGTCCGTTTTCCAAATGTGAAAAGTTTTGAAAAGTTTTGCATGTCCTGTACTTAATTGTTTTTGCTCTTTTCCAGCCCGAGGACGTGCTGTGGTTTACCAGGGGGGGAATGTAGCGCCCCGAGGGCTCGGCCGCTACAGGGGTATTGCACCTCTGCCAGAGGTGTGATATTCCACTCCCGGGTAAGGATGGAGTATGGACCAGGGCTCAGGTAGCTGCATACAGCACACACACCCCATTTCCGAGGGACAGTTCAACGGTGCTCCCATTAGACAGTAATGCAGGCACGACCGACTATGTCCCTGCCTGGAGTGGGGAGGGGGAGGAAAACCCAGTGATGTAGGAGCAGGAGGGGACGGTTCCTGAGCGTAGATAGGAGCCCATTGGTTGCTGGTCACCTGGGCTCATGTTCTAGAGGGAGGTATAAAAGGTGGGCACCATCTTAGATGCAGAGTAGAGTGAGAGCAGAGTCTGTTCAGTCAGAGAAGACAGGGAGCAGAGGCTCTGTAGGAGCTCTGCTCAGAGGCAGGCCTAGAGAAAAGGCTGGGGCCTGAGAAGAGAAGGAACAGGAAAGAAGAGAGAGAGAGAAACAGAAGGGCTCAGGAACAAGAAGGTGGAAGGGACCCTAAGAACCCATGAGAATACCGGGTGAAGGGTCAGGCAGATTAAGGGTACCGGATCCCAAGTTGGTGGAGGAGAAACTACCCTCAGCCAAAGACCGGACGTCGTGATCATTTATTGGTGCGACACCTCATCAAACCTGCTAGGAAGGCACCACATAGGACAGCGGAGAATGGGGCCCACATTTACCCGCGCAGATCCGCGGCAGCTGGACAAAAGTTGATCACTGGTGAGGCAGGTCAGTGAAAGGACATCACTTAAAACTTATAAAGGGACTACCACTGGTCTGACCACCCTGAGCCACGGGATCGGGTCGCCACTACTACCCCCATCGTCTCCCTATTGCCCGGCTCCGAGTGCCCCACGGTCCAGGGGGCGAGTCACTATCACAACTCCTTCCTGTAAAATGCTCTCCTCCTCCTCGGCACCGACCGTAGGAGAGAACCTGCGAGATAAAGCATCGGCTTTAACGTTCTTAGTACCCGGGATGTAAGTAACAGAAAAATTAAACCACGAAAAAAACAGTGCCCACCTAGCCTGACGGGCATTCAAGCGCTTGGCAGCATCAAGATAGATCAGATTCTTATGATCTGTGAAAACCTGAATGGGAAATCTAGCGCCTTCCAAAAAATGACGCCAATGTTCAAACGCGAGTTTAATCGCCAGCAATTCCCGATTTCCAACATCGTAATTAAGTTCGGTTTCAGAAAATTTTTTCGAAAAAAAAGCACAGGGATGTACTCCACCCTTGTTCTCCTGAGACAAAACAGCTCCGACCCCCACCGATGAAGCATCGACCTCGACCAAAAAAGGCTTGGTCTCATCAGGCTGCATAAGGATAGGGGCAGAACTGAACCCCTCTTTGAGATACTCAAACGCTTCAATGGCCTCAGTAGTCCACTGAACCGCATTCGCACCTTTCCTGGTGAGATCGGTCAGAGGCTTAACAATACAGAAAAATTCTTAATGAATTTTCTGTAATAATTGGCGAAACCCAAAAATCTCTGTATAGATTTCAAACCAATAGGCCTAGGCCATTCCTGCACCGCCTGAACCTTCACCGGATCCATCTCAAAGCCCTCGCTGGAGATAATGTAGCCCAAAAAACTAATTCTCTGCACAGCGAACTCACATTTCTCCAGCTTAGCAAAGAGTGAATTATCACTCAATAACTGCAAAACCTCACGTACGCTCCGCCAATGGGACTCCAGATCTGGTGAATAAATCAGAATGTCATCCAAATACACAACCACATTCTTACCAATCAAAGGTCCAAGGATGTCATTAATCAGATTCTGAAAAAATGCAGGAGCATTAGTAAGACCAAAAGGCATCACCAGATTCTCAAAATGACCCACAGGAGTGTTAAAAGCAGTCTTCCATTCATCATCCTCCTTCATGCGCAACAGATTGTATGCCCCCTTAAGGTCAATTTTAGAGAACCACTTGGCCCCCAATAACTGGTTAAACAAGTCAGGAGTTAACGGCAATGGGTAGGAATTGCATACGGTAATCTTATTAATTTCGCGAAAATCCAGACATGGACGTAAACCACCATCCTTTTTTTTACAAAAAAAAATCCAACTGCCACAGGAGACTTGGAAGGCCTAATGTGACCAGCAGCCAGGCTAGTCTGTATGTACTCCTCCAAGGCCTTTCTCTCAGGGATAGTCAGATTAAATTAGCGACTCTTGGGAATAGTAGCTCCAGGAACAAACTCAATGGCGCAATCATAATCCCTATGAGGAGGTAGAATTTGCGACTCCTCCTCTGAAAAAACCTTCCAAAAATCCTGAATAGGTACAGGCAATTCCCCTCTATCCACAGCAGCAATACGTCCGTTACAACATTTATCATAATGATTCGCCCCCTGGGCTGTGGGGCACTCGAGACCGGGCTTCTGTACGATGCTGGGGGTAGTAGTGGCAACCCGATCCCGTGGCTCAGGGTGGTCAGACCAAATGCTGTGGCAGTCTATTTATCAGTGTTTTGAATGTCCGACTACGCCACCCGTGGATTGCGGTCAGGGATGACCACCGCTGCAGGGCAGGCCGCTGGGGCTGGTGTTGGTGTGCAGCACAGAGGTAGGATAACTCCCCATGGGAGGAGTGTAGCCCCAGGGTAATGTAGGTGGATGTTGGGGGGTGATAGTTGCGTCCGCGACGGTCAGAATACGGAGTCCGCTTAAACAGTTCAGGGTCTTTATTATAACAGATGGTAATGACCCAATAACAGTACCGGCTAGAAGGGGGCCTGGATGTCTGAGAACACTCGGGAAGCCCCTCTGGTCAGGGTGAGGGTGTAGGCCTACCGTGCTCTCTAAGCTCTTTCTGACTATTTCCCCCTTTAGTGGTAAAATAGCCCACGTCCCAGAGCGTGCCGTGTATTCTCACCCGTATGGCTTGCAACTTGGGCTCCTTTTACCTCTGGCCTCTCTTGGCTTTGCTGGTCCCTTCTGTTGTGGCGGAGCCTCCAGGCTTTCTAGGCCAAAGGACATGAAATCCCTCGCGGTTTGGTTCTCTGCTGCTGGACTTAGAGTCTTTACAGCCTCGGACCCCAATGTCCGGTAGATTATTTTCCCTTTCTGCCAGGACAGGCTCTCGGCGCCGTACGTCCCTGGCTAGCAGTTCCTCCACTGCCTCACGACCTGCTCAGCTACAGCTGAACTGTCCCTCCTTCTCTGGGACTAGTCTCAGTCCTGAGCTAGGTCGTCCAGTTCTCTCTAACCCTGCCCCCAGTTCCAGCTTTTATAGGGGCAGCCTGCTCCCCCTACTGGCCTGGGACAGGAGGTGCTGTATGCTAATTGTCCCTAACCAGGGAACCTCCCTCCTGCTCTCAGACACAGCCTTTAATATTTGTGGCATCCAGGCCTGGGGTGACACAATAACGCTTAGGACTCCAAGATTTAATCTCATTAGTAGACCAGTCCAGTAAAGGATTGTGCAGTTTTAACCAAGGCAAACCTAACACTACTGGAGAAGGTAAATTATTTAATACCACCAAATCCAAATTCTCTTAGTGAATAACATTAATAGTGAGGGGAAATTCAAAAACCTTGTGAGTAATACATTTCAAAGGAGTGTTATCAACAGCAACCACAGAAATAGGAGATGACAAAGGTTTAGGTTCCAATTTAAGTTTTTCCAAAAATCCCTTATCAATCACATTCAGTGTAGAACCACAATCCACAAATACCTGAAATTCAATCAACTCCTTCTGCAATGAGGTACTCCCTGAAAGAAATACTCCCTTAGAGTTTAAACAAGCAATACGGGCGTAACTGACTTTTTTTTTCTTTGTTTAACAGAAGCTCACAGTTCTTAACAAAATGGTCAGATTTACCACAGTAAAAACACAATCCCTTGGAAAACCCTCGGTCTTTTTCCTGAGAGTGGAGTGACATCGCCCCAACCTCCATCGGTTCTCCACCGTCCGAGCAGACCCTCTGGGAACTAGGAGCTGCCATTGCAGGAATCTTTTCATCATAAACCCTGGCACGCAGTCTCCTGTCCACACATATAGCTAATTGCATGGCTTCTTACAAGGTTTCAGGTGCAGGAAAAGCAATCAGCAGATTCTTAACCCTTTCACTTAGACCAGCAAGAAGCAAACATTTTAACGCCGAATCATTCCATCTCACTTCAGAAGACCACCTTCTGAAGTGTGTACAATAATTTTCAACATCACCTGACCCCTGCTTTAAACGTCTCAGTTGTGTCTCAGCAGAAGAGACTCGATCAGGATCATCATACAACAACCCCATAGCAGAAAAAAAATCTTCCACTGATCTAAAACACGGATCATTAGGTTGGAGAGAAAAGGCCCATCCCTGTGGTTCCTTGCGCAAAAGTGACATGATAAACCCAATGCGCTGTGATTCATTCCCAGAGGACCGGGTCTCAAATGAAAATATAATAAACAAGCATTTTTAAAGGAAAAAAAATCTTGTTGTTTACCATAAAAAAAATCAGGCAGTCCTACCTTGGGTTCAACAAAATGCGCTCCAGGACAGCTACTCACGTGTTGCTGGAGCTCGGCCACCTCCTGAGACAATCCCTGGAGGCGTTGAACCAATTCCTGAACAGATACCATGCTGATCTCCGGATCTCGTTCCTTAGGATTTTTTTTTTTTTTGATTTTGGGCTGGACTTACTGTTATGATCTGCTACAAGAACTAAGGAGAGATAGGAAAACTGTCCCTACAATAGGACTAAGCTGATTCCCTACGATGCAGCGGGCAACCTGTTCCTTGTGAACAGACCCACCTTCGTCCTCAGCTAGTCTGAACGCAGACCTATAGATATAAGGGAGGGGTCCCTAAAAGAACTAAGGACTGGGACAAAATTGGACACCTCCTAGCAGAAGTTGTAGCGGAGCAAAAAGACAAACAGACAAAAATACTTAGATGTCCAAGGACCAAGCAAACTATAGAGATAGGTAAAAAGCACCTGGCTAGATTAAGAGTCAAAGTAACACTGAAGTCCAGCGAAGCCAGAAGGGCGGAGCTGGAATAAATAGGCAGCAGGTCACGTGACCACAAAATAGAAAAAAACTAACAGGAGGGTTCTAACACATATACCAGGATGGGGGAGCATATAATAGGATGGCAGACTAGGTTGGGGGAGCATATACCAGGATGAAGGAGCATATACCATGCTGGGGGAACATATACCAGGATAGGGGAGCATATACCAGTATGGGGAGCATATAATATAATTGGGGAGCATATACCAGGATGGGGGAGCATATACCAGGATGAGGGAGCATATACCACACTGAGGGAGCATATACCACGCTGAGGGTGCATATACCAGGAGGAGGGAGCATATGCAAGGATGATGGGCATTATACCAGGATGGGGAGCATATAATTGGATGGGAGAGCATAATACCATGCTGGGGGAGCATATTCCAGGATGGGGGTCATTATTCCAGGATGGGGGAGCATATACCAGGATGGGGGAGCATATACCAGGATGGGGGAGCATATAAGAGGATGGGGGAGCATATACCAGGATGGGGGAGCATATATCAGGATGGGGGAGCATATACCACTGTAGGGGAGCATATATAAGGATGGGGGAGTGTCATGGAGAAAGAAAAATGCTTCCAGAGATGAGAGAGAAGAGCTAGCACTCTCCTCTGTGCAGCTTATCCCATCCTTTGGAATTAGGTAACCATGGATACTTCAATGGCTAAACAGATGTGAGGCCCTGCTTCAGGAATGTGAAGTAGATTTACGATCAAGATATGCATTTTAGGAACCTAAAGATCTGGGATGTCTTTGTTTGCTTACTATAAAACTAAGAAGGGAGGTTTGCATGAACTGCGTCAATCTAATTGATAGGAAAATCATGTTTTTGCAAATGTGCTGAAGTGACGATTGCAATGCACAGTTTCAAGTCGCTGAGTGATCACCAGAATCCTGTCAATTGAATATGGAGCTGATAGATGAGGCTACACCTGGCATATTTGGTCTCTCTATGCAAAGATAAAATCATGATACAAAATATGACGTCGAAATTGAGCACTTTCGACTCTCCGAAGCAAAGATATAATCCATTTAGGGAATCTCATAATTTTCTGAAACTGAAAAGTTCAACCCTGTAGAAGGGTGCGCTGTGTGGGAGTAACTTAGGAGCTAATAAAAGGCAAATGCCAACTTTTGGGCGTCATCAGTACGTGGAGGCACAGATCACTGTAGGTGCTGTCCGTTTTTCTGGATAGCCTTCCTCCATAAACCTGAAGCCATTGCTGTGATGACAGGTCTAGTAAGTTTTCTTGGTTTATCCTTTTATTTTATGTAACTCTATATTCTGTATTGTTTTGTCCTCTTTGTAAAATCTTTTTATATATTTTTATAAACACTGCCTATTGTTCTTGATTAAATATAAAATTTAATAGTTCTGTTCCTTTAGTTCTGTAACCGTGCCTGGAAGCCATACGCTATCAGAACCAGGCGTTCAGTCATCCTGTATATAACCCGACTAATGGTGGCATCT
Organism: Phyllobates terribilis; assembly: GCF_046119375.1. Classification (NCBI taxonomy): domain Eukaryota; kingdom Metazoa; phylum Chordata; class Amphibia; order Anura; family Dendrobatidae; genus Phyllobates; species Phyllobates terribilis. Next base: position 193,186,642 of record NW_027362769.1, on the reverse strand, counting down.
AATAATCTTTTTTGGGTTATCGTGAAGTTAGCAGTGATCGTACGGGGGTATATACGTATGTTTCATGTGTTTGAATCTGGAGGTGTATATATCATACCCTCACTGTTAGTTTTCCAATAACTGGTCTGTTAATGCAAACAGTCTGCAACATCCTGTGTTAATCGTCGGCTGATCGTGTAATTGTCCGGACAATAGGGGGCAGCAGAGAACTGTTCGCTCAAGAGATCACAGCGAGTGGTTCTGCATGACCTTCCTGGGCTGCGATAATCCTGACAAATTGGTGGCAGTGGTGGGTTATTACAGAACATCAGTGGCTGGATTGAGCAATCTTTCCTGTGTGGCACCCCAGGGGTCTGGTTGCCACAGTAATAGGAATATTACGTCTGAGAGCAAGTGGGAGGTTTCTCTGGTCAGGAGCCCTAAGCATGCAACACCGCCCGCCCAGACCTGGGAGGGGAGGAATCTGCCCTTATAAACTGGGTCTGGGGCGGGATTAGTAGAGTCAGAGCCTGGAGACAGTTCCAGACACAGGGAAAGTGTCAGCAAGGAGCTCTGTAGGAGTAGTAGCTGAAGACCAGGGGCTGGAGCTGAGCAGAGCTCGCCCTGGCAGAAGAAACCAAGTACCGGACACCGGAGTCTGAGGCTGTGGGGACTGATATACACCCAGCAGCAGAAACCAGCCGACAGGGGATTCCAGGTCCTCTGGCCATAGAAGCCCGGAGGCTCAGTCACAAAGAAGGGACCAGCACCGCCATCCAGGAGCGGAGGCTAACAGAAGGCCCCAAGTCACCGGCCATACGGGTGAGCACCACACGGCATACTCAGGGACGTGGGCTACTTCTACCCGCTTACAGCAAGGTAGCCAGAAAGAGTGCAGATAGACGGGGAGGCCTACAACTCCACCTGGCCAGGGGAGCTCCTGCTTGCTCGCAGACTGACCAGGCCCCTTATGTTAGCCAGTACTCCCGGGAGGGTCTGCCTTAACATCACCAGTAAAGACCCTGAACTGCACTGCAAAGACTCTGAGTCGTTCCTGCTTCATCGCCGCACCAGCACTACTAGTGCTGGGACTCCCATGCACTATCACCCTCACCATCAACTACACTGCCCTGGGGCTCCACTCTTCCCGTGGGGAGTCACACTACCTCAGCTGCACACACCATCAGCCCCAGCGGTCCGCCTTGCAGCGGCGGTCCGCGCTGACCGCAATCCACGGGTGGCGTAGTCGGACAATTAACTTAAAACCCTCACAAAATACTGCCATCGGCCTGACCACCCTGAGCCACGGACCGGGTCGCCGCCACGGAGACTACAAACCCCAGCATCCCCCAGAGACCTGGTTCCGGGTAACCCACTCCACGTGTACGCGGGGCCCAGGGGGCGAGTCACCTGTCACTGAAAACTTGCACGGTTCTTGCGAGAATTCTTTGCAGAGTTTTAAGGAATTAGACTCAGACTATGTGCACACGATGCGTTTTTGATGCGTTTTCGTTGTGTTTTTTCCGCCGTGGAAACGCTGCAAAAACGCTTGTTAATAGGTCTGCCAGCTATAGCAATGCTAATCCTGATGTGCTGTGCACATGATGCGGAAATTTCCGCTCAGGATTAGCATTGCGGAAAAAAGCACAGCAGGACCATTATGCCCAGCGTTTCCGGAGCGTTTCCCGCCCATTGACTTTAATTGAAACGCAGCAAATCCGCAGATATAATATTTATACCTGCGGATTTGCTGCATTTTAACTAAAGCCAATGAGCGCGAAACGCTCTGGAAACGAGGTGCGGGTGATACCTGGGTCGGTAAAGGAAGACTACAACTCCTCTCATCCAACCGCCGCTCCTGCTTGTAACAGCGAGAGCGGCACTGCTGAGGGAGAAGTAGTTCTCCTCAGCAGGGCCTGGAACAACCAGCAATTAAAAAAAAATAAAAAATCCTTATACTCACCTGTCCGGCGCCCCCAGGTGTCCTCCTGGTCCCGGCGATCCTCTCCTCCTGGCTGTCAGCGGTATACTGCAGGGAGCGCGCTCGCTCCCTGCAGTATACTGTGCTTCCAGGACCTGTGATCACGTGAGCTGATGAACCCCAGTGACCTCCTGCAGCATGTACACTGACAGGAGTGATTTTACACTCCTGTCATTGTACATTGTTGTCTTCTACAGCAGTGACATCAGTGATTGCTGATGTCACTGCTGTAGAAGTGACCCAGATCGTCATGGGACACTCGGTGGTACGTGGACTGCATCTTGACTGCGGACAGGTGAGCGATGTGGTTGTTTGTTATTTTACGCTTTTTTCAGAAGATCGATGGCTTCGCGGACCCGTACAATAATTTTTGTTTTCTATTTCATTAAAATACTTTATTCTCGCCGTGTCTTTTATTAAAAAAGCGGGGACCATTATACTATGCGGTTAGTAATGGGGGTGTCTTATAGACGCCCTCAATTACTTACCTGGGCTTCATGTCAGCCGCCAATACAAGGCTGACGTGAACCCCAAACCCATTACCCCACTCGCCACTGCTACAGGGCAGTGGGAAGAGTGAAGCTAAGCGCCAGATTTGGCGCATCTTATGGATGTGCCATTTCTGGGACTGCTGAGGGGTGATATTAATAGCAGCGGAGGGGGCTAGTATCCATGTCCCCTTCCCTGGCTATTAATATCAGCCCGCAGTTGTCTGTTTAGGCTTTGCTGGTTAGATTTTATAGGGTGACCCCACGTAAATTTTTTCTGGGGTCCCCCTGTAATCTAGCCAGTAAAGGCTAAACAAACAGCTGTGGGCTGATATTAATAGCCAGGGAACATTTTTGGCTAATGGCCCCTTCTGCTGCTACTAATATCAGCCCCCAGCGGTCAGCTTCCCTCTGCTGGTTATAAAAATGCTGCGGGAGCCCACGCCATTTTTTTTACTTTTATTTTAGGCTCTATTCCCATGATCCGAACGTAGCAGCGCTTTGGGCGCCTATTTTTTGCTGCGTCCATATCGCTTCATTTTATTGAACGCAGGTAAATCCACATGTGTTCACTGAACCATGCGTATTTACCGCATTCTATACGTTCTAGTGGTCACATTTCTGTTGCGGACACCAGCGACTCCACAAGAGAATTTGACATACTGCGGTCCTGAAAGACGTGCCGCATGTCAGTGTCCGTGGGTGATTCGCAGCCTCTGATGCACGCATAGTGGACATGGGATTTCTAGAGATCCCATCCACTATGCTGTCACATCTGGACGCTGCGGGTTTGACGCTGTATAAACACAGCGTCAAACCTGCAGCGGCTCCTGATCGTGGCCACGTAACCAAACTCACCCGCAGCATGTCAATTTCTGTAGCGGACACGCTGGTCTCCGCTGCAGATTTGGACTGAATGAAGTGTCATTATATGAGGTGGATTCACATTTACCAACAACAATAGTGCGGCATTAGAACACAGCATTTTGGACTCAACAAAAATATGCTGCGTACAAAGCGCAGCTTGTTGCTGTTCGTGGGGACATAGCGGATAATAAACCAGCTGTGAGCTGTTAATAATGGCCAGGGACCATGTTTGCAAATGGCACCTTCCTAGGCTAAAAATAGCAGCTTACAGCCGCCGCATAAATTGCATGAATAGAAATGCTAATGAAAATTGGGTGAATGGGACTAACTGACACCCAGCTCTTTTGTTTGGTAATGAAAAGGTGTCAATCAGACCTTTTCATGATCAAACCTAATTAAAGTAAAGAGTTAAATAAATACAGACACAGTGCAAACACTTTATTTGAAATACAACAGACACATTCTTTAATCATTTAAATTAACCAATATACTCACCCTAGTTCTGACTGTAATCCAAGGGTTTAACCCCTTTCCGGCCCAAGGCACACTAATACGTATCTGTGCCCTGTGCCTTATGCACCAGATACGTATTAGTACACCCTGTCGATTTTGCCAGCACACAAGCTGTGCGGGCGCGATTGCTGCCGGGTGTCAGCTGGTTTTCACAGCTGACACCCGGTGCTATGTGCTGGGAGCGGTCCCACACCGCACCCAGTACATTAGCCACCAAAATGCTGCGATCAAGTAACAAGCCCAATGTAAGTCTATGGGAAACTCGAGCATTTTTCAGGCGGCTCCCCCCGGCGGTCTGAGGGCCTAAAAATTGCCCAAATCGATGGGAACAGTGCTCAAATGACATGGGAACAGCATGGGGAAGACCCCTGGAAGCATCTCTGACTCTTCGGTCACTGCTGTCACCAACATGGTCAGAGTATTACACCACTTTTATGGACTCACAATAAAACATACAAAAACAAATCCAAAATGGATTTTCCTGGGAAATATGTTAAGGAACATCCTTTCCAGGGTAATGACTTGTATATAAGGCAAAATAGATAACCAAAAACAAAAATACTCCTCCCCACCTTGGGATATGTTCACACGTAGCGTTTTTGATGCGTTTTTGCACTTTTGCATTGCTTTCAACCAAGACAAATGCATTCACCGGGAAATGTAATTTTAACATTTTACAACCTTATCTGGCCATGTGGTGTGTGACACATCATCAGACACATCCTGCTTCATTTATCATGGAGGGACTCTGAAAGTCACAAAGCCTATTTTTATAGGGCCATCAGGCGGCCCTTACTATTCTTAAAGGGCCATCAGCTGGCTATGCTTTGTTGTTCTCATTATTAACGAGTGGGTCTCCAATACTGTTATTGCGTATGCAGTGACTGCAAGGCACTCCAATACCCCTTGCATGATACGTAGATATGGTACATATGGTGGTGATATGGTGGTGGAGGATGAGGAGAAGGAGGAGGACAAGAGCAAATAGGAAAAATCAGGAAGCATATACTCATGTGTGGGTGTGAAGAGGTGCATGCGATAAGAGTGAGACCTGGCCAAAAAAAGACACTGGGTTTGAGTTTATGTTACGCTGCTATCATTCGGTGATGTTGAGAAGTCTGGCCCAATCCAGCCCTTGTTCATTTTTATAAGAGTCAGCCTGTCAGCATTTTCAGTTAACAGGCGGATGCGCTTATCAGTTATAATTCCACCAGCGGCGCTAAAACCCCGCTCTGATAAAACGCTGGCGGCAGGGCAGGACCTCCAAGGCATAGAGAGCCAGCTCATTCCACGTATCCAGCTTGGATACCCAATAATTATAAGGCACAGAGGAATCACGGAGGACGTTGGTATGGTCAGCAAGGTACTCTCTCACCATTTTCCGAAACTTTGCACTCCTTGTGAGAGTACCCCGCGCCTCAGGGCCTGTGCGATGGGAGGGTCTGAGAGTGTTCCCCTGCCTCTGCTGAATTGAAGTTGTGTCTCTCTCGCCTGTACTCCTTGGTTGTCCAACGAACTATGACCTCTGCCGCCAGTGATTTCAGATGGGAATTTTTTCACTAATTCCACAACAAGGGCCTTCTCTTAATGCCCCATTTTATTAAGCCTGTCCTGCAAAGGAATGAGACATAAAATTCTCCCTGTAGCGTGGGTCTAGAAGCATCACCAACCAGTAATGACTGTCACCCAAAATTTGGACAACGCGAGGGTCATGGGAAAGGCAGCGTAACATAAACTCAGCCATGTGTGCCAGACTGCAAAGAGGCAAGACTTCACCAAGAGGACAACTGACCATGCTCTCCTCCTCCTCCGCCTCCCTGTCCTCAGGCCATCCACGCTGAACAGACGGTATAGCAGTTGTGCAGGTTGTACCGTCTATAGCACAGGAAACTAGCTCCTGTTCTTCCTCCTCTTCTTCATTGTCACCCTATCTGCGTTGATATAAGATGAGGCTGGGCTGTGTATAATCACCCTGTATGGTTCCTTGCTCCATCTCATCGTGCTCCGCCTGCAATGCATCCTCTTTAATTGAGAGCAGAGAGCGTTTCAGATGACAGAGAAGCGGGATGGTGACATTAATTAAGGCGTCATCACCGCTCGCCATCTTGGTGGAGTCCTCAAAGTTTTGGAGGATGGTACATATGTCTGACATCCATGTCCACTCCTGAGGTCTTATGTGTGGAGTCTGACCTGAATACGATGGCCTTGTTAATGCTGGTAGTCAACAGCTGCTCTCTTCTTCTCACAAATCCTTCCCAACATCTGCAATATAGAGTTCCAATGCATGGGTACATCTCAGATCAGTCGGTGAGCTTGAAGCTGAAAACGCTGCTGAAGCACGGCAACAGCGGCGGAAACTGTAGCTGACTTTCTAAAATGGGCACACAGGTGGCGTACTTTGACAAGCAGATCCGGGTAGGTTTTGAGAAACCGCTGAACCATGAGGTTAAGCACATGGGCCAGGCATGGTACGTGTGTGAGCTTGCCTCGCCTTACAGCCGCCACCAGGTTCCGACCATTGTCACACACGACCATGCCTGGCTGTAGGTTCAGCGGTGTCAGCCACAGATTTGCCTGCTCTTTCAGAGCTGTCCATAACTGTTCAGCGTTGTGTGGTTTGTCACCTAAGCATATTAGCTGCAGCACAGCCTGTTGCCGCTTGGCCGAGGCAGTGCTGCAGTGCTTCCAGCTTGCGACTGATGTGGTCATTTTGGAGATGGATGCTAAAGAGGAGGAGGAGGTGCAGGAGCTGTAGAATGTGGCGGCAACCCTGATTGACCCAGGGCCCACAATCCTCGGCGTCATGAGGACGTGTTCCGTACCAAGGTCTGAATGGGTCCCGGCTTCCACTATGTTAACCCAATGTGCCGTCAGTGAGATGTACCATCCCTGCCCACAAGCACTTGTCCACGTGTCCGTGGTTAGGTGGACTTTCCCATTACCTGCATTGTTGAAGGCACGGCTAATGTTGTGGGACACGTGCTTGTGTAATGCGGGGACGGCACACCGGGAGAAATAGTGGCAGCTGGGGACCGAGTACGGAGGGATGGCCGCCGCCATCAGGTTGCGGAAAGCTTCCGTGTCCACAAGCCTAAAAGGCAACATTTCGAGCGCAAGCATTCGTGAAATGTGTGAATTTAGTAGTGTGGCCTGTGGGGCGTTAGCTGTGTATTTACACTTGCGTTCCAAGGGCTGGGGTATGGACAACTGAACGCTGCCCTCGGACAAGGACGTGGATGTGCTTGCTGATGGTGCTAGTTGAGAGTGTTCAACGACAGGTGCGGGGCAGGAGCCATCATCGCATGCGCCATGGACAGGGGATTGGCGTGCATGCACAGCAGCGGAGCAAGCAGTGGTGTCACCCACTGCCACTGTTGCTGGACCCTGGGGTTCGGCCAACTTAGTCGGGTGCTTTGCTGCCATGTGCCTGATCATGCTGGTGGTGGTCAGTCTGCTAGTTTTGCTACCCCAGCTGATGCTGGCCTGGCAGGTGGGGCCTTTTTGGGGTTATCGGCAAAAGTCTTTAAAAAACAACCAGACTCGGGAAGACCTAACAGTTGTACTGGCAACTTCCGCCGTGTTGGTGTTACTGGGAACGGTTGCCTGCCTTCTGTCTGCGGCCACCACACTGCTTCTTCCTGCCTGTTGTGGTGCTACGCCTCCCTCCCCCTGTGTGCTGCTGTCCTCGCTCTGCATGTCCTCCTGCCAGGTTGGGTCAGTGAATTCATCATCCACCACCTCGTCTTCCACTTCCGCACCCTGGTCCTCCTCCTGACTTTCTGGTAATTGTGTCTTATCATCGTCCACCTCTTGTGACAGTTTCCCACTGTCGCCTTTGTGTGACCGTGGCTGCTCAAATATTTGGGCATTGCTACATGCGATCTCCTCTTGCCCCGCTTCAAGTGGACCGGGCGAGAGGTCCGAATCTATAAATGGAAAAGTGAACAGCTCTTCAGAGTGTCCAAGTGTGGGATCAGTTGTCTCCGGGCACTCGGCATGGTGGGAGGAAGGAGGATCAGGGTGAGGAATATGCGGTCCAGACTCACAGCTACTGAGACTTGACCGTGTGGAAGACAGGGTGGTGGTGGTGGTGGTGGATAAGTGACTGGAAGCATTATCCGCTATCCAACCAACAGCCTTTTGACACTGCTCTGGGTTCAATAGTGGTGTGCTGCGGTCCCCTAGAAATCAGGAAGGTCGAGAGAGAAGATGTGGGTGTTTGTTGTGGCACAATTTCAGCTTGCCCACGGCCTCGGCCTCTGCATGCCCCATCACCATCACGTCCACTTCCCCGTCCCTTGCCACGCGCCTTGCCCATTTTAAGTGGAGGACAATATTTTACACGTTCACTACAAATGGCTGGGTGTGAACTGCAGTGATATGTGATCCATGTGACGGAAAGTGATACGTGGGTTACTATTTTTCACAGCGACCTGGTGTCAATAACTTCACTGACACAATGCAACAAAATTTAAATGGAGGCCAATATTTTCAACGTTCACTACAAATTTCTGGATTTCTAGCGCTGTACTAGGAAAGGACCTGACTGTATTCTGCAATGGCAACAAGCAAATGGCGCAGAAAAATGGTGTTCTGTGGATGGCTTTTTAAGCAAATAATCAGGATTAAGATAAAAAAATGATTATTCCTGGCTCCTGATACCTGGGGCTATTTCTAGAAATATCTGTAACAGCAGCAGCAGACAGGACTGGAATGGAGCCTCTTGCACTGTATGCATCTGCAGTCTGCCACATACACTGCCTGCCTGCCTATATACACTGCCTGCCTAACTCCTGCTGTCACCACTGAATAGATGCAGCTGAATTAGTCCTCAGAAGGACTGTTAGTTCAGTTGGATATATATATATTTGTGGAATACCTATGACTCACCCCCTGGGCCGTGGGGCACTCGGGACCAGGCTTCAGGGCAATGCTGGGAGTAGTAGAGGCGACCCGGTCCCGTGGCTCAGGGTGGTCAGACCAGTGGCAGCCTTTTATATGTTTTAGGTAATGTCCGACTACGCGGTCAGGGAGGACCGCCGCTGCAGGGCAGACCGCTGAGGCTGATGTTGGGGATGCAGCAGGGAATAGTACAACTCCCCACGGGAGGAGTGTAGCCTCAGGGCAGTGTAATAGGATGCTGGGGCTGATGGTGCAGGCGCCGCAGTAATCACACAGAGACCAATAATGCAGTCCAGGGTCTTTTACTGCAGATCCTATCACAGACCCACCAGGAGTACAGGGTAGGAATGGGCCTGGGTGTCTGAGGGCATTCGGGCGAGCTCCGCTGGTCAGGTTGAGTGGGTAGGCCTACCGTTCTCTCTCTGCTCTTGCTGACTATCTCCCCCTTTAGTGGTGTGATAGCCCACGTCCCTGAGCTTGCCGTGTACTACGCCTGTATGGCTTGCGACTCGGGCCTTAGGTACCTGTAGCTTCTCCGTGCCGTACCGGTCCCTCTGTGTGGCGGAGCCTCCAGGCTTCTTGGCCAAGGGACCTGAAATCCCTTGCGGGTTGGTTATCTGCTGCAGGGCTTGCAACCCTGACAGCCTCAGACCCCAGTGTCCGGTTGTGTGGTCTCTCTCTGCCAGGACCGGCTCTCGTCGTCTCTGTCCCTGGCTTTCTGTTCCTCCTTTGCCTCCTGGACTCCTCAGCTGCGGCTGACCTGTCCCTCTCTTCTGGGAACCCTTCTGGATGCTTCAGAAGTGGGTCCTGGTCTCTCTAACCCTGCCCTCAGTACCAGTTTTTATACGGGCAGCCTGCTCCCCCTACTGGCCTGGGACATTAGGTGCTGCATGCAAATGGTCCATGACCAGAGAACCTCCCTCCTGCTCTCAGACACAGCCTTACAAGTTTGTGGCATCCAGGCCTGGGGTGACACATTCCCCCCTAGGAAAGCTTAGTACTCCGGGACTAAACAAGAAACACGATACAGGGTATAAATTATAACATAAACATAACAGAGAAGAAAACAACAAACAACACCACATATTGAGTTCTTTAGGTCACAGTATGGCCTGTGACCGGGTGTCCATTTCACCCAATAAGGCGAAGTCTCAACCGGTGCGGGGACCTGTCCAAAGCAAACCCCAAACGTTGGCCCTGGGCTTGGCTGCAAGGCGAAGCAAACTACTTTGGACCACTCGGGACCACGCCAGACAGGTTTTAATTCCTTGGCTGTCTTCGCAAAAGGCACAAAGTGCAACTATTTACAACGTAGTTCCGGTTATCCAAAGTTCATAACCTGTCAGTCCATATATCTAGAAAAACTGGAGAAAACACTATTAGTTACAGGTAACAAACATATTAAATATATACATGGTACATTTAGATCTTGTACCTATATCCTCCAGCAAGCTGGTGTTTGACCCCTAGTGCTCCTGGTTGACCTCCTTAACCCACTGTCTGGTGGTGGACCAACCTGGCTTTCCCCACTATCATTGAGGGTATAGCTACTAGCTGGGTGTACAGGCAGGGCAGGCAGCTGTCTGCGGGTCCTTTGGCTTACCGCAGGCATGGCAGGCTCACTGTCAGCAGAGGGATGACTCTCCTGAGCTGCTGGCGTGGGTTCTTCCGCCTCTGGGGCCGCTTGCTCTTCTTGTTCTTCCTGTCCTCCTGTAGACTCCTGCTGGGTAGGCTGAAGGAAGTGTAGGACGGGTACCACTTTTGCGCCATTTATCTGAGTCCAGGTCCGGGGGAACTCTCCGAGAACTGAGCTGATCATCTCTTTCTTGTCCTCTGCGGGTTCAAGGTAATCTTGATCTTCACTTGGACTCTGTAGTGGCTCAGGGCACCGTTTTAGGTGGTCTCTGGAGACAGTGCTAGTGGTTTCTCCTCCATCATTGGTAATCACACATACCTTCGGGTTGTCGTGGTCGGACTGCAGTACTGTGTACGGGTCTCTCTCCCACTGGTCATCCAGCTTGTGTAACCTTCTCTTCCACTTCAGGACCTGCTCACCGGGTTCCAGGGGACCAGCAGGGGCGTGTTGGTTGAAGAGCCTCTCTTGCTATTCTCTCGCTTGAGCCAGACTCCTCTCCACACTCTCCTGTACCTTCTTGTACTGTAGCCGCCGTTCCGTATCCCAATCCACGTCTGGGGAGGTGTCCTCAGGTGTCAGGACTCCCATTTCCAGGTCGATCGGCAGCTTACCTGGTCTTGCTCGCATCAGGTAAGCCGGGGTGCAATTTGTAGCATTCACCGGGATATGGTTGTACAAGTCAATCAGGTCTGGCAGCTTCTCCGGCCACAGGCTGCGTTCTTCCAGGGGTAACGTCTTGAGGAGATCAATGACGATATTGTTCATCTTCTTGGGTCCTGGTCTCTCTAACCCTGCCCTCAGTACCAGTTTTTATACGGGCAGCCTGCTCCCCCTACTGGCCTGGGACATTAGGTGCTGCATGCAAATGGTCCATGACCAGAGAACCTCCCTCCTGCTCTCAGACACAGCCTTACAAGTTTGTGGCATCCAGGCCTGGGGTGACACATTCCCCCCTAGGAAAGCTTAGTACTCCGGGACTAAACAAGAAACACGATACAGGGTATAAATTATAACATAAACATAACAGAGAAGAAAACAACAAACAACACCACATATTGAGTTCTTTAGGTCACAGTATGGCCTGTGACCGGGTGTCCATTTCACCCAATAAGGCGAAGTCTCAACCGGTGCGGGGACCTGTCCAAAGCAAACCCCAAACGTTGGCCCTGGGCTTGGCTGCAAGGCGAAGCAAACTACTTTGGACCACTCGGGACCACGCCAGACAGGTTTTAATTCCTTGGCTGTCTTCGCAAAAGGCACAAAGTGCAACAGCCCGTTGGTTTGCGGGTGGTAAGGCGTTGTCCGAATCTTCCTACAGCCGTAGAGGTTGCAGAACTCCTGGAATACTTCAGCCTCAAACGCTGGACCTTGATCTGTCAAGACCTGTTCCGGATACCCATGTGGACGGCAGAAGTGTTGCTGGAAGGCTCTGGCCGCTGTTTGGGCTGTCAGGTCTTTAACAGAAACCACTACCAGGAACCGGGAGTAATGGTCCACAATTGTCAGGGCATAGACATAGCCCGACCGGCTTGGAGCCAATTTCACATGGTCCAGAGCTACCAGCTCAAGAGGCTGCCTGGTGACGATGGGCCTCAAGGGTGTCTGGTACGGTCCTTCCTTCTGAGGTGACATGGGCCGCAGTCCCTGCTCCACTTCTCGATGGCCCTTCTCATGCCGACCCAGTAGAACCGCTCTCTCAGTAGGAACTCCAGTTTCTTCCACCCGAAGTGTCCCGCTCTGTCATGGTAGGCCTCCAGGACCATTGCTGCATCTCGCCTTGAGACCACTATCTGCCAGGTCAGCTAGTGCGTCCGGTGGTTGACAAGCCTTCTGCACAGCTTACCCTCATAGAGGAATAGCCTGCTTTTCTCCTTCCATATCTGCTTGGCTTCCTCTGGAGCTTCCGGGCCAGGGCTAGCGTCTTCCTGGGTTAACATGTCTTTCACCAGGCGTATTGCAGGGTCGCTATCTTGCGTTTCAGCCCAGCCGTGGTGGGGTAAGGGGTTGAACATGACGGTGGTTAAGTCCTTGTCTCTTACCCGGTGAGAATGCTGAGTGGCCCCATACCGGTGGAACGCAGGGAGCTCTATTTCCTCCAGCTCTTCTGAGTCGTCTTTTCCTTCAGGTAGGTGGGGCATTCTTGATAGGGCGTCTGCGTTGGCGTTGGTTCTGCCTGCCCGGTATTTGATTGTGAAGTCATAATTGGATAGCCGGGCCATCCACCGCTGTTCTAGGGCACCTAGTCTTGCATTGTCCAGATGTGTCAACGGGTTGTTGTCCGTGAACACGGTGAACTTTGCGGAGGCCAGGTAATGCTTAAACCGTTCTGTGACGGCCCATACCACTGCCAAGAATTCTAGCTTGAAGGAGCTGTAATTCTCCGGGTTTCTCTCAGTGGGCCTCAGCTTCCGGCTGGCGTACGCGATCACCCTTTCTCTGCCCTGTTGGTTTTGTGACAGTACGGCTTCCAGCCCCACATTACTGGCATCTGTGTGGAGGATAAAAGGCTGGCCATAATCGGGGTAGGCCAGGATCTCATCCCCCGTGAGGGCCAACTTCAACTGGCGGAAGGACTCCTCTTCCGGCTTGTCCCACTGGAAGGGTCGCTTGTGACTTCTGGATTTAGATTGCTGTATCAGGAGGTCCTGCATAGGGGCTGCCATCTTAGTGAACCCGGGGATGAACCTTCGGTAGTAGCCTACCAACCCGAGGAATTGCCTCACTTCCTTGATGTTAGAGGGGCTTGGCCAGCTCTTGATGGCTGTAACTTTGTCGGGGTCGGGGGCTACTCTCTCTGCACTCACCACATGTCCTAGGTATTGGACCTTCGGTTTTAACAGGTGGCACTTTGAAGGCTTCACTCTCAGGCCGTAGCCTGCCAGGGCTTCGAACACCTCGGCCAGGTGCTTTAGATGGTCCTCGTAGGTCTTCGAATAGACGATCACGTCGTCCAGGTAAAGTAGGACCGTCTCAAAGTTTCGGTGCCCTAGACAGTATTCCATCACCCTCTGGAAGGTCCCTGGTGCGTTGCAGAGGCCGAAGGGCATACAGTTGAACTCGCTCAGTCCCATCGGGGTGGTGAAGGTGGTCTTCTCCTTGTCAGCCTCTGCCACAGGAACCTGCCAGTACCCGTTAGTAAGGTCCAAAGTAGAGAAGAAATTAGCTGATTTTAGAGCTGCTAAAGACTCCTCTATCCTAGGTAACGGGTACGCGTCTCTATGGGTGATACGGTTGATTTGTCTATAGTCCACGCACATTCTCATGGTGCCGTCTTTCTTTTTTACCAGAACCAAGGGGGCTGCCCAGGGGCTACAGCTATCTCTAATGACCCCGGCTTCTTTCATTTCTCTCAGCATGCCCTTGGCGTTCTGATAATGTGCAGGGGGTACAGGCCTGTGTCTCTCTTTTATTGGTGGGTGGCTCCCTGTGGGGATGTGGTGTTCTACTCCCTTTACCCGGCTGAAGTCTAGCGGGTGCTTACTAAAGATTCTCTCGTACTCCTGAACCACCCGGTAGACTCCTTGTTTTTGGTGCAGGGGAGTGGAGTCAGCACCCACATGGAGTTTCTGGCACCAGTCCTCCTTGTGCTTCTGGGAGCCATTACCCTCCTCCTGTGGAGATGGAGGCAACGGTTCCACGGCCCTGATAGCTTTGTGCTCAACAGCAAACAGTTTGGCAAGTGTAGCGTACCTGGGTAGGTGTACCTCCCTCTCCCCAATGTTGAGAATGCGAACGGGCACCCTCCTATGACGGACATCAACCACCCCCCGGGCTGTCAAAATGGTGGGCCTGCTGTCTGAGTACACGGGTTCTACCATGGCTTGGTAGTCTCTGCTTCTCAACCCGATTGCAGTCCGACACCAGATCATCATTTCACTTTTGGGAGGCATGGAAATGGGGAACGGGTCACTCATTCTTACGCTACCGATCTCACCACCAGACAGTTCTACCTGCGGCCGTCTCATCAGGGCTCTTATCTCTTTCTGGAGGACCCTCTGTTGGCTGTAACTAGCATTCATCGCCACCTGCTGTAAAATCATAATTACTTCTGAAAGACAGTTTTCAATTACATTAGTACCCACAGTTATTTTAGGGTGACTTTCACGACGGTCAATGTCCACAATGATCACTCCCTGTGCCGGCAGTTCCACCTTACCAATCTTGATGGTCATCTCTCTGAACCCCACCTGCGGCACGGGCTGGCCATTGCTGGCAATGATGCTTAAGTCATCGTCTGGGTAGCGGGTTATGTCAGCGTCACTCCAGTACCGCTTGAAAAGTACGTAGGGGATGGTAGTCACTTGAGACCCGGTGTCCAGCAGTGCACTCATGGTTATACCGTCCAGCACTACGGGTAAGACCGAGCATCCCCCCACGTACTTATCACGACAATTAGACGGGCCTGATGACCTTATGCCTGGGGGTTGGCCCTCTGCCCCAGGTCGGACCCATTTAAAGTACAGTACCTTGCTATGTGTCCTGGCTTACTGCAAAGGCGGCAAATCGGCTGTCTATCCTCAGTGTAGCGGTCGGCGGGCCTCCCTCTGAACGGCGGGATCCTCCTTTGTCAACGCCACGGCACATCCTCCGGACTGGAAGCCAGCTCGATTGGTCTTGACGGTTCCACCTGCAACGACTGTACGGTCCTGGTCAGTGCAGCCACACTCTTTGCTAGCTCTTGGACCTGATGGTGCAGGTCTGCAGGCTGGGATGGATTTAGGGCGTGTGCATCAGACCCCACAAGGTCTGCGGGGTAGAGCGCTGCCCCCTGGTGGTAAGTGATGGCAGGGCGCCGGGAAGCTACAGCGCCACCTGGTGTGGGTTCTCTGAGCTCCCGGGATGGCCCGATCCTTGAACTGTGCAAAAGTCAAATCGGGTTTCTGTAGGGCCATGAGGCGCAGCTGGTTTCTGTGGGCGCTGGACAGCAGACCTTCTATGAACTGGTCAGTCAACAGTTTATCGGTGTCCTGCACACTACCAGGGTCAGCTTGTTTGATAGCTCTCAGGGCTTCTTGCAGGTTCAAGGCATAGTCTCTGATACTATCCTGGGCCCGCTGCTTACAGCCATAGAACCGCATTTTTATTTCTGCTGAGGTACGGGTATCAAAGGTACTCCGGAGCCGGGTCAGAATGTCCTTTACTGTCCTTCTCTCCTCATCTGACCATGATTTCACTACCCGCTGGGCTGCACCGGTTAGCTGCCCCGTCAGAATGCTCACTTTCTGTTCTTCTGTCAGGGGGATAAACTTTAAATAAACTGTACAGTCTTTCCTTAAAGTCAGTTAAGGTCTGGGATTCTCCTGAGTATTGGGGCAGCCAGGCTGCTCAGGGGATGTAGGGCATGGAGAACGGCATCATCGCTGCTGCAGCCCCGCCGGTTGTAGAAGGCCCCTCCGCGTCCGACATCTTCCTCCCCCCTAGTTAAGCGTGACCTACCTTCCGACGATCCTCTTCTGTAGGCCGCGGCTCCGCTGCTGCTGCTCCGGACGAGGACCTTGCGTCGCGTCCTGATGACGTCAGCGTCGCTCTCTCTCCCTTCCAGGACCTTGCGCAGCGTCGGTGCGTAGGGCGGGGCTTCAAGTCTCGCGCGCTTTGGACGTCCACGCCCCTCTTCTTCCCGCGCGGCGTCCTGAACATGGCGTCCGATGGCGCGAAAACGGCTGTAGATGGCGGGAAAACGGCTGAAGATGGCGGGAAACTGCTGAAGATGGCGGGAGACAGCTGAAAACAGCTCCGGATGGCGGGAAACTTCTTTTTAAGGTATGTGTACAGTCTTTTTCAGGCACGCAATACCCGTTTGTGGCGGGTTGGTCACAATCCTGCCGACTACGCCAAAGCTGACTCGCCCCCTGGGCCGTGGGGCACTCGGGACCGGGCTTCAGGGCAATGCTGGGAGTAGTAGTGGCGACCCGATCCCATGGCTCAGGGTGGTCAGACCGGTGGCAACCTTTTATATATTTTAGGTAATGTCCGACTACGCCACCCATGGATTGCGGTCAGGGAGGACCGCCGCTGCAAGGCAGACCGCTGAGACTGGTGTTGGGGATGCAGCAGGGAATAGTACGACTCCCCACGGGAGGAGTGTAGCCTCAGGGCAGTGTAATAGGATGCTGGGGGTGATGGTGCAGGCGCAGCAGTAACCACACAGAGTCCAATAATGCAGTCCAGGGTCTTTTACTGCAGATATTATCACAGACCCACCAGGAGTACAGGGTAGGAATGGGCCTGGGTGTCTGAGAGCATTCGGGCGAGCTCCACTGGTCAGGGTGAGTGGGTAGGCCTACCGTTCCCTCTCTGCCCTTGCTGACTATCTCCCCCTCTTCGTGGTGTGATAGCCCACGTCCCTGAGCTGGCCGTGTACTACGCCTGTATGGCTTGCGACTCGGGCCTTAGGTACCTGTAGCTTCTCCGTGCTGTACCGGTCCCTCTGTGTGGCGGAGCCTCCAGGCTTCTTAGGCCAAGGGACCTGAAATCCCTTGCGGGTAGATGATCTGCTGCAGGGCTTGCAACCCTGACAGCCTCGGACCCCAGTGTCCGGTTGTGTGGTCTCTCTCTGCCAGGACCGGCTCTCGTCGTCTCTGTCCCTGGCTTTCTGTTCCTCCTTTGCCTCCTGGACTCCTCAGCTGCGGCTGACCTGTCCCTCTGGTCTCTCTAACCCTGCCCTCAGTACTAGTTTTTATAGGGGCGGCCTGCTCCCCCTACTGGCCTGGGATAGGAGGTACTGCATGTTAATGGTCCATGACCAGAGAACCTCCCTCCTGCTCTCAGACACAGCCTTAGAAGTTTGTGGCATCCAGGCCTGGGGTGACACACCTACACTAACTAATAAACAAGTGAATCTCTCCCTGACGCAGCAACACCTCTCCCTACACTGTCTGATCCGGAGTGACTGTGACGAGCATGGCGGCGCCAGGTCTGATATACACCTGATGACGCTGTGCGGCCAGCCAATCACTGTAATGCCACAACCAACATGGCTGCAGCATTACAGTGACTGGCTGGCAATCCCTGCATGTTCATTGGCTCTGTAAAGAGCGCCAAACATGCAGGGAGGAGACCCGAGCACTCGCCGAGCACCGAGCAGTAGCGAGCATGCTCGGTCATCACTAATAGTAATGTCTCTCATCCTTGTCCCTTTCTTATTGTAATGCCCCATCTTTATACCATCTTATAGTAATCTTACCATCTTGGTCTCATCTTATATAACAAAAAGAGGACAAGCCGAACTAAAGGTGCCAAAGATTACATCAAAGAAACCTGTCAGTAATATTAATGAATAAATTACCTTTATTGCGAAGTGGTGCTACAGAAAACAGAAAAAGTGCACCCGCAGGACACAATGACTGATTCATACGAGAATAAGCATGATAAAAGACAAAATGAGCAGACAAGATGTCACATGTAATGAACTCCCTAAGATACACGTAGTATACAGGTAGTGGGATCTGAGCAGAAAGGTCCATGTACTATATATCAACCCCAAAAAGTATGCGTAGGAAAGAATAACCGGAGGCGCTACACTACCTGTCTACAACATAGTGTATCAAGGACAGTATATAATGAAATTACAAGTGTATACAGTAGCTATGTTGACAATAGTGAATATGAGAGTAATCCTCTATTAGGCCCCCCCAGGTCGCTGGTCCCCATCGCTAATCCTCTGCCCCTCAGGTTCCTGGTCCACATTGCTCACCTTCTGCCCTCCAGGTCCCTGGTCCCCATTGCTCATCCTCTCCCCTCCAGGTCCCGATCCCCATTGCTTATCCTCTGCCCCTCAGGTCCCTGGTTCACATTGCTCATCCCCTGCCCCCAGGTCCCGATTGCTCATCCTCTGCCCCCAGGTCCCCGGTCCCCATTGCTCATCCTCTGCCCCTCAGGTCTTTGGTCCCCATTGCTCATCCTCTGCCCTACAGGTCCCTGGCCCATATTTCTCATCCTCTGCCCCTCAGGTCCCTGATCCCTATTATTCATCATCTGTCCCTCGGATCCCTGGTCCCCATTGCTAATCCTCTGCCCCCCACGTCCCCGGTCCCCATTGTTCATCCCCTGCCCTCCACGTCCCTGGTTCCCATTGCTAATTCTCTGTCCCCCAGGTCCCTGGTTCCCATTGCTCATCCTCTGCCACTCAGGTCTCTGGGGCCCATTGCTCATCCTCTGCCCCTCAGATCCCTGGTCCATATTACTCATCCTCTGCCCTCCAGGTCCCTTGCTCCCATTGCTCATCCTCCGCCCCTCAGGTTCCTGGTCCCCATTGCTCATCCTCTGCCCCTCAGGTCCCTGATCCCCATTGCTCACCCTCTGCCCCTCCGGTCCATGGTCCACATTGCTCATCCTCTGCCCTCCAGGTCTCTTGTTCCCATTGCTCATCCTCTGCTCCTCAGGACCCTGGTCCACATTGCTCATCCTCTGCCCTCCAGGTCCCTTGTTTCCATTGCTCATCTCCTGCCCTCCAGGTCCCTTGTTCCCCTTGCTAATCCTCTGTCCCCCAGGTTCCTGGTTCCTATTGCTCATCCTCTGCCCCTCAGGTTCTTGGTCCCCATTGCTCATCCTCTGCCCAACAGGTCCCTGATCCCCATTGCTCATCCTCTGCCCCTCAGGTCCCTGGTCCCCATTGCTTATCCTCTGCCTCTCAGGTCCCTGGTCCACATTGCTCATCCTCAGCCCTCTAGGTCCCTGGTCCACATTGCTCACCCTCTGCCCTCCAGGTCCCTGGTCCACATTGCTCATCCTTTGCCCTCCAGGTCCCTAGTCCACATTGCTCATCGTCTGCAGTCCAGGTCCCTATTGCTCATCCTCTGCCCTCCAGGTCCCTGGTCCACATTGCTCACCTTCTGCCCTCCAGGTCCCTGGTCCACATTGCTCACCCTCTGCCCTCCAGGTCCCTGGTCCACATTGCTCACCCTCAACCCTCCAGGTCTCTGGTCCACATTGCTCACCCTCTGCCCTCCAGATCCCTTGTCCACATTGCTCATCCTCTGCACTCCAGGTCCCTGGTACCCATTGCTTATCCTCTGCCCCTCAGGTCCCTTGTCCACATTGCTCATCCTCTCCCCTCCAGTTCCCTGGTCCACATTGCGCATCCTCTCCCCTTCAGGTCCCTGGTCCACACTGCTCACCCTCTGCCCTCCAGGTCCCCGGTCCACATTGCTCATCCTCTGCCCTCCAAGTCCCTGGTCCACATTGCTCATCTTCTGACCTCCAGGTCCCTGGTCCCCATTGCTCATCCTCTGCCCCTCAGGTCCCAGGTCCTCATTGTTCACCCCCTGCCCTCCTGGTCCCTGGTTCACATTGCTAATCCTCCGCCCTCCAGGTCCGTGGTCCACATTGCTCATCCTCTGCCCTCCAGGTCCTTGGTCCACATTGCTCACCCTCTGCCCTCCATGATCCTGGTCCACATTGCTCATCCTCTGCCCTCCTGGTCCCTGGTCCACATTGCTCATCCTCTGCCCTCCAGGTCCCTGGTCCACATTGCGCATCCTCTCCCCTCCAGGTCCCTGGTCCACATTGATCACCCTCTGCCCTCCAGGTCCCTGGTCCACATTGCTCATCCTCTGCCCTCCAGGTCCCTGGTCCCTATTGCTCATCTTCTGCCCCTCAGGTCCCTGGTCCATATTGCTCATCCTTTGCCCTCCAGGTCCCTGGTCCACATTGCTCACCTTCTGCCCTCCAGGTCCCTGGTCCACATTGCTCACCTTCTGCCCTCCAGGTTCCTGGTCCACATTGCTCACCCTCTGCCCTCCAGGTCCCTGGTCCACATTGCTCATCCTCTGCCCTCCAGGTACCTAGTCCACATTGCTCATCGTCTGCAGTCCAGATCCCTATTGCTCATCCGCTGCCCTCCAGGTCCCTGGTCCACATTGCTCATCCTCTGCCCCTCAGGTCCCTGGTCCACATTGCTCATCCTCTCCCTTCCAGGTCCCTGGTCCACATTGCTCATCCTCTCCCCTCCAGGTCCCTGGTCCACATTTCTCATTCTCTCCCCTCCAGGTCCCTGGTCCCCATTGCTCATCCTCTGCACCTCAGGTTCCTGGTCCACATTGCTCACCCTCTGCCCTCCAGGTCCCTGGTCCACATTGCTCACCCTCTGCCCTCAAGTCCCCGGTAAACATTTCTCATCCTCTGCCCTCCAGGTCCCTGGTCCACATTGCTCATCCTCTGCCCTCCTGGTCCCTAGTCCACATTGCTCACCCTCTGCCCTCCAGATCCCTTGTCCACATTGCTCATCCTCTGCACTCCAGGTCCCTGGTACCCATTGCTTATCCTCTGCCCCTCAGGTCCCTTGTCCACATTGCTCATCCTCTCCCCTCCAGTTCCCTAGTCCACATTGCGCATCCTCTCCCCTTCAGGTCCCTGGTCCACACTGCTCACCCTCTGCCCTCCAGGTCCCCGGTCCACATTGCTCATCCTCTGCCCTCCAAGTCCCTGGTCCACATTGCTCATCTTCTGACCTCCAGGTCCCTGGTCCCCATTGCTCATCCTCTGCCCCTCAGGTCCCAGGTCCTCATTGTTCACCCCCTGCCCTCCTGGTCCCTGGTTCACATTGCTAATCCTCCGCCCTCCAGGTCCGTGGTCCACATTGCTCATCCTCTGCCCTCCAGGTCCTTGGTCCACATTGCTCACCCTCTGCCCTCCATGATCCTGGTCCACATTGCTCATCCTCTGCCCTCCTGGTCCCTGGTCCACATTGCTCATCCTCTGCCCTCCAGGTCCCTGGTCCACATTGCGCATCCTCTCCCCTCCAGCTCCCTGGTCCACATTGATCACCCTCTGCCCTCCAGGTCCCTGGTCCACATTGCTCATCCTCTGCCCTCCAGGTCCCTGGTCCCTATTGCTCATCTTCTGCCCCTCAGGTCCCTGGTCCATATTGCTCATCCTTTGCCCTCCAGGTCCCTGGTCCACATTGCTCACCTTCTGCCCTCCAGGTCCCTGGTCCACATTGCTCACCTTCTGCCCTCCAGGTTCCTGGTCCACATTGCTCACCCTCTGCCCTCCAGGTCCCTGGTCCACATTGCTCATCCTCTGCCCTCCAGGTCCCTAGTCCACATTGCTCATCGTCTGCAGTCCAGGTCCCTATTGCTCATCCGCTGCCCTCCAGGTCCCTGGTCCACATTGCTCATCCTCTGCCCCTCAGGTCCCTGGTCCACATTGCTCATCCTCTCCCTTCCAGGTCCCTGGTCCACATTGCTCATCCTCTCCCCTCCAGGTCCCTGGTCCACATTTCTCATTCTCTCCCCTCCAGGTCCCTGGTCCCCATTGCTCATCCTCTGCACCTCAGGTTCCTGGTCCACATTGCTCACCCTCTGCCCTCCAGGTCCCTGGTCCACATTGCTCACCCTCTGCCCTCAAGTCCCCGGTAAACATTTCTCATCCTCTGCCCTCCAGGTCCCTGGTCCACATTGCTCATCCTCTGCCCTCCTGGTCCCTAGTCCTCATTGCTCACCCTCTGCCCTCCAGGTCCCTGGTCCCCATCGCTCATCCTCTGCCCCTCAAGTCCCTGGTTCACATTGTTCATCCTCTCCTCTCCAGGTCCCGGGTCCACATTGCTCATCCTCTGCACTTCAGGTTCCTGGTTCACATTGCTCACCCCCTGCCCTACAGGTCCCTGGTCCACATTGCTCATCCTCTGCCCTCCAGGTCCCTGGTCCACATTGTTCATCCTCTGCCCTCTAGGTCCCTGGTCCTCATCGCTCATCCTCTGCCCCTCAGGTCCCTGGTCCCCATTGCTTATCCTCTGCCCCTCAGGTCCCTGGTCCACATTGCTCATCCTCTGCCCTCTAGGTCCCTGGTCCATATTGCTCACCCTCTGCCCTCCAGGTCCCTGGTCCACATTTCTCATCCTCTCCCCTCGAGGTCCCTGGTCCCCATTGCTCATCCTCTGCACCTCAGGTTCCTGGTCCACATTGCTGACCCTCTGCCCTCCATGTCCCTGGTCCACATTGCTCATCCTCTGCCCTCCAGGTCCCTGGTCCACATTGCTCATCCTCTGCCCTCCAGGTCCCTGGTCCACATTGCTCATCCTCTGCCCTCCAGGTCCCTGGTCCCCATCGCTCATCCTCTGCCCCTCAAGTCCCTGGTCCACATTGCGCATCCTCTCCCCTCCAGGTCCCTGGTCCACATTGCTCACCCTCTGCCCTCCAGGTCCCTGGTCCACATTGCTCATCCTCTGCCCTCCAGGTCCCTGGTCCCTATTGCTCATCTTCTGCCCCTCAGGTCCCTGGTCCATATTGCTCATCCTCTGCCCTCCAGGTCCCTGGTCCACATTGCTCACCTTCTGCCCTCCAGGTCCCTGGTCCACATTGCTCACCTTCTGCCCTCCAGGTTCCTGGTCCACATTGCTCACCCTCTGCCCTCCAGGTCCCTCGTCCACATTGCTCATCCTCTGCCCTCCAGGTCCCTAGTCCACATTGCTCATCGTCTGCAGTCCAGGTCCCTATTGCTCATCCGCTGCCCTCCAGGTCCCTGGTCCACATTGCTCATCCTCTGCCCCTCAGGTCCCTGGTCCACATTGCTCATCCTCTCCCTTCCAGGTCCCTGGTCCACATTGCTCATCCTCTCCCCTCCAGGTCCCTGGTCCACATTTCTCATTCTCTCCCCTCCAGGTCCCTGGTCCCCATTGCTCATCCTCTGCACCTCAGGTTCCTGGTCCACATTGCTCACCCTCTGCCCTCCAGGTCCCTGGTCCACATTGCTCACCCTCTGCCCTCAAGTCCCCGGTAAACATTTCTCATTCTCTGCCCTCCAGGTCCCTGGTCCACATTGCTCATCCTCTGCCCTCCTGGTCCCTGGTCCACATTGCTCACCCTCTGCCCTCCAGGTCCCTGGTCCCCATCGCTCATCCTCTGCCCCTCAAGTCCCTGGTTCACATTGTTCATTCTCTCCCCTCCAGGTCCCGGGTCCACATTGCTCATCCTCTGCACTTCAGGTTCCTGGTTCACATTGCTCACCCCCTGCCCTCCAGGTCCCTGGTCCACATTGCTCATCCTCTGCCCTCCTGGTCCCTGGTCCACATTGCTCACCCTCTGACCTCCAGGTCCCTGGTCCACATTGCTCATCCTCTGCCCTCTAGGTCCCTGGTCCACATTGCTCACCCTCTGCCCTCCAGGTCCCTGGTCCCCATTGCTCATCCTCTCCCCTCCAGATCCCTGGTCCACATTGCTCATCCTCTGCACTTCAGGTTCCTGGTTCACATAGCTCATCCTCTGCCCTCCAGGTCCCTGGTCCCCATTGCTCATCCTCTCCCCTCCAGATCCCTGGTCCACATTGCTCATCCTCTGCACTTCAGGTTCCTGGTTCACATAGCTCATCCTCTGCCCTCCCGGTCCCTCGTCCACATTGCTCATCCTCTTCACTCCAGGTCCCTGGTCCACATCGCTCATCCTCTTCCCTCCAGTTCCCTGGTCCACATTGCTCAACCTCTGCCCTCCAGGTCCCTGGTCCACATTGCTCATCCTCTGCCCTCCAGGTCCCTGGTCCACATTGCTCATCCTCTGCCCTCCAGATCCCTGGTCCACATTGCTCATCCTCTGCCCTCCAGGTCCCTGGTCCACATTGCTCATCCTCTGCCCTCCAGGTCCCTGGTCCCCATTGCTCATCCTCTGCCCTCCAGGTCCCTGGTCCACATTGCTCATCCTCTGCCCTCCAGCTCCCTGGTCCACATTGCTCATCCTCTGCCCTCCAGGTCCCTGGTCCACATTGCTCATCCTCTGCCCTCCAGGTCCCTGGTCCACATTGCTCATCCTCTGCCCTCCAGGTCCCTGGTCCACATTGCTCACCCTCTGCCCTCCAGGTCCCTGGTCCACATTGCTCATCCTCTGCCCTCCAGGTCCCTGGTCCACATTGCTCATCCTCTGCCCTCCAGGTCCCTGGTCCTCCTTGCTCATCCTCTGCCCTCCAGGTCCCTGGTCCCCATTGCTCATCCTCTGCCCTCCAGGTCACTGGTCCACATTGCTCATCCTCTGCCCTCCAGGTCCCTGGTCCACATTGCTCATCCTCTTCCCTCCAGGTCCCTGGTCCACATTGCTCATCCTCTGCCCTCCAGGTCCCTGGTCCTGCTTGCTCACCCTCTGCCCTCCAGGTCCCTGGTCCCCATTATTCATCCTCTGCCCCCAGTATCCCCGGTCCCCTCCCCGGTATGCTCTTCTGGGCTGTGCCGCCGTTGCTCATCCTCTGCCCTCCATGTCCCTGGTCCACATTGCTCATCCTCTGCCCTCCAGGTCCCTGGTCCTCCTTGCTCATCCTCTGCCCTCCAGGTCCCTGGTCCCCATTGCTCATCCTCTGCCCTCCAGGTCCCTGGTCCTCCTTGCTCATCCTCTGCCCTCCAGGTCCCTGGTCCCCATTGCTCATCCTCTGCCCTCCTGGTCCCTGGTCCACATTGCTCATCCTCTGCCCTCCAGGTCCCGGGTCCACATTGCTCATCCTCTTCCCTCCAGGTCCCTGGTCCACATTGCTCACCCTGTACCCTCCAGGTCCCTGGTCCACATTGCTCACCCTCTGCCCTCCAGGTCCCTGGTCCCTATTGTTCATTTTCTGCCCCTCAGGTCCCTGGTCCATATTGCTCATCCTCTGCCCTCCAGGTCCCTGGTCCACATTGCTCACCTTCTGCCCTCCAGGTCCCTGGTCCACATTGCTCACCCTCTGCCCTCCAGGTCTCTGGTCCACATTGCTCATCCTCTGCCCTCCAGGTCCCTAGTCCATATTGCTCATCGTCTGCAGTCCAGGTCCCTATTGCTCATCCACTGCCCTCCAGGTCCCTGGTCCACATTGCTCATCCTCTGCCCTCCAGGTCCGTGGTCCACATTGCTCATCCTCTGCCCTCCAGGTCCCTGGTCCACATTGCTCATCCTCTGCTCTCCAGGTCCCTGGTCCACATTGCTCATCCTCTCCCCTCCAGGTCCCTGGTCCACATTGCTCATCCTCTGCTCTCCAGGTCCCTGGTCCACATTGCTCATCCTCTCCCCTCCAGGTCCCTGGTCCGCATTGCTCATCCTCTGCTCTCCAGGTCCCTGGTCCACATTGCTCATCCTCTTCCCTCCAGGTCCCTGTTCCACATTGCTCATCCTCTCCCCTCCATGTCCCTGGTCCACATTGCTCATCCTCTGCCCTCCAGGTCCCTTGTCCACATTGCTCATCCTCTCCCCTCCAGGTCCCTGGTCCACATTTCTCTTCCTCTGCCCTCCAGGTCCCTGGTCCACATTGCTCATCCTCTGCCCTCCAGGTACCTGGTGCACATTACTCATCCTCTGCCTTCCAGGTCCCTGGTTCCCATTGCTCATCCTCTGCCCCTAAGGTCTTTGGTCCCCATTGCTCATCCTCTGCCCTCCAGGTCCCTGGTTCACATTGCTCATCCTCTGCCCTCCAGGTCCGTGGTCCACATTGCTCATCCTCTGCCCTCCAGGTCCCTGGTCCACATTGCTCATCCTCTCCCCTCCAGGTCCCTGGTCCACATTGCTCATCCTCTGCTCTCCAGGTCCCTGGTCCACATTGCTCATCCTCTGCCCTCCAGGTCCCTGGTTCCCATTGCTCATCCTCTGCCCCTAAGGTCTTTGGTCCTCAGTGCTCATCCTCCGCCCTCCAGGTCCCTGGTCCACATTGCTCATCCTCTCCCCTCCAGGTCCCTGGTCCACATTGCTCATCCTCTGCCCTCCAGGTCCCTGGTCCACATTGCTCATCCTCTGCCTTCCAGGTCCCTGGTTCCCATTGCTCATCCTCAGCCCGTAAGGTCTTTGGTCCCCATTGCTCATCCTCTGCCCTCCAGGTCCCTGGTCCACATTGCTCATCCTCTGCCCTCCAGGTCCGTGGTCCACATTGCTCATCCTCTGCCCTCCAGGTCCCTGGTCCACATTGCTCATCCTCTGCTCTCCAGGTCCCTGGTCCACATTGCTCATCCTCTCCCCTCCAGGTCCCTGGTCCACATTGCTCATCCTCTGCTCTCCAGGTCCCTGGTCCACATTGCTCATCCTCTCCCCTCCAGGTCCCTGGTCCGCATTGCTCATCCTCTGCTCTCCAGGTCCCTGGTCCACATTGCTCATCCTCTTCCCTCCAGGTCCCTGTTCCACATTGCTCATCCTCTCCCCTCCATGTCCCTGGTCCACATTGCTCATCCTCTGCCCTCCAGGTCCCTTGTCCACATTGCTCATCCTCTCCCCTCCAGGTCCCTGGTCCACATTTCTCTTCCTCTGCCCTCCAGGTCCCTGGTCCACATTGCTCATCCTCTGCCCTCCAGGTACCTGGTGCACATTACTCATCCTCTGCCTTCCAGGTCCCTGGTTCCCATTGCTCATCCTCTGCCCCTAAGGTCTTTGGTCCCCATTGCTCATCCTCTGCCCTCCAGGTCCCTGGTTCACATTGCTCATCCTCTGCCCTCCAGGTCCGTGGTCCACATTGCTCATCCTCTGCCCTCCAGGTCCCTGGTCCACATTGCTCATCCTCTCCCCTCCAGGTCCCTGGTCCACATTGCTCATCCTCTGCTCTCCAGGTCCCTGGTCCACATTGCTCATCCTCTCCCCTCCAGGTCCCTGGTCCACATTGCTCATCCTCTGCTCTCCAGGTCCCTGGTCCACATTGCTCATCCTCTCCCCTCCAGGTCCCTGGTCCACATTGCTCATCCTCTGCTCTCCAGGTCCCTGGTCCACATTGCTCATCCTCTTCCCTCCAGGTCCCTGTTCCACATTGCTCATCCTCTCCCCTCCATGTCCCTGGTCCACATTGCTCATCCTCTGCCCTCCAGGTCCCTGGTCCACATTACTCATCCTCTCACTTCCAGGTCCCTGGTCCACATTTCTCTTCCTCTGCCCTCCAGGTCACTGGTCCACATTGCTCATCCTCTGCCCTCCAGGTCCCTGGTCCACATTACTCATCCTCTGCCTTCCAGGTCCCTGGTTCCCATTGCTCATCCTCTGCCCCTAAGGTCTTTGGTCCCCATTGCTCATCCTCTGCCCTCCAGGTCCCTGGTTCACATTGCTCATCCTCTGCCCTCCAGGTCCGTGGTCCACATTGCTCATCCTCTGCCCTCCAGGTCCCTGGTCCACATTGCTCATCCTCTCCCCTCCAGGTCCCTGGTCCGCAGTGCTCATCCTCTGCTCTCCAGGTCCCTGGTCCACATTGCTCATCCTCTGCTCTCCAGGTCCATGGTCCACATTGCTCATCCTCTCCCCTCCATGTCCCTGGTCCACATTGCTCATCCTCTGCCCTCCAGGTCCCTGGTCCACATTGCTCATCCTCTGCACTTCAGGTTCCTGGTTCACTTTGCTCACCCCCTGCCCTCTAGGTCCCTGGTCCACATTGCTCATCCTCTGCCCTCCAGGTCCCTGGTCCACATTACTCATCCTCTGCCCTCCAGGTCCCTGGTCCCCATTGCTCATCCTCAGCCCCTCAGGTCCCTGGTCCACATTGCTCATCCTGTGCCCCTCCAGGTCCCTGGGTCCATAGCTCATCCTTTGCCCTCCAGGTCCCTGGTCCACATTGCTCATCCTCTCCCCTCCAGGTCCCTGGTCCACATTGCTCACCCTCTGCCCTCCAGGTCCCTGGTCCCCATTGCTCATCCTCTCCCCTCCAGGTCCCTGGTCCACATTGCTCACCCTCTGCCCCTCAGGTCCCTGGTCCCCATTGCTCATCCTCTCCCCTCCAGATCCCTGGTCCACATTACTCATCCTCTGCACTTCAGGTTCCTGGTTCACATAGCTCATCCTCTGCCCTCCCGGTCCCTCGTCCACATTGCTCATCCTCTTCACTCCAGGTCCCTGGTCCACATTGCTCATCCTCTGCCCTCCAGTTCCCTGGTCCACATTGCTCAACCTCTGCTCTCCAGGTCCCTGGTCCACATTGCTCATCCTCTTCCCTCCAGGTCCCTGTTCCACATTGCTCATCCTCTCCCCTCCATGTCCCTGGTCCACATTGCTCATCCTCTGCCCTCCAGGTCCCTGGTCCACATTACTCATCCTCTCACTTCCAGGTCCCTGGTCCACATTTCTCTTCCTCTGCCCTCCAGGTCACTGGTCCACATTGCTCATCCTCTGCCCTCCAGGTCCCTGGTCCACATTACTCATCCTCTGCCTTCCAGGTCCCTGGTTCCCATTGCTCATCCTCTGCCCCTAAGGTCTTTGGTCCCCATTGCTCATCCTCTGCCCTCCAGGTCCCTGGTTCACATTGCTCATCCTCTGCCCTCCAGGTCCGTGGTCCACATTGCTCATCCTCTGCCCTCCAGGTCCCTGGTCCACATTGCTCATCCTCTCCCCTCCAGGTCCCTGGTCCGCAGTGCTCATCCTCTGCTCTCCAGGTCCCTGGTCCACATTGCTCATCCTCTGCTCTCCAGGTCCATGGTCCACATTGCTCATCCTCTCCCCTCCATGTCCCTGGTCCACATTGCTCATCCTCTGCCCTCCAGGTCCCTGGTCCACATTGCTCATCCTCTCGCCTCCAGGTCCCTGGTCCACATTGCTCATCCTCTGCACTTCAGGTTCCTGGTTCACTTTGCTCACCCCCTGCCCTCTAGGTCCCTGGTCCACATTGCTCATCCTCTGCCCTCCAGGTCCCTGGTCCACATTACTCATCCTCTGCCCTCCAGGTCCCTGGTCCCCATTGCTCATCCTCAGCCCCTCAGGTCCCTGGTCCACATTGCTCATCCTGTGCCCCTCCAGGTCCCTGGGTCCATAGCTCATCCTTTGCCCTCCAGGTCCCTGGTCCACATTGCTCATCCTCTCCCCTCCAGGTCCCTGGTCCACATTGCTCACCCTCTGCCCTCCAGGTCCCTGGTCCCCATTGCTCATCCTCTCCCCTCCAGGTCCCTGGTCCACATTGCTCACCCTCTGCCCCTCAGGTCCCTGGTCCCCATTGCTCATCCTCTCCCCTCCAGATCCCTGGTCCACATTACTCATCCTCTGCACTTCAGGTTCCTGGTTCACATAGCTCATCCTCTGCCCTCCCGGTCCCTCGTCCACATTGCTCATCCTCTTCACTCCAGGTCCCTGGTCCACATTGCTCATCCTCTGCCCTCCAGTTCCCTGGTCCACATTGCTCAACCTCTGCCCTCCAGGTCCCTGGTCCAACTTGCTCACCCTCTACCCTCCAGGTCCCTGGTCCACATTGCTCATCCTCTGCACTTCAGGTTCCTGGTTCACATAGCTCATCCTCTGCCCTCCCGGTCCCTCGTCCACATTGCTCATCCTCTTCACTCCAGGTCCCTGGTCCACATTGCTCATCCTCTGCCCTCCAGTTCCCTGGTCCACATTGCTCAACCTCTGCCCTCCAGGTCCCTGGTCCAACTTGCTCACCCTCTACCCTCCAGGTCCCTGGTCCACATTGCTCATCCTCTGCCCTCCAGGTCCCTGGTCCACATTGCTCATCCCCTGCCCTCCAGTTCCCTGGTCCACATTGCTCACCCTCTACCCTCCAGGTCCCTGGTCCAACTTGCTCATCCTCTGCCCTCCAGGTCCCTGGTCCACATTGCTCATCCTCTGCCCTCCAGTTCCCTGGTCCACATTGCTCACCCTCTACCCTCCAGGTCCCTGGTCCAACTTGCTCATCCTCTGCCCTCCAGGTCCCTGGTCCACATTGCTCATCCTCTGCCCTCCAGGTCCCTGGTCCACATTGCTCATCCCCTGCCCTCCAGGTCCCTGGTCCACATTGCTCACCCTCTACCCTCCAGGTCCCTGGTCCAACTTGCTCATCCTCTGCCCTCCAGGTCCCTGGTCCACATTGCTCATCCTCTGCCCTCCAGGTCCCTGGTCCAACTTGGTCATCCTCTGCCCTCCAGGTCCCTGGTCCACATTGCTCAGCCTCTGCCCTCCAGGTCCCTGGTCCTCCTTGCTCAGCCTCTGCCCTCCAGGTCCCTGGTCCCCATTATTCATCCTCTGCCCCCTGTATCCCCGGTCCCCTCCCCGGTGTGCTCTTCTGGGCTGTGCCGCCGTCGCTGCTGATCTCCACGCAGTCTCCTCCTCCTCTTCAGTCCCCGGTCCCGGCTCGGCGCTGGCTCCTGCGTCCTCCGCTGCCGCCGCTCCTCACCCTGGTGCCCAGCCGGCGGGTGCTGCTGGCTGCCCTTGCGGTGGCCATGCTTCTGCTCCTGGTGGTCGTCATCCCGCTGCTGGCGCTGCCCCTGCCCGCTGCCGGACACTACGAGATGCTGGGCACCTGCCGGATGATCTGTGACCCATACACCGGGCATCCTCCCAGTTCCCCAGGAGAATCTCTACAGGAGTTCAGCGGGGCCCCTCCGCCCTTCATCCAGGGACCCAAGGGGGATCCAGGCAGAACAGGGAAGCCGGGACCGCGTGGCCCCCCTGGAGAGCCGGGACCCCCAGGACTGCGGGGGGCCCCGGGAGAACAGGGTGAGCCGGGCAGAGTTGGGGGCTCTGGGGCTGCTGTATCTCCGGTTCTCCCGGGACCCCGCATCGCCTTCTACGTCGGGCTGAAGAGTCCACACGAGGGATATGAGCTGCTGAAGTTTGACGATGTCGTGACCAATGTCGGGAACCACTATGACCCCAGCACCGGGAAATTCACCTGCCAGGTCCCGGGCATCTACTACTTCACCTACCACATTCTGATGAGAGGCGGAGACGGTACCAGCATGTGGGCAGACCTGTGCAAGAACGGCCAGGTGAGGAGCCGGGGGGAGCAGGTGAGGACCGGGGGAGCGGGCGAGAAGCCGGGGGAGAGGGCGAGGAGCCGGGGGAGCGGGCGAGGAACCGGGGGAGCGGGCGAGGAACCGGGGGAGCGGGCGAGGAACCGGGGGAGCAGGTGAGGACCGGGGGAGCGGGCGAGGAACCGGGGGAGCGGGCGAGGAACCGGGGGAGCGGGTGATGACCGGGGGAGCGGGCGAGGAACCGGGGGAGCAGGTGAGGACCGGGGGAGCGGGCGAGGAGCCGGGGGAGCGGGCGAGGAACCGGGGGAGCGGGCGAGGAACCGGGGGAGCGGGTGAGGACCGGGGGAGCGGGCGAGGAGCCGGGGGAGCGGGCGAGGAGCCGGGGGAGCGGGCGAGGAGCAGGGGGAGCGGGCGAGGAACCGGGGGAGCGGGCGAGGAACCAGAGGACCGGACGAGGAACCGCGGGGGAGCGGGCGAGGAACCGGGGGAGCGGGCGAGGAGCCGGGGGAGCGGGCGAGGAACCGGGGGAGCGGGCGAGGGGCCGGGGGAGCGGGCGAGGAACCGGAGGACCGGGTGAGGAGCCGGGGGAGCGGGCGAGGAACCGGGGGAGCGGGCGAGGAGCCGGGGGAGCGGGCGAGGAGCCGGGGGAGCGGGCGAGGAACCGGGGGAGCGGGCGAGGAGCCGGGGGAGCGGGCGAGGAACCAGAGGACCGGGCGAGGAACCGCGGGGGAGCGGGCGAGGAACTGGGGAAGCGGGCGAGGAGCCGGGGGAGCGGGCGAGGGGCCGGGGGAGCGGGCGAGGAACCGGAGGACCGGGCGAGGAGCCGGGGGAGCGGGCGAGGAGCCGGGGGGGGAGCAGGTGAGGACCGGGGGAGCGGGCGAGGAGCCGGGGGAGCGGGCGAGGAACCGGGGGAGCGGGCGAGGAGCCGGGGGAGCGGGCGAGGAACCGGAGGACCGGGCTAGGAGCCGGGGGAGCGGGCTAGGAGCCGGGGGAGCGGACGAGGAGCCGGGGGAGCGGGCGAGGAGCCGGGGGAGCGGGCGAGGAGCCGGGGGAGCGGGCGAGGAACCGGGGGAGCGGGCGAGGAGCCGGGGGAGAGGGCGAGGAACCGGGGGAGCGGGCGAGGAACGGGGGAGCGGGCGAGGAGCCGGGGGAGCGGGCGAGGAGCCGGGGGAGCGGGCGAGGAACCGGAGGACCGGGCGAGGAGCCGAGGGAGCAGGAGAGGAGCCGTGGGAGCGGGCGAGGAACCGGAGGACCGGGCGAGGAGCCGGGGGAGCAGGAGAGGAGCCGGGGGAGCAGGAGAGGAGCCGGGGGAGCGGACGAGGGAGCAGGCGAGGAACCGGGGGAGCGGGCGAGGAGCCGGGGGAGCGGGCGAGAAACCGGGGGAGCGGGCGAGGAACCGAGGGAGCGGGCGAGGAACCGGGGGAGCGGGCGAGGAGCCGGGGGAGCGGGCGAGGGGCCGGGGGAGCGGGCGAGGGGCCGGGGGAGCGGGCGAGGAACCGGGGGAGCGGGCGAGGAGCCGGGGGAGCGGGCGAGGAACCGGGGGAGCGGGCGAGGAACCGGGGGAGCGGGCGAGGAGCAGGGGGAGCGGGCGAGGAACCGCGGGGGAGCGGGCGAGGAACCGCGGGGGAGCGGGCGAGGAGCCGGGGGAGCGGGCGAGGGGCCGGGGGAGCGGGCGAGGAACCGGAGGACCGGGCGAGGAGCCGGGGGAGCGGGCGAGGAGCCGGGGGGGGGAGCAGGTGAGGACCGGGGGAGCGGGCGAGGAGCCGGGGGAGCGGGCGAGGAACCGGGGGAGCGGGCGAGGAGCCGGGGGAGCGGGCGAGGAACCGGAGGACCGGACGAGGAGCCGGGGGAGCGGGCTAAGAGCCGGGGGAGCGGACGAGGAACCGGGGGAGCGGGCGATGAGCCGGGGGAGCGGGCGAGGAACCGGGGGAGCGGGCGAGGAACCGGGGGAGCGGGCGAGGAGCCGGAGGAGCGGGCGAGGAACCGGGGGAGCGGGCGAGGAACCGGGGGAGCGGGCGAGGAACGGGGGAGCGGGCGAGGAGCCGGGGGAGCGGGCGAGGAGCCGGGGAAGCGGGCGAGGAACCGGAGGACCGGGCGAGGAGCCGGGGGAGCAGGAGAGGAGCCGTGGGAGCGGGCGAGGAACCGGAGGACCGGGCGAGGAGCCGGGGGAGCAGGAGAGGAGCCGGGGGAGCGGACGAGGGAGCAGGCGAGGAACCGAGGGAGCGGGCGAGGAGCCGGGGGAGCGGGCGAGGAACCGGGGGAGCTGGCGAGGAGCCGGGGGAGCGGGTGAGGAGCCGTGGGGAGCAGGTGAGGACCGGGGGAGCGGGCGAGGAGCCGGGGGAGCGGGCGAGGAACCGGGGGAGCGGGCGAGGAGCCGGGGGGAGCAGGTGAGGACCGGGGGAGCGGGCGAGGAGCTGGGGGAGCGGGCGAGGAACCGGGGGAGCGGGCGAGGAGCCGGGGGAGCGGGAGAGGAGCCAGGGGAGCGGGCGAGGAACTGGAGGACCGGGCGAGGAGCCGGGGGAGCGGGCGAGGAGCCGGGGGAGCGGGCGAGGAACCGGGGGAGCGGGCGAGGAGCCGGGGGAGCGGGCGAGGAGCCGGAGGAGCGGGCGAGGAACCAGAGGACCGGGCGAGGAGCCGGGGGAGCAGGTGAGGAGCCGGGGGAGCGTGCGAGGAGCCGGGGGAGCGGGCGAGGAACCGGGGGAGCGGGCGAGGAACCGGGGCAGCTGGTGAGGGACTGAGGGAGCGGGAGAGGAACCGGGGGAGCGGGCGAGGAACCGGGGGAGCGGGCGAGGAACTGGAGGACCGGGCGAGGAGCCGCGGGAGCGGGCGAGGAACCGGGGGAGCAGGTGAGGAACTGGGGCAGCTGGTGAGGGACTGAGGGAGCAGGAGAGGAACCGGGGGAGCGGGCGAGGAACCGGGGGAGCGGGCGAGGAGCCGGGGGAGCGGGTGAGGAGCCACGGGGAGCAGGTGAGGACCGGGGGAGCGGGCGAGGAGCCGGGGGAGCGGGCGAGGAGCCGGGGTAGCGGGCGAGGAACCGGGGGAGCGGGCGAGGAGCCGGGGGAGCGGGACTGAAGCTGGGGAAGCCTGCGAGGAACTGGGGCAGCTGGTGAGGGACTGAGGGAGCAGGAGAGGAACCGGGGGAGCGGGCGAGGAACCGGGGGAGCGGGCGAGGAACTGGGGAGCGGGCGAGGAGCCGGGGGAGCGGGCGAGGACCCGGGGGAGCGGGCGAGGAGCCGGGGGAGCGGGCGAGGAACCAGGGGAGCGGGCGAGGAACCGCGGGGGAGCGGGCGAGGAACCGGGGGAGCGGCGAGGAGCCGGGTGAGCGGGCGAGAAGCCGGGGGAGCGGGCGAGGAACCGGGGGAGCGGGCGAGGAACCGGGGGAGCGGGCGAGGAGCCGGGGGAGCCGGCGAGGAACCGAGGGGAGGAGCCGGGTGAGCGGGCGAGGATCCGGGGGATCGGGCGAGCAACCGGGGGAGCGGGCGAGGAGCCGGGGAAGCCGGCGAGGAACCGAGGGGAAGGACGAGGAACCGGAGGAGCGGGCGAGGAACCGGGGAAGTGGGCAAGGAACCGGAGGAGCGGGCGAGGAGCCGGAGGAGCGGGCGAGGAGCCGGGGGAGAGGGCGAGGAACCGGAGGAGCGGGCGAGGAACCGGAGGAGCGGGCGAAGAACTGAGGGAGCGGGCGAGGAACTGGGGGAGCGGGCGAGGAACTGAGGGAGCGGGCGAGGAACTGAGGGAGCGGGCGAGGAACTGGGGGAGCGGGCGAGGAACCAGGGGAGCGGGCGAGGAACCGGGGGAGCGGGCGAGGAACCGAGGGAGCGGGCGAGGAACTGAGGGAGCGGGAGAGCAGCTGGGGGAGTGGGCGAGGATCCGGGGGAGCGGGCGAGGAACCGGGGGAGCGGTCGAGGAACTGGGGGAGCGGGCGAGGAACTGGGGCAGCGGGCGAGGAACCTGGAGGAGCGGGTGAGATAGACTGAATTTTGGGCATCGGGGTAAAAATATTGATCATAGGTGACTAACAAGGGAGTCGGGGCAGCGGTGGCGAGTGTCGCGGTGACTGCGGAGAATTAGTAGATTAGTGGCCGGAGGGAGGATTGGAGGGTGATTCTACGAGAAGACGCGACGACTGCAGAAATATCCCTTAGTAAGTGTGAATTAGAGGCAACTGGAACCTAAGGGTCCGGTGACTGAGGGTGATAATGGGGGTCCGGTAATACTCAGCAGTGACTGAGGGTGATAATGGGGGCTTCAGTAATACTCAGCAGTGACTGAGGATGATAATGGGGGTCCGGTAATACTCAGCAGTGACTGAGGATGATAATGGGGGTCCGGTGATACTCAGCAGTGACTGAGGGTGATAATGGGGGTCCAGTAATACTCAGCAGGGACTGTGGGTGATAATGGGGGTCCGGGCGAGGAGCCGGGGGAGCGGGCGAGGAGCCGGGGGAGCGGGCGAGGAACCGGGGGAGCGGGCGAGGAACCGTGGCAGCTGGTGAGGGACTGAGGGAGCGGGAGAGGAACCGGGGGAGCGGGCGAGGAGCCGGGGGAGCGGGCGAGGAACCAGGGGAGCGGGCGAGGAACCAGGGGAGCGGGCGAGGAACCGCGGGGGAGCGGGCGAGGAACCGGGGGAGCGGCGAGGAACCGGGGGAGCCGGCGAGGAGCCGGGTGAGCGGGCGAGAAGCCGGGGGAGCGGGCGAGAAGCCGGGGGAGCGGGCGAGGAGCCGGGGGAGCGGGCGAGGAGCCGGGGGAGCCGGCGAGGAACCGAGGGGAGGAGCCGGGTGAGCGGGCGAGGATCCGGGGGAGCGGGCGAGGAACCGGGGGAGCGGGCGAGGAGCCGGGGAAGCCGGCGAGGAACCGAGGGGAAGGACGAGGAACCGGAGGAGCGGGCGAGGAACCGGGGGAGTGGGCAAGGAACCGGAGGAGCGGGCGAGGAGCCGGAGGAGCGGGCGAGGAGCCGGGGGAGAGGGCGAGGAACCGGAGGAGCGGGCGAGGAACCGGAGGAGCGGGCGAAGAACTGAGGGAGCGGGCGAGGAACTGGGGGAGCGGGCGAGGAACTGAGGGAGCGGGCGAGGAACTGAGGGAGCGGGCGAGGAACTGGGGGAGCGGGCGAGGAACCAGGGGAGCGGGCGAGGAACCGGGGGAGCGGGCGAGGAACCGAGGGAGTGGGCAAGGAACTGAGGGAGCGGGAGAGCAGCTGGGGGAGTGGGCGAGGATCCGGGGGAGCGGGCGAGGAACCGGGGGAGCGGTCGAGGAACTGGGGGAGCGGGCGAGGAACTGGGGCAGCGGGCGAGGAACCTGGAGGAGCGGGTGAGATAGACTGAATTTTGGGCATCGGGGTAAAAATATTGATCATAGGTGACTAACAAGGGAGTCGGGGCAGCGGTGGCGAGTGTCGCGGTGACTGCGGAGAATTAGTAGATTAGTGGCCGGAGGGAGGATTGGAGGGTGATTCTACGAGAAGACGCGACGACTGCAGAAATATCCCTTAGTAAGTGTGAATTAGAGGCAACTGGAACCTAAGGGTCCGGTGACTGAGGGTGATAATGGGGGTCCGGTAATACTCAGCAGTGACTGAGGGTGATAATGGGGGGTTCAGTAATACTCAGCAGTGACTGAGGATGATAATGGGGGTCCGGTAATACTCAGCAGTGACTGAGGATGATAATGGGGGTCCGGTGATACTCAGCAGTGACTGAGGGTGATAATGGGGGTCCAGTAATACTCAGCAGGGACTGTGGGTGATAATGGGGGTCCGGTAATACTCAGCAGTGACTGAGGGTGATAATGGGGGTCCGGTAATACTCAGCAGTGACTGAGGGTGATAATGGGGGTCCGGTAATATTCAGCAGTGACTGAGGGTGATAATGGGGGTCCGGTAATACTCAGCAGGGACTGAGGGTGATAATGGGGGTCCGGTAATACTCAGCAGTGACTGAGGATGATAATGGGGGTCCGGTAATACTCAGCAGTGATTGAGGATGATAATGGGGGTCCGGTAATACTCAGCAGGGACTGAGGGTGATAATGGGGGTCTGGTAATACTCAGCAGTGACTGAGGGTGATAATGGGGGTCCGGTAATACTCAGCAGTGACTGAGGGTGATAATGGGGGTCCGGTAATATTCAGCAGTGACTGAGGGTGATAATGGGGGTCCGGTAATACTCAGCAGGGACTGAGGGTGATAATGGGGGTCCGGTAATACTCAGCCGGGACTGAGGATGATAATGGGGGTCCGGTAATACTCAGCAGTGACTGAGGGTGATAATGGGGTCCGGTAATACTCAGCAGTGACTGAGAGTGATAATGGGGGTCCGGTAATACTCAGCAGTGACTGAGGGTGATAAGGGGGGTCCGGTAATACTTAGCAGGGACTGAGGGTGATAATGGGGGTCCGGTAATACTCAGCGGTGACTGAGGGTAATAATGGGGGTCCGGTAATACTCAGCAGTGACTGAGGGTGATAATGGGGGTCCGGTAATACTCAGCAGTGACTGAGGGTGATAATGGGGGTCCGGTAATACTCAGCAGTGACTGAGGGTGATAATGGGGGTCCGGTAATACTCAGCAGTGACTGAGGGTGATAATGGGGGTCTGGTAATACTCAGGAGGGACTGAGGATGATAATGGGGGTCCGGTAATACTCAGCAGGGACTGAGGATGATAATGTGGGTCCGGTAATACTCAGCAGGGACTGAGGATGATAATGGGGGTCCGGTAATACTCAGCAGGGACTGAGGGTGATGATGGGGGTCCGGTAATACTTAGCAGGGACTGAGGGTGATAATGGGGGTCCGGTAATACTCAGCGGTGACGGAGGGTAATAATAGGGGTCCGGTAATACTCAGCAGTGACTGAGGGTGATAATGGGGGTCCGGTAATATTCAGCAGTGACTGAGGGTGATAATGGGGGTCCGGTAATACTCAGCAGGGACTGAGGGTGATAATGGGGGTCCGGTAATACTCAGCAGTGACTGAGGGTGATGATGGGGGTCCGGTAATACTTAGCAGGGACTGAGGGTGATAATGGGGGTCCGGTAATACTCAGCGGTGACGGAGGGTAATAATAGGGGTCCGGTAATACTCAGCAGTGACTGAGGGTGATAATGGGGGTCCGGTAATATTCAGCAGTGACTGAGGGTGATAATGGGGGTCCGGTAATACTCAGCAGGGACTGAGGATGATAATGGGGGTCCGGTAATACTCAGCGGTGACGGAGGGTAATAATAGGGGTCCGGTAATACTCAGCAGTGACTGAGGGTGATAATGGGGGTCCGGTAATATTCAGCAGTGACTGAGGGTGATAATGGGGGTCCGGTAATACTCAGCAGGGACTGAGGGTGATAATGGGGGTCCGGTAATACTCATCAGTGACTGAGGGTGATAATGGGGGTCCGCTAATACTCAGCAGGGACTGAGGGTGATAATGGGAGTCCAGTAATACTCAGCGGTGACTGAGGGTAATAATGGGGGTCCGGTATTACTCAGAAGTGACTGAGGGTGATAATGGGGGTCCGCTAATACTCAGCAGTGACTGAGGGTGATAATGGGGGTCCGGTAATACTCAGCAGTGACTGACGGTGATAATAGGGGTCCAGTAATACTCAGCAGGGACTGAGGGTGATAATGGGGGTCCGGTAATACTCAGCAGTGACTGAGGGTGATAATGGGGGTCCGGTAATACTCAGCAGTGACTGAGGGTGATAATAGGGGTCCGGTAATACTCAGCAGTGACTGAGGGTGATAATGGGGGTCCGGTAATACTCAGCAGGGACTGAGGGTGATAATGGGGGTCCGTTAATACTCAGCAGTGACTTAGGGTGATAATGGGGGGTTCAGTAATACTCAGCAGTGACTGAGGATGATAATGGGGGTCCGGTAATACTGAGCAGTGACTGAGAATGATAATGGGGGTCCGGTGATACTCAGCAGTGACTGAGGGTGATAATGGGGGTCCAGTAATACTCAGCAGGGACTGTGGGTGATAATGGGGGTCCGGTAATACTCAGCAGTGACTGAGGGTGATAATGGGGGTCCGGTAATACTCAGCAGTGACCGAGGGTGATAATGGGGGTCCGGTAATATTCAGCAGTGACTGAGGGTGATAATGGGGGTCCGGTAATACTCAGCAGGGACTGAGGGTGATAATGGGGGTCCGGTAATACTCAGCAGTGACTGAGGATGATGATGGGGGTCCGGTAATACTCAGCAGTGATTGAGGATGATAATGGGGGTCCAGTAATACTCAGCAGTGACTGAGGGTGATAATGGGGGTCTGGTAATACTCAGCAGGGACTGAGGGTGATAATGGGGGTCCGGTAATACTCAGCAGTGACTGAGGGTGATAATGGGGGTCCGGTAATACTCAGCAGTGACTGAGGGTGATAATGGGGTCCGGTAATATTCAGCAGTGACTGAGGGTGATAAAGGGAGTCCGGTAATACTCAGCAGGGACTGAGGGTGATAATGGGGGTCCGGTAATACTCAGCCGGGACTGAGGATGATAATGGGGGTCCGGTAATACTCAGCAGTGACTGAGGGTGATAATGGGGTCCGGTAATACTCAGCAGTGACTGAGAGTGATAATGGGGGTCCGGTAATACTCAGCAGTGACTAAGGGTGATAATGGGGGTCCGGTAATACTTAGCAGGGACTGAGGGTGATAATGGGGGTCCGGTAATACTCAGCGGTGACTGAGGGTGATAATGGGGGTCCGGTAATACTCAGCAGTGACTGAGGGTGATAATGGGGGTCCGGTAATACTCAGCAGTGACTGAGGGTGATAATGGGGGTCCGGTAATACTCAGCAGGGACTGAGGTTGATAACGGGGGTCCGGTAATACTCAGCAGGGACTGAGGATGATTATGTGGGTCCGGTAATACTCAGCAGGGACTGAGGATGATAATGGGGGTCCGGTAATACTCAGCAGGGACTGAGGGTGATGATGGGGGTCCGGTAATACTCAGCAGGGACTGAGGGTGATAATGGGGGTCCGGTAATACTCAGCGGTGACTGAGGGTAATAATGGGGGTCCGGTAATACTCAGCAGGGACTGATAGTGATAATGGGGGTCCGGTAATACTCAGCAGTGACGGAGGGTAATAATAGGGGTCCGGTAATACTCAGCAGTGACTGAGGGTGATAATGGGGGTCCGGTAATATTCAGCAGTGACTGAGGGTGATAATGGGGGTCCGGTAATACTCAGCAGGGACTGAGTATGATAATGGGGGTCCGGTAATACTCAGTTGTGACTGAGGGTGATAATGGGGGTCTGGTAATACTCAGCAGTGACTAAGGGTGATAATGGGGGTCCGGTAATACTCAGCAGTGACTGAGGGTGATAATGGGGGTCCGGTAATACTTAGCAGGGACTGAGGGTGATAATGGGGGTCCGGTAATACTCAGCGGTGACTGAGGGTAATAATGGGGGTCCGGTAATACTCAGCAGTGACTGAGGGTGATAATGGGGGTCCGGTAATACTCAGCAGTGACTGAGGGTGATAATGGGGGTCCGGTAATACTCAGCAGTAACTGACGGTGATAATGGGGGTCCGGTAATACTCAGCAGAGACTGAGGATGATAATGGGGGTCCAGAAATACTCAGCAGTGACTGAGGGTGATAATGGGGGTCTGGTAATACTCAGCAGGGACTGAGGGTGATAATGGCGGTCCGGTAATACTCAGCAGGGACTGAGGGTGATAATGGGTGTCCGGTAATACTCAGCAGTGACTGAGGGTGATAATGGGGGTCCGGTAATACTCAGCAGTGACTGAGGGTGATAATAGGGGTCCGGTAATACTCAGCAGGGACTGAGGGTGATAATGGGGATCCGGTAATACTCAACGGTGACTGAGGGTAATAATGGGGGTCCGGTAATACTCAGCAGTGACTGAGCGTGATAATGGGGGTCCGGTAATATTCAGCAGTGACTGAGGGTGATAATGTGGGTCCGGTAATACTCAGCGGTGACTGAGGGTGACAATGGGGGTCCGGTAATACTCAGCAGGGACTGAGGGTGATAATGGGGGTCGGGTAATACTCAGCGGTGACTGACGGTGATAAAGGGGGTCCGGTAATACTCAGCAGTGACTGAGGGTGATAATGGGGGTCCGGTAATACTCAGCAGTAACTGAGGGTGATAATGGGGGTCCGGTAATACTCAGCAGGGACTGAGGGTGATAATGGGGGTCCGGTAATACTCAGCAGTGACTGAGGGTGATAATGGGGGTCCGGTAATACTCAGCAGTGACTGAGGATGATAATGGGAGTCCGGTAATACTCAGCAGTGACTGAGGATGATGATGGGGGTCCGGTAATACTCAGCAGTGACTGAGGGTGATAATTGGGGTCCGGTAATACTCAGCAGTGACTGAGGGTGATAATGGGGGTCCGGTAATACTCAGCAGTGACTGACGGTGATAATAGGGGTCCGGTAATACTCAGCAGTGACTGAGGGTGATAATGGGGGTCCGGTAATACTCAGCAGTGACTGAGGGTGATAATGGGGTCCGGTAATATTCAGCAGTGACTGAGGGTGATAATGGGGGTCCGGTAATACTCAGCAGGGACTGAGGGTGATAATGGGGGTCCGGTAATACTCAGCCAGGACTGAGGGTGATAATGGGGGTCCGGTAATACTCAGCAGTGACTGAGGGTGATAATGGGGTCCGGTAATACTCAGCAGTGACTGAGAGTGATAATGGGGGTCCGGTAATACTCAGCAGTGACTAAGGGTGATAATGGGGGTCCGGTAATACTTAGCAGGGACTGAGGGTGATAATGGGGGTCCGGTAATACTCAGCGGTGACTGAGGGTAATAATGGGGGTCCGGTAATACCCAGCAATGACTGAGGGTGATAATGGGGGTCCGGTAATACTCAGCAGTGACTGAGGGTGATAATGGGGGTCTGGTAATACTCAGCAGTGACTGAGGGTGATAATGGGGGTCCGGTAATACTCAGCAGTGACTGAGGGTGATAATGGGGGTCCGGTAATACTCAGCAGGGACTGAGGTTGATAATGGGGGTCCGGTAATACTCAGCAGGGACTGAGGATGATAATGTGGGTCCGGTAATACTCAGCAGGGACTGAGGATGATAATGGGGGTCCGGTAATACTCAGCAGGGACTGAAGGTGATGATGGGGGTCCGGTAATACTCAGCAGGGACTGAGGGTGATAATGGGGGTCCGGTAATACTTAGCAGGGTCTGAGGGTGATAATGGGGGTCCGGTAATACTCAGCGGTGACTGAGGGTAATAATGGGGGTCCGGTAATACTCAGCAGGGACTGAGAGTGATAATGGGGGTCCGGTAATACTCAGCAGTGACGGAGGGTAATAATAGGGGTCCGGTAATACTCAGCAGTGACTGAGGGTGATAATGGGGGTCCGGTAATATTCAGCAGTGACTGAGGGTGATAATGGTGGTCCGGTAATACTCAGCAGGGACTGAGGGTGATAATGGGGGTCCGGTAATACTCAGCAGGGACTGAGGATGATAATGTGGGTCCGGTAATACTCAGTTGTGACTGAGGGTGATAATGGGGGTCCGGTAATACTCAGCAGTGACTGAGGGTGATAATGGGGGTCCGGTAATACTCAGCAGTGAC
Organism: Phyllobates terribilis; assembly: GCF_046119375.1. Taxonomy (NCBI): domain Eukaryota; kingdom Metazoa; phylum Chordata; class Amphibia; order Anura; family Dendrobatidae; genus Phyllobates; species Phyllobates terribilis. The sequence continues at coordinate 193,144,092 of NW_027362769.1, read as the reverse complement.
TGAGGGTGATAATGGGGGTCCGGTAATACTTAGCAGGGACTGAGGGTGATAATGGGGGTCCGGTAATACTCAGCGGTGACTGAGGGTAATAATGGGGGTCCGGTAATACTCAGCAGTGACTGAGCATGATAATGGGGGTCCGGTAATACTCAGCAGTGACTGAGGGTGATAATGGGGGTCCGGTAATACTCAGCAGTAACTGAGGGTGATAATGGGGGTCCGGTAATACTCAGCAGAGACTGAGGATGATAATGGGGGTCCCGAAATACTCAGCAGGGACTGAGGGTGATAATGTGGGTCCAGTAATACTCAGCGGTGACTGAGGGTAATAATGGGGGTCCGGTAATACTCAGTTGTGACTGAGGGTGATAATGGGGGTCCGGTAATACTCAGCAGGGACTGAGGGTGATAATGGCGGTCCGGTAATACTCAGCAGGGACTGAGGGTGATAATGGGGGTCCGGTAATACTCAGCAGTGACTGAGGGTGATAATAGGGGTCCGGTAATACTCAGCAGGGACTGAGGGTGATAATGGGGGTCCGGTAATACTCAACGGTGACTGAGGGTAATAATGGGGGTCCGGTAATACTCAGCAGTGACTGAGGGTGATAATGGGGGTCCGGTAATACTCAGCGGTGACTGAGGGTGACAATGGGGGTCCGGTAATACTCAGCAGGAACTGAGGGTGATAATGGGGGTCGGGTAATACTCAGCGGTGACTGACGGTGATAAAGGGGGTCCGGTAATACTCAGCAGTGACTGAGGGTGATAATGGGGGTCCGGTAATACTCAGCAGTGACTGAGGGTGATAATGGGGGTCCGGTAATACTCAGCAGTAACTGAGGGTGATAATGGGGGTCCAGTAATACTCAGCAGTGACTGAGGGTGATAATGGGGGTCCGGTAAAACTCACCAGTGACTGAGGATGATAATGGGGGTCCGGTAATACTCAGCAGGGACTGAGGGTGATAATGGGGGTCCGGTAATACTCAGCAGTGACTGAGGGTGATAATGGGGGTCCGGTAATACTCAGCAGTGACTGAGGATGATAATGGGGGTCCGGTAATACTCAGCAGTGACTGAGGATGATGATGGGGGTCCGGTAATACTCAGCAGTGACTGAGGGTAATAATGGGGGTCCGGTAATACTCAGCAGTGACTGAGCATGATAATGGGGGTCCGGTAATACTCAGCAGGGACTGAGGGTGATAATGGCGGTCCGGTAATACTCAGCAGGGACTGAGGGTGATAATGGGCGTCCGGTAATACTCAGCAGTGACTGAGGGTGATAATAGGGGTCCGGTAATACTCAGCAGGGACTGAGGGTGATAATGGGGGTCCGGTAATACTCAACGGTGACTGAGGGTAATAATGGGGGTCCGGTAATACTCAGCAGTGACTGAGGGTGATAATGGGGGTCCGGTAATACTCAGCAGTGACTGAGGGTGATAATGTGGGTCCAGTAATACTCAGCGGTGACTGAGGGTGACAATGGGGGTCCGGTAATACTCAGCAGGGACTGAGGGTGATAATGGGGGTCGGGTAATACTCAGCGGTGACTGACGGTGATAAAGGGGGTCCGGTAATACTCAGCAGTGACTGAGGGTGATAATGGGGGTCCGGTAATACTCAGCAGTGACTGAGGGTGATAATGGGGGTCCGGTAATACTCAGCAGTAACTGAGGGTGATAATGGGGGTCCAGTAATACTCAGCAGTGACTGAGGGTGATAATGGGGGTCCGGTAAAACTCAGCAGTGACTGAGGATGATAATGGGGGTCCGGTAATACTCAGCAGCGACTGAGGGTGATAATGGGGGTCCGGTAATACTCAGCAGTGACTGAGGGTGATAATGGGGGTCCGGTAATACTCAGCAGTGACTGAGGATGATAATGGGGGTCCGGTAATACTCAGCAGTGACTGAGGATGATGATGGGGGTCCGGTAATACTCAGCAGTGACTGAGGGTGATAATGGGGGTCCGGTAATACTCAGCAGTGACTGAGGGTGATAATGGGGGTCCGGTAATACTCAGCAGTAACTGACGGTGATAATAGTGGTCCGGTAATACTCAGCAGTGACTGAGGGTGATAATGGGGGTCCGGTAATACTCAGCAGTGACTGACGGTGATAATAGGGGTCCGGTAATACTCAGCAGGGACTGAGGGTGATAATGGGGGTCTGGTAATACTCAGCAGTGACTGAGGGTGATAATGGGGGTCCGGTAATACTCAGCAGAGACTGAGGGTGATAATGGGAGTCCAGTAATACTCAGTGGTGACTGAGGGTAATAATGGGGGTCCGATAATACTCAGCAGTGACTGAGGGTGATAATGGGGGTCCGCTAATACTCAGCAGTGACTGAGAGTGATAATGGGGGTCCGGTAATACTCAGCAGTGACTGACGGTGATAATAGGGGTCCGGTAATACTCAGCAGGGACTGAGGGTGATAATGGGGGTCCGGTAATACTCAGCAGTGACTGAGGGTGATAATGGGGGTCCGGTAATACTCAGCAGTAACTGAGGGTGATAATGGGGGTCCAGTAATACTCAGCAGTGACTGAGGGTGATAATGGGGGTCCGGTAAATCTCAGCAGTGACTGAGGATGATAATGGGGGTCCGGTAATACTCAGCAGGGACTGAGGGTGATAATGGGGGTCCGGTAATACTCAGCAGTGACTGAGGGTGATAATGGGGGTCCGGTAATACTCAGCAGTGACTGAGGATGATAATGGGGGTCCGGTAATACTCAGCAGTGACTGAGGATGATGATGGGGGTCCGGTAATACTCAGCAGTGACTGAGGGTAATAATGGGGGTCCGGTAATACTCAGCAGTGACTGAGCATGATAATGGGGGTCCGGTAATACTCAGCAGGGACTGAGGGTGATAATGGCGGTCCGGTAATACTCAGCAGGGACTGAGGGTGATAATGGGGATCCGGTAATACTCAGCAGTGACTGAGGGTGATAATAGGGGTCCGGTAATACTCAGCAGGGACTGAGGGTGATAATGGGGGTCCGGTAATACTCAACGGTGACTGAGGGTAATAATGGGGGTCCGGTAATACTCAGCAGTGACTGAGGGTGATAATGGGGGTCCGGTAATACTCAGCAGTGACTGAGGGTGATAATGTGGGTCCAGTAATACTCAGCGGTGACTGAGGGTGACAATGGGGGTCCGGTAATACTCAGCAGGGACTGAGGGTGATAATGGGGGTCGGGTAATACTCAGCGGTGACTGACGGTGATAAAGGGGGTCCGGTAATACTCAGCAGTGACTGAGGGTGATAATGGGGGTCCGGTAATACTCAGCAGTGACTGAGGGTGATAATGGGGGTCCGGTAATACTCAGCAGTAACTGAGGGTGATAATGGGGGTCCAGTAATACTCAGCAGTGACTGAGGGTGATAATGGGGGTCCGGTAAAACTCAGCAGTGACTGAGGATGATAATGGGGGTCCGGTAATACTCAGCAGCGACTGAGGGTGATAATGGGGGTCCGGTAATACTCAGCAGTGACTGAGGGTGATAATGGGGGTCCGGTAATACTCAGCAGTGACTGAGGGTGATAATGGGGGTCCGGTAATACTCAGCAGTGACTGAGGATGATAATGGGGGTCCGGTAATACTCAGCAGTGACTGAGGATGATGATGGGGGTCCGGTAATACTCAGCAGTGACTGAGGGTGATAATGGGGGTCCGGTAATACTCAGCAGTGACTGAGGGTGATAATGGGGGTCCGGTAATACTCAGCAGTGACTGACGGTGATAATAGTGGTCCGGTAATACTCAGCAGTGACTGAGGGTGATAATGGGGGTCCGGTAATACTCAGCAGTGACTGACGGTGATAATAGGGGTCCGGTAATACTCAGCAGGGACTGAGGGTGATAATGGGGGTCTGGTAATACTCAGCAGTGACTGAGGGTGATAATGGGGGTCCGGTAATACTCAGCAGAGACTGAGGGTGATAATGGGAGTCCAGTAATACTCAGTGGTGACTGACGGTAATAATGGGGGTCCGATAATACTCAGCAGTGACTGAGGGTGATAATGGGGGTCCGCTAATACTCAGCAGTGACTGAGAGTGATAATGGGGGTCCGGTAATACTCAGTAGTGACTGACGGTGATAATAGGGGTCCGGTAATACTCAGCAGGGACTGAGGGTGATAATGGGGGTCCGGTAATACTCAGCAGTGACTGAGGGTGATAATGGGGATCCGGTAATACTCAGCAGGGACTGAGGGTGATAATGGGGGTCCGGTAATACTCAGCGGTGACTGAGGGTAATAATGGGGGTCCGGTAATACTCAGCAGTGACTGAGGATGATAATGGTGGTCCGTTAATACTCAGCAGGGACTGAGAGTGATAACGGGGGTCCGGTAATACTCAGCAGTGACTGAGGGTGATAATGGGGGTCCGGTAATACTCAGCAGTGACTGAGGGTGATAATAGGGGTCCGGTAATACTCAGCAGTGACTGAGGGTGATAATGGGGGTCCGGTAATACTCAGCAGGGACTGAGGGTGATAATGGGGTCCGGTAATACTCAGCAGTGACTGAGGATGATAATGGGGGTCCGGTAATACTCAGCAGTGACTGAGGGTTATAATGGGGGTCCGGTAATACTCAGCAGGGACTGAGGGTGATAATGGGGGTCCGGTAATACTCAGCAGTGACTGAGGGTGATAATGGGGGTCCGGTAATACTCAGCGGTGACTGACGGTGATAATAAGGGTCCGGTAATACTCAGCGGTGACTGACGGTGATAATAAGGGTCCGGTAATACTCAGCAGTGACTGAGGGTGATAATGGGGGTCCGGTAATACTCAGCAGGGACTGAGGGTGATAATGGGGGTCCGGTAATGCTCAGCTGTGACTGAGGGTGATAATGGGGGTCCGGTAATACTCAGCAGTGACAGAGGGTGATAATAGGGGTCCGGTAATGCTCAGCAGTGACTGAGGGTGATAATTGGGGTCCGGTAATACTCAGCAGGGACTGAGGGTGATAATGGGGGTCCGGTAATACTCAGCAGTGACTGAGGATGATAATGGGGGTCCGGTAATACTCAGCAGTGACTGAGGGTGATAATGGGGGTCCGGTAATACTCAGCAGTGACTGAGGGTGATAATGGGGGTCCGGTAATACTCAGCGGTGACTGAGGATGATAATGGGGGTCCGGTAATACTCAGCAGGGACTGAGGGTTATAATGGGGGTCCGGTAATACTCAGCAGTGACTGAGGATGATAATGGGGGTCCGGTAATACTCAGCAGTGACTGAGGTTGATAATGGGGGTCCGGTAATACTCAGCAGGGACTGAATATGATAAAGGGGGTCCGGTAATACTCAGCAGTGACTGAGGGTGATAATGGGGGTCCGGTAATAGAGGTGAGTGAGAGTGATAATGGGGGTCCAGTAATACTCAGCAGGGGCTGATGATAATAATGGGGGTCCGGTAATACTCAGCAGAGAATGAGGATGATGATAGGGGTCAGTTAATACTCAGAAAATACTGAGTATGATAATGGGAGGTCCAGTAATACTCAACTAGAACTGAGGATGATAATGGGGGTCCGGTAATACTCAGCAGTGACTGAGGGTGATAATGGGGGTCCGGTAATATTCAGCAGTGACTGAGGGTGATAATGGGGGACCGGTAATACTCAGCAGGGACTGAGGGTGATAATATGGATCCGGTAATACTCAGCAGTGACTGAGGATGATAATGGGGGTCAGGTAATACTCAGCAGTGACTGAGGGTGATAATGGGGGTCCGGTAATACTCAGCAGTGACTGAGGATGATAATGGGGGTCCGGTAATACTCAGCAGGGACTGAGGGTGATAATAGGGGTCTGGTAATACTCAGCAGGGACTGAGGGTGATAATGGGGGTCCGGTAATACTCAGCAGTTACTGAGGGTGATAATGGGGGTCCGGTAATACTCAGCGGTGACTGAGGGTGATAATGGGGGTCCGGTAATACTCAGCAGGGACTGAGAGTGATAATGGGGGTCCGGTAATACTCAGCGGTGACTGAGGGTAATAATAGGTGTCCGGTAATACTCAGCAGTGACTGAGGGTGATAATGGGGGTCCGGTAATATTCAGCAGTGACTGAGGGTGATAATGGGGGTCCGGTAATACTCAGCAGGGACTGAGGGTGATAATGGGGGTCCGGTAATACTCAGCAGGGACTGAGGATGATAATGGGGGTCCAGTAATACTCAGTTGTGACTGAGGGTGATAATGGGGGTCCGGTAATATTCAGCAGTGACTGAGGGTGATAATGGGGGTCCGGTAATACTCAGCAGTGACTGAGGGTGATAATGGGGGTCCGGTAATACTTAGCAGGGACTGAGGGTGATAATGGGGGTCCGGTAATACTCAGCGGTGACTGAGGGTGATAATGGCGGTCCGGTAATACTCAGCGGTGACTGAGGGTGATAATGGGGGTCCGGTAATACTCAGCAGGGACTGAGGATGATAATGGGGGTCCGGTAATACTCAGCAGTGACTGAGGGTGATAATGGGGGTCTGGTAATACTCAGCAGGGACTGAGGGTGATAATGGCGGTCCGCTAATACTCAGCAAGGACTGAGTGTGATAATGGCGGTCCGTTAATACTCAGCAAGGACTGAGGGTGATAATGGGGGTCCGGTAATACTCAGCAGTGACTGAGGGTGATAATGGGGGTCCGGTAATACTCAGCAGTGACTGAGGGTGATAATAGGGGTCCGGTAATACTCAGCAGGGACTGAGGGTGATAATGGGGGTCCGGTAATACTCAGCGGTGACTGAGGGTAATAATGGGGGTCCGGTAATACTCAGCAGTGACTGAGGGTGATAATGGGGGTCCGGTAATACTCAGCAGTGACTGAGGGTGATAATGTTGGTCCGGTAATACTCAGCGGTGACTGAGGGTGACAATGGGGGTCCGGTAATACTCAGCAGGGACTGAGGGTGATAATGGGGGTCGGGTAATGCTCAGCAGTAACTGAGGGTGATAATGGGGGTCCGGTAATACTCAGCAGTGACTGAGGGTGATAATGGGGGTCCGGTAATACTCAGCAGTAACTGAGGGTGATAATGGGGGTCCGGTAATACTCAGCAGTGACTGAGGGTGATAATGGGGGTCCGGTAATACTCAGCAGTGACTGAGGATGATAATAGGGGTCCGGTAATACTCAGCAGGGACTGAGGGTGATAATGGGGGTCCGGTAATACTCAGCAGTGACTGAGGGTGATAATGGGGGTCCGGTAATACTCAGCAGTGACTGAGGATGATAATGGGGGTCCGGTAATACTCAGCAGTGACTGAGGATGATGATGGGGGTCCGGTAATACTCAGCAGTGACTGAGGGTGATAATGGGGGTCGGGTAATACTCAGCAGTGACTGAGGGTGATAATGGGGGTCCGCAATACTCAGCTGTGACTGAGGGTTATAATGGGGGTCCGGTAATACTCAGCAGTGACTGAGGATGATAATGGGGGTCCGGTAATACTCAGCAGTGACTGAGGTTGATAATGGGGGTCCGGTAATACTCAGCAGGGACTGAATATGATAAAGGGGGTCCGGTAATACTCAGCAGTGACTGAGGGTGATAATGGGGGTCCGGTAATAGAGGTGAGTGAGAGTGATAATGGGGGTCCAGTAATACTCAGCAGGGGCTGATGATAATAATGGGGGTCCGGTAATACTCAGCAGAGAATGAGGATGATGATAGGGGTCAGTTAATACTCAGAAAATACTGAGTATGATAATGGGAGGTCCAGTAATACTCAACTAGAACTGAGGATGATAATGGGGGTCCGGTAATACTCAGCAGTGACTGAGGGTGATAATGGGGGTCCGGTAATATTCAGCAGTGACTGAGGGTGATAATGGGGGACCGGTAATACTCAGCAGGGACTGAGGGTGATAATATGGATCCGGTAATACTCAGCAGTGACTGAGGATGATAATGGGGGTCAGGTAATACTCAGCAGTGACTGAGGGTGATAATGGGGGTCCGGTAATACTCAGCAGTGACTGAGGATGATAATGGGGGTCCGGTAATACTCAGCAGGGACTGAGGGTGATAATAGGGGTCTGGTAATACTCAGCAGGGACTGAGGGTGATAATGGGGGTCCGGTAATACTCAGCAGTTACTGAGGGTGATAATGGGGGTCCGGTAATACTCAGCGGTGACTGAGGGTGATAATGGGGGTCCGGTAATACTCAGCAGGGACTGAGAGTGATAATGGGGGTCCGGTAATACTCAGCGGTGACTGAGGGTAATAATAGGTGTCCGGTAATACTCAGCAGTGACTGAGGGTGATAATGGGGGTCCGGTAATATTCAGCAGTGACTGAGGGTGATAATGGGGGTCCGGTAATACTCAGCAGGGACTGAGGGTGATAATGGGGGTCCGGTAATACTCAGCAGGGACTGAGGATGATAATGGGGGTCCAGTAATACTCAGTTGTGACTGAGGGTGATAATGGGGGTCCGGTAATACTCAGCAGTGACTGAGGGTGATAATGGGGGTCCGGTAATACTCAGCAGTGACTGAGGGTGATAATGGGGGTCCGGTAATACTTAGCAGGGACTGAGGGTGATAATGGGGGTCCGGTAATACTCAGCGGTGACTGAGGGTGATAATGGCGGTCCGGTAATACTCAGCGGTGACTGAGGGTGATAATGGGGGTCCGGTAATACTCAGCAGGGACTGAGGATGATAATGGGGGTCCGGTAATACTCAGCAGTGACTGAGGGTGATAATGGGGGTCTGGTAATACTCAGCAGGGACTGAGGGTGATAATGGCGGTCCGCTAATACTCAGCAAGGACTGAGTGTGATAATGGCGGTCCGTTAATACTCAGCAAGGACTGAGGGTGATAATGGGGGTCCGGTAATACTCAGCAGTGACTGAGGGTGATAATGGGGGTCCGGTAATACTCAGCAGTGACTGAGGGTGATAATAGGGGTCCGGTAATACTCAGCAGGGACTGAGGGTGATAATGGGGGTCCGGTAATACTCAGCGGTGACTGAGGGTAATAATGGGGGTCCGGTAATACTCAGCAGTGACTGAGGGTGATAATGGGGGTCCGGTAATACTCAGCAGTGACTGAGGGTGATAATGTTGGTCCGGTAATACTCAGCGGTGACTGAGGGTGACAATGGGGGTCCGGTAATACTCAGCAGGGACTGAGGGTGATAATGGGGGTCGGGTAATGCTCAGCAGTAACTGAGGGTGATAATGGGGGTCCGGTAATACTCAGCAGTGACTGAGGGTGATAATGGGGGTCCGGTAATACTCAGCAGTAACTGAGGGTGATAATGGGGGTCCGGTAATACTCAGCAGTGACTGAGGGTGATAATGGGGGTCCGGTAATACTCAGCAGTGACTGAGGATGATAATAGGGGTCCGGTAATACTCAGCAGGGACTGAGGGTGATAATGGGGGTCCGGTAATACTCAGCAGTGAATGAGGGTGATAATGGGGGTCCGGTAATACTCAGCAGTGACTGAGGATGATAATGGGGGTCCGGTAATACTCAGCAGTGACTGAGGATGATGATGGGGGTCCGGTAATACTCAGCAGTGACTGAGGGTGATAATGGGGGTCGGGTAATACTCAGCAGTGACTGAGGGTGATAATGGGGGTCCGCAATACTCAGCTGTGACTGAGGGTGATAATAGGGGTCCGGTAATACTCAGCAGTGACTGAGGGTGATAATGGGGGTCCGGTAATACTCAGCAGTGACTGACAGTGATAATAGGGGTCCGGTAATACTCAGCAGTGACTGAGGGTGATAATGGGGGTCCGTAATACTCAGCTGTGACTGAGGGTGATAATAGGGGTCCGGTAATACTCAGCAGTGACTGAGGGTGATAATGGGGGTCCGGTAATACTCAGCAGTGACTGACAGTGATAATAGGGGTCCGGTAATACTCAGCAGGGACTGAGGGTGATAATGGGGGTCCGGTAATACTCAGCAGTGACTGAGGGTGATAATGGGGGTCCAGTAATACTCAGCAGTGACTGAGGGTGATAATAGGGGTCCGGTAATACTCAGCAGGGACTGAGGGTGATAATGGGGGTCCGGTAATACTCAGCAGGGACTGAATATGATAAAGGGGGTCCGGTAATACTCAGCAGTGACTGAGGGTGATAATGGGGGTCCGGTAATAGAGGTGAGTGAGAGTGATAATGGGGGTCCAGTAATACTCAACTAGAACTGAGGATGATAATGGGGGTCCGGTAATACTCAGCAGTGACTGAGGATGATAATGGGGGTCGGGTAATACTCAGCAGTGACTGAGGGTGATAATGGGGGTCCGGTAATACTCAGCAGGGACTGAGGGTGATAATAGGGGCCTGGTAATACTGAGCAGGGACTGAGGGTGATAATGGGGGTCCGGTAATACTCGGCAGTGACTGAGGGTGATAATGGGGGTCCGGTAATACTCATCGGTGACTGAGGGTGATAATGGGGGTCCGGTAATACTTAGCAGGGACTGAGGGTGATAATGGGGGTCCGGTAATACTCAGCGGTGACTGAGGGTGATAATGGCGGTCCGGTAATACTCAGCGGTGACTGAGGGTGATAATGGGGGTCAGGTAATACTCAGCAGGGACTGAGGATGATAATGTGGGTCCGGTAATACTCAGCAGTGACTGAGGGTGATAATGGGGGTCCGGTAATAGAGGTGAGTGAGAGTGATAATGGGGGTCCAGTAATACTCAACTAGAACTGAGGATGATAATGGGGGTCCGGTAATACTCAGCAGTGACTGAGGATGATAATGGGGGTCCGGTAATACTCAGCAGTGACTGAGGGTGATAATGGGGGTCCGGTAATACTCAGCAGGGACTGAGGGTGATAATAGGGGCCTGGTAATACTGAGCAGGGACTGAGGGTGATAATGGGGGTCCGGTAATACTCGGCAGTGACTGAGGGTGATAATGGGGGTCCGGTAATACTCAGCGGTGACTGAGGGTGATAATGGGGGTCCGGTAATACTTAGCAGGGACTGAGGGTGATAATGGGGGTCCGGTAATACTCAGCGGTGACTGAGGGTGATAATGGCGGTCCGGTAATACTCAGCGGTGACTGAGGGTGATAATGGGGGTCCGGTAATACTCAGCAGGGACTGAGGATGATAATGTGGGTCCGGTAATACTCAGCAGGGACTGAGGGTGATAATGGCGGTCCATTAATACTCAGCAAGGACTGAGGGTGATAATGGGGGTCCGGTAATACTCAGCAGTGACTGAGGGTGATAATGGGGGTCCGGTAATACTCAGCAGTGACTGAGGGTGATAATAGGGGTCCGCTAATACTCAGCAAGGACTGAGGGTGATAATGGCGGTCCATTAATACTCAGCAAGGACTGAGGGTGATAATGGGGGTCCGGTAATACTCAGCAGTGACTGAGGGTGATAATGGGGGTCCGGTAATACTCAGCAGTGACTGAGGGTGATAATAGGGGTCCGGTAATACTCAGCAGGGACTGAGGGTGATAATGGAGGTCCGGTAATACTCAGCGGTGACTGAGGGTAATAATGGGGGTCCGGTAATACTCAGCAGTGACTGAGGATGATAATGGGGGTCCGGTAATACTCAGCAGTGACTGAGGGTGATAATGTTGGTCCGGTAATACTCAGAGGTGACTGAGGGTGACAATGGGGGTCCGGTAATACTCAGCAGGGACTGAGGGTGATAATGGGGGTCGGGTAATACTCAGCAGTAACTGAGGGTGATAATGGGGGTCCGGTAATACTCAGCAGTGACTGAGGGTGATAATGGGGGTCCGGTAATACTCAGCAGTAACTGAGGGTGATAGTGGGGGTCCGGTAATACTCAGCAGTGACTGAGGGTGATAATGGGGGTCCGGTAATACTCAGCAGTGACTGAGGATGATAATGGGGGTCCGGTAATACTCAGCAGGGACTGAGGGTGATAATGGGTGTCCGGTAATACTCAGCAGTGACTGAGGGTGATAATGGGGGTCCGGTAATACTCAGCAGTGACTGAGGATGATAATGGGGGTCCGGTAATACTCAGCAGTGACTGAGGATGATGATGGGGGTCCGGTAATACTCAGCAGTGACTGAGGGTGATAATGGGGGTCGGGTAATACTCAGCAGTGACTGAGGGTGATAATGGGGGTCCGTAATACTCAGCTGTGACTGAGGGTGATAATAGGGGTCCGGTAATACTCAGCAGTGACTGAGGGTGATAATGGGGATCCGGTAATACTCAGCAGTGACTGACGGTGATAATAGGGGTCCGGTAATACTCAGCAGGGACTGAGGGTGATAATGGGGGTCCGGTAATACTCAGCAGTGACTGAGGGTGATAATGGGGGTCCAGTAATACTCAGCAGTGACTGAGGGTGATAATGGGGGTCGGGTAATACTCAGCAGTAACTGAGGGTGATAATGGGGGTCCGGTAATACTCAGCAGTGACTGAGGGTGATAATGGGGGTCCGGTAATACTCAGCGGTGACTGAGGGTGATAATGGGGGTCCGGTAATACTCAGCAGTGACTGAGGGTGATAATGGGGGTCCGGTAATACTCAGCAGTGACTGAGGATGATAATGGGGGTCCGGTAATACTCAGCAGGGACTGAGGGTGATAATGGGTGTCCGGTAATACTCAGCAGTGACTGAGGGTGATAATGGGGGTCCGGTAATACTCAGCAGTGACTGAGGATGATAATGGGGGTCCGGTAATACTCAGCAGTGACTGAGGATGATGATGGGGGTCCGGTAATACTCAGCAGTGACTGAGGGTGATAATGGGGGTCGGGTAATACTCAGCAGTGACTGAGGGTGATAATGGGGGTCCGTAATACTCAGCTGTGACTGAGGGTGATAATAGGGGTCCGGTAATACTCAGCAGTGACTGAGGGTGATAATGGGGGTCCGGTAATACTCAGCAGTGACTGACGGTGATAATAGGGGTCCGGTAATACTCAGCAGGGACTGAGGGTGATAATGGGGGTCCGGTAATACTCAGCAGTGACTGAGGGTGATAATGGGGGTCCAGTAATACTCAGCAGTGACTGAGGGTGATAATAGGGGTCCGGTAATACTCAGCAGGGACTGAGGGTGATAATGGGGGACCGGTAATACTCAGCGGTGACTGAGGGTAATAATGGGGGTCCGGTAATACTCAGCGGTGACTGAGGGTGATAATGGGGGTCCGGTAATACTCAGCAGTGACTGAGGGTGATAATGTTGGTCCGGTAATACTCAGCGGTGACTGAGGGTGACAATGGGGGTCCGGTAATACTCAGCAGGGACTGAGGGTGATAATGGGGGTCGGGTAATACTCAGCAGTAACTGAGGGTGATAATGGGGGTCCGGTAATACTCAGCAGTGACTGAGGGTGATAATGGGGGTCCGGTAATACTCAGCAGTAACTGAGGGTGATAATGGGGGTCCGGTAATACTCAGCAGTGACTGAGGGTGATAATGGGGGTCCGGTAATACTCAGCAGTGACTGAGGGTGATAATGGGGGTCCGGTAATACTCAGCAGGGACTGAGGGTGATAATGGGGTCCGGTAATACTCAGCAATGACTGAGGGTGATAATCGGGGTCCGGTAATACTCAGCAGTGACTAAGAATGATAATGGGGGTCCGGTAATACTCAGCAGTGACTGAGGATGATGATGAGGGTCCGGTAATACTCAGCAGTGACTGAGGGTGATAATGGGGGTCCGGTAATACTCAGCAGTGACTGAGGGTGATAATGGGGGTCCGGTAATACTCAGCTGTGACTGACGGTGATAATAGGGGTCCGGTAATACTCAGCAGTGACTGAGGGTGATAATGGGGGTCCGGTAATACTCAGCAGTGACTGACGGTGATAATAGGGGTCCGGTAATACTCAGCAGGGACTGAGGGTGATAATGGGGGTCTGGTAATACTCAGCAGTGACTGAGGGTGATAATGGGAGTCCGGTAATACTCAGCAGGGACTGAGGGTGATAATGGGAGTCCAGTAATACTCAGCGGTGACTGAGGGTGATAATGGGTGTCCGGTAATACTCAGCAGTGACTGAGGGTGATAATGGGGGTCCGGTAATACTCAGCAGGGACTGAGGGTGATAATGGGGGTCCGGTAATACTCAGCAGTGACTGAGGGTGATAATGGGTGTCCGGTAATACTCAGCAGTGACTGAGGGTGATAATGGGTGTCCGGTAATACTCAGCAGTGACTGAGGGTGATAATGGGGGTCCGGTAATACTCAGCAGGGACTGAGGGTGATAATGGGGGTCCGGTAATACTCAGCAGTGACTGAGGGTGATAATGGGGGTCCGGTAATACTCAGCAGTGGCTGAGGGTGATAATGGTGGTCCGGTAATACTCAGCAGTGACTGAGGGTGATAATGGGTGTCCGGTAATACTCAGCAGTGACTGACGGTGATAATGGGGGTCCGGTAATACTCAGCAGTGACTGACGGTGATAATGGGGGTCGGGTAATACTCAGCAGTGACTGAGGGTGATAATGGGGGTCCGGTAATACTCAGCAGGGACTGAGGGTGATAATGGGGGTCCGGTAATACTCAGCAGGGACTGAGGGTGATAATGGGGGTCCGGTAATACTCAGCAGTGACTGAGGGTGATAATGGGGGTCCGGTAATACTCAGCAGGGACTGAGGGTGATAATGGGGGTCCGGTAATACTCAGCAGGGACTGAGGGTGATAATGGGGGTCCGGTAATACTCAGCAGTGACTGAGGGTGATAATGGGGTCCGGTAATACTCAGCGGGCACTGAGGGTGATAATGGGAGTCCAGTAATACTCAGCGGTGACTGAGGGTAATAATGGGGGTCCGGTAATACTCAGCAGTGACTGAGGGTGATAATGGGGGTCCGGTAATACTCAGCAGTGACTGAGGGTGATAATGGGGGTCTGGTAATACTCAGCAGTGACTGAGGGTGATAATGGGAGTCCGGTAATACTCAGCAGGGACTGAGGGTGATAATGGGAGTCCAGTAATACTCAGC
Source organism: Phyllobates terribilis (assembly GCF_046119375.1). Taxonomy (NCBI): domain Eukaryota; kingdom Metazoa; phylum Chordata; class Amphibia; order Anura; family Dendrobatidae; genus Phyllobates; species Phyllobates terribilis. The sequence continues at coordinate 193,129,080 of NW_027362769.1, read as the reverse complement.
GGTGACTGAGGGTGATAATGGGGGTCCGGTAATACTCAGCAGTGACTGAGGGTGATAATGGGGGTCCGGTAATACTCAGCAGTGACTGAGGGTGATAATGGGGGTCCGGTAATACTCAGCAGGGACTGAGGGTGATAATGGGGGTCCGGTAATACTCAGCAGTGACTGAGGGTGATAATGGGTGTCCGGTAATACTCAGCAGGGACTGAGGGTGATAATGGGGGTCCGGTAATACTCAGCAGTGACTGAGGGTGATAATGGGTGTCCGGTAATACTCACCAGTGATTGAGGGTGATAATGGGTGTCCGGTAATACTCAGCAGGGACTGAGGGTGATAATGGGGGTCCGGTAATACTCAGCAGTGACTGAGGGTGATAATGGGTGTCCGGTAATACTCACCAGTGACTGACGGTGATAATGGGGGTCGGGTAATACTCAGCAGTGACTGAGGGTGATAATGGGGGTCCGGTAATACTCAGCAGTGACTGAGGGTGATAATGGGGGTCCGGTAATACTCACCAGTGACTGACGGTGATAATGGGGGTCGGGTAATACTCAGCAGTGACTGAGGGTGATAATGGGGGTCCGGTAATACTCAGCAGGGACTGAGGGTGATAATGGGGGTCCGGTAATACTCAGCAGTGACTGAGGGTGATAATGGGGGTCCGGTAATACTCAGCGGGCACTGAGGGTGATAATGGGAGTCCAGTAATACTCAGCGGTGACTGAGGGTAATAATGGGGGTCCGGTAATACTCAGCAGTGACTGAGGGTGATAATGGGGGTCCGGTAATACTCAGCAGTGACTGAGGGTGATAATGGGGGTCCGGTAATACTCAGCAGTGACTGACGGTGATAATAGGGGTCCGGTAATACTCAGCAGGGACTGAGGGTGATAATGGGGGTCCGGTAATACTCAGCAGTGACTGAGGGTGATAATGGGGTCCGGTAATACTCAGCAGGGACTGAGGGTGATAATGGGGGTCCGGTAATACTCAGCGGTGACTGAGGGTAATAATGGGGGTCCGGTAATACTCAGCAGTGACTGAGGATGTTAATGGGGGTCCGGTAATACTCAGCAGGGACTGAGGGTGATAATGGGGGTCCGGTAATACTCAGCAGTGACTGAGGGTGATAATGGGGGTCCGGTAATACTCAGCAGTGACTGAGGGTGATAATGGGGGTACGGTAATACTCAGCAGTGACTGAGGGTGATAATGGGGGTCCGGTAATACTCAGCAGGGACTGAGGGTGATAATGGGGGTCCGGTAATACTCAGCAGTGACTGAGGGTGATAATGGGGGTCCGGTAATACTCAGCGGTGACTGACGGTGATAATAAGGGTCCGGTAATACTCATCAGTGACTGAGGGTGATAATGGGGGTCCGGTAATACTCAGCAGGGACTGAGGGTGATAATGGGGGTCCGGTAATGCTCAGCAGTGACTGAGGGTGATAATGGGGGTCCGGTAATACTCAGCAGTGACAGAGGGTGATAATAGGGGTCCGGTAATACTCAGCAGTGACTGAGGGTGATAATGGGGGTCCGGTAATACTCAGCAGGGACTGAGGGTGATAATGGGGGTCCGGTAATACTCTGCAGTGACTGAGGGTGATAATGGGGGTCCGGTAATACTCAGCAGTGACTGAGGATGATAATGGGGGTCCGGTAATACTCAGCAGTGACTGAGGGTGATAATGGGGGACCGGTAATACTCAGCAGTGACTGAGGGTGATAATGGGGGTCCGGTAATACTCAGCAGTGACTGAGGGTGATAATGGGGGTCCGGTAATACTCAGCAGTGACTGAGGGTGATAATGGGGGTCCGGTAATACTCAGCAGGGACTGAGGGTGATAATGGGGTCCGGTAATACTCAGCAATGACTGAGGGTGATAATCGGGGTCCGGTAATACTCAGCAGTGACTAAGGATGATAATGGGGGTCCGGTAATACTCAGCAGTGACTGAGGATGATGATGGGGGTCCGGTAATACTCAGCAGTGACAGAGGGTGATAATAGGGGTCCGGTAATACTCAGCAGTGACTGAGGGTGATAATGGGGGTCCGGTAATACTCAGCAGGGACTGAGGGTGATAATGGGGGTCCGGTAATACTCTGCAGTGACTGAGGGTGATAATGGGGGTCCGGTAATACTCAGCAGTGACTGAGGATGATAATGGGGGTCCGGTAATACTCAGCAGTGACTGAGGGTGATAATGCGGGACCGGTAATACTCAGCAGTGACTGAGGGTGATAATGGGGGTCCGGTAATACTCAGCAGTGACTGAGGATGATAATGGGGGTCCGGTAATACTCAGCAGTGACTGAGGATGATAATGGGGGTCCGGTAATACTCAGCAGTGACTGAGGGTGATAATGGGGGTCCGGTAATACTCAGCAGTGACTGAGGGTGATAATGGGGGTCCAGTAATACTCAGCAGTGACTGAGGGTGATAATGGGGGTCCGGTAATACTCAGCAGTGACGGAGGGTGATAATGGGGGTCCGGTAATAATCAGCGGTGACTGAGGGTGATAATGGGGATCCGGTAATACTCAGCGGTGACTGACGGTGATAATAAGGGTCTGGTAATACTCAGCAGGGACTGAGGGTGATAATGGGGGTCCGGTAATACTCAGCAGTGACTGAGGATGATAATGGGGGTCCGGTAATACTCAGCAGTGACTGAGGTTCATAATGGGGGTCCGGTAACACTCAGCAGGGACTGAATATGATAAAGGGAGTCCGCTAATACTCAGCAGTGACTGAGGGTGATAATGGGGTCCGGTAATACTCAGCAGTGACTGAGGGTGATAATGGGGTCCGGTAATAGAGGTGAGTGAGAGTGATAATGGGGGTCCAGTAATACTCAGCAGAGGCTGATGATAATAATGAGGGTAATACTCAGCAGTGACTGAGGGTGATAATGGGGGTCCGGTAATACTCAGTGGTGATTGAGGATGATAATAGGGATCCAGTAATACTCAGCAGTGACTGAGGGTGATAATGGGGGTCCGGTAATACTCAGCAGAGACTGACGGTGATAATGGGGGTCCGGTAATACTCAGCAGTGACTGAGGATGATAATGGGGGTCCGGTAATACTCAGCAGTGACTGAGGGTGATAATGGGGGTCCGGTAATACTCAGCAGTGACTGAGGGTGATAATGGGGGTCCGGTAATACTCAGCAGTGACTGAGGGTGATAACTGGGGTCCGGTAATACTCAGCGGTGACTGAGGGTGATAATGGGGGTCCGGTAATACTCAGCAGTGACTGAGGATGATAATGGGGGTCCGGTAATACTCAGCAGTGACTGAGGATGATAATGGGGGTCCGGTAATATTCAGCAGTGACTGAGGGTTATATTGGGGGTCCGGTAATACTCAGCAGTGACTGAGGGTGATAATGAGGAGTCCGGTAATACTTAGCAGTGACTGAGGGTGATAATGGGGGTCCGGTAATACTCAGCAGTGACTGAGGGTGATAATGGGGGTCCGGTAATACTCAGCAGTGACTGAGGGTGATAATGGGGGTCCGGTAATACTCAGCGGTGACTGAGGTTGATAATGGGGGTCCGGTATTACTCAGCAGTGACTGAGGATGATAATGGGGGTCCGGTAATACTCAGCAGTGACTGAGGGTGATAATGGGGGTCCGGTAATATTCATCAGTGACTGAGGGTGATAATGAGGAGTCCGGTAATACTCAGCAGTGACTGAGGGTGATAATGGGGGTCCGGTAATACTCAGCAGTGACTGAGGATGATAATGAGGGTCGGGTAATACTCAGCAGTGACTGAGGATGATAATGGGGGTCCGGTAATACTCTGCAGTGACTGAGGATGATAATGGGGGTCCGGTAATACTCAACAGTGACTGAGGGTGATAATGGGGGTCCGGTAATACTCAGCAGTGACTGAGGATGATAATGAGGGTCGGGTAATACTCAGCAGTGACTGAGGATGATAATGGGGGTCCGGTAATACTCTGCAGTGACTGAGGATGATAATGGGGGTCGGGTAATACTCAGCAGTGACTGAGGGTGATAATGGGGGTCCAGTAATACTCAGCAGTGACTGAGGGTGATAATGGGGGTCCGGTAATACTCAGCAGGGACTGAGGGTGATAATGGGGGTCCGGTAATACTCAGCAGTGACTGAGGATGATAATGGGGGTCCGGTAATACTCAGCAGTGACTGAGGGTGATAATGGGGGTCCGGTAATACTCAGCAGTGACTGAGGATGATAATGGGGGTCCGGTAATACTCAGCAGTGACTGAGGGTGATAATGGGGGTCCGGTAATACTCAGCAGTGACTGAGGGTGATAATGGGGGTCCGGTAATACTCAGCAGTGACTGAGGGTGATAATGGGGGTCCGGTAATACTCAGCAGTGACTGAGGGTGATAATGGGGGTCCGGTAATACTCAGCGGTGACTGAGGGTGATAATGGGGGTCCGGTAATACTCAGCGGTGACTGAGGGTGATAATGGGGGTCCGGTAATACTCAGCGGTGACTGACGGTGATAATAAGGGTCTGGTAATACTCAGCAGGGACTGAGGGTGATAATGGGGGTCCGGTAATACTCAGCAGTGACTGAGGATGATAATGGGGTTCCGGTAATACTCAGCAGTGACTGAGGTTGATAATGGGGGTCCGATAACACTCAGCAGGGACTGAATATGATAAAGGGAGTCCGGTAATACTCAGCAGTGACTGAGGGTGATAATGGGGTCCGGTAATACTCAGCAGTGACTGAGGGTGATAATGGGGGTCCGGTAATAGAGGTGAGTGAGAGTGATAATGGGGGTCCAGTAATACTCAGCAGGGGCTGATGATAATAATGGGGGTAATACTCAGCAGAGAATGAGGATGATGATAGGGGTCAGTTAATACTCAGAAAGGACTGAGTATGATAATGGGGGTCCGGTAATACTCAGTGGTGATTGAGGATGATAATAGGGATCCAGTAATACTCAGCGGTGACTGAGGGTGATAATGGCGGTCCGGTAATACTCAGCAGAGACTGAGGGTGATAATGGGGGTCCGGTAATACTCAGCAGAGACTGAGGGTGATAATGGGGGTCCGGTAATACTCAGCAGTGACTGAGGATGATAATGGGGGTCCGGTAATACTCAGCAGTGACTGAGGATGATAATGGGGGTCCGGTAATACTCAGCAGTGACTGAGGGTGATAATGGGGGTCCGGTAATACTCAGCAGTGACTGAGGGTGATAACTGGGGTCCGGTAATACTCAGCAGTGACTGAGGGTGATAATGGGGGTCCGGTAATACTCAGCAGTGACTGAGGATGATAATGGGGGTCCGGTAATACTCAGCAGTGACTGAGGATGATAATGGGGGTCCGGTAATATTCAGCAGTGACTAAGGGTTATATTGGGGGTCCGGTAATACTCAGCAGTGACTGAGGGTGATAATGAGGAGTCCGGTAATACTCAGCTGTGACTGAGGGTGATAATGGGGGTCCGGTAATACTCAGCAGTGACTGAGGGTGATAATGGGGGTCCGGTAATACTCAGCAGTGACTGAGGGTGATAATGGGGGTCCGGTAATACTCAGCGGTGACTGAGGTTGATAATGGGGGTCCGGTAATACTCAGCAGTGACTGAGGATGATAATGGGGGTCCGGTAATACTCAGCAGTGACTGAGGGTGATAATGGGGGTCCGGTAATATTCATCAGTGACTGAGGGTGATAATGAGGAGTCCGGTAATACTCAGCAGTGACTGAGGGTGATAATGGGGGTCCGGTAATACTCAGCAGTGACTGAGGATGATAATGGGGGTCCGGTAATACTCAACAGTGACTGAGGGTGATAATGGGGGTCCGGTAATACTCAGCAGTGACTGAGGATGATAATGAGGGTCGGGTAATACTCAGCAGTGACTGAGGATGATAATGGGGGTCCGGTAATACTCTGCAGTGACTGAGGATGATAATGGGGGTCGGGTAATACTCAGCAGTGACTGAGGGTGATAATGGGGGTCCAGTAATACTCAGCAGTGACTGAGGATGATAATGGGGGTCCAGTAATACTCAGCAGTGACTGAGGATGATAATGGGGGACCGGTAATAGAGGTGAATGAGGATGATAATGAGGAGTCCGGTAATAGTCAGCAGTGACTGAGGGTGATAATGGGGGTTCCGGTAATAGAGGTGAGTGAGGGTGATAATGGAGGTCCAGTAATTCTCAGCAGGGGCTGATGATAATAATGGGGGGTCCGGTAATACTCATTGGTGACGGAGGGTGATAATGGGGGATCCGATAATACTCAGTGGTGACTACTGCGGATGTTAATGTTGGGTCGGGTAATACAGGACAGTTACAGTTCAGCAGTGTCCGCAGGCCCTGACTTGTGGTCTACCCTACCTGGCAGATTTCCGCTAGGACGCTTACCAATTACACAGGGCAACGTCTCACTAGCACCAGATATCTCACATCTCTTCTTTGAAGCCCCTAGTGTATAAACCACGGCCCATCATACCCCACAGCTGTTATCAGCAGAGCCACGACAGAGAGCCACGGCAGGGAGCACGACAGAGAGCCACGGCAGGGAGCACGACAGAGAACCACGGCAGGGAGCCACGACAGAGAGCCACGGCAGGGAGCCACGACAGAGAGCCACGACAGGGAGCCACGGCAGGGAGCAACGACAGAGAGCCACGGCAGGGAGCCACGACAGAGAGCCACGGCAGGGAGCCACGACAGAGAGCCACGGCAGGGAGCCACGACAGAGAGCCACGGCAGGGAGCCACGACAGAGAGCCACGACAGGGAGCCACGGCAGGGAGCCACGACAGAGAGCCACGGCAGGGAGCACGACAGATAGCCACGGCAGGGTGCCACGACAGAGAGCTACGGCAGGGAGCCACGACAGAGAGCCACGACAGGCAGCCATGACAGGCAGCCACGGCAGCGAGCCACGACAGAGAGCCACGGCAGAGAGCCACGACAGAGAGCCACGACAGGGAGCCACCGGAGGGAGCCACGACAGAGAGCCACGACAGAGAGCCTTGACAGAGAGCCACCGCAGGGAGCATGACAGAGAGCCACGGCAGGGAACCACGACAGAAAGCCATGACAGAGCCACGACGGAGCCACGGCAGGGAGCAACGGTGGGGAGCCACGACAGGGAGCTACAGCAGGAAGCCACGACAGGGAGCCATGGCAGGGAGCCACGAAAGAGAGCCACGGCAGGGAGCCACAACTAAGAGCCATGACAGAGAGCCACGACAGGGAGCCACGACAGGGAGCCACGACAGGGAGCCACGACAGGGAACCACGACAGGGAACCACGACAGGGAGTCACGACAGTGAGCCGCAACAGGGAACCACAACAGGGAGCCACGAAAGGGAGTCACGGCAGGGAGCCACGGCAGGGAGCCACGACAGGGAGCCACCGCAGGAAGCCACAACAGAGAGCCACGGCAGGGAGCCTTGACAGAGAGCCACGACAGGGAGCCACGGCAGGGAACCACGACAGAGAGCCACGACTAAGAGCCATGACGGAGCCATGGCGGGGAGCCACGACAGGGAGCTACCACAGGAAGCCACGACAGAGAGCCATGGCAGGGAGCCACAAAAGAGAGCCATGGCAGGGAGACACAACTAAGAGCCATGACAGAGAGCCACGACAAGGAGCCATGACAGGGAGTCACGACAGGGAGCACGACAGGGAACCACGACAGTGAGTCACGACAGGGAACCACAACAGGGAGCCACGACAGGGAACCACAACAGGGAGCCACGACAGGGAACCACAACAGGGAGCCACGGCAGGGAGTCACGGCAGGGAGCCACGACAGAGAGCCACGGCAGGGAGCCACGACAGAGAGCCACGACAGGGAGCCACAACAGAGAGCTACGACAGGGAGCCTTGACAGAGAGCCACGACAGGGAGCCACGGCAGAGAGCCACGGCAGGGAGCCACGACAGAGAGCCACGACTAAGAGCCATGACAGAGCCACGACAGAGCCACGACAGGGAGCTACCGCAGGAAGCCACGGCAGGGAGCCACGAAAGAGAGCCACGGCAGGGAGCCATGACTAAGAGCCATGACAGAGAGTCACGACAGTGAGCCACAACAGGGAGCCTCGACAGGGAACCACAACAGGGAGCCACGACAGGGAGCTACCGCAGGAAGCCGCGACAGGGAGCCACGAAAGAGAGCCACGGCATGGAGCCACGACTAAGAGCCATGACAGAGAGCCACGACAGGGAGCCACGACAGGGAGTCACGACAGTGAGCCACAACAGAGAACCACAACAGGGAGCCACGACAGGGAACCACAACAGGGAGCATGACAGAGAGCCACGACAGGGAACCACGACAGCGAGCCACGACAGGGAGCCATGGCAGAGAGCCACGGCAGAGAGCCACGGCAAGGAGCCACGGTAGGGAGCAATGACAGGGAGCCACGGGCCAGCTCTGTGTCCCTCATTCCTTACTGACCAGTGACTTCTGCACTGATTATGGCTGCTGTCCTGTGAAGGCCTTTGTGCTTTCTGGAGGTGTGTAGTATATAGAGGTATTTGTAATGTATATAGTGTCTATATATTGTGTGTATACTGTTGTGTAGTGTATGTACTGGTATATGTATATAGTGTAATTATTATTATTATTATTTCTATAGCGCCATTGATTCCATGGTGCTGTACATGAGAAGGGGTTACATACCAGATACAGATATCACTTACAGTAACTAACAATGATAGACGGGTACAGAGGGAGGAGGACCCTGCCCCTGGGGGCTTACATTCTACAGATACATTGTATATTATTATTATTTATATAGCGCCATTGATTCCATGGTGCTGTACATGAGAAGGGGTTACATACCAGATACAGATATCACTTACAGTAAAGAACTAACAATGATAGACGGGTACAGAGGGAGAAGGACCCTGCCCCTGCGGGCTTACATTCTACAGATACATTGTATATTATTATTATTTATATAGCACCATTGATTCCATGGTGCTGTACATGAGAAGGGGTTACATACCAGATACAGATATCACTTACAGTAACTAACAATGATAGACGGGTACAGAGGGAGGAGGACCCTGCCCCTGGGGGCTTACATTCTACAGATACATTGTATATTATTATTATTTATATAGATCCATTGATTCCATGGTGCTGTACATGAGAAGAGGTTACATACCAGATACAGATATCACTTACAGTAAAGAGCTAACAATGATAGACGTGTACAGAGAGAGGAGGACCCTGCACCTGCGAGCTTACATTCTACAGATACATTGTATATTATTATTATTTATATAGCACCATTGATTCCATGGTGCTGTACATGAGAAGGGGTTACATACCAGATACAGATATCACTTACAGTAACTAACAATGATAGACGGGTACAGAGGGAGGAGGACCCTGCCCCTGCGGGCTTACATTCTACAGATACATTGTATATTATTATTATTTATATAGCACCATTGATTCCATGGTGCTGTACATAAGGGGTTACATACCAGATACAGATATCACTTACAGTAAAGAACTAACAATGATAGACGGGTACAGAGGGAGGAGGACCCTGCCCCTGGGGGCTTACATTCTACAGATACATTGTATATTATTATTATTTATATAGATCCATTGATTCCATAGTGCTGTACATGAGAAGGGGTTACATACCAGATACAGATATCACTTACAGTAAACTAACAATGATAGACGGGTACAGAGGGAAGAGGACCCTGCCCCTGGGGGCTTACATTCTACAGATACATTGTATATTATTATTATTTATATAGATCCATTGATTCCATGGTGCTGTACATGAGAAGGGGTTACATACCAGATACAGATATCACTTACAGTAAAGAACTAACAATGATAGACGGGTACAGAGGGAGGAGGACCCTGCCCCTGGGGGCTTACATTCTACAGATACATTGTATATTATTATTATTTATATAGATCCATTGATTCCATAGTGCTGTACATGAGAAGGGGTTACATACCAGATACAGATATCACTTACAGTAAACTAACAATGATAGACGGGTACAGAGGGAGGAGGACCCTGCCCCTGGGGGCTTACATTCTACAGATACATTGTATATTATTATTATTTATATAGATCCATTGATTCCATGGTGCTGTACATGAGAAGGGGTTACATACCAGATACAGATATCACTTACAGTAAACTAACAATGATAGACGGGTACAGAGGGAAAAGGACCCTGCCCCTGCGGGCTTACATTCTACAGATACATTGTATATTATTATTATTTATATAGATCCATTGATTCCATGGTGCTGTACATGAGAAGGGGTTACATACCAGATACAGATATCACTTACAGTAACTAACAATGATAGACGGGTACAGAGGGAGGAGGACCCTGCCCCTGGGGGCTTACATCCTATAGATACATTGTATATTATTATTATTTATATAGCACCATTGATTCCATGGTGCTGTACATGAGAAGAGGTTACATACCAGATACAGATATCACTTACAGTAAAGAACTAACAATGATAGACGGGTACAGAGGGAGGAGGACCCTGCCCCTGCGGGCTTACATTCTACAGATACATTGTATATTATTATTATTTATATAGCGCCATTGATTCCATGGTGCTGTACATGAGAAGGGGTTACATACCAGATAGAGATATCACTTACAGTAAAGAACTAACAATGATAGACAAATATAGAGGGAGGAGGACCCTGCCCCTGGGGGCTTACATTCTACAGATACATTGTATATTATTATTATTTATATATCGCCATTGATTCCATGGTGCTGTACATGAGAAGAGGTTACATACCAGATACAGATATCACTTACAGTAAAGAACTAGCAATGATAGACGGGTACAGAGGGAGGAGGACCCTGCCCCTGGGGGCTTAAATTCTACAGATACATTGTATATTATTATTATTTATATAGCTCCATTGATACCATGGTGCTGTACATGAGAAGGGGTTACATACCAGATACAGATATCACTTACAGTAACTAACAATGATAGACGGGTACAGAGGGAGGAGGACCCTGCCCCTGTGGGCTTACATTCTACAGATACATTGTATATTATTATTATTTATATATCGCCATTGATTCCATGGTGCTGTACATGAGAAGGGGTTACATACCAGATACAGATATCACTTACAGTAAAGAACTAACAATGATAGACGGTTACAGAGGGAGGAGGACCCTGCCCCTGTGGGCTTACATTCTACAGATACATTGTATATTATTATTATTTATATAGCGCCATTGATGCCATGGTGCTGTACATCAGAAGGGGTTACATAGCAGATACAGATATCACTTACAATAATGAACTAACAATGATAGACGGGTACAGAGGGAGGAGGACCCTGCCCCTGGAGGCTTACATTCTACAGATACATTGTATATTATTATTATTTATATAGCTCTATTGATGCCATGGCGCTGTACATGAGAAGGGGTTACATACCAGATACAGATATCACTTACAGTAAACTAACAATGATAGACGGGTACAGAGGGAGGAGGACCCTGCCCCTGGGTGCTTACATTCTACAGATACATTGTATATTATTATTATTTATATAGCGCCATTGATTCCATGGCGCTGTACATGAGAAGGGGTTACATACCAGATACAGATATCACTTACAGTAAAGAACTAACAATGATAGACGGTTACAGAGGGAGGAGGACCCTGCCCCTGTGGGCTTACATTCTACAGATACATTGTATATTATTATTATTTATATAGCGCCATTGATGCCATGGTGCTGTACATCAGAAGGGGTTACATAGCAGATACAGATATCACTTACAATAATGAACTAACAATGATAGACGGGTACAGAGGGAGGAGGACCCTGCCCCTGGAGGCTTACATTCTACAGATACATTGTATATTATTATTATTTATATAGCTCTATTGATGCCATGGCGCTGTACATGAGAAGGGGTTACATACCAGATACAGATATCACTTACAGTAAACTAACAATGATAGACGGGTACAGAGGGAGGAGGACCCTGCCCCTGGGTGCTTACATTCTACAGATACATTGTATATTATTATTATTTATATAGCGCCATTGATTCCATGGCGCTGTACATGAGAAGGGGTTACATACCAGATACAGATATCACTTACAGTAAACTAACAATGATAGACGGGTACAGAGGGAGGAGGACCCTGCCCCTGGAGGCTTACATTCTACAGATACATTGTATATTATTATTATTTATATAGCTCCATTGATTCCATGGCGCTGTACATGAGAAGAGGTTACATACCAGATACAGATATCACTTACAGTAAAGAACTAACAATGATAGACGGGTACAGAGGGAGGAGGACCCTGCCCCTGGGGGCTTACATTCTACAGATACATTGTATGTTATTATTTATATAGCGCCATTGATTCCATGGTGCTGTACATGAGAAGGGGTTACATACCAGATACAGATATTACTTACAGTAAAGAAATAACAATGATAGACGGGTACAGGGGGAGGAGGACCCTGCCCCTGGGGGCTTACATTCTACAGGTACATTGTATATTATTATTATTTATATAGCGCCATTGATTCCATGGTGCTGTACATGAGAAGGGGTTACATAGCAGATACAGATATCACTTACAGTAATGAACTAACAATGATAGACGGGTACAGAGGGAGGAGGACCCTGCCCCTGGAGGCTTACATTCTACAGATACATTGTATATTATTATTATTTATATAGCGCCATTGATTCCATGGCGCTGTACATGAGAAGAGGTTACATACCAGATACAGATATCACTTACAGTAAAGAACTAACAATGATAGACGGGTACAGAGCGAGGAGGACCCTGCCCCTGGGGGCTTACATTCTACAGATACATTGTATATTATTATTATTTATATAGCGCCATTGATGCCATGGTGCTGTACATGAGAAGGGGTTACATACCAGATACAGATATCACTTACAGTAATGAACTAACAATGATAGACGGGTACAGAGGGAGGAGGACCCTGCCCCTGGAGGCTTACATTCTACAGATACATTGTATATTATTATTATTTATATAGCGCCATTGATTCCATGGCGCTGTACATGAGAAGAGGTTACATACCAGATACAGATATCACTTACAGTAAAGAACTAACAATGATAGACGGGTACAGAGGGAGGAGGACCCTGCTCCTGCGGGCTTACATTCTACAGATACATTGTATATTATTATTATTTATATAGCGCCATTGATTCCATGGTGCTGTACATGAGAAGGGGTTACATACCAGATACAGATATCACTTACAGTAAAGAACTAACAATGATAGACGGGTACAGAGCGAGGAGGACCCTGCCCCTGGGGGCTTACATTCTACAGATACATTGTATGTTATTATTATTTATATAGCTCCATTGATTCCATGGTGCTGTACATGAGAAGGGGTTACATAGCAGATACAGATATCACTTACAGTAATGAACTAACAATGATAGACGGGTACAGAGGGAGGAGGACCCTGCCCCTGGAGGCTTACATTCTACAGATACATTGTATATTATTATTATTTATATAGCGCCATTGATTCCATGGCGCTGTACATGAGAAGGGGTTACATTCCAGATACAGATATCACTTACAGTAAAGAAATAACAATGATAGACGGGTACAGAGGGAGGAGGACCCTGCCCCTGGGGGCTTACATTCTACAGATACATTGTATATTTTTATTATTTATATAGCGCCATTGATACCATGGTGCTGTACATGAGAAGGGGTTACATACCAGATACAGCTATCACTTACAGTAATGAACTAACAATGATAGACGGGTACAGAGGGAGGAGGACCCTGCCCCTGGGGGCTTACATTCTACAGATACATTGTATATTATTATTATTTATATAGCTCCATTGATTCCATGGCGCTGTACATGAGAAGAGGTTACATACCAGATACAGATATCACTTAAAGTAAAGAACTAACAATGATAGACGGGTACAGAGGGAGGAGGACCCTGCCCCTGGGGGCTTACATTCTACAGATACATTGTATATTATTATTATTTATATAGCGCCATTGATTCCATGGTGCTGTACATGAGAAGGGGTTACATACCAGATACAGATATCACTTACAGTAAAGAACTAACAATGATAGACGGGTACAGAGGGAGGAGGACCCTGCCCCTGGGGGCTTACATTCTACAGATACTTTGTATATTATTATTATTTATATAGCACCATTGATTCCATGGTGCTGTACATGAGAAGGGGTTACATACCAGATACAGATATCACTTACAGTAAAGAACTAACAATGATAGACGGGTACAGAGGGAGGAGGACCCTGCCCCTGCGGGCTTACATTCTACAGATACTTTGTATATTATTATTATTTATATAGAGCCATTGATTCCATGGTGCTGTACATGAGAAGGGGTTACATACCAGATACAGATATCACTTACAGTAAACTAACAATGATAGACGGGTACAGAGGGAGGAGGACCCTGCCCCTGCGGGCTTACATTCTACAGATACATTGTATATTATTATTATTTATATAGCACCATTGATGCCATGGTGCTGTACATGAGAAGAGGTTACGTAACAGATACAGATATCACTTACAGTAAACTAACAATGATAGACGGGTACAGAGGGAGGAGGACCCTGCCCCTGCGAGCTTACATTCTACAGATACATTGTATATTATTATTATTTATATAGCACCATTGATTCCATGGCGCTGTACATGAGAAGAGGTTACATGCCAGATACAGATATCACTTACAGTAACTAACAATGATACACGGGTACAGAGGGAGGAGGACCCTGCCCCTGTGGGCTTACATTCTACAGATACATTGTATATTATTATTATTTATATATCGCCATTGATTCCATGGCGCTGTACATGAGAAGGGGTTACATACCAGATACAGGTATCACTTACAGTAATGAACTAACAATGATAGCAGGGTACAGAGGGAGGAGGACCCTGCCCCTGCGGGCTTACATTCTACAGATACATTGTATATTATTATTATTTATATACCACCATTGATACCATGGTGCTGTACATGAGAAGGGGTTACATACCAGATACAGATATCACTTACAGTAAAGAACTAACAATGATAGATGGGTACAGAGCGAGGAGGACCCTGCCCCTGGGGGCTTACATTCTACAGGTACATTGTATATTATTATTATTTATATAGCGCCATTGATGCCATGGCGCTGTACATGAGAAGGGGTTACATACCAGATACAGATATCACTTACAGTAAACTAACAATGATAGACGGGTACAGAGGGAGGAGAACCCTGCCCCTGGGGGCTTACATTCTACAGATACATTGTATATTATTATTATTTATATAGCACCATTGATACCATGGTGCTGTACATGAGAAGGGGTTACATACCAGATACAGATATCACTTACAGTAAAGAACTAACAATGATAGACGGGTACAGAGCGAGGAGGACCCTGCCCCTGGGGGCTTACATTCTACAGATACATTGTATATTATTATTATTTATATAGCTCCATTGATTCCATGGTGCTGTACATAAGAAGGGGTTACATAGCAGATACAGATATCACTTACAGTAATGAACTAACAATGATAGACAGGTACAGAGGGAGGAGGACCCTGCCCCTGGGGGCTTACATTCTACAGATACATTGTATATTATTATTATTTATATAGCGCCATTGATTCCATGGTGCTGTACATGAGAAGGGGTTACATAGCAGATACAGATATCACTTACAGTAATGAACTAACAATGATAGACGGGTACAGAGGGAGGAGGACCCTGCCCCTGGAGGCTTACATTCTACAGATACATTGTATATTATTATTATTTATATAGTGCCATTGATTCCATGGTGCTGTACATGAGAAGGGGTTACATAGCAGATACAGATATCACTTACAGTAATGAACTAACAATGATAGACGGGTACAGAGGGAGGAGGACCCTGCCCCTGGGGGCTTACATTCTACAGATACATTGTATATTATTATTATTTATATAGTGCCATTGATTCCATGGTGCTGTACATGAGAAGGGGTTACATAGCAGATACAGATATCAATTACAGTAATGAACTAACAATGATAGACGGGTACAGAGGGAGGAGGACCCTGCCCCTGGAGGCTTACATTCTACAGATACATTGTATATTATTATTATTTATATAGCGCCATTGATTCCATGGCACTGTACATGAGAAGGGGTTACATACCAGATACAGATATCACTTACAGTAAAGAACTAACAATGATAGACGGGTACAGAGGGAGGAGGACCCTGCCCCTGGGGGCTTACATTCTACAGATATATTGTATATTATTATTATTTACATAGCGCGATTGATACCATGGTGCTGTATATGAGAAGGGGTTACATACCAGATACAGATATCACTTACAGTAATGAACTAACAATGATAGACGGGTACAGAGGGAGGAGGACCCTGCCCCTGGGGGCTTAAATTCTACAGATACATTGTATATTATTATTATTATTTATATAGCTCCATTGATACCATGGTGCTGAACATGAGAAGGGGTTACATACCAGATACAGATATCACTTACAGTAACTAACAATGATACACGGGTACAGAGGGAGGAGGACCCTGCCCCTGTGGGCTTACATTCTACAGATACATTGTATATTATTATTATTTATATATCGCCATTGATTCCATGGCGCTGTACATGAAAAGAGGTTACATACCAGATACAGGTATCACTTACAGTAATGAACTAACAATGATAGACGGGTACAGAGGGAGGAGGACCCTGCCCTTGCGGGCTTACATTCTACAGATACATTGTATATTATTATTATTTATATAGCGCCATTGATTCCATGGTGCTGTACATGAGAAGGGGTTACATACCAGATACAGGTATCACTTACAGTAAACTAACAATGATAGACGGGTACAGAGAGAGGAGGACCCTGCCCCTGGGGGCTTACATTATACAGATACATTGTATATTATTATTATTTATATAGCGCCATTGATTCCATGGCGCTGTACATGAGAAGGGGTTACATACCAGATACAGATATCACTTACAGTAAAGAACTAACAATGATAGAAGGGTACAGAGGGAGGAGGACCCTGCCCCTGGGGGATTACATTCTACAGATACATTGTATATTATTATTTTTTATATAGCGCCATTGATGCCATGGTGCTGTACATGAGAAGGGGTTACGTACCAGATACAGATATCACTTACAGTAAAGAACTAACAATGATAGACGGGTACAGGGGGAGGAGGACCCTGCCCCTGCGGGCTTACATTCTACATATACATTGTATATTATTATTATTTATATAGCTCCATTGATGCCATGGCGCTGTACATGAGAAGGGGTTACATACCAGATACAGATATCACTTACAGTAAACTAACAATGATAGACGGGTACAGAGGGAGGAGGACCCTGCCCCTGGGGGCTTACATTCTACAGATACATTGTACATTATTATTATTTATATAGCACCATTGATACCATGGTGCTGTACATCAGAAGGGGTTACATACCAGATACAGATATCACTTACAGTAAAGAACTAACAATGATAGACGGGTACAGAGCGAGGAGGACCCTGCCCCTGGGGGCTTACATTCTCCAGATACATTGTATATTATTATTATTTATATAGCGCCATTGATGCCATGGTGCTGTACATGAGAAGGGGTTACATAGCAGATACAGATATCACTTACAGTAATGAACTAACAATGATAGACGGGTACAGAGGGAGGAGGACCCTGCCCCTGGAGGCTTACATTCTACAGATACATTGTATATTATTATTATTTATATAGCTCCATTGATGCTATGGCGCTGTACATGAGAAGGGGTTACATACCAGATACAGATATCACTTACAGTAAACTAACAATGATAGACGGGTACAGAGGGAGAAGGACCCTGCCCCTGGGGGCTTACATTCTACAGATACATTGTATATTATTATTATTTATATAGCACCATTGATGCCATGGTGCTGTACATGAGAAGAGGTTACATACCAGATACAGATATCACTTACAGTAAAGAACTAACAATGATAGACGGGTACAGAGGGAGGAGGACCCTGCCCCTGGGGGCTTACATTCTACAGATACATTGTATATTATTATTATTTATATAGCGCCATTGATTCCATGGCGCTGTACATGAGAAGGGGTTACATACCAGATACAGATATCACTTACAGTAAAGAACTAACAATGATAGACGGGTACAGAGGGAGGAGGACTCTGCCCCTGGGGGCTTACATTCTACAGATACATTGTATATTATTATTATTTATATAGCGCCATTGATACCATGGTGCTGTACATGAGAAGGGGTTACATACCAGATACAGCTATCACTTACAGTAATGAACTAACAATGATAGACGGGTACAGAGGGAGGAGGACCCTGCCCCTGGGGGCTTACATTCTACAGATACATTGTATATTATTATTATTTATATAGCTCCATTGATTCCATGGCGCTGTACATGAGAAGAGGTTACATACCAGATACAGATATCACTTACAGTAAAGAACTAACAATGATAGACGGGTACAGAGGGAGGAGGACCCTGCCCCTGGGGGCTTACATTCTACAGATACATTGTACATTATTATTATTTATATAGCACCATTGATACCATGGTGCTGTACATCAGAAGGGGTTACATACCAGATACAGATATCACTTACAGTAAAGAACTAACAATGATAGACGGGTACAGAGCGAGGAGGACCCTGCCCCTGGGGGCTTACATTCTCCAGATACATTGTATATTATTATTATTTATATAGCGCCATTGATGCCATGGTGCTGTACATGAGAAGGGGTTACATAGCAGATACAGATATCACTTACAGTAATGAACTAACAATGATAGACGGGTACAGAGGGAGGAGGACCCTGCCCCTGGAGGCTTACATTCTACAGATACATTGTATATTATTATTATTTATATAGCTCCATTGATGCTATGGCGCTGTACATGAGAAGGGGTTACATACCAGATACAGATATCACTTACAGTAAACTAACAATGATAGACGGGTACAGAGGGAGAAGGACCCTGCCCCTGGGGGCTTACATTCTACAGATACATTGTATATTATTATTATTTATATAGCACCATTGATGCCATGGTGCTGTACATGAGAAGAGGTTACATACCAGATACAGATATCACTTACAGTAAAGAACTAACAATGATAGACGGGTACAGAGGGAGGAGGACCCTGCCCCTGGGGGCTTACATTCTACAGATACATTGTATATTATTATTATTTATATAGCGCCATTGATTCCATGGCGCTGTACATGAGAAGGGGTTACATACCAGATACAGATATCACTTACAGTAAAGAACTAACAATGATAGACGGGTACAGAGGGAGGAGGACTCTGCCCCTGGGGGCTTACATTCTACAGATACATTGTATATTATTATTATTTATATAGCGCCATTGATACCATGGTGCTGTACATGAGAAGGGGTTACATACCAGATACAGCTATCACTTACAGTAATGAACTAACAATGATAGACGGGTACAGAGGGAGGAGGACCCTGCCCCTGGGGGCTTACATTCTACAGATACATTGTATATTATTATTATTTATATAGCTCCATTGATTCCATGGCGCTGTACATGAGAAGAGGTTACATACCAGATACAGATATCACTTACAGTAAAGAACTAACAATGATAGACGGGTACAGAGGGAGGAGCACCCTGCCCCTGGGGGCTTACATTCTACAGATACATTGTATATTATTATTATTTATATAGCGCCATTGATTCCATGGTGCTGTACATCAGAAGGGGTTACATACCAGATACAGATATCACTTACAGTAAAGAACTAACAATGATAGACAGGTACAGAGGGAGGAGGACCCTGCCCCGGGGGGCTTACATTCTACAGATACATTGTATATTATTATTATTTATATAGCACCATTGATGCCATGGTGCTGTACATGAGAAGAGGTTACATAACAGATACAGATATCACTTACAGTAAACTAACAATGATAGACGGGTACAGAGGGAGGAGGACCCTGCCCCTGCGAGCTTACATTCTACAGATACATTGTATATTATTATTATTTATATAGCACCATTGATGCCATGGTGCTGTACATGAGAAGGGGTTACATACCAGATACAGATATCACTTACAGTAAAGAACTAACAATGATAGACGGGTACAGAGGGAGGAGGACCCTGCCCTTGGGGGCTTACATTCTACAGATACATTGTATATTATTATTATTTATATAGCGCCATTGATGCCATGGTGCTGTACATGAGAAGAGGTTACATAACAGATACAGATATCACTTACAGTAAACTAACAATGATAGACGGGTACAGAGGGAGGAGGACCCTGCCCCTGCGGGCTTACATTCTACAGGTACATTGTATATTATTATTATTTATATAGCGCCATTGATTCCATGGTGCTGTACATGAGAAGAGGTTACATAACAGATACAGATATCACTTACAGTAAACTAACAATGATAGACGGTTACAGAGGGAGGAGGACCCTGCCCCTGCGGGATTACATTCTACAGATACATTGTATATTATTATTATTTATATAGCTCCATTGATGCCATGGTGCTGTACATGAGAAGGGGTTACATACCAGATACAGATATCACTTACAGTAACTAACAATGATAGACGCGTACAGAGGGAGGAGGACCCTGCCCCTGGGGGCTTACATTCTCCAGATACATTGTATATTATTATTATTTATATAGCGCCATTGATGCCATGGTGCTGTACATGAGAAGGGGTTACATACCAGATACAGATATCACTTACAGTAAAGAACTAACAATGATAGACGGGTACAAAGGGAGGAGGACCCTGCCCCTGGGGGCTTACATTCTACAGATACATTGTATATTATTATTATTTATATATCGCTATTGATTCCATGGTGCTGTACATGAGAAGAGGTTACATACCAGATACAGATATCACTTACAGTAACTAACAATGATAGACGGGTACAGAGGGAGGAGGACCCAGCCCCTGGGGGCTTACATTCTACAGATACATTGTATATTATTATTTATATAGCGCCATTAATTCCATGGTGCTGTACATGAGAAGGGGTTACATACCAGATACAGATATCACTTACAGTAAATAACTAACAATGATAGACGGGTACAGAGGGAGGAGGACCCTGCCCCTGGGGGCTTACATTCTACAGATACATTGTATATTATTATTATTTATATATCGCCATTGATTCCATGGTGCTGTACATGAGAAGGGGTTACATACCAGATACAGATATCACTTACAGTAACTAACAATGATAGACAGGTACAGAGGGAGGAGGACCCAGCCCCTGGGGGCTTACATTCTACAGATACATTGTATATTATTATTATTTATATATCGCCATTGATGCCATGGTGCTGTACATGAGGAGGGGTTACATACCAGATACAGATATCACTTACAGTAACTAACAATGATAGACGGGTACAGAGGGAGGAGGACCCTGCCCCTGCGGTCTTACATTCTACAGATACTTTGTATATTATTATTATTTATATAGCGCCATTGATTCCATGGTGCTGTACATGAAAAGAGGTTACATACCAGATACAGATATCACTTACAGTAAACTAACAATGATAGACGGGTACAGAGGGAGGAGGACCCTGCCCCTGCGGGCTTACATTCTACAGATACATTGTATATTATTATTATTTATATAGCTCCATTGATTCCATGGCGCTGTACATGAGAAGAGGTTACATACCAGATACAGATATCACTTACAGTAAAGAACTAACAATGATAGACGGGTACAGAGGGAGGAGGACCCTGCCCCTGTGGGCTTACATTCTACAGATACATTGTATATTATTATTATTTATATAGCTCCATTGATGCCATGGTGCTGTACATGAGAAGGGGTTACATACCAGATACAGATATCACTTACAGTAAACTAACAATGATAGAAGGTACAGAGGGAGGAGGACCCTGCCCCTGCGGGCTTACATTCTACAGATACATTGTATATTATTATTATTTATATAGCGCCATTGATTCCATGGTGCTGTACATGAGAAGAGGTTACATACCAGATACAGATATCACTTACAGTAAAGAACTAACAATGATAGACGGGTACAGAGGGAGGAGGACCCTGCCCCTGGAGGCTTACATTCTACAGATACATTGTATATTATTATTATTTATATAGCGCCATTGATTCCATGGCGCTGTACATGAGAAGGGGTTACATACCAGATACAGATATCACTTACAGTAAAGAACTAACAATGATAGACGGGTACAGAGGGAGGAGGACCCTGCCCCTGGGGGCTTACATTCTACAGATACATTGTATATTATTATTATTTATATAGCTCCATTGATAACATGGTGCTGTACATGAGAAGGGGTTACATACCAGATACAGCTATCACTTACAGTAATGAACTAACAATGATAGACGGGTACAGAGGGAGGAGGACCCTGCCCCTGGGGGCTTACATTCTACAGATACATTGTATATTATTATTTATATAGCTCCATTGATTCCATGGCGCTGTACATGAGAAGAGGTTACATACCAGATACAGACATCACTTACAGTAAAGAACTAACAATGATAGACGGGTACAGAGGGAGGAGGACCCTGCCCCTGGGGGCTTACATTCTACAGATACATTGTATATTATTATTATTTATATAGCGCCATTGATTCCATGGTGCTGTACATGAGAAGGGGTTACATACCAGATACAGATATCACTTACAGTAAAGAACTAACAATGATAGACGGGTACAGAGGGAGGAGGACCCTGCCCCTGGGGGCTTACATTCTACAGATACATTGTATATTATTATTATTTATATAGCACCATTGATTCCATGGTGCTGTACATGAGAAGGGGTTACATACCAGATACAGATATCACTTACAGTAAACTAACAATGATAGACGGGTACAGAGGGAGGAGGACCCTGCCCCTGCGGGCTTACATTCTACAGATACATTGTATATTATTATTATTTATATAGCACCATTGATGCCATGGTGCTGTACATGAGAAGAGGTTACATAACAGATACAGATATCACTTACAGTAAACTAACAATGATAGACGGGTACAGAGGGAGGAGGACCCTGCCCCTGCGAGCTTACATTCTACAGATACATTGTATATTATTATTATTTATATAGCACCATTGATGCCATGGTGCTGTACATGAGAAGGGGTTACATAACAGATACAGATATCACTTACAGTAAAGAACTAACAATGATAGACGGATATAGAGAGAGGAGGACCCTGCCCCTGGGGGCTTACATTCTACAGATACATTGTATATTATTATTATTTATATATCGCCATTGATTCCATGGTGCTGTACATGAGAAGAGGTTACATACCAGATAGAGATATCACTTACAGTAAAGAACTAACAATGATAGACGGGTACAGAGGGAGGAGGACCCTGCCCCTGGGGGCTTAAATTCTACAGATACATTGTATATTATTATTATTATTTATATAGCTCCATTGATACCATGGTGCTGTACATGAGAAGGGGTTACATACCAGATACAGATATCACTTACAGTAACTAACAATGATACACGGGTACAGAGGGAGGAGGACCCTGCCCCTGTGGGCTTACATTCTACAGATACATTGTATATTATTATTATTTATATATCGCCATTGATTCCATGGCGCTGTACATGAAAAGAGGTTACATACCAGATACAGGTATCACTTACAGTAATGAACTAACAATGATAGACGGGTACAGAGGGAGGAGGACCCTGCCCCTGCGGGCTTACATTCTACAGATACATTGTATATTATTATTATTTATATAGTGCCATTGATTCCATGGTGCTGTACATGAGAAGGGGTTACATACCAGATACAGGTATCACTTACAGTAAACTAACAATGATAGACGGGTACAGAGAGAGGAGGACCCTGCCCCTGGGGGCTTACATTATACAGATACATTGTATATTATTATTATTTATATAGCGCCATTGATTCCATGGCGCTGTACATGAGAAGGGGTTACATACCAGATACAGATATCACTTACAGTAAAGAACTAACAATGATAGAAGGGTACAGAGGGAGGAGGACCCTGCCCCTGGGGGATTACATTCTACAGATACATTGTATATTATTATTTTTTATATAGCGCCATTGATGCCATGGTGCTGTACATGAGAAGGGGTTACATACCAGATACAGATATCACTTACAGTAAAGAACTAACAATGATAGACGGGTACAGGGGGAGGAGGACCCTGCCCCTGCGGGCTTACATTCTACATATACATTGTATATTATTATTATTTATATAGCTCCATTGATGCCATGGCGCTGTACATGAGAAGGGGTTACATACCAGATACAGATATCACTTACAGTAAGTAACAATGATAGACGGGTACAGAGGGAGGAGGACCCTGCCCCTGGGGGCTTACATTCTACAGATACATTGTATATTATTATTATTTATATAGCACCATTGATACCATGGTGCTGTACATGAGAAGGGGTTACATACCAGATACAGATATCACTTACAGTAAAGAACTAACAATGATAGACGGGTACAGAGGGAGGAGGACCCTGCCCCTGGGGGCTTAAATTCTACAGATACATTGTATATTATTATTATTTATATAGCTCCATTGATTCCATGGTGCTGTACATGAGAAGGGGTTACATACCAGATACAGATATCACTTACAGTAAAGAACTAACAATGATAGACGGGTACAGAGCGAGGAGGACCCTGCCTCTGGGGGCTTACATTCTCCAGATACATTGTATATTATTATTATTTATATAGCGCCATTGATGCCATGGTGCTGTACATGAGAAGGGGTTACATAGCAGATACAGATATCACTTACAGTAATGAACTAACAATGATAGACGGGTACAGAGGGAGGAGGACCCTGCCCCTGGAGGCTTACATTCTACAGATACATTGTATATTATTATTATTTATATAGCTCCATTGATGCTATGGCGCTGTACATGAGAAGGGGTTACATACCAGATACAGATATCACTTACAGTAAACTAACAATGATAGACGGGTTCAGAGGGAGAAGGACCCTGCCCCTGGGGGCTTACATTCTACAGATACATTGTATATTATTATTATTTATATAGCACCATTGATGCCATGGTGCTGTACATGAGAAGAGGTTACATAACAGATACAGATATCACTTACAGTAAACTAACAATGATAGACGGGTACAGAGGGAGAAGGACCCTGCCCCTGGGGGCTTACATTCTACAGATACATTGTATATTATTATTATTTATATAGCACCATTGATGCCATGGTGCTGTACATGAGAAGGGGTTACATACCAGATACAGATATCACTTACAGTAAAGAACTAACAATGATAGACGGGTACAGAGGGAGGAGGACCCTGCCCCTGGGGGCTTACATTCTACAGATACATTGTATATTATTATTATTTATATAGCACCATTGATGCCATGGTGCTGTACATGAGAAGAGGTTACATAACAGATACAGATATCACTTACAGTAAACTAACAATGATAGACGGGTACAGAGGGAGGAGGACCCTGCCCCTGCGAGCTTACATTCTACAGATACATTGTATATTATTATTATTTATATAGCACCATAGATGCCATGGTGCTGTACATGAGAAGGGGTTACATACCAGATACAGATATCACTTACAGTAAAGAACTAACAATGATAGACGGGTACAGGGGGAGGAGGACCCTGCCCCTGCGAGCTTACATTCTACAGATACATTGTATATTATTATTATTTATATAGCACCATTGATGCCATGGTGCTGTACATGAGAAGGGGTTACATACCAGATACAGATATCACTTACAGTAAAGAACTAACAATGATAGACGGGTACAGAGGGAGGAGGAACCTGCCCCTGCGGGCTTACATTCTCCAGATACATTGTATATTATTATTATTTATATAGCGCCATTGATGCCATGGCGCTGTACATGAGAAGGGGTTACATACCAGATACAGATATCACTTACAGTAAAGAACTAACAATGATAGACGGGTACAAAGGGAGGAGGACCCTGCCCCTGTGGGCTTACATTCTACAGATACATTGTATATTATTATTATTTATATATCGCCATTGATTCCATGGTGCTGTACATGAGAAGGGGTTACATACCAGATACAGATATCACTTACAGTAACTAACAATGATAGACGGGTACAGAGGGAGGAGGACCCAGCCCCTGGGGGCTTACATTCTACAGATACATTGTATATTATTATTATTTATATAGCGCCATTGATTCCATGGTGCTGTACATGAGAAGGGGTTACATACCAGATACAGATATCACTTACAGTAAAGAACTAACAATGATAGACGGGTACAGAGGGAGGAGGACCCTGCCCCTGGGGGCTTACATTCTACAGATACATTGTATATTATTATTATTTATATATCGCCATTGATTCCATGGTGCTGTACATGAGAAGGGGTTACATACCAGATACAGATATCACTTACAGTAACTAACAATGATAGACGGGTACAGAGGGAGGAGGACCCAGCCCCTGGGGGCTTACATTCTACAGATACATTGTATATTATTATTATTTATATAGCGCCATTGATTCCATGGTGCTGTACATGAGAAGGGGTTACATACCAGATACAGATATCACTTACAGTAAAGAACTAACAATGATAGACGGGTACAGAGGGAGGAGGACCCTGCCCCTGGGGGCTTACATTCTACAGATACATTGTATATTATTATTTATATATCGCCATTGATTCCATGGTGCTGTACATGAGAAGAGGTTACATACCAGATACAGATATCATTTACAGTAACTAACAATGATAGACGGGTACAGAGGGAGGAGGACCCAGCCCCTGGGGGCTTACATTCTACAGATACATTGTATATTATTATTATTTATATATCGCCATTGATGCCATGGTGCTGTACATGAGGAGGGGTTACATACCAGATACAGATATCACTTACAGTAACTAACAATGATAGACGGGTACAGAGGGAGGAGGACCCTGCCCCTGCGGGCTTACATTCTACAGATACATTGTATATTATTATTATTTATATATCGCTATTGATGCCATGGTGCTGTACATGAGGAGGGGTTACATACCAGATACAGATATCACTTACAGTAACTAACAATGATAGACGGGTACAGAGGGAGGAGGACCCTGCCCCTGCGGGCTTACATTCTACAGATACATTGTATATTATTAATATTTATATAGCACCATTGATGCCATGGTGCTGTACATGAAAAGAGGTTACATACCCGATACAGATATCACTTACAGTAAACTAACAATGATAGACGGGTACAGAGGGAGGAGGACCCTGCCCCTGTGGGCTTACATTCTACAGATACATTGTATATTATTATTATTTATATAGCTCCATTGATGCCATGGTGCTGTACATGAGAAGGGGTTACATGCCAGATACAGATATCACTTACAGTAAACTAACAATGATAGAAGGTACAGAGGGAGGGGGACCCTGCCCCTACGGGCTTACATTCTACAGATACATTGTATATTATTATTATTTATATAGCGCCATTGATTCCATGGTGCTGTACATGAGAAGAGGTTACATACCAGATACAGATATCACTTACAGTAAAGAACTAACAATGATAGACGGGTACAGAGGGAGGAGGACCCTGCCCCTGCGGGCTTACATTCTACAGATACATTGTATATTATTATTATTTATATAGCTCCATTGATTCCATGGTGCTGTACATGAGAAGAGGTTACATACCAGATACAGACATCACTTACAGTAAAGAACTAACAATGATAGACGGGTACAGAGGGAGGAGGACCCTGCCCCTGCGGGCTTACATTCTACAGATACATTGTATATTATTATTATTTATATAGCACCATTGATTCCATGGTGCTGTACATGAGAAGAGGTTACATACCAGATACAGATATCACTTACAGTAAAGAACTAACAATGATAGACGGGTACAAGGGGAGGAGGACCCTGCCCCTGCGGGCTTACATTCTACATATACATTGTATATTATTATTATTTATATAGCTCCATTGATGCCATGGCGCTGTACATGAGAAGGGGTTACATACCAGATACAGATATCACTTACAGTAAACTAACAATGATAGACGGGTACAGAGGGAGGAGGACCCTGCCCCTGGGGGCTTACATTCTACAGATACATTGTATATTATTATTATTTATATAGCACCATTGATACCATGGTGCTGTACATGAGAAGGGGTTACATACCAGATACAGATATCACTTACAGTAAAGAACTAATAATGATAGACGGGTACAGAGCGAGGAGGACCCTGCCCCTGGGGGCTTACATTCTCCAGATACATTGTATATTATTATTATTTATATAGCGCCATTTATGCCATGGTGCTGTACATGAGAAGGGGTTACATAGCAGATACAGATATCACTTACAGTAATGAACTAACAATGATAGACGGGTACAGAGGGAGGAGGACCCTGCCCCTGGAGGCTTACATTCTACAGATACATTGTATATTATTATTATTTATATAGCACCATTGATGCCATGGTGCTGTACATGAGAAGGGGTTACATACCAGATACAGATATCACTTACAGTAAAGAACTAACAATGATAGACGGGTACAGGGGGAGGAGGACCCTGCCCCTGCGAGCTTACATTCTACAGATACATTGTATATTATTATTATTTATATAGCACCATTGATGCCATGGTGCTGTACATGAGAAGGGGTTACATACCAGATACAGATATCACTTACAGTAAAGAACTAACAATGATAGACGGGTACAGAGGGAGGAGGACCCTGCCCCTGCGGGCTTACATTCTCCAGATACATTGTATATTATTATTATTTATATAGCGCAATTGATGCCATGGCGCTGTACATGAGAAGAGGTTACATACCAGATACAGATATCACTTACAGTAAAGAACTAACAATGATAGACGGGTACAAAGGGAGGAGGACCCTGCCCCTGTGGGCTTACATTCTACAGATACATTGTATATTATTATTATTTATATATCGCCATTGATTCCATGGTGCTGTACATGAGAAGGGGTTACATACCAGATACAGATATCACTTACAGTAACTAACAATGATAGATGGGTACAGAGGGAGGAGGACCCTGCCCCTGCGGGCTTACATTCTACAGATACATTGTATATTATTATTATTTATATAGAGCCATTGATTCCATGGTGCTGTACATGAGAAGAGGTTACATACCAGATACAGATATCACTTACAGTAACTAACAATGATAGACGGGTACAGAGGGAGGAGGACCCAGCCCCTGGGGGCTTACATTCTACAGATACATTGTATATTATTATTATTTATATAGCGCCATTGATTCCATGGTGCTGTACATGAGAAGGGGTTACATACCAGATACAGATATCACTTACAGTAAAGAACTAACAATGATAGACGGGTACAGAGGGAGGAGGACCCTGCCCCTGGGGGCTTACATTCTACAGATACATTGTATATTATTATTATTTATATATCGCCATTGATTCCATGGTGCTGTACATGAGAAGAGGTTACATACCAGATACAGATAACACTTACAGTAACTAACAATGATAGACGGGTACAGAGGGAGGAGGACCCTGCCCCTGCGGGCTTACATTCTACAGATACATTGTATATTATTATTATTTATATAGAGCCATTGATTCCATGGTGCTGTACATGAGAAGGGGTTACATACCAGATACAGATATCACTTACAGTAAAGAACTAACAATGATAGACGGGTACAGAGGGAGGAGGACCCAGCCCCTGGGGGCTTACATTCTACAGATACATTGTATATTATTATTATTTATATATCGCCATTGATGCCATGGTGCTGTACATGAGGAGGGGTTACATACCAGATACAGATATTACTTACAGTAACTAACAATGATAGACGGGTACAGAGGGAGGAGGACCCTGCCCCTGCGGGCTTACATTCTACAGATACATTGTATATTGTTATTATTTATATATCGCTATTGATGCCATGGTGCTGTACATGAGGAGGGGTTACATACCAGATACAGATATCACTTACAGTAACTAACAATGATAGACGGGTACAGAGGGAGGAGGACCCTGCCCCTGCGGGCTTACATTCTACAGATACATTGTATATTATTAATATTTATATAGCACCATTGATGCCATGGTGCTGTACATGAAAAGAGGTTACATACCAGATACAGATATCACTTACAGTAAACTAACAATGATAGACGGGTACAGAGGGAGGAGGACCCTGCCCCTGTGGGCTTACATTCTACAGATACATTGTATATTATTATTATTTATATAGCTCCATTGATGCCATGGTGCTGTACATGAGAAGGGGTTACATGCCAGATACAGATATCACTTACAGTAAACTAACAATGATAGAAGGTACAGACGGAGGAGGACCCTGCCCCTACGGGCTTACATTCTACAGATACATTGTATATTATTATTATTTATATAGCGCCATTGATTCCATGGTGCTGTAAATGAGAAGAGGTTACATACCAGATACAGATATCACTTACAGTAAAGAACTAACAATGATAGACGGGTACAGAGGGAGGAGGACCCTGCCCCTGCGGGCTTACATTCTACAGATACATTGTATATTATTATTATTTATATAGCGCAATTGATGCCATGGCGCTGTACATGAGAAGGGGTTACATACCAGATACAGATATCACTTACAGTAAAGAACTAACAATGATAGACGGGTACAAAGGGAGGAGGACCCTGCCCCTGTGGGCTTACATTCTACAGATACATTGTATATTATTATTATTTATATATCGCCATTGATTCCATGGTGCTGTACATGAGAAGGGGTTACATACCAGATACAGATATCACTTACAGTAACTAACAATGATAGATGGGTACAGAGGGAGGAGGACCCTGCCCCTGCGGGCTTACATTCTACAGATACATTGTATATTATTATTATTTATATAGAGCCATTGATTCCATGGTGCTGTACATGAGAAGAGGTTACATACCAGATACAGATATCACTTACAGTAACTAACAATGATAGACGGGTACAGAGGGAGGAGGACCCAGCCCCTGGGGGCTTACATTCTACAGATACATTGTATATTATTATTATTTATATAGCGCCATTGATTCCATGGTGCTGTACATGAGAAGGGGTTACATACCAGATACAGATATCACTTACAGTAAAGAACTAACAATGATAGACGGGTACAGAGGGAGGAGGACCCTGCCCCTGCGGGCTTACATTCTACAGATACATTGTATATTATTATTATTTATATAGAGCCATTGATTCCATGGTGCTGTACATGAGAAGGGGTTACATACCAGATACAGATATCACTTACAGTAAAGAACTAACAATGATAGACGGGTACAGAGGGAGGAGGACCCAGCCCCTGGGGGCTTACATTCTACAGATACATTGTATATTATTATTATTTATATATCGCCATTGATGCCATGGTGCTGTACATGAGGAGGGGTTACATACCAGATACAGATATTACTTACAGTAACTAACAATGATAGACGGGTACAGAGGGAGGAGGACCCTGCCCCTGCGGGCTTACATTCTACAGATACATTGTATATTATTATTATTTATATATCGCTATTGATGCCATGGTGCTGTACATGAGGAGGGGTTACATACCAGATACAGATATCACTTACAGTAACTAACAATGATAGACGGGTACAGAGGGAGGAGGACCCTGCCCCTGCGGGCTTACATTCTACAGATACATTGTATATTATTAATATTTATATAGCACCATTGATGCCATGGTGCTGTACATGAAAAGAGGTTACATACCAGATACAGATATCACTTACAGTAAACTAACAATGATAGACGGGTACAGAGGGAGGAGGACCCTGCCCCTGTGGGCTTACATTCTACAGATACATTGTATATTATTATAATTTATATAGCTCCATTGATGCCATGGTGCTGTACATGAGAAGGGGTTACATACCAGATACAGATATCACTTACAGTAAACTAACAATGATAGAAGGTACAGACGGAGGAGGACCCTGCCCCTGGGGGCTTACATTCTACAGATACATTGTATATTATTATTATTTATATAGCGCCATTGATTCCATGGTGCTGTACATGAGAAGGGGTTACATACCAGATACAGATATCACTTACAGTAAAGAACTAACAATGATAGACGGGTACAGAGGGAGGAGGACCCTGCCCCTGCGGGCTTACATTCTACAGATACATTGTATATTATTATTATT
Organism: Phyllobates terribilis; assembly: GCF_046119375.1. Classification (NCBI taxonomy): domain Eukaryota; kingdom Metazoa; phylum Chordata; class Amphibia; order Anura; family Dendrobatidae; genus Phyllobates; species Phyllobates terribilis. The sequence goes on along the minus strand of NW_027362769.1, from coordinate 193,096,578 downwards.
TATATAGCTCCATTGATTCCATGGTGCTGTACATGAGAAGAGGTTACATACCAGATACAGATATCACTTACAGTAAAGAACTAACAATGATAGACGGGTACAGAGGGAGGAGGACCCAGCCCCTGGGGGCTTACATTCTACAGATACATTGTATATTACTATTATTTATATAGCACCATTGATTCCATGGTGCTGTACATGAGGAGGGGTTACATGCCAGATATAGACATCACTTACAGTAAAGAACTAACAATGATAGACGGGTACAGAGGGAGGAGGACCCTGCCCCTGCGGGCTTACGTTCTACAGATACATTGTATATTATTATTATTTATATAGCACCATTGATTCCATGGTGCTGTACATGAGAAGAGGTTACATACCAGATACAGATATCACTTACAGTAAAGAACTAACAATGATAGATGGGTACAGAGGGAGGACGACCCTGCCCCTGCGGGCTTACATTCTACAGATACATTGTATATTATTATTATTTATATAGCTCCATTGATTCCATGGCGCTGTACATGAGAAGGGGTTACATACCAGATACAGATATCACTTACAGTAAAGAACTAACAATGATAGACGGGTACAGAGGGAGGAGGACCCTGCCCCTGCGGGCTTACATTCTACAGATACATTGTATATTATTATTATTTATATAGCTCCATTGATTCCATGGTGCTGTACATGAGAAGAGGTTACATACCAGATACAGATATCACTTACAGTAAAGAACTAACAATGATAGATGGGTACAGAGGGAGGAGGACCCTGCCCCTGCGGGCTTACATTCTACAGATACATTGTATATTATTATTATTTATATAGAGCCATTGATTCCATGGCGCTGTACATGAGAAGGGGTTACATACCAGATACAGATATCACTTACAGTAAAGAACTAACAATGATAGACGGGTACAGAGGGAGGAGGACCATGCCCCTGCGGGCTTACATTCTACAGATACATTGTATATTATTATTATTTATATAGCACCATTGATTCCATGGCGCTGTACATCAGAAGGGGTTACATACCAGATACAGATATCACTTACAGTAAACTAACAAAGATAGACGGGTACAGAGGGAGGAGGACCCTGCCCCTGCGGGCATACATTCTACAGATACATTGTATATTATTATTATTTATATAGCGCCATTGATTCCATGGCGCTGTACATGAGAAGAGGTTACATACCAGATACAGATATCACTTACAGTAAAGAACTAACAATGATAGATGGGTACAGAGGGAGGAGGACCCTGCCCCTGGGGGCTTACATTCTACAGATACATTGTATATTATTATTATTTATATAGCTCCATTGATACCATGGTGCTGTACATGAGAAGGGGTTACATACCAGATACAGATATCACTTACAGTAACTAACAATGATAGACTGGTACAGAGGGAGGAGGACCCTGCCCCTGCGGGCTTACATTCTACAGATACATTGTATATTATTATTATTTATATAGTGCCATTGATTCCATGGTGCTGTACATGAGAAGAGGTTACATACCAGATACAGATATCACTTACAGTAAAGAGCTAACAATGATAGACGGGTACAGAGGGAGGAGGACCCTGCCCCTGCGGGCTTACATTCTACAGATACATTGTATATTATTATTATTTATATAGCTCCATTGATTCCATGGTGCTGTACATGAGAAGAGGTTACATACCAGATACAGATATCACTTACAGTAAAGAACTAACAATGATAGACGGGTACAGAGGGAGGAGGACCCTGCTCCTGGGGGCTTACATTCTACAGATACATTGTATATTATTATTATTTATATAGCTCCATTGATTCCATGGTGCTGTACATGAGAAGAGGTTACATACCAGATACAGATATCACTTACAGTAAAGACCTAACAATGATAGACGGGTACAGAGGGAGGAGGACCCTGCCCCTGGGGGCTTACATTCTACAGATACATTGTATATTATTAATATTTATATAGCGCCATTGATTCCATGGCACTGTACATGGGAAAGGGTTACATACCAGATACAGATATCACTTACAGTAAAGAACTAACAATGATAGACGAGTACAGAGGGAGGAGGACCCTGCCCCTGCGAGCTTACATTCTACAGATACATTGTATATTATTATTATTTATATAGCACCATTGATTCCATGGTGCTGTACATGAGAAGGGGTTACATACCAGATACAGATATCACTTACAGTAAAGAACTAACAATGATAGACGGGTACAGAGGGAGGAGGACCCTGACCCTGGGGGCTTACATTCTACAGATACATTGTATATTATTATTATTTATATAGTGCCATTGATTCCATGGTGCTGTACATGAGAAGGGGTTACATACCAGATACAGATATCACTTACAGTAAAGAACTAACAATGATAGACGGGTACAGAGGTAGGAGGACCCTGACCCTGGGGGCTTACATTCTACAGATACATTGTATATTATTATTATTTATATAGCACCATTGATACCATGGCGCTGTACATGAGAAGGGGTTACATACCAGATACAGATATCACTTACAGTAAAGAACTAACAATGATAGACTGGTACTGGGGGAGGAGGACCCTGCCCCTGCGGGCTTACATTCTACAGATACATTGTATATTATTATTATCTATATAGCGCCATTGATTCCATGGTACTGTACATGAGAAGAGGTTACATACCAGATACAGATATCACTTACAGTAAAGAACTAAAAATGATAGACGGGTACAGAGGGAGGAGGACCCTGCCCCTGGGGGCTTACATTCTACAGATACATTGTATATTATTATTATTTATATAGCTCCATTGATACCATGGCGCTCTACATGAGAAGGGGTTACATAGCAGATACAGATATCACTTACAGTAAAGAACTAACAATGATAGACGGGTACAGAGGGAGGAGGACCCTGCTCCTGTGGGCTTACATTCTACAGATACATTGTATATTATTATTATTTATATAGCGCCATTGATTCCATGGCGCTGTACATGAGAAGGGGTTACATACCAGATACAGATATCACTTACAGTAAAGAACTATAAAGAACTAACAATGATAGACGGGTACAGAGGGAGGAGGACCCTGCCCCTGGGGGCTTACATTCTACAGATACATTGTATATTATTATTATTTATATAGCACCATTGATGCCATGGTGCTGTACATGAGAAGGGGTTACATACCAGATACAGATATCACTTACAGTAAACTAACATTGATAGACGGGTACAGAGGGAGGAGGACCCTGCCCCTGCGGGCTTACAGTCTACAGATACATTGTATATTACTATTATTTATATAGCGCCATTGATGCCATGGTGCTGTACATGAGGAGGGGTTACATACCAGACACAGATATCACTTACAGTAACTAACAATGATAGACGGGTACAGAGGGAGGAGGACCCTGCCCCTGCGGGCTTACATTCTACAGATACATTGTATATTATTATTATTTATATAGCTCCATTGATACCATGGTGCTGTACATGAGAAGGGGTTACATACCAGATACAGATATCACTTACAGTAAAGAACTAACAATGATAGATGGGTACAGAGGGAGGAGGACCCTGCCCCTGCGGGGTTACATTCTACAGATACATTGTATATTATTATTATTTATATAGCTCCATTGATTCCATGGCGCTGTACATGAGAAGGGGTTACATACCAGATACAGATATCACTTACAGTAAAGAACTAACAATGATAGACGGGTACAGAGGGAGGAGGACCCTGCCCCTGGGGGCTTACATTCTACAGATACATTGTATATTATTATTATTTATATAGCGCCATTGATTCCATGGTGCTGTACATGAGAAGGGGTTACATACCAGATACAGATATCACTTACAGTAACTAACAATGATAGACGGGTACAGAGGGAGGAGGACCCTGCCCCTGCGGGCTTACATTCTACAGATACATTGTATATTATTATTATTTATATAGCACCATTGATTCCATGGTGCTGTACATGAGAAGAGGTTACATACCAGATACAGATATCACTTACAATAAAGAACTAACAATGATAGACTGGTACAGAGGGAGGAGTACCCTGCCCCTGGGGGCTTACATTCTACAGATACATTGTATATTATTATTATTTATATAGCACCATTGATTCCATGGTGCTGTACATGAGAAGAGGTTACATACCAGATACAGATATCACTTACAGTAAAGAACTAACAATGATAGACGGGTACAGAGGGAGGAGGACCCTGCCCCTGGGGGCTTACATTCTACAGATAAATTGTATATTATTATTATTTATATAGCTCCATTGATTCCATGGTGCTGTACATGAGAAGGGGTTACATACCAGATACAGATATCACTTACAGTAACTAACAATGATAGACGGGTACAGAGGGAGGAGGACCCTGCCCCTGCGGGCTTACATTCTACAGATACATTGTATATTATTATTATTTATATAGCTCCATTGATTCCATGGTACTGTGCATGAGAAGGGGTTACATACCAGATACAGATATCACTTACAGTAAACTAACAATGATAGACGGGTACAGAGGGAGGAGGACCCTGCCCCTGGGGGCTTACATTCTACAGATACATTGTATATTATTATTATTTATATAGCTCCATTGATTCCATGGTGCTGTACATGAGAAGGGGTTACATACCAGATACAGATATCACTTACAGTAAAGAACTAACAATGATAGACGGGTACAGAGGGAGGAGGACCCTGCCCCTGGGGGCTTACATTCTACAGATACATTGTATATTATTATTATTTATATAGCTCCATTGATTCCATGGTGCTGTACATGAGAAGGGGTTACATACCAGATACAGATATCACTTACAGTAAAGAACTAACAATGATAGACGGGTACAGAGGGAGGAGGACCCTGCCCCTGGGGGCTTACATTCTACAGATACATTGTATATTATTATTATTTATATAGCTCCATTGATTCCATGGTGCTGTACATGAGAAGGGGTTACATACCAGATACAGATATCACTTACAGTAACTAACAATGATAGACTGGTACAGAGGGAGGAGGACCCTGCCCCTGCGGGCTTACATTCTACAGATACATTGTATATTATTATTATTTATATAGTGCCATTGATTCCATGGTGCTGTACATGAGAAGGGGTTACATACCAGATACAGGTATCACTTACAGTAAAGAACTAACAATGATAGACGGGTACAGAGGGAGGAGGACCCTGCCCCTGGGGCCTTACATTCTACAGATACATTGTATATTATTATTATTTATATAGCACCATTGATTCCATGGTGCTGTACATGAGAAGGGGTTACATACCAGATACAGATATCACTTACAGTAAAGAACTAACAATGATAGACTGGTACTGGGGGAGGAGGACCCTGCCCCTGCGGGCTTACATTCTACAGATACATTGTATATTATTATTATTTATATAGCGCCATTGATTCCATGGTACTGTACATGAGAAGAGGTTACATACCAGATACAGATATCACTTACAGTAAAGAACTAACAATGATAGACGGGTACAGAGGGAGGAGGACCCTGCCCCTGGGGGCTTACATTCTACAGATACATTGTATATTATTATTATTTATATAGCTCCATTGATACCATGGCGCTGTACATGAGAAGGGGTTACATAGCAGATACAGATATCACTTACAGTAAAGAACTAACAATGATAGACGGGTACAGAGGGAGGAGGACCCTGCTCCTGGGGGCTTACATTCTACAGATACATTGTATATTATTATTATTTATATAGCGCCATTGATTCCATGGCGCTGTACATGAGAAGGGGTTACATACCAGATACAGATATCACTTACAGTAAAGAACTAACAATGATAGACGGGTACAGAGGGAGGAGGACCCTGCCCCTGGGGGCTTACATTCTACAGATACATTGTATATTATTATTATTTATATAGCACCATTGATGTCATGGTGCTGTACATGAGAAGGGGTTACATACCAGATACAGATATCACTTACAGTAACTAACAATGATAGACGGGTACAGAGGGAGGAGGACCCTGCCCCTGGGGGCTTACATTCTACAGATACATTGTATATTATTATTATTTATATAGCTCCATTGATTCCATGGTGCTGTACATGAGAAGAGGTTACATACCAGATACAGATATCACTTACAGTCAAGAACTAACAATGATAGACGGGTACAGGGGGAGGAGAACCCTGCTCCTGGGGGCTTACATTCTACAGATACATTATATATTATTAATATTTATATTGCGCCATTGATTCCATGGCACTGTACATGAGAAGAGGTTACATACCAGATACAGATATCACTTACAGTAAAGAACTAACAATGATAGACGGGTACAGAGGGAGGAGGACCCTGCCCCTGCGGGCTTACATTCTACAGATACATTGTATATTATTAATATTTATATTGCGCCATTGATTCCATGGCACTGTACATGGGAAAGGGTTACATACCAGATACAGATATCACTTACAGTAAAGAACTAACAATGATAGACGGGTACAGAGGGAGAGGACCCTGCCCCTGCGAGCTTACATTCTACAGATACATTGTATATTATTAATATTTATATTGCGCCATTGATTCCATGGCACTGTACATGGGAAAGGGTTACATACCAGATACAGATATCACTTACAGTAAAGAACTAACAATGATAGACGGGTACAGAGGGAGGAGGACCCTGCCCCTGCGAGCTTACATTCTACAGATACATTGTATATTATTATTATTTATATAGCGCCATTGATTCCATGGTGCTGTACATGAGAAGAGGTTACATACCAGATACAGATATCACTTACAGTAAAGAACTAACAATGATAGACGGGTACAGAGGGAGGAGGACCCTGACCCTGGGGGCTTACATTCTACAGATACATTGTATATTATTATTATTTATATAGCGCCATTGATTCCATGGTGCTGTACATGAGAAGGGGTTACATACCAGATACAGATATCACTTACAGTAAAGAACTAACAATGATAGACGGGTACAGAGGGAGGAGGACCCTGACCCTGGGGGCTTACATTCTACAGATACATTGTATATTATTATTATTTATATAGCACCATTGATACCATGGCGCTGTACATGAGAAGGGGTTACATACCAGATACAGATATCACTTACAGTAAAGAACTAACAATGATAGACTGGTACTGGGGGAGGAGGACCCTGCGGGCTTACATTCTACAGATACATTGTATATTATTATTATTTATATAGCGCCATTGATTCCATGGTACTGTACATGAGAAGAGGTTACATACCAGATACAGATATCACTTACAGTAAAGAACTAACAATGATAGACGGGTACAGAGGGAGGAGGACCCTGCCCCTGGGGGCTTACATTCTACAGATACATTGTATATTATTATTATTTATATAGCTCCATTGATACCATGGCGCTCTACATGAGAAGGGGTTACAAAGCAGATACAGATATCACTTACAGTAAAGAACTAACAATGATAGACGGGTACAGAGGGAGGAGGACCCTGCTCCTGGGGGCTTACATTCTACAGATACATTGTATATTATTATTATTTATATAGCGCCATTGATTCCATGGCGCTGAACATGAGAAGGGGTTACATACCAGATACAGATATCACTTACAGTAAAGAACTAACAATGATAGACGGGTACAGAGGGAGGAGGACCCTGCCCCTGGGGGCTTACATTCTACAGATACATTGTATATTATTATTATTTATATAGCACCATTGATGCCATGGTGCTGAACATGAGAAGGGGTTACATACCAGATACAGATATCACTTACAGTAAACTAACATTGATAGACGGGTACAGAGGGAGGAGGACCCTGCCCCTGCGGGCTTACAGTCTACAGATACATTGTATATTACTATTATTTATATAGCGCCATTGATGCCATGGTGCTGTACATGAGGAGGGGTTACATACCAGACACAGATATCACTTACAGTAACTAACAATGATAGACGGGTACAGAGGGAGGAGGACCCTGCCCCTGCGGGCTTACATTCTACAGATACATTGTATATTATTATTATTTATATAGCTCCATTGATACCATGGTGCTGTACATGAGAAGGGGTTACATACCAGATACAGATATCACTTACAGTAAAGAACTAACAATGATAGATGGGTACAGAGGGAGGAGGACCCTGCCCCTGCGGGCTTACATTCTACAGATACATTGTATATTATTATTATTTATATAGCTCCATTGATTCCATGGCGCTGTACATGAGAAGGGATTACATACCAGATACAGATATCACTTACAGTAAAGAACTAACAATGATAGACGGGTACAGAGGGAGGAGGACCCTGCCCCTGGGGGCTTACATTCTACAGATACATTGTATATTATTATTATTTATATAGCGCCATTGATTCCATGGTGCTGTACATGAGAAGGGGTTACATACCAGATACAGATATCACTTACAATAAAGAACTAACAATGATAGACTGGTACAGAGGGAGGAGGACCCTGCCCCTGCGGGCTTACATTCTACAGATACATTGTATATTATTATTATTTATATAGCGCCATTGATTCCATGGTGCTGTACATGAGAAGGGGTTACATACCAGATACAGATATCACTTACAATAAAGAACTAACAATGATAGACGGGTACAGAGGGAGGAGGACCCTGCCCCTGCGGGCTTACATTCTACAGATACATTGTATATTATTATTATTTATTTAGCGCCATTGATTCCATGGTGCTGTACATGAGAAGGGGTTACATACCAGATACAGATATCACTTACAGTAACTAACAATGATAGACGGGTACAGAGGGAGGAGGACCCTGCCCCTGCGGGCTTACATTCTACAGATACATTGTATATTATTATTATTTATATAGCACCATTGATTCCATGGTGCTGTACATGAGAAGAGGTTACATACCAGATACAGATATCACTTACAATAAAGAACTAACAATGATAGACTGGTACAGAGGGAGGAGTACCCTGCCCCTGGGGGCTTACATTCTACAGATACATTGTATATTATTATTATTTATATAGCACCATTGATTCCATGGTGCTGTACATGAGAAGAGGTTACATACCAGATACAGATATCACTTACAGTAAAGAACTAACAATGATAGACGGGTACAGGGGGAGGAGGACCCTGCCCCTGGGGGCTTACATTCTACAGATACATTGTATATTATTATTATTTATATAGCTCCATTGATTCCATGGTGCTGTGCATGAGAAGGGGTTACATACCAGATACAGATATCACTTACAGTAAAGAACTAACAATGATAGACGGGTACAGAGGGAGGAGGACCCTGCCCCTGCGGGCTTACATTCTACAGATATATTGTATATTATTATTATTTATATAGCTCCATTGATTCCATGGTGCTGTACATGAGAAGGGGTTACATACCAGATACACATATCACTTACAGTAAAGAACTAACAATGATAGACGGGTACAGAGGGAGGAGGATATTGCCCCTGCGGGCTTACATTCTACAGATACATTGTATATTATTATTATTTATATAGCTCCATTGATTCCATGGTGCTGTGCATGAGAAGGGGTTACATACCAGATACAGATATCACTTACAGTAAAGAACTAACAGTGATAGACGGGTACAGAGGGAGGAGGACCCTGCCCCTGGGGGCTTACATTCTACAGATACATTGTATATTATTATTATTTATATAGCTCCATTGATTCCATGGTGCTGTACATGAGAAGGGGTTACATACCAGATACAGATATCACTTACAGTAAAGAACTAACAATGATAGACGGGTACAGAGGGAGGAGGACCCTGCCCCTGGGGGCTTACATTCTACAGATACATTGTATATTATTATTATTTATATAGCTCCATTGATTCCATGGTGCTGTACATGAGAAGGGGTTACATACCAGATACAGATATTACTTACAGTAAAGAACTAACAATGATAGACGTGTACAGAGGGAGGAGGACCCTGCCCCTGCAGGCTTACATTCTACAGATACATTGTATATTATTATTATTTATATAGCTCCATTGATGCCATGGTGCTGTACATGAGAAGGGGTTACATACCAGATACAGATATCACTTACAGTAACTAACAATGATAGACGGGTACAGAAGGAGGAGGACCCTGCCCCTGTGGGCTTACATTCTACAGATACATTGTATATTATTATTATTTATATAGCTCCATTGATTCCATGGTGCTGTGCATGAGAAGGGGTTACATACCAGATACAGATATCACTTACAGTAAACTAACAATGATAGACGGGTACAGAGGGAGGAGGACCCTGCCCCTGGGGGCTTACATTCTACAGATACATTGTATATTATTATTATTTATATAGCTCCATTGATTCCATGGTGCTGTACATGAGAAGGGGTTACATACCAGATACAGATATCACTTACAGTAAAGAACTAACAATGATAGACGGGTACAGAGGGAGGAGGACCCTGCCCCTGGGGGCTTACATTCTACAGATACATTGTATATTATTATTATTTATATAGCTCCATTGATTCCATGGTGCTGTACATGAGAAGGGGTTACATACCAGATACAGATATCACTTACAGTAAAGAACTAACAATGATAGACGGGTACAGAGGGAGGAGAACCCTGCCCCTGGGGGCTTACATTCTACAGATACATTGTATATTATTATTATTTATATAGCTCCATTGATTCCATGGTGCTGTACATGAGAAGGGGTTACATACCAGATACAGATATCACTTACAGTAAACTAACAATGATAGACGGGTACAGAGGGAGGAGGACCCTGCCCCTGCGGGCTTACATTCTACAGATACATTGTATATTATTATTATTTATATAGCACCATTGATTTCATGGCGCTGTACATGAGAAGAGGTTACATACCAGATACAGATATCACTTACAGTAAAGAACTAACAATGATAGACGGGTACAGAGGGAGGAGGACCCTGCCCCTGCGGGCTTACATTCTACAGATACATTGTATATTATTATTATTTATATATCGCCATTGATTCCATGGTGCTGTACATGAGAAGGGGTTACATACCAGATACAGATATTACTTACAGTAAAGAACTAACAATGATAGACGGGTACAGAGGGAGGAGGACCCTGCCCCTGGGGGCTTAAATTCTACAGATACATTGTATATTATTATTATTTATATAGCTCCATTGATTCCATGGTGCTGTACATGAGAAGGGGTTACATACCAGATACAGATATCACTTACAGTAACTAACAATGATACACGGGTACAGAGGGAGGAGGACCCTGCCCCTGCGGGCTTACATTCTACAGATACATTGTATATTATTATTATTTATATATCGCCATTGATTCCATGGTGCTGTACATGAGAAGAGGTTACATACCAGATAGAGATCTCACTTACAGTAAAGAACTAACAATGATAGACGGGTACAGAGGGAGGAGGACCCTGCCCCTGGGGGCTTAAATTCTACAGATACATTGTATATTATTATTTATATAGCTCCATTGATTCCATGGTGCTGTACATGAGAAGAGGTTACATACCAGATACAGATATCACTTACAGTAACTAACAATGATAGACGGGTACAGAGGGAGGAGGACCCTGCCCCTGTGGGCTTACATTCTACAGATACATTGTATATTATTATTATTTATATATCGCCATTGATTCCATGGTGCTGTACATGAGAAGAGGTTACATAACAGATACAGATATCACTTACAGTAAACTAACAATGATAGACGGGTACAGAGGGAGGAGGACCCTGCCCCTGCGGGCTTACATTCTACAGATACATTGTATATTATTATTATTTATATAGCACCATTGATACCATGGTGCTGTACATGAGAAGGGGTTACATACCAGATACAGATATCACTTACAGTAAAGAACTAACAATGATAGACGGGTACAGAGCGAGGAGGACCCTGCCCCTGGGGGCTTACATTCTACAGGTACATTGTATATTATTATTTATATAGCACCATTGATTCCATGGTGCTGTACATAAGGGGTTACATACTAGATACAGATATCACTTACAGTAAACTAACAATGATAGACGGGTACAGAGGGAGGAGGACCCTGCCCCTGCGAGCTTACATTCTACAGATACATTGTATATTATTATTATTTATATAGCACCATTGATGCCATGGTGCTGTACATGAGAAGGGGTTACATACCAGATACAGATATCACTTACAGTAAAGAACTAACAATGATAGACGGGTACAGAGGGAGGAGGACCCTTCCCCTGCGGGCTTACATTCTACAGGTACATTGTATATTATTATTATTTATATAGCGCCATTGATTCCATGGTGCTGTACATGAGAAGAGGTTACATAACAGATACAGATATCACTTACAGTAAACTAACAATGATAGACGGGTACAGAGGGAGGAGGACCCTGCCCTTGGGGGCTTACATTCTACAGATACATTGTATATTATTATTATTTATATAGCACCATTGATGCCATGGTGCTGTACATGAGAAGAGGTTACATAACAGATACAGATATCACTTACAGTAAACTAACAATGATAGACGGGTACAGAGGGAGGAGGACCCTGCCCCTGCGGGCTTACATTCTACAGATACATTGTAGATTATTATTATTTATATAGCACCATTGATGCCATGGTGCTGTACATGAGAAGGGGTTACATACCAGATACAGATATCACTTACAGTAAAGAACTAACAATGATAGACGGGTACAGAGGGAGGAGGACCCTGCCCCTGCGGGCTTACATTCTACAGGTACATTGTATATTATTATTATTTATATAGCGCCATTGATTCCATGGTGCTGTACATGAGAAGAGGTTACATAACAGATACAGATATCACTTACAGTAAACTAACAATGATAGACGGGTACAGAGGGAGGAGGACCCTGCCCCTGCGGGCTTACATTCTACAGATACATTGTATATTATTATTATTTATATAGCTCCATTGATGCCATGGTGCTGTACATGAGAAGGGGTTACATACCAGATACAGATATCACTTACAGTAACTAACAATGATAGACGGGTACAGAGGGAGGAGGACCCTGCCCCTGGGGGCTTACATTCTACAGATACATTGTATATTATTATTATTTATATAGCACCATTGATACCATGGTGCTGTACATGAGAAGGGGTTACATACCAGATACAGATATCACTTACAGTAAAGAACTAACAATGATAGACGGGTACAGAGCGAGGAGGACCCTGCCCATGGGGGCTTACATTCTACAAATACATTGTATATTATTATTATTTATATAGTGCCATTGATTCCATGGTGCTGTACATGAGAAGGGGTTACATACCAGATACAGATATCACTTACAGTAAAGAACTAACAATGATAGACGGGTACAGAGGGAGGAGGACCCTGCCCCTGGGGGCTTACATTCTACAGATACATTGTATATTATTATTATTTATATAGTGCCATTGATTCCATGGTGCTGTACATGAGAAGGGGTTACATACCAGATACAGATATCACTTACAGTAAAGAACTAACAATGATAGACGGGTACAGAGGGAGGAGGACCCTGCCCCTGGGGGCTTACATTCTAAAGATACATTGTATATTATTATTATTTATATATCGCCATTGATTCCATGGTGCTGTACATGAGAAGGGGTTACATACCAGATACAGATATCACTTACAGTAACTAACAATGATAGACGGGTACAGAGGGAGGAGGACCCAGCCCCTGGGGGCTTACATTCTACAGATACATTGTATATTATTATTATTTATATATCGCCATTGATTCCATGGTGCTGTACATGAGAAGGGGTTACATACCAGATACAGATATCACTTACAGTAACTAACAATGATAGACGGGTACAGAGGGAGGAGGACCCTGCCCCTGGAGGCTTACATTCTCCAGATACATTGTATATTATTATTATTTATATAGTGCCATTGATACCATGGTGCTGTACATGAGAAGGGGTTACATACCAGATACAGATATCACTTACAGTAAAGAACTAACAATGATAGACGGGTAAAGAGGGAGGAGGACCCTGCCCCTGGGGGCTTACATTCTACAGATACATTGTATATTATTATTATTTATATATCGCCATTGATTCCATGGTGCTGTACATGAGAAGGGGTTACATACCAGATACAGATATCACTTACAGTAACTAACAATGATAGACGGGTACAGAGGGAGGAGGACCCAGCCCCTGGGGGCTTACATTCTACAGATACATTGTATATTATTATTATTTATATATCGCCATTGATGCCATGGTGCTGTACATGAGGAGGGGTTACATACCAGATACAGATATCACTTACAGTAAACTAAGAATGATAGACGGGTACAGAGGGAGGAGGATCCTGCCCCTGCGGGCTTACATTCTACAGATACATTGTATATTATTATTATTTATATAGCTCCATTGATGCCATGGTGCTGTACATGAGAAGGGGTTACATAGCAGATACAGATATCACTTACAGTAATGAACTAACAATGATAGACGGGTACAGAGGGAGGATTACCCTGCCCCTGTGGGCTTACATTCTACAGATACATTGTATATTATTATTATTTATATAGCTCCATTGATGCTATGGCGCTGTACATGAGAAGGGGTTACATACCAGATACAGATATCACTTACAGTAAACTAACAATGATAGACGGGTACAGAGAGAGGAGGACCCTGCCCCTGGGGGCTTACATTCTACAGATACATTGTATATTATTATTATTTATATAGCACCATTGATTCCATGGCGCTGTACATGAGAAGGGGTTACATACCAGATACAGATATCACTTACAGTAAAGAACTAACAATGATAGACGGGTACAGAGGGAGGAGGACCCTGCCCCTGGGGGCTTACATTCTACAGATACATTGTATATTATTATTATTTATATAGCGCCATTGATACCATGGTGCTGTACATGAGAAGGGGTTACATAGCAGATACAGATATCACTTACAGTAATGAACTAACAATGATAGACGGGTACAGAGGGAGGAGGACCCTGCCCCTGGGGGCTTACATTCTACAGATACATTGTATATTATTAATATTTATATAGCACCATTGATACCATGGTGCTGTACATGAGAAGGGGTTACATAGCAGATACAGATATCACTTACAGTAATGAACTAACAATGATAGACGGGTACAGACGGAGGAGGACCCTGCCCCTGGGGGCTTACATTCTACAGATACATTGTATATTATTATTATTTATATAGCTCCATTGATGCTATGGCGCTGTACATGAGAAGGGGTTACATACCAGATACAGATATCACTTACAGTAAACTAACAATGATAGACGGGTACAGAGAGAGGAGGACCCTGCCCCTGGGGGCTTACATTCTACAGATACATTGTATATTATTATTATTTATATAGCGCCATTGATACCATGGTGCTGTACATGAGAAGGGGTTACATAGCAGATACAGATATCACTTACAGTAATGAACTAACAATGATAGACGGGTACAAAGGGAGGAGGACCCTGCCCCTGGGGGCTTACATTCTACAGATACATTGTATATTATTATTATTTATATAGCTCCATTGATTCCATGGCGCTGTACATGAGAAGAGGTTACATACCAGATACAGATATCACTTACAGTAAAGAACTAACAATGATAGACGGGTACAGAGGGAGGAGGACCCTTCCCCTGGGGACTTACATTCTACAGATACATTGTATATTATTATTATTTATATAGCGCCATTGATTCCATGGTGCTGTACATGAGAAGGGGTTACATACCCGATACAGATATCACTTACAGTAAAGAACTAACAATGATAGACGGGTACAGAGGGAGGAGGACCCTGCCCCTGGGGGCTTACATTCTACAGATACATTGTATATTATTATTATTTATATAGCACCATTGATGCCATGGTGCTGTACATGAGAAGAGGTTACATAACAGATACAGATATCACTTACAGTAAACTAACAATGATAGACGGGTACAGAGGGAGGAGGACCCTGTCCCTGCGAGCTTACATTCTACAGATACATTGTATATTATTATTATTTATATAGCGCCATTGATGCCATGGTGCTGTACATGAGAAGGGGTTACATACCAGATACAGATATCACTTACAGTAAAGAACTAACAATGATAGACGGGTACAGAGGGAGGAGGACCCTGCCCCTGGGGGCTTACATTCTACAGATACATTGTATATTATTATTATTTATATAGCGCCATTGATTCCATGGTGCTGTACATAAGAAGGGGTTACATACCACATACAGATATCACTTACAGTAAAGAACTAACAATGATAGACGGGTACAGAGGGAGGAGGACCCTGCCCCTGGGGGCTTACATTCTACAGATACATTGTATATTATTATTATTTATATAGCACCATTGATGCCATGGTGCTGTACATGAGAAGAGGTTACATAACAGATACAGATATCACTTACAGTAAACTAACAATGATAGACGGGTACAGAGGGAGGAGGACCCTGCCCCTGCGAGCTTACATTCTACAGATACATTGTATATTATTATTATTTATATAGCACCATTGATGCCATGGTGCTGTACATGAGAAGGGGTTACATACCAGATACAGATATCACTTACAGTAAAGAACTAACAATGATAGACGGGTACAGAGGGAGGAGAACCCTGCCCCTGCGGGCTTACATTCTACAGGTACATTGTATATTATTATTATTTATATAGCGCCATTGATTCCATGGTGCTGTACATGAGAAGAGGTTACATAACAGATACAGATATCACTTACAGTAAACTAACAATGATAGACGGGTACAGAGGGAGGAGGACCCTGCCCCTGCGGGCTTACATTCTACAGATACATTGTATATTATTATTATTTATATAGCTCCATTGATGCCATGGTGCTGTACATGAGAAGGGGTTACATACCAGATACAGATATCACTTACAGTAGCTAACAGTGATAGACGGGTACAGAGGGAGGAGGACCCTGCCCCTGGGGGCTTACATTCTCCAGATACATTGTATATTATTATTATTTATATAGCGCCATTGATGCCATGGCGCTGTACATGAGAAGGGGTTACATACCAGATACAGATATCACTTACAGTAAAGAACTAACAATGATAGACGGGTACAAAGGGAGGAGGACCCTGCCCCTGGGGGCTTACATTCTACAGATACATTGTATATTATTATTATTTATATATCGCTATTGATTCCATGGTGCTGTACATGAGAAGGGGTTACATACCAGATACAGATATCACTTACAGTAACTAACAATGATAGACGGGTATAGAGGGAGGAGGACCCAGCCCCTGGGGGCTTACATTCTACAGATACATTGTATATTATTATTATTTATATAACGCCATTGATTCCATGGTGCTGTACATGAGAAGGGGTTAAATACCAGATACAGATATCACTTACAGTAAAGAACTAACAATGATAGACGGGTACAGAGGGAGGAGGACCCTGCCCCTGGGGGCTTACATTCTACAGATACATTGTATATTATTATTATTTATATATCACCATTGATTCCATGGTGCTGTACATGAGAAGGGGTTACATACCAGATACAGATATCACTTACAGTAACTAACAATGATAGACGGGTACAGAGGGAGGAGGACCCAGCCCCTGGGGGCTTACATTCTACAGATACATTGTATATTATTATTATTTATATATCGCCATTGATGCCATTGTGCTGTACATGAGGAGGGGTTACATACCAGATACAGATATCACTTACAGTAACTAACAATGATAGACGGGTACAGAGGGAGGAGGACCCTGCCCCTGCGGTCTTACATTCTACAGATACATTGTATATTATTATTATTTATATAGCGCCATTGATTCCATGGTGCTGTACATGAAAAGAGGTTACATACCAGATACAGATATCACTTACAGTAAACTAACAATGATAGACGGGTACAGAGGGAGGAGGACCCTGCCCCTGCGGGCTTACATTCTACAGATACATTGTATATTATTATTATTTATATAGCTCCATTGATGCCATGGTGCTGTACATGAGAAGGGGTTACATACCAGATACAGATATCACTTACAGTAAACTAACAATGATAGAAGGTACAGAGGGAGGAGGACCCTGCCGCTGCGGGCTTATATTCTACAGATACATTGTATATTATTATTATTTATATAGCGCCATTGATTCCATGGTGCTGTACATGAGAAGAGGTTACATACCAGATACAGATATCACTTACAGTAAAGAACTAACAATGATAGACGGGTACAGAGGGAGGAGGACCCTGCCCCTGGAGGCTTACATTCTACAGATACATTGTATATTATTATTATTTATATAGCGCCATTGATACCATGGTGCTGTACATGAGAAGGGGTTACATACCAGATACAGCTATCACTTACAGTAATGAACTAACAATGATAGACGGGTACAGAGGGAGGAGGACCCTGCCCCTGCGGGCTTACATTCTACAGATACATTGTATATTATTATTATTTATATAGCACCATTGATGCCATGGTGCTGTACATGAGAAGAGGTTACATAACAGATACAGATATCACTTACAGTAAAGAACTAACAATGATAGACGGATATAGAGAGAGGAGGACCCTGCCCCTGGGGGCTTACATTCTACAGATACATTGTATATTATTATTATTTATATATCGCCATTGATTCCATGGTGCTGTACATGAGAAGAGGTTACATACCAGATAGAGATATCACTTACAGTAAAGAACTAACAATGATAGACGGGTACAGAGGGAGGAGGACCCTGCCCCTGGGGGCTTAAATTCTACAGATACATTGTATATTATTATTATTTATATAGCTCCATTGATACCATGGTGCTGTACATGAGAAGGGGTTACATACCAGATACAGATATCACTTACAGTAACTAACAATGATAGACGGGTACAGAGGGAGGAGGACCCTGCCCCTGTGGGCTTACATTCTACAGATACATTGTATATTATTATTATTTATATATCGCCATTGATTCCATGGCGCTGTACATGAAAAGAGGTTACATACCAGATACAGGTATCACTTACAGTAATGAACTAACAATGATAGACGGGTACAGAGGGAGGAGGACCCTGCCCCTGCGGGCTTACATTCTACAGATACATTGTATATTATTATTATTTATATTTCGCCATTGATTCCATGGTGCTGTACATGAGAAGGGGTTACATACCAGATACAGGTATCACTTACAGTAATGAACTAACAATGATAGACGGGTACAGAGGGAGGAGAACCCTGCCCCTGCGGGCTTATATTCTACAGATACATTGTATATTATTATTATTTATATAGCGCCATTGATTCCATGGTGCTGTACATGAGAAGGGGTTACATACCAGATACAGATATCACTTACAGTAACTAACAATGATAGACGGGTACAGAGGGAGGAGGACCCTGCCCCTGGGGGCTTACATTCTACAAATACATTGTATATTATTATTATTATTTATACAGCGCCATTGATTCCATGGCGCTGTACATGAGAAGGGGTTACATACCAGATACAGATATCACTTACAGTAAAGAACTAACAATGATAGACGGGTGCAGAGGGAGGAGGACCCTGCCCCTGGGGGCTTACATTCTACAGATACATTGTATATTATTATTATTTATATAGCGCCATTGATGCCATGGCACTGTACATGAGAAGAGGTTACATACCAGATACAGATATCACTTACAGTAAAGAACTAACAATGATAGACGGGTACAGAGGGAGGAGGACCCTGCCCCTGCAGGCTTACATTCTATAGATACATTGTATATTATTATTATTTATATAGCGCCATTGATTCCATGGCGCTGTACATGAGAAGGGGTTACATACCAGATACAGATATCACTTACAGTAAAGAACTAACAATGATAGACGGGTACAGAGGGAGGAGGACCCTGCCCCTGGGGGCTTACATTCTACAGATACATTGTATATTATTATTATTTATATAGCGCCATTGATGCCATGGAGCTGTACATGAGAAGGGGTTACATACCAGATACAGATATCACTTACAGTAAAGAACTAACAATGATAGACGAGTACAGAGGGAGGAGGACCCTGCTCCTGCGGGCTTACATTTTACAGATACATTGTATATTATTATTATTTATATAGAGCCATTGATTCCATGGTGCTGTACATAAGAAGGGGTTACATACCAGATACAGATATCACTTACAGTAAAGAACTAACAATGATAGACGGGTACAGGGGGAGAAGGACCCTGCCCCTGCGGGCTTACATTCTACAGATACATTGTATATTATTATTATTTATATAGCTCCATTGATTCCATGGTGCTGTATATGAGAAGAGGTTACATACCAGATACAGATATCACTTACAGTAAAGAACTAACAATGATAGACGGGTACAGAGGGAGGAGGACCCTGCCCCTGGGGGCTTACATTCTACAGATACATTGTATATTATTATTATTTATATAGCGCCATTGATTCCATGGTGCTGTACATGAGAAGGGGTTACATACCAGATACAGATATCACTTACAGTAACTAACAATGATAGACGGGTAGAGAGGGAGGAGGACCCTGCCCCTGGAGGCTTACATTCTACAGCTACATTGTATATTATTATTATTTATATAGCTCCATTGATTCCATGGTGCTGTACATGAGAATAGGTTACATACCAGATACAGATATCACTTACAGTAAAGAACTAACAATGATAGACGGGTACAGGGGGAGGAGGACCCTTCCCCTGCGGGCTTACATTCTACAGATACATTGTATATTATTATTATTTATATATCTCCATTGATTCCATGGTGCTGTACATGAGAAGAGGTTACATAACAGATACAGATATCACTTACAGTAAACTAACAATGATAGACGGGTACAGGGGGAGGAGGACCTGGCCCCTGCGGGCTTACATTCTACAGATACATTGTATATTGTTATTATTTATATAGCGCCATTGATTCCATGGTGCTGTACATGAGAAGAGGTTACATACCAGATACAGATATCACTTACAGTAAAGAACTAACAATGATAGACGGGTACAGAGGGAGGAGGACCCTGCCCCTGGGGGCTTACATTCTACAGATACATTGTATATTATTATTATTTATATAGCGCCATTGATTCCATGGTGCTGTACATGAGGAGGGGTTACATACCAGATACAGATATCACTTACAGTAAAGAACTAACAATGATAGACGGGTACAGAGGGAGGAGGACCCTGCCCCTGGGGGCTTACATTCTACAGATACATTGTATATTATTATTATTTATATAGCTCCATTGATTCCATAGTGCTGTACATGAGAAGAGGTTACATACCAGATACAGATATCACTTACAGTAAAGAACTAACAATGATAGACGGGTACAGGGGGAGGAGGACCCTGCCCCTGGGGGCTTAAATTCTACAGATACATTGTATATTATTATTATTTATATAGCTCCATTGATTCTATGGCGCTGTACATGAGAAGGGGTTACATACCAGATACAGATATCACTTACAGTAAAGAACTAACAATGATAGACGGGTACAGAGGGAGGAGGACCCTGCCCCTGGGGGCTTACATTCTACAGATACATTGTATATTATTATTATTTATATAGCGCCATTGATTCCATGGTGTTGTACATGAGAAGAGGTTACATACCAGATACAGATATCACTTACAGTAAAGAACTAACAATGATAGACGGGTACAGAGGGAGGAGGACCCTGCTCCTGGGGGCTTACATTCTACAGATACATTGTATATTATTATTATTTATATAGCGCCATTGATTCCATGGTGTTGTACATGAGAAGAGGTTACATACCAGATACAGATATCACTTACAGTAAAGAACTAACAATGATAGACGGGTACAGAGGGAGGAGGACCCTGCCCCTGGGGGCTTACATTCTACAGATACATTGTATATTATTATTATTTATATAGCGCCATTGATTCCATGGTGCTGTACATGAGGAGGGGTTACATACCAGATACAGATATCACTTGCAGTACAGAACTAACAATAGTAGACGGGTACAGGGGGAGGAGGACCCTGCCCCTGGGGGCTTACATTCTACAGATACATTGTATATTATTATTATTTATATAGCGCCATTGATTCCATGGTGCTGTACATGAGAAGAGGTTACATACCAGATACAGATATCACTTACATTAAACTAACAATGGTAGACGGGTACAGAGGGAGGAGGACCCTGCCCCTGGGGGCTTACATTCTACAGATACATTGTATATTATTATTATTTATATAGCACCTTTGATTCCATGGTGCTGTACATGAGAAGGGGTTACATACCAGATACAGATATCACTTACAGTAAAGAACTAACAATGATAGACAGGTACAGAGGGAGGAGGACCCTGCCCCTTGCGGGCTTACAATCTACAGGAACGGGGAAGGAGACAGTATGTTGGGGGGTTGCAGTAGCTCCGGTGTTGAGGTGGCAGCAAGCAAGGTCATGGCAGGTTGTAGCTTGTTTGAAGAGATGGGTTTTCAGGTTCCGTCTGAATGATCCGGATGTGGTGGATAATCGGACTTGTTGAGGCACAGAATTCCAGAGGATGGGGGATATGAGGGAGAAATCTTGGGGGCAATTGGGTGAGGAATGAATAAGTGTGGAGGAGAGAAGGAGGTCATGGGAGGACCGGAGGTTACGTGAGGGAATATATTGGGAGATTAGTTCAGAGATGTACGAGGAGAGAGGTTATGGATGGCTTTGTAGGTCAGTGTTAGTAGTTTGAACTGGATACGCTGGGCAATTGGGAGCCAGTGAAGGGATTTGCAAAGGGGGGTAGCAGAGGAGTAGCGAGGCGAGAGATGGACCAGTCACGCAGCAGAGTTGAGGATGGACTGGAGATGTGAGAGTGTTAGCAGGTAGGATGTTGCAGTAGTCGAGGCGGGAGATGATGAGGGCATGCACAAGCAGTTTAGTAGATTGAGGGATGAGGAAAGTACGGATTCTGAAAATATTTTGAGCTGGAGGTGACAGGAGGTGGCGTAGAGCTTGGATGTGGGGTTTGAAGGACAGGGCAGAGTCAAGGGTTACTCCGAGGCAGCGGATTGCCGGTACAGGGGAAAGAGTGATGTCATTTATTGTGATAGAAAGGTCAGGTGGGAAAGATATGTGAGATGGGGGAAAGATGATGAGTTCAGTTTTGTCCACATTGAGCTTGAGGAAGCGAGAGGAGAAGAAGGAGGATATGGCTGATAGACATGCTGGGATTCTGGACAGCAGAGAGGTGACATCTGGGCCAGAGACGTAGATCTGGGTGTCATCAGCGTACAGATGGTACTGGAAGCCATGGGATTTTATGAGCTGTCCCAGGCCAAGGGTATAGATTGAGAAGAGTAGGGTTCCTAGGACAGAGCCTTGAGGGACTCCAACAGAGAGGGGGCGGGATGAGGAGGTAGTGTGGGAGTGGGAGACGCTAAATGTGCGGTTAGAAAGGTATGAGGAGATCCAAGATTGGCGTCAAGAACCTTGCCCTAAGGAAGAGAGGATCTGTAGTAGGAGGCAGTGGTCAACTTTGTCGAAGGCAGAGGACAGGTCTAGAAGAAGGAGTACAGAGAATTGTCGGTTAGCTTTGGCTGTAAGTAAGTCATTAGTAATTTTGGTAAGGGCAGATTCGGTGGAATGGTGGGGGCGGAAGCTTGATTGTCGGTTGAACTCCTGCTTTAGGTGATCAAAGGAGCAAAAATGGCCATCAAGATACAGCTGATATAAGTACTTTAACCCTTTCCTTCTCCACTCCCCAAATTCCCTCAAATTAGGGTTATTCCAGATGGGTGTGTACCTCGAGCAGTCCTTCATTCCAAGCCACTTTTCACAGGTCCACCAGATCTTATGTACTAGGTTGAGGGCGGCAAAGCATCTCAAATTGTCTTTAAATTTATGTGACTCGAACAATTCTAATAAATTATCTCCCCCTCCTTCCAGATGCTGGAGAACTAAAGACCCCACCTCCGGAGCCCGCTCCAAGGTCCAGCCTCTAAAATGCTGAAACTGGAGGCCAAATAGTAACCCCATATATGAGGCAGTGCTAACCCCCCGATGTTTAGCTAACCATATCCTTTGCTTCCTCACCAGATCTCTGAATATATTGTGCATTTTCTGAACCAGTATTTGGGGATCCAGACTGGGGAGTTGTGTAACATACAGAATACATGGCATTTTAATAAGGTTCGATCTACCCCGGGCTGATAATGGTGGTCTTCCCCAAGCTGTCACTTTACCCCTCATCTTGGTCACCAAAGGACTGAGATGGAGCTGGAGGTAATCCTGCGATAGTCGGGTAATGTAGGTCCCTAAATATTTACATTTCTGTACCACGGGTAGATGTGGCGGCCTCCCCAAGTAGACGGCTCTGGTGTCTAAAGGCAGGAAGGCCGACTTTGCCCAGTTAAATGTTAGTCCAGAAAAAATCCCAAATCTTTGAATCACATCCATTATGACAGGGATGGAGATGTCTGAGCAGGTCGTTAGCATACAGGGCGTCAGCGGTCAGGGCGTCAGTGTACAGGGCGTCAGCGTACAGGTCGTCAGCGTACAGGGCGTCAGCGTACAGGGCGTCAGCGTACAGGGCTTCAGCGTACAGGTCGTTAGCGTACAGGGCGTCAGCGGTCAGCGGTCAGGGCGTCAGCGTACAGGGCGTCAGCGGTCAGGGCGTCAGCGGTCAGGGCGTCAGCGGTCAGGGCATCAGCGGTCAGGGCATCAGCATACAGGGCGTCAGTGGTCAGGGCGTCAGCGGTCAGGGCGTCAGCGGTCAGGGCATCAGCGTACAGGGCGTCAGCGGTCAGGGCATCAGCATACAGGGCGTCAGTGGTCAGGGCGTCAGCGGTCAGGGCGTCAGCGGTCAGGGCATCAGCATACAGGGCGTCAGTGGTCAGGGCGTCAGCGGTCAGGGCGTCAGCGGTCAGGGCATCAGCGTACAGGGCGTCAGCGGTCAGGGCATCAGCGTACAGGGCGTCAGCGGTCAGGGCCTCAGTGTACAGGGTGTCAGCGGTCAGGGCGGTCAGCGTACAGGGCGTCAGCGGTCAGGGCGTCAGCGTACAGGGCGTCAGCGGTCAGGGCGTCAGCGGTCAGGGCCTCAGTGTACAGGGCGTCAGCGGTCAGGGCCTCAGTGTACAGGGCGTCAGCGGTCAGGGCCTCAGTGTACAGGGCGTCAGCGTACAGGGCGTCAGCGGTCAGGGCGTCAGCGGTCAGGGCGTCAGCGGTCAGGGCGTCAGCGTACAGGGCGTCAGCGTACAGGGCGTCAGCGGTCAGGGCCTCAATGTACAGGGCGTCAGCGGTCAGGGCGTCAGCGGTCAGGGCGTCAGCGTACAGGGCGTCAGCGTACAGGGCGTCAGCGGTCAGGGCGTCAGCGGTCAGGGCGTCAGCGGTCAGGGCGTCAGCGTACAGGGCGTCAGCGGTCAGGGCGTCAGTGGTCAGGGCGTCAGCGGTCAGGGCGTCAGCGGTCAGGGCCTCAGTGTACAGGGCGTCAGCGGTCAGGGCGTCAGTGTACAGGGCGTCAGTGGTCAGGGCATCAGCGTACAGGGCGTCAGCGGTCAGGGCCTCAGTGTACAGGGTGTCAGCGGTCAGGGCGGTCAGCGTACAGGGCGTCAGCGGTCAGGGCGTCAGCGGTCAGGGCCTCAGTGTACAGGGCGTCAGCGTTCAGGGCGTCAGCGTACAGGGCGTCAGCGGTCAGGGCCTCAGTGTACAGGGCGTCAGCGGTCAGGGCCTCAGTGTACAGGGCGTCAGCGTACAGGGCGTCAGCGGTCAGGGCGTCAGCGGTCAGGGCGTCAGCGTACAGGGCGTCAGCGGTCAGGGCCTCAGTGTACAGGGTGTCAGCGGTCAGGGCGGTCAGCGTACAGGGCGTCAGTGGTCAGGGCGTCAGCGTACAGGGCGTCAGCGGTCAGGGCCTCAGTGTACAGGGCGTCAGCGGTCAGGGCGGTCAGCGTACAGGGCGTCAGTGGTCAGGGCGTCAGCGTACAGGGCGTCAGCGGTCAGGGCCTCAGTGTACAGGGCATCAGCGGTCAGGGCGTCAGTGGTCAGGGCGTCAGCGTACGGGGCGTCAGCGGTCAGGGCGGTCAGCGTACAGGGCGTCAGCGTACAGGGCGTCAGCGGTCAGGGCGTCAGTGGTCAGGGCGTCAGCGTACGGGGCGTCAGCG
The DNA here is from genome assembly GCF_046119375.1 of Phyllobates terribilis. Lineage (NCBI taxonomy): Eukaryota > Metazoa > Chordata > Amphibia > Anura > Dendrobatidae > Phyllobates > Phyllobates terribilis. Next base: position 193,070,254 of record NW_027362769.1, on the reverse strand, counting down.
GTCAGGGCGGTCAGCGTACAGGGCGTCAGCGGTCAGGGCGTCAGCGTACAGGGCGTCAGCGTACAGGGCGTCAGTGGTCAGGGCGTCAGCGTACAGGGTGTTTTCTAATAATCCAGGCCAAAGGCTCAATCGCAATGGCAGAGAGCAATGGCGAGAGGGGGCAGCCCTGTCTAGTGCCCCCACATACCCCAAAGCTCTTAAATTGCAACAGGTGACTTGTACAAAAGAACAATCCGGTTAATGAAATTGGGGCCAAGCCTCATCCCTTGTAACCCTGCCCTCACATAGCTCCACTCAACAAGACTATGGCCTTATACATAGGGTCAATGGCCTTATACCTTGGACCAGCCTGCTATGCCTGCGGGTTTAGAAACACCCTGTGGATATTACCAGCCATGGAGGGCACGACCCCGATCAGGGCGGACAGGTCAGGTGATAACCAAACTCAACCGAGCTGCCAGAATTTTGAGCAGAATTATAACCTCAGATGTGAGCAGTGACCTAGGTCTGTATGGGTCCGGTCGCTGGTTCTCTTTCCCCTCCGTAGGGATGACCTCAATTACAGCCTCTCACAAGCATCTTGGAAGTTCCCCTTCAATTTGTTAGTGAATTGCCCGGACAGAGTTCACTTCTCTTCACCCGCTGGAAACGTCTCTACGTACGGGCTACAAATAGTAGTAAAGTCGCCCATAAGCATTAAGGGAATATCAGGCCAGCCCGCAAACTTTACGGGAATCTTCCCGAGGGAGATGATAGAAAAGGCAGGGGGGACTGCAGGGATCTGTACCGGGAGCAGTGGGGACCGCAGGGATCTGTACCGGGAGCAGTGGGGGCCGCAGGGATCTGTACTGGGAGCAGTGGGGACCGCAGGGATCTGTACTGGGAGCAGTGAGGACTGCAGGGATCTGTACCGGGAGCAGTGGGGGCCGCAGGGATCTGTACCGGGAGCAGTGGGGGCCGCAGGGATCTGTACCGGGAGCAGTGGGGACCGCAGGGATCTGTACCGGGAGCAGTGGGGGCCGCAGGGATCTGTACCGGGAGCAGTGGGGACCGCAGGGATCTGTACCGGGAGCAGTGGGGGCCGCAGGGATCTGTACGGGGAGCAGTGGGGGCCGCAGGGATCTGTACTGGGAGCAGTGGGGGCCGCAGGGATCTGTACCGGGAGCAGTGGGGACCGCAGGGATCTGTACCGGGAGCAGTTGGGACCGCAGGGATCTGTACTGGGAGCAGTGGGGACCGCAGGGATCTGTACTGGGAGCAGTGGGGACCGCAGGGATCTGTACTGGGAGCAGTGGGGACCGCAGGGATCTGTACTGGGAGTAGTGGGGACCGCAGGGATCTGTACTGGGAGTAGTGGGGACCGCAGGGATCTGTACTGGGAGCAGTGGGGACCGCAGGGATCTGTACTGGGAGCAGTGGGGGCCGCAGGGATCTGTACTGGGAGCAGTGGGGACCGCAGGGATCTGTACTGGGAGTAGTGGGGACCGCAGGGATCTGTACCGGGAGCAGTGGGGACCGCAGGGATCTGTACCGGGAGCAGTGGGGACCGCAGGGATCTGTACCGGGAGCAGTGGGGATCGCAGGGATCTGTACCGGGAGCAGTGGGGACCGCAGGAATCTGTACCGGGAGCGGTGGGGACCGCAGGGATCTGTACCGGGAGCAGTGGGGGCCGCAGGGATCTGTACCGGGAGCAGTGAGGGCCGCAGGGATCTGTACTGGGAGCAGTGGGGACCGCAGGGATCTGTACCGGGAGCAGTGGGGACAGCAGGGATCTGTACCGGGAGCAGTGGGGACCGCAGGGATCTGTACTAGGAGCAGTGGAGACCGCAGGGATCTGTACTGGGAGCAGTGGGGGCCGCAGGGATCTGTACTGGGAGCAGTGGGGGCCGCAGGGATCTGTACCGGGAGCAGTGGAGACCGCAGGGATCTGTACCAGAAGCAGTGGGGACCGCAGGGATCTGTACTGGGAGCAGTGGGGACCGCAGGGATCTGTACCGGGAGCAGTGGGGACCGCAGGGATCTGTACCGGGAGCAGTGGGGACCGCAGGGATCTGTACTGGGAGCAGTGGGGACCGCAGGGATCTGTACCGGGAGCAGTGAGGACCGCAGGGATCTGTACTGGGATAAGTGAGGACCGCAGGGATCTGTACTGGGAGCAGTGGGGACCGCAGGGATCTGTACCGGGAGCAGTGGGGACCGCAGGGATCTGTACCGGGAGCAGTGGAGACCGCAGGGATCTGTACCGGGAGCAGTGAGGACCGCAGGGATCTGTACTGGGAGCAGTGGGGACCGCAGGGATCTGTACCGGGAGCAGTGGGGACCGCAGGGATCTGTACCGGGAGCAGTGGAGACCGCAGGGATCTGTACCGGGAGCAGTGGAGACCGCAGGGATCTGTACTGGGAGCAGTGGGGACCGCAGGGATCTGTACCGGGAGCAGTGGGGACCGCAGGGATCTGTACCGGGAGCAGTGGGGACCGCAGGGATCTGTACTGGGAGCAGTGGGGACCGCAGGGATCTGTACCGGGAGCAGTGAGGACCGCAGGGATCTGTACTGGGAGCAGTGGGGACCGCAGGGATCTGTACTGGGAGCAGTGGGGACCGCAGGGATCTGTACCGGGAGCAGTGGGGACCGCAGGGATCTGTACCGGGAGCAGTGGGGACCGCAGGGATCTGTACCGGGAGCAGTGGAGACCGCAGGGATCTGTACCGGGAGCAGTGAGGACCGCAGGGATCTGTACTGGGAGCAGTGGGGACCGCAGGGATCTGTACCGGGAGCAGTGGGGACCGCAGGGATCTGTACCGGGAGCAGTGGAGACCGCAGGGATCTGTACCGGGAGCAGTGGAGACCGCAGGGATCTGTACTGGGAGCAGTGGGGACCGCAGGGATCTGTACCGGGAGCAGAGGGGACCGCAGGGATCTGTACCGAGAGCAGTGGGGACCGCAGGGATCTGTACCGGGAGCAGTGGAGACCGCAGGGATCTGTATCGGGAGCAGTGGGGACCGCAGGGATCTGTACCAGGAGCAGTGGGGACCGCAGGGATCTGTACCGGGAGCAGTGGAGGCCGCAATTATCCGTACCAGGAGCAGTGGGGACCGCAGGTGACGTGCCCCCAAGGCCGTGGGGTACTCGGCAGCCGGGCTTCTGGTTGCCGGCATAGGGGAATATCACGGTGGCTGGCCCGGTCCGTGACCCAGGGCGGTCAGTGCAAAAGGGGGTTATTTTTTAGGGGATTTGTCGTGACGCCACTTGTGATGTCTGGTGAGGATCACCAGCGCTGTGACAGTCCTCTGAGGCAGGTGTTAGGGCAGCTTGAGATGGAACGACTCCCCACAGGTGGAGCAGGCCTCAGGGCAGTGAAAAACGATGCAGGTTGTGGTTGTGCTGGGCGTTGTAGTGCAGGGGGAACAATGGCGCCGATGAAGGAATGGACGGAGGCAGTGCAGTCATCCAAGATTTTACTCACAGTTCTTTAGACACTTTACAGGTAAAGGCCTCCCTCGTCGCGCTGCGTTCACCGGGCGGGGGCTCAGTCCTTCCTCAGGCAATTCAGGAATACCTGGCTGAACCCCACTTTCACGTGTTCCTACTTTGACTGTCTTTACTCTGGGTCTTTCTCCCTCCTGCTCTGCGCTGCCCACTCTCAATCCCGCTCGGGTGCTCTGAAGTCCTTCCTGTACGTCGGATCCGGGACCTACTTGACCCTCCTGGGGGATTAGAATGCCGCAGCGATCCCTCTGTCTTCTGACAGATGCGGGGTGTACGGGTGCCGTCCTGCACGCGCCGTATACCCTGGGATCCTTTCTGTAGAATGGAGCCTACTCCCTGCTCCCCTCCGGGGCCTTCACACTTGGCCCTAACTGTGGAGCAGATCTCCTCATGAGACTCTGCCCCTGGACTGTTCTTCTGAACAGCTCCCTAGAACTGAACCTTGCTCAGCACTGAACTCCTGAACTCCAAAATGGCTTCCCTATTTATACTCCTATGAAAAGTGCTTCCTCTATCTACTTCCTCCACCCACACCCACTACTGGTTCCCCCTAACTTTGGGTTCCCCCCACTCCAGCCAGGGCCAGGGCTCAGCAGAAACATACATTGCGTCTTGCCCCTCCAGCCGGCCTGGAGCAGTGTAGTGTTGGATGCAGGTGTTGGGGTCCCGGGCAGCACTCCCTCCTTACCTGAGAGAAGGAGACACCACACCTCTGGGTGAGGTGCAGTACCTCTGTGGCGACTGAATCCTCAGGGGCGCCACACAGGTATCTGTACCAGGAGCAGTGGGGACCACAGGGATCTGTACTGGGAGCAGTGGGGGCCGCAGGGAGCTGTACTGGGAGCAGTGGGGGCCGCAGGGATCTGTACTGGGAGCAGTGGGACCGCAGGGATCTGTACCGGGAGCAGTGGGGACCACAGGGATCTGTACTGGGAGCAGTGGGGACCGCAGGGATCTGTACTGGGAGCAGAGGGGACCGCAGGGATCTGTACTGGGAGTAGTGGGGACCGCAGGGATCCATACTAGGAGCAGTGGGGGCCGCAGAGATCTGTACCGGGAGCAGTGGGGACCACAGGGATCTGTACTGGGAGCAGTGGGGGCCGCAGGGAGCTGTACTGGGAGCAGTGGGGACCGCAGGGATCTGTACTGGGAGCAGTGGGACCGCAGGGATCTGTACCGGGAGCAGTGGGGACTGCAGGGATCTGTACCGGGAGCAGTGGGGACTGCAGGGATCTGTACTGGGATCAGTGGGGGCCGCAGAGATCTGTACCGGGAGCAGTGGGGACCACAGGGATCTGTACTGGGAGCAGTGGGGGCCGCAGGGAGCTGTACTGGGAGCAGTGGGGACCGCAGGGATCTGTACTGGGAGCAGTGGGACCGCAGGGATCTGTACCGGGAGCAGTGGGGACTGCAGGGATCTGTACCGGGAGCAGTGGGGACTGCAGGGATCTGTACCGGGAGCAGTGGGGACCGCAGGGATCTGTACTGGGAGCTGTGGGGACCACAGGGATCTGTACTGGGAGCAGTGGAGACCGCAGGGATCTGTACTGGGAGCAGTGGGGGCCGCCGGGATCTGTACTGGGAGCAGTGGGGACTGCAGGGATCTGTACCGGGAGCAGTGGGGACCACAGGGATCTGTACCAGACACACTTGATAAGAGTCCTCATAAACGGTAGAACAGTAGCATTTAATAAGAAGCCGCACAGCCAGTGCAAGTTAAGTCTTATGAGCAACAGGCTCCAGTAACAAACAGTACAATTTCCTTAGCAGCACAGCAGTTCACAGTCTTCCCAGTAGTACAGTGCTGTAACCTGTGCTTAGCTTCACTCCTGACTTGAATCCTTTTCAATTGCAGGGGCGCTTCTGTGAGATACAGAACACACACACCACCTTTCTCTTCATCTCTAGCCAGACAGTAAACATCTTCCCCACAATCCCCCTGGGGCTCTTCTAAAACTCTCCCCTTCTCCTGAGACTGTGTTAACCCCTCTAATTGCTGGATGCTTTTAAAGCACCAGCACTACTTCTGCATATCACATATAGTATAGATTTTTTCTGAGTGATACCTTTATTGGCTAACCAGAAAATATATATTTGCAGCTTTTAGAGCACAGGGGCTCCTTCTTCAGGCAGGTTTACAAATTAATTAATAAGACAAGAGCACAACATTTAAGAGATATTACAGCAGGCATAGCTCCCAACCGTCCCGGATTCTGCGGGCTCAGTCCCGTGTCCTGTCATGTCAGAGCTTTTGTCCTGGCTTCTATACTCACCTCTCTTCTCTCCGACTTCTTCTTCGTTCTGTAGCTCCTCCTCTTTGGGGGGGTGGAGCTGCTCTCTGCTCAGTGCATAAATCATATATTCACTGCTTCTCCGTCCTGTGATCAGGTCTCCCCGGACTCGCATCTCCGTGTTCGCAGACAGTTGCTCTAGCCAGGAGCCACAGCCTGCAATGATGTAGATAGGAGAATTTGGTAATCTTGACCTCTATTGCAGGCAGTGAACACAGAAGCAGATTATACATATCCATAGAGATACATTGTATATATAACAATGTATTTCTATGACCCGGGTATATGGAGGTGAAGAAAAATATTTTTTGATCCTATAGAAGTAGTAAAAATAATAATAAGCAATTGCAAAAATTTAATTTTTTTTTCTGTGAGTCTCCCCAGGTCTCAAATCAACAACCTTAACATTAAAGGCGGACACTTAAAGCAAACCTGTCATCAGGGGTTTGCTAAGTAAACTACAGGCAGTGTGAGGTTGGTGCCGTTACACTGATTAAAATAATATTTGGGTTGATAAAATCCGTCCTGTGGTTATTCTTTAATCTTTATTTGCAGTTTGGAGATAATTAGCTTCTTGTGCTTTGGGGTGGGAGTGTGGGTGGGCCTGTGGGCGGGGCTTACTTTTTGCTCCGGCATTCTCTTCATCATTGTGGCTTAAATGACGGGTCACGGATACTTCAGTGACCTGCTCCCTATTCTAAATACTGTGCTTGCGCAGTTCATATTGTGGTCTTTTAAAAAAAAAATCTAACTCCAGCAAAATGGTGCCAGCACCCTCATATGCACAGTAGGATCTATCGCTTGCCAATAGATGCTACTACGCACACTACGCGGCCATTTATTTTGAGAAAAAATTTTTCACTCCATCAAAATGGCCGCAGTAACATCTGCAGCAGTCTCTATGGGAAGTAGCATCTACCGGCATTCAGGCTCGGGCTGGTGCTGTGTAAGATACTGGACGGGTGTGAGCTGGAGATTGTGGTATGCTGGGACTTGTCGGTGAACTATCGGCCTGATGCTACTGCGCATGTGCGCCCACCAGTGGGCGGAGCTTGCACGGAATAAGAGCATCGCTTGGCGATAGATGCTACTGCACATGTGCGCCCACCAGTGGGCGGAGCTTGCACGGAATAAGAGCATCGCTTGCCGATGGATGCTACTGCGCATGTGCGCCCACCAGTGGGCAGAGCTTGCACGGAATAAGAGCATCACTTACCGATAGATGCTACTGCGCATGTGTGCCCACCAGTGGGCGGAGCTTGTGTAATAGTGGGGAAGGACGTAGCCTTCCCTTGGCACTGAGATAGTTAAAGGAAGTGTTCCTGAAGCCAGACCTCTCTGAACAGTTGGTAGACCAAGCTAAGGGGTTAGCTTTGGTGGTCCAGTCAGTAGAGTAGAGGGGGAACTTAGTGCCCTGATCAAGCCTTGAGTGATATAGAGCTTGTTCCTGGCATAATTCCTTGTGGGCTGCAGTACCTTAAACAGCTACAAGATGCCACTCTCCTGGGTGCAGATGTCAGATTGAGTCTGCTAGCAATGTTACAGACAGTGATGAGTTAATGCTGTGTGATGACAGCTCACTGAGGGTGGGCACATTAGGAAAATCTCTGTTTAGTTTCCAGAATCAGGAAGTGATTCTTCAGTAAGAGATAGGACAGAGAACCATACAGGCAGCCTGAATATATATAGGCTGCTAGGGTAGACGGGAGCTCCATACCCTCAGACAGTGGGATCACCAGTGTGAAAGTCTCCCTACGCAAGAGCAAGAGTCCTGTTAGCTGGCCGGAGAAACTCATCAAAGGTAGTGAGGACCCGGGGCACTTCTAGTCTGCAGGAAGCTGAGGAAGATAAATAGGACTCCAGGCTAAGACGTGGAGGAGAGATATCGGATCCAGATCACTGTTGGTATTACGGAAGAGTCTCTTGGGCCAGAGATTAGAGTCACAGAGATGCTTCACTTAAAGAGGGAACCAGGGCTGAAGGAGTTGCCAGTGCCTGTGAGAGAGATGATAACCTGTCGGGCTTTATCCATTATATCTGCCTGTAAATACTGTACATATTCCTCTTCCCCAAGTAAAGTTCAAGTTCTGGTTAAGAACCTCGTGTTCTCTGAATTTATTGCTGCCCTGGTCCCAGAAGAGAAATGCCTGGAGACAGCCGCGATTGGATGGCTTGAAGTAAGTGAAGAGCACCACATACACAGCCACACTTCACAGGGAGGACACGTATTGTCTGTAGGGTGCCAGAGTGAGAGGGGGCTACAGCTCGCCCATGACTACCTCGCTGGGGCACCTTACACTTGCACGGAATAAGAGCATCGCTTGCCGATAGATGCTACTGCACATGTGTCACGGCCATTTTGCTGGAGCCAGTTTTTTTTTGCTTCAACAAAATGGCCGCGGCGTGTGTGGAGTAGCATCTATAGGGCCATTTTGCTGAAGTTACATTTTTTTTTTAAAAGACCACAATATGAAGTGCGCAAGCGCAGTATTTAAAATAGGAGTCAGGTCAGAGGTTATCTAGGGTTTCCGGCACCCGGGGCAAGAGTTCAGTTTGGTGCCCCCTATTGCCCCCTCCAGCACATATGCGATTTCCACACTTAGTCACGTGCCAACGAGCTGCTCTCCCTAATTCTCTCAATGTTCAGTGAAAACCGAGAGAAGCAGAAGAGAAGCTCGATGTCACATGACCGTAAGTATGAAAATCCATATGAGTGAAGAGGCCGCGTGATGACGGCTGGAAAATGCAAGCAGAGCTGGATCCTGACAGCGAGGATATTACACGCTGTTAGGATTGGCTGCAGGGCTTCATTTTATAATTAAAGGGCTTGTCCAGGCTTGAGATGACAGTCTGCAGCCACTCTACGTGTCACACCCTATGTGTCTGCCGGCTCCTGAGTTCTCTCAGCGCATGCACTGCACACTTTTAGGATTCTGCCTTAGACAAGTATGTGATTTGTATACTTCTGGCCACATTACGACTAGACGTGTCCGGCCTCGCTCAATTCATTGCCATTGAGTGAGGCCACGCATGTCTAGTCGGCATGTGACCGCATGTATGTAAATCACCGGCACGAGAGAATCCTGACAGTGTGCAGAGCGCCCTGTGAGAAGTCAGAAGTCTGCAGTCACAGAGACTGGCTGCGGACTCATTACAGACATGGACGACCCCTCTAATGCTCCTAACAGAAATAAAAATATGAGAATTAGTCAGTATCACAGAAAACATTTACACCCAGGTACCTGATAGATGGCGCTGTCTCCGGAGTCATTCTCTTCCTTTTCTTCCTCTTGTCCAGACGCCATGATGACTTTTCTCATCCACAGCCGTCTCTGCAGACTTCCATCTTCTCCGGTCTTCTGCAGAACATCCCCACACGATGCCCTTAAAGATACAGTGTCATTATAATGCTCCTGAATAATAATATCCGCCCTACACTGACCCCTGAATAAATAATTGCCCCTCACTATATTCCCTGCTCAAAATATCACCCCCCCGCTGCCCCTCGTATGGTACATGCCCTCCACACTGCCCCCTCCTTACCGTACTGGGCCCCCTCTTCACACTATGTCCCCCCTATAGGGCCCAGTCTGTATACTGTGCCCCCTCATCACACTCCCCCTCCTTGGTTTACTGTCCCCTCCTGGCTGTGACCTTACACTGTGCCCCCCATGTTATCCCCCACACTACTCAGTCTTTATTCTGTGCCCACTCACACTTTTATCCCCCCATTATTTCCCCCTCCCGTCTCCTCATATATTTACCCTCACACATCAGCCCAGTTCCCCATACTGTGTCCGTATATATCCCCCCATAATGTGTATGTAGCACCCTGAGGATTCGGCTGCTACAGGGGTATTGCACCTCAACCCAGGGGTGTGATATTCCACTCCCGGGCAAGGATGGAGAGTGGAACTGAGCTCGGTAGGCTGCATGCACTACACACATCCCATTTCCGAGGAGCAGACCGACGGTACTCCCACTTAGAAATGTGCAGGTACGACCGAGTCTGTTCCTGGCTGGAGTGGGAGGGGGGTGGTACATCCCAAGTAGTGTAGGGGCAGATAGGGGGAGCAGCCTGGGTAAAGATAGGAGCTCATTGGGTGCTGGTCACCTGAGCTCACACATAGAGGGTGTATATAAGGTGGGCACCAACTAAGAACAGGGTCAGATGCAGAGAACAAGTCTGAGAGCAGAGAAGAAAGACCCGGAGTGAGAGAGGAGAAGAGAGAGAGAGACCCAGAGGGGGAAACAGCAGAAAAGGACTCCAAGATCCCAACTTAAATCCCCGGGTGAAGAGTCGGCATCAGGGTACCGGAACCCAAGCTGGTGGGGGCAAAAACACACCCCAGCCAGAGACCGGGGGCCGTGGGCAGCGTCTGCCACGGCCACCCATCACATCCACCCCGAAGGCACACCACATGAAGGGTCAGGGAACCCAAGGCCAAGGGTGTCCCAACAGAAGGCCCGAGGGAGCTGGACCTAGGTGGATCACTGGTGGGGACGGCCAGAGAACGGGACAGAAGGAGAGCTCAGGGCCACGCTCCGGACTTGTTTGGGGGTTGGCTGGATCCAGGACCTGGTGGACGCAGCACGGCTCGGGTGGTCACTCGAAGCTGGAGTGACCAGTACAACATCTGCAGTAAGTAAACACCCTTAACTGCACAACCCGACTCTGTCTTCATTGCCGTCTGCACCGCACCACCACAACCCCCATCCTCTGCACCTGTCCCCCCTGAGGCTATACCCCTCCCGTTGGGGGTTATCTCACCAAGCTGCGCACCCACCATCAGCCTCAGCGGACCCTGCTGCAGCGGCGGCCACAGTGACCGCATCACAACGGGTGGCGTAGTCGACACAAAAGAACTCTTAATAACATCTGTAGGACTGCCACATAACACTGAGCTTGACGCCCTGGGCACGGGCCGGGTCACAGCCGCTCGGAGACTACAACCCCCCATCTGATCCGGTGCCGGGTATTCCCCTCAAAAAGGAATATGTCCCAGGGGGCGCGTCAACTTTGGCGTAGTCGGCAGGATTACGTGCCCACAACAACCGGGTACTGCGTGCCTGAAGAAAAGTGCAAGTTTACCTCAGAAAGAAGTCTCCCGCCGGTTCCGGAGGGTCCACGCCATCGGACCCCATCACAGGTCGTTTCCCGCCGATTGTCCGCCATTTCCAGCTTGTTCCCACCATCTGCAGAGTTTCCCGCCACTGGGCGACGCTTCCCGCCAAATCCGCAGATTTCCCGCCTTGGAAGAGCAGCGGACGCCATTATGGGCGTGCCAAAGGAGGGCAAGAGGCCGCCTCCCATCGTGGGCCAGGACAGAAAATGGCGCCAAAAGTGGAAACCGCCCCCACCAACAGAGACTGTGATGCTGGAGGTGTCTGTCAGCGTGAAAGAACTACCCCTGGAGCTGACAGTCACCGAGTTGCCCCGGGACCGCCCTCGAAGTGGGAGGAGACGAAAGAAAAGAACGAAGATGGGTGCCGCCTGGAGCAGTCTGGAGCGAGCGCACCCGGAGACAAGAAGTCTAACGAGCAGTCTGGAGCGAGCGCACCCGGAGGCAAGAAGTCTAACGAGGAGTAGCGGAGGAGCTTGCCCGGAGATGGAGAGAAAGCAGAACAGCACCGGCCCGCTGGCCAGGAGTCTGCTAGAGACCGAGGAAGGAGAGCAGAGCAGCACCGACCCGTTGGTCAGGAGCCTGCTAGAAACCACGACCCCACTAGGCCTAGTGGAGGTCCTTGCACAGCTCCCCCGAGACCGGGAGTGTGCACAGACTGCCCTGGAGGGCCTCGCACGGAGGATGGCCCGGGTACAGCGCGAGATATTGGCGGAATGGAGCCGGGAGATGGCCCAGCAAGCTGAGACCAGTCAACGGAGCACGCTACCCTGGAAGAGGAAACAGACCGCCTCTGAGGATGGCGCGGGAGGACCAAAGGCCGGAGACGGCGCCGAGAAGGGAGCCGAACGCATGGAGGCAGGTAAAGGGGACGCCTATACCCCAAGCCGGGAAACCGCCCACCTGCCCCAGCTCCCCGTCGCAGAGCCCGAGAGTCCCCCTGCTGTGCCCGTAGCCGCCATGTCACCGCTATGGACTAGGCCCCGACCGGAAGCCGCCATAGCGACCCCTGTGACGTCACGCGCCTCGACCCGGAGCGTGACAAAGCAGGAAATACCACCAGCCTGGTCGCAAGGCCTAGTACCCCCGGGCGCCGCATCACCAACAGCGCCCCCTACCTCCGCGGAGCCTCCGGCCTGGCCGCAAGGCCAGGTAGCCCAGGGCGCCGCCGTCCTAACGGTGCCCTTCACCTTCCAGGTGCCCCAGGCCTGGCCGCAAGGCCTGGGCAACCCGGGCGCCACCACCACCGCGCCCGCGCCCGTAAAACCAAGGGTGCCACACCTGGGGGAGGACTTGTTCAGCCAGCTCACATGGCCGGACGGGCGGCCCTTCATCTGGCCCGAAGAATTCCATGAGCTGGAACGGCAGCAGAGACTAGGGCCCTTGTGTGAGCCCCTGATTCCGGCTCCGAAGCCCGTGGCACGGATCTCGCCCCCGCTTGAAGAGGCCCAATTTGAGTGGGACCCCACCGGAGAAGATCTAATGGGGTTCACTCAGGAAACCAGGGCAGCTGCAGCGGAGCGTGCTGAGTGTTGCCGACAGCAGCTCGAAGAGTTTGCGAGGGAGCGGAGAGAGAGGCGGGTCCGGGAACAGCAGGCCCAAGTACGGAGTGCCGAGCAGAAGAGCCGGACCAGGAGGGACCCCCGTGCAGCGCATTGTCCCCGCACCATCGGGACAGTGATCAAGTTCAACCAGCAGCATGGGTGGGGCTTCATCCGAGACAACAACACCCCCGGCGACGTCTTTGTCACGCGCAGAGACGTGGAGTCCCATCTGCCGGAGGGGCACAGAGGTCGTGACCTCTACATCGGAGACGAGGTCACCTTCACCCGGCACAAGTGTGCCAAAGGACCTTACGCCCTCCACGTACACCGCCTGACGGAGGAGGAGTTGCGGTGCGAGGAGGAGGAGCAAGAGGACCCGGACGGGTCTGAAGTTACAACCAGCTACAAGCAAAGAGCAGGAGGAAGACGCCGTTGAGTGCGGCAGAGCAGGAGATGTAGATAGTTACCAGACCGGGTACCAAAGAAACTGTTGCTACATATATATAGTCCCCGTTGGGACCAGCATGAGTGAACTGTTTACCCGTTATTCCGTAATCCATACCAGGCTGAGGACTGTGAGCAGCCATTCCCTTCCCTTTACCTGGCCGAGGACTGAGAGCGGCCAATTTCCCCTGTATATAGTTGCGCTTCCTAAAGCGCCCCCTACTGGTTTTATAGGAAAAACCATTTTTCCAGAGAGACTGTCGCACTTTACCCGGTCACACGTTGCACAGTGACCGGAGGAGGAGCCAGAGGCGACGAGAATGTTTTATTTGCTAATATATGTTGTTTTATATGTTTATGAAAAAAAAAAAAAAAAAAAAAATGTATGTTTGGTGTTTATGTCTTACAGCCCGAGGACGTGCTGTGATTTACCAGGGGGGAATGTAGCACCCTGAGGATTCGGCTGCTACAGGGGTATTGCACCTCAGCCAGAGGTGTGATATTCCACTCCCGGGCAAGGATGGAGAGTGGAACTGAGCTCGGTAGACTGCATGCACTACACACATCCCATTTCCGAGGAGCAGACCGACGGTACTCCCACTTAGAAATGTGCAGGTACGACCGAGTCTGTTCCTGGCTGGAGTGGGAGGGGGGTGGTACATCCCAAGTAGTGTAGGGGCAGATAGGGGGAGCAGCCTGGGTAAAGATAGGAGCTCATTGGGTGCTGGTCACCTGAGCTCACACATAGAGGGTGTATATAAGGTGGGCACCAACTAAGAACAGGGTCAGATGCAGAGAACAAGTCTGAGAGCAGAGAAGAAAGACCCGGAGTGAGAGAGGAGAAGAGAGAGAGAGACCCAGAGGGGGAAACAGCAGAAAAGGACTCCAAGATCCCAACTTAAATCCCCGGGTGAAGAGTCGGCATCAGGGTACCGGAACCCAAGCTGGTGGGGGCAAAAACACACCCCAGCCAGAGACCGGGGGCCGTGGGCAGCGTCTGCCACGGCCACCCATCACATCCACCCCGAAGGCACACCACATGAAGGGTCAGGGAACCCAAGGCCAAGGGTGTCCCAACAGAAGGCCCGAGGGAGCTGGACCTAGGTGGATCACTGGTGGGGACGGCCAGAGAACGGGACAGAAGGAGAGCTCAGGGCCACGCTCCGGACTTGTTTGGGGGTTGGCTGGATCCAGGACCTGGTGGACGCAGCACGGCTCGGGTGGTCACTCGAAGCTGGAGTGACCAGTACAACATCTGCAGTAAGTAAACACCCTTAACTGCACAACCCGACTCTGTCTTCATTGCCGTCTGCACCGCACCACCACAACCCCCATCCTCTGCACCTGTCCCCCCTGAGGCTATACCCCTCCCGTTGGGGGTTATCTCACCAAGCTGCGCACCCACCATCAGCCTCAGCGGACCCTGCTGCAGCGGCGGCCACAGTGACCGCAATACAACGGGTGGCGTAGTCGACACAAAAGAACTCTTAATAACATCTGTAGGACTGCCACATAACACTGAGCTTGACGCCCTGGGCACGGGCCGGGTCACAGCCGCTCGGAGACTACAACCCCCCATCTGATCCGGTGCCGGGTATTCCCCTCAAAAAGGAATATGTCCCAGGGGGCGCGTCATGTACGCACCAATCACCCACACACAAAATCATCCCCAGCCATACAATAAATCCCCCCCCATAGGAAATCACACCCCAACCATACAATAAATCTCCCCCCATAGTAAATCTCCCCACAACCGTACAATAAATCTCCCCCCAACCATACAATAAATCTCCCCCCATAGTAAATCTACCCCCAACCATACAATAAATCTCCCCCCATAGTAAATCTCCCCCAGCCATACAATAAATCTCCCCCCATAGTAAATATCCCCCCAACCATACAATAAATCTCCCCCCATAGTAAATCTCCCCCAGCCATACAATAAATCTCCCCCCATAGTAAATCTCCCCCCAGCCATACAATAAATCTCCCCCCATAGTAAATCTCCCCCAACCATACAATAAATCTCCCCCCATAGTAAATCTCCCCCCAGCCATACAATAAATCTCCCCCCAGCCATACAATAAATCTCCCCCCCATAGTAAATCTCCCCCCAGCCATACAATAAATCTCCCCCCATAGTAAATCTCCCCCCAACCATACAATAAATCTCCCCCCATAGTAAATCTCCCCCCAACCGTACAATAAATCTCCCCCCATAGTAAATCTCCCCCCAACCGTACAATAAATCTCCCCCCATAGTAAATCTCCCCCCAACCGTACAATAAATCTCCCCCCATAGTAAATCTCCCCCCAACCATACAATAAATCTCCCCCCATAGTAAATCTCCCCCAGCCATACAATAAATCTCCCCCCATAGTAAATCTCCCCCCAACCGTACAATAAATCTCCCCCCATAGTAAATCTCCCCCCAACCGTACAATAAATCTCCCCCCATAGTAAATCTCCCCCCATAGTAATTCTCCCCCCAACCATACAATAAATCTCCCCCCATAGTAAATCTCCCCCCAACCGTACAATAAATCTCCCCCCATAGTAAATCTCCCCCCAACCGTACAATAAATCTCCCCCCATAGTAAATCTCCCCCCATAGTAAATCTCCCCCCAACCATACAATAAATCTCCCCCCATAGTAAATCTCCCCCCATAGTAAATCTCCCCCCAACCGTACAATAAATCTCCCCCCATAGTAAATCTCCCCCCAACCATACAATAAATCTCCCCCCATAGTAAATCTCCCCCCAGCCATACAATAAATCTCCCCCCATAGTAAATCTCCCCCCAACCGTACAATAAATCTCCCCCATAGTAAATCTCCCCCCAACCATACAATAAATCTCCCCCCATAGTAAATCTCCCCCCAACCGTACAATAAATCTCCCCCCATAGTAAATCTCCCCCCATAGTAAATCTCCCCCCAACCATACAATAAATCTCCCCCCATAGTAAATCTCCCCCCAACCGTACAATAAATCTCCCCCCATAGTAAATCTCCCCCCAACCGTACAATAAATCTCCCCCCATAGTAAATCTCCCCCCAACCATACAATAAATCTCCCCCCATAGTAAATCTCCCCCCAACCGTACAATAAATCTCCCCCCATAGTAAATCTCCCCCCAACCATACAATAAATCTCCCCCCATAGTAAATCTCCCCCCAACCGTACAATAAATCTCCCCCCATAGTAAATCTCCCCCCATAGTAAATCTCCCCCCAACCATACAATAAATCTCCCCCCATAGTAAATCTCCCCCCAACCGTACAATAAATCTCCCCCATAGTAAATCTCCCCCCAACCGTACAATAAATCTGCCCCCATAGTAAATCTCCCCCCAACCATACAATAAATCTCCCCCCATAGTAAATCTCCCCCCAACCGTACAATAAATCTCCCCCCATAGTAAATCTCCCCCCAGCCATACAATAAATCTCCCCCCATATTAAATCTCCCCCCAACCGTACAATAAATCTCCCCCCATAGTAAATCTCCCCCCAATCATACAATAAATCTCCCCCCATAGTAAATCTCCCCCCAGCCATACAATAAATCTCCCCCCAACCGTACAATAAATCTCCCCCATAGTAAATCTCCCCCCAACCGTACAATAAATCTCCCCCCATAGTAAATCTCCCCCAACTGTACAATAAATCCCCCCCCCATAGTAAATCTCCCCCCAACCATACAATAAATCTCCCTCCATAGTAAATCTCCCCCCAACCGTACAATAAATCTCCCCCCATAGTAAATATCCCCCCAACCGTACAATAAATCTCCCCCCATAGTAAATCTCCCCCAGCCATACAATAAATCTCCCCCCCATAGTAAATCTCCCCCCATAGTAAATCTCCCCCAGCCATACAATAAATCTACCCCCCATAGTAAATCTCCCCCCAACCGTACAATAAATCTCCCCCAACCATACAATAAATCTCCCCCCATAGTAAATCTCCCCCCATAGTAAATCTCCCCCAACCATACAATAAATCTCCCCCCATAGTAAATCTCCCCCCATAGTAAATCTCCCCCAGCCATACAATAAATCTCCCCCCCATAGTAAATCTCCCCCCAACCGTACAATAAATCTCCCCCCATAGTAAATCTCCCCCCATAGTAAATCTCCCCCAGCCATACAATAAATCTCCCCCCATAGTAAATCTCCCCCCATAGTAAATCTCCCCCCAGCCATACAATAAATCTCCCCCCCATAGTAAATCTCCCCCAACCATACAATAAATCTCCCCCCAGAGTAAATCTCCCCCCATAGTAAATCTCCCCCCAACCATACAATAAATCTCCCCCCATAGTAAATCTCCCCCCAACCATACAATAAATCTCCCCCCATAGTAAATCTCCCCCCAGCCATACAATAAATCTCCCCCCCATAGTAAATCTCCCCCAACCATACAATAAATCTCCCCCCAGAGTAAATCTCCCCCCATAGTAAATCTCCCCCCAACCGTGCAATAAATCTCCCCCCATAGTAAATCTCCCCCAACCATACAATAAATCTCCCCCCATAGTAAATCTCCCCCCATAGTAAATCTCTCCCCAACCATACAATAAATCTCCCCCCATAGTAAATCTCCCCCAGCCATACAATAAATCTCCCCCCATAGCAAATCTCCCCCCAACCATACAATAAATCTCCCCCCATAGTAAATCTCCCCCCAACCGTACAATAAATCTCCCCCCATAGTAAATCTCCCCCCAACCGTACAATAAATCTCCCCCCATAGTAAATCTCCCCCCATAGTAAATCTCCCCCCAACCATACAATAAATCTCCCCCCATAGTAAATCTCCCCCCAACCGTACAATAAATCTCCCCCCATAGTAAATCTCCCCCCAACCGTACAATAAATCTCCCCCCATAGTAAATCTCCCCCCAACCATACAATAAATCTCCCCCCATAGTAAATCTCCCCCCAACCATACAATAAATCTCCCCCCATAGTAAATCTCCCCCCAGCCATACAATAAATCTCCCCCCATAGTAAATCTCCCCCCAACCGTACAATAAATCTCCCCCATAGTAAATCTCCCCCCAACCATACAATAAATCTCCCCCCATAGTAAATCTCCCCCCAACCGTACAATAAATCTCCCCCCATAGTAAATCTCCCCCCATAGTAAATCTCCCCCCAACCATACAATAAATCTCCCCCCATAGTAAATCTCCCCCCAACCGTACAATAAATCTCCCCCCATAGTAAATCTCCCCCCAACCGTACAATAAATCTCCCCCCATAGTAAATCTCCCCCCAACCATACAATAAATCTCCCCCCATAGTAAATCTCCCCCCAACCGTACAATAAATCTCCCCCCATAGTAAATCTCCCCCCAACCGTACAATAAATCTGCCCCCATAGTAAATCTCCCCCCAACCATACAATAAATCTCCCCCCATAGTAAATCTCCCCCCAACCGTACAATAAATCTCCCCCCATAGTAAATCTCCCCCCAGCCATACAATAAATCTCCCCCCATATTAAATCTCCCCCCAACCGTACAATAAATCTCCCCCCATAGTAAATCTCCCCCCAATCATACAATAAATCTCCCCCCATAGTAAATCTCCCCCCAGCCATACAATAAATCTCCCCCCAACCGTACAATAAATCTCCCCCATAGTAAATCTCCCCCCAACCGTACAATAAATCTCCCCCCATAGTAAATCTCCCCCAACTGTACAATAAATCCCCCCCCCATAGTAAATCTCCCCCCAACCATACAATAAATCTCCCTCCATAGTAAATCTCCCCCCAACCGTACAATAAATCTCCCCCATAGTAAATATCCCCCCAACCGTACAATAAATCTCCCCCCATAGTAAATCTCCCCCAGCCATACAATAAATCTCCCCCCCATAGTAAATCTCCCCCCATAGTAAATCTCCCCCAGCCATACAATAAATCTACCCCCCATAGTAAATCTCCCCCCAACCGTACAATAAATCTCCCCCAACCATACAATAAATCTCCCCCCATAGTAAATCTCCCCCCATAGTAAATCTCCCCCAACCATACAATAAATCTCCCCCCATAGTAAATCTCCCCCCATAGTAAATCTCCCCCAGCCATACAATAAATCTCCCCCCCATAGTAAATCTCCCCCCAACCGTACAATAAATCTCCCCCCATAGTAAATCTCCCCCCATAGTAAATCTCCCCCAGCCATACAATAAATCTCCCCCCATAGTAAATCTCCCCCCATAGTAAATCTCCCCCCATAGTAAATCTCCCCCCAGCCATACAATAAATCTCCCCCCCATAGTAAATCTCCCCCAACCATACAATAAATCTCCCCCCAGAGTAAATCTCCCCCCATAGTAAATCTCCCCCCAACCATACAATAAATCTCCCCCCATAGTAAATCTCCCCCCAACCATACAATAAATCTCCCCCCATAGTAAATCTCCCCCCAGCCATACAATAAATCTCCCCCCCATAGTAAATCTCCCCCAACCATACAATAAATCTCCCCCCAGAGTAAATCTCCCCCCATAGTAAATCTCCCCCCAACCGTGCAATAAATCTCCCCCCATAGTAAATCTCCCCCAACCATACAATAAATCTCCCCCCATAGTAAATCTCCCCCCATAGTAAATCTCTCCCCAACCATACAATAAATCTCCCCCCATAGTAAATCTCCCCCCAACCGTACAATAAATCTCCCCCCATAGTAAATCTCCCCCCAACCGTACAATAAATCTCCCCCCATAGTAAATCTCCCCCCATAGTAAATCTCCCCCAGCCATACAATAAATCTCCCCCCCATAGTAAATCTCCCCCCATAGTAAATCTCCCCCAGCCATACAATAAATCTCCCCCAACCATACAATAAATCTCCCCCCATAGTAAATCTCCCCCAACCATACAATAAATCTCCCCCCATAGTAAATCTCCCCCCATAGTAAATCTCCCCCAGCCATACAATAAATCTCCCCCCCATAGTAAATCTCCCCCCATAGTAAATCTCCCCCCATAGTAAATCTCCCCCCAGCCATACAATAAATCTCCCCCCCATAGTAAATCTCCCCCAACCATACAATAAATCCCCCCCCAGAGTAAATCTTCCCCCATAGTAAATCTCCCCCCATAGTAAATCTCCCCCCAACCGTACAATAAATCTCCCCCCATAGTAAATCTCCCCCAACCATACAATAAATCTCCCCCCATAGTAAATCTCCCCCCATAGTAAATCTCTCCCCAACCGTACAATAAATCTCCCCCCATAGTAAATCTCCCCCCATAGTAAATCTCCCCCCAACCGTACAATAAATCTCCCCCCATAGTAAATCTCCCCCCAACCGTACAATAAATCTCCCCCCATAGTAAATCTCCCCCCATAGTAAATCTCCCCCAGCCATACAATAAATCTCCCCCCATAGTAAATCTCCCCCATAGTAAATCTCCCCCAGCCATACAATAAATCTCCCCCCATAGTAAATTTCTCCCCATAGTAAATCTCCCCCCAACCGTACAATAAATCTCCCCCCATAGTAAATCTCCCCCCATAGTAAATCTACCCCAGCCATACAATAAATCTCCCCCCATAGTAAATCTCCCCCCATAGTAAATCTCCCCCCAGCCATACAATAAATCTCCCCCCCATAGTAAATCTCCCCCAACCATACAATAAATCTCCCCCCAGAGTAAATCTCCCCCCATAGTAAATCTCCCCCCAACCATACAATAAATCTCCCCCCATAGTAAATCTCCCCCCAACCATACAATAAATCTCCCCCCATAGTAAATCTCCCCCCAGCCATACAATAAATCTCCCCCCCATAGTAAATCTCCCCCAACCATACAATAAATCTCCCCCCAGAGTAAATCTCCCCCCATAGTAAATCTCCCCCCAACCGTGCAATAAATCTCCCCCCATAGTAAATCTCCCCCAACCATACAATAAATCTCCCCCCATAGTAAATCTCCCCCCATAGTAAATCTCTCCCCAACCGTACAATAAATCTCCCCCCATAGTAAATCTCCCCCCAACCGTACAATAAATCTCCCCCCATAGTAAATCTCCCCCCAACCGTACAATAAATCTCCCCCCATAGTAAATCTCCCCCCAACCGTACAATAAATCTCCCCCCATAGTAAATCTCCCCCCATAGTAAATCTCCCCCAACCATACAATAAATCTCCCCCCATAGTAAATCTCCCCCAACCATACAATAAATCTCCCCCCATAGTAAATCTCCCCCCATAGTAAATCTCCCCCAGCCATACAATAAATCTCCCCCCCATAGTAAATCTCCCCCCAACCGTACAATAAATCTCCCCCCATAGTAAATCTCCCCCCATAGTAAATCTCCCCCAGCCATACAATAAATCTCCCCCCCATAGTAAATCTCCCCCCATAGTAAATCTCCCCCCATAGTAAATCTCCCCCCAGCCATACAATAAATCTCCCCCCCATAGTAAATCTCCCCCAACCATACAATAAATCCCCCCCCAGAGTAAATCTTCCCCCATAGTAAATCTCCCCCCATCCGTACAATAAATCTCCCCCCATAGTAAATCTCCCCCAACCATACAATAAATCTCCCCCCATAGTAAATCTCCCCCCATAGTAAATCTCCCCCCAACCGTACAATAAATCTCCCCCCATAGTAAATCTCCCCCCAACCGTACAATAAATCTCCCCCCATAGTAAATCTCCCCCCAGAGTAAATCTCCCCCAGCCATACAATAAATCTCCCCCCATAGTAAATCTCCCCCCAACCGTACAATAAATCTCCCCCCATAGTAAATCTCCCCCATAGTAAATCTCCCCCAGCCATACAATAAATCTCCCCCCATAGTAAATTTCTCCCCATAGTAAATCTCCCCCCCAACCGTACAATAAATCTCCCCCCATAGTAAATCTCCCCCCATAGTAAATCTCCCCCCAACCGTACAATAAATCTCCCCCCATAGTAAATCTCCCCCCAACCGTACAATAAATCTCCCCCCATAGTAAATCTCCCCCCATAGTAAATCTCCCCCAGCCATACAATAAATCTCCCCCCATAGTAAATCTCCCCCCATAGTAAATCTCCCCCCAACCGTACAATAAATCTCCCCCCAACCGTACAATAAATCTCCCCCCATAGTAAATCTCCCCCCATAGTAAATCTCCCCCAGGCATACAATAAATCTCCCCCCATAGTAAATCTCCCCCCAACCGTACAATAAATCTCCCCCCATAGTAAATCTCCCCCACAGTAAATCTCCCCCCATAGTAAATCTCCCCCAACCATACAATAAATCTCCCCCCATAGTAAATCTCCCCCACAATGAATCTCCCCCCATAGTAAATCTCCCCCCAGCCATACAATAAATCACCCACACATAGTAAATCTCCCCCAACCGTACAATAAATCTCCCCCCATAGTAAATCTCTCCCCAACCGTACAATAAATCTCCCCCCATAGTAAATCTCCCCAAACCGTACAATAAATCTCCCCCCATAGTAAATCTCCCCCAACCGTACAATAAATCTCCCCCCATAGTAAATCTCCCCCCAACCGTACAATAAATCTCCCCCCATAGTAAATCTCCCCCAACCGTACAATAAATCTCCCCCCATAGTAAATCTCCCCCCAACTGTACAATAAATCTCCCCCCAACCATACAATAAATCTCCCCCCATAGTAAATCACCCCCAGCCATACAATAAATCTCCCCCCATAGTAAATCTCCCCCCAACCGTACAATAAATCTCCCCCCATAGTAAATCTCCCCCCAACCGTACAATAAATCTCCCCCCATAGTAAATCACCCCCAGCCATACAATAAATCTCCCCCCATAGTAAATCTCCCCCCAACCGTACAATAAATCTCCCCCCATAGTAAATCTCCCCCCAACCGTACAATAAATCTCCCCCCATAGTAAATCACCCCCAGCCATACAATAAATCTCCCCCCATAGTAAATCTCCCCCAACCATACAATAAATCTCCCCCCATAGTAAATCTCCCCCCACAATAAATCTCCCCCAACCGTACAATAAATCTCCCCCCATAGTAAATCTCCCCCCATAGTAAATCTCCCCCAACCGTACAATAAATCTCCCCCCATAGTAAATCTCCCCCCATAGTAAATCTCCCCCCTACCGTACAATAAATCTCCCCCCATAGTAAATCTCCCCCCAGCCATACAATAAATCTCCCCCCATAGTAAATCTCCCCCCAACCGTACAATAAATCTCCCCCCATAGTAAATCTCCCCCCATAGTAAATCTCCCCCCAACCGTACAATAAATCTCCCCCCATAGTAAATCTCCCCCAACTGTACAATAAATCTCCCCCCATAGTAAATCTCCCCCAACTGTACAATAAATCTCCCCCCATAGCAAATCTCCCCCCAACCGTACAATAAATCTCCCCCCATAGTAAATCTCCCCCCAGCCGTACAATAAATCTCCCCCCATAGTAAATCTCCCCCCAGCCGTACAATAAATCTCCCCCTATAGTAAATCTCCCCCCATAGCAAATCTCCCCCCAACCGTACAATAAATCTCCCCCCATAGCAAATCTCCCCCCAACCGTACAATAAATCTCCCCCCATAGTAAATCTCCCCCACAATGAATCTCCCCCCATAGTAAATCTCCCCCACAATGAATCTCCCCCATAGTAAATCTCCCCCACAATGAATCTCCCCCCATAGTAAATCTCCCCCCAGCCATACAATAAATCTCCCCCCATAGTAAATCTCCCCCACAATGAATCTCCCCCCATAGTAAATCTCCCCCACAATGAATCTCCCCCCATAGTAAATCTCCCCCCAGCCATACAATAAATCTCCCCCCATAGTAAATCTCCCCCACAATGAATCTCCACCTCCATTCCATCTTCAGTGTCTTCAGCTCTGGGGCACAGAACACTTTCCACCAATGGCCGACTCTGCAGCGCCGGCGAGTGACGTCAGCTGCGTGATCACATGACCTGATCACATGACATGATCACATGACCTGATCACGTGACCTGATCACACTGCTGGCGTCGCTCTTGAAGCGCCCCCAGGGCCGTGGGGTACTCGGCAGCCGGGCCTCTGGTTGCTGGGGGATATCACGGTGGCTGGTCCGGTCCGTGACCCAGGGCGGTCAATAAAAAGGGGGGGAATATTATTTATAGGGGATTTGTAAAGTTTTTCGTGACGCCACCTGTGGATTGCGGCTGAAGGGAGCCGCTGCTGCGGAGCAGTCCTCTGGAGCTGGTGTTATGGCAGCAGGGATGGTGTGGCTCTCCACAGGTAGAGCAAGCTCCAGGGCAGTGTAGGTAGTGTGAGTTGCGCTGGGCGTTGTAGTGCCGGGAGGGAAGGATGGCGCAGATGAAAGAAGGGACTCAGGCGGTGTGGTGCAGTCATCCGAGTCTTTTCTCACAGTTCTCATGTACGTTCCACTGGTGCACTGTACAGGTGTCAGCCTCCCACGTCGCGCTGCGTTCACCAGGCAGGGGCTCAGCTCTTCCTCAGGCAGATTAGGAGCACCTGACAGAACCCCGCTTTCTTGTGTTCCTCTCTAGACCGTCTTCACGCTGGGTCTTTCTCCCTCCTGCCCTGCGCTGCCCACTCTCAATCCCGCTCGGGTGCTCTGAAGTCCCTCCTGTCTTACTGGAGTTCCTGGACCTGCTTGACCCTCACGGGGATTAGAATGCGGCTTCGGCAACTGAACTATATAAGCCAGGAGCCTCCGGTTTTCCCAGCCAAGACTTAGAGTAACACGGCTGGTCCAGGGGCCGGTCCCCTTCTTGCGGCCTACAATCCCTCTGTCTTCTGACAGATTCGGGGCATACGGGTGCTGTCCTGCACTCGCCTTACCCCCTGGGATCCCTTCTTTAGATCGGAGCCTACTCCTCTGCTCCCCACCTGGGCCTCTAGTACTGGGCCCTACTTGTGGAGCAGAGCTCCTAAGAGACTCTGCTCCCAGACTGTCTACTGACTAATCTGCCACCCTAAGATGGCCTCCCTATTTATATCTCACTCTATAGTGCTCCCCTAAACTGCTTCCTCCACCTACACCCACTACTGGTTCCCTCCACTCCAGCCAGGGACAGGGTTCAGCAGGAAACACAGTGCATCTTGCCCTTCCAGCCGGCCTGGAGCAGTGTAGTGTTGGATGCGGGTGTTGGGGTCCCGGGCAGCACTCCCTCCTTACCTGAGAGAAGGAGACACCACACCTCTGGGTGAGATGCAGTACCTCTGTGGCGACTGAACTCTCAGGGGCGCCACACTCTGACCCGACAGTCAGAGCTTCAATTGTACTCTCGACTGAAAGATGCCAGTACAATCAATGAGAGTCAGCTCAGAGAAGTCCAGGGGGCGGCAGAAAGCCGCCACCGGGGAATACACATCGGACCACCGTATTAGGCGGCCTGACTGCGCCGCCCTGCTTGCTGCCCCCGGGGCACATGCCCTGCCTGGCTCCCCCAGATACGCGTCTGAGTCAGGTCACTGAAGACCCAGTGACCTGTGTGGTAAAGGGGGTTACATGGCTCTATGCGCAGATAGACACAGAACACTGTCTCCTTAAATTTCGGGTTGGTTTATTAAAACGTCATAAACCAACCTGGAGTCCGTAAAGTAAACACAGCCCATTCGCAGCACAGTCCGTACATCGGCCGGGGTCCGGCCACACACGGTTCAGCACAACACATGTACGCTCCTCTCTGGAGCAAGCCTCTGCAGATACTGAACACCACCTGAGTCCCAAGGCTGGCTAGTTAAAGCCCAGACCAATCCCTGGGGTGGAGAAATGGTGAATGACCTCTCGCCCGCACTACAGTCATTCACCTATAAAATATGCCCTTTTAAATATGGCTGCTTAATGTGACATGCAGAAGTAGTGCTGTTGCTTTAAAAGCATTCAGCAACTATTAGGCTGTGTGCCCACTATGCGTCTTTCAAGTGTTTTTGCCGTGGAATTTGCACTTAAAAACTGCTTGGTAATCTGTGCCCCATGTTCCCCAATGATAATCCGCTGTGCACATGCTGCGGAAGTTTCCGCTGCGGATTATCATTGCGGAAAAATGCGCAGCATGTCCATTAATTTTGCGGACACGCAGCGTAATTGCCGCCATTGACTTGCATTGAATCGCTTAATATCCGTATGAGTACATGTGCACAAGCGGATATGAAGCGATTTAATGTGCGGATGGTACCCGGGTGTGGAGGACAGGAGACTCATCCAGACCCGGGTACCATAGAACCTGTAAAAAAAGAATAAAATAAAAAATAAACATTATACTCACCTTCTGATGGCCCCCGGTCTCCTGTACAATGCGTCCGGTCTCTTGTACGGCTCGCGATGGTCTAAAAGGACCCGCGGTGACGTCATTTAGTCATGTGACAGGTCACGTGACCGCTGACGTCGGGGGTCGCATGACCTGTCACATGACTAAATGACGTCATGAAAGGTCCTTTTAGACCATCGCGAGCCGTACAAGAGACTGGACGCATTGTACAGGAGACCGGGGGCCATCGGAAGGTGAGTATAATGTTTATTTTTTACCATTTTTATTCTTTTTTTTAACTGTTAACTTGGTCACACTATATATGCCGGTTACCGATTGCATGGATTTATATAGTGTGACCAAGTTGTCAAGCACTTTCCAAGTGATGCTAAAATCGCTTGTCAACCCGCATGCGGAAATGCAAGTGAAGAAAGCTTCACATCCACATGTCCCTGGCAGGAAAAATGCATGAAGAGGAAAAGTGTCTGGAAAAACCCAGCAGCACAGCACCTCAACTCAGCTCTGCTACACCAGTTAAAGGGGACCAGCCCTAAAGAAAAACTCACTAGCAGCATGTGGAAATACAAATGGACAGAATTAGTGAGCCGCTTCTTCAGTTAACCTGTGAAGAATTGAGAAGAGTAGCAGAACATATAAAGATGTCAGAAGAACAGATTTCCAAAGCACACAATCGCAGGCAACTGTTAGCTGTCATTAATGCAAAAATGGATGAGCTGGGGGAGAAAGAAGCTGAAGACGTCATTGGAACGTTCCTCCAGGAGCTAACACAGTTTCTAACCGGGTTGAAGTTGGAGGATGGAGGGACGGCACCAATTACCAAAAGCGGGAATCTCCGTCCACAGACTGAACTACAGGAATTGAAAGAACAATTCAAAGCCCTAACAACAGCCCTGCAGGAATCAACCAAAACCTCTGAACGGGTGATAGACTCAGACAGAACCTTTAACCTGCTCAGGCTAGATAAATCAGGGAGACAGTCCTCTCTAACACCACAAATCACCATAAGGAAAGAATTCAAGATCCTGGGACAGATTGGAGAATGCGAACAGAACGAGAGACTGTCTTATATGAACTTGTTGCACCAGATCGATGCAGGCTTACAGAAAGGCTACCAGCCAGATGAGATCGTTGAGGGGGTGGTGAAAGCGATCAGCCCAGGATTGAACCTCCGTAATATGCTAGAAATGAAGAGTCAATTGACCTTGCAACAGCTGAAGATGATTTTAAAAGGGCACTATAAAGAAGATAGTACTTCAGAATTGTTCCACTGACTCATTAACCTCTCACAGAAAAATAATGAATCACCCCAAAGTTTCTTGTTCAGAGCAATTGAACTTAAGGATAGACTGTTGTTTGCATCCAGAGATGTAGAAGCGGAAGAGAAGTTTGATGTTGGACTAGTCTAGAAGAAGTTCTTGAGATCATTGGGAACAGGGTTAATCAGCAAAGACATCAAGTTGCAGCTGATGCTCCTAAAATCACCAAAATAAGTCAGCTGAAGTTGGAGACCCTCCAGTGCCGCCTCCGAGAGGGAACCTTAAATCACCAACAAAAGAGAGGAACGCCAGCGCTGACTGGGAAGAAGTAATAGGAGAACTGCGAGCCGAGTTGATTGAAGTGAAAAAGTTGATTCGTTCCAGGCCAGAACCTGTACCCCTCAGACCCAGGAGTGGGTTCCAAAACAGAAGATACCCGGCTTGTGAAGCGTGCCGTTCATCAAATCAGAGTACGGTGTGTGTCCACTGTCTAAGATGTGGTGAGGAAGGACATTATGTGAAGGAATGCCAATGGTCACGGTCGTTTGGGTTAAAAGACAGGAGGTTGCCAGTGCGGGGAGACTGGTAACCACGACACGGAGGAGGCCCCAGAAGCAAATCCAAATCTCACCAAACCACAGAACGGCGCATGAGGTAAAACGGCTGCGTCAGTACTTTCCCCAAGTGTGTTCCTGTCTACAACAGCTGCAAGAGAGACAGGGGTATCAGTTACTTAATGCCCAGTGCAGAGGTCAAACGATGTACTCCTGGGAGGAGGATTCCTCGGTCAGTAAAGATAGCCTCATCAGCCTAATTGGTGAAAGGTGCTTTATACTGTGCCAGCTAGATGGACTCCTGGTAAAAGCACTGTGGGACACAGGAGCCCAAGCGAGCCTTTTAAATGAAGAATGGTGAAGGCGCTACCTGCCACATACCTGACTTCAGTCACTAAAAGAACTCTTAGGACCAGTGGAACGCCACGGCAAAGCCGTCAACCAGACCGACATCCCTTTCATAGGCTGGGTGGAAGTGACTTTCCAACTGAGGGCCACGAAGAATACCAACACCATTGAGCTTTTGGTACCTTTTCTCGTGACCAGTGATCAGAACGTGGCAGAGGATCCTATCCTGGGTTATAATGTAATCAGTGAGGTCATCACGAAACACAAGTCAGGGACACTGGTGGTGGATGCAATTGCCACATCGCTCGCCATACCCAAAGCCGTGGCTGAAAATATGATTCATAGAGTAAAGAAAGCACAGAATACAATGTGCCTAAAAGAAGTCAAGGTAGGCTGGCGCCCAACCATCATCCCTGCAAACCAAATGGTGTGGGTGAGGTGTGGAGTCCGGGTAGAACCGGGAAGAAAAGTCCAGAAAAGTCTGTTGGTGCCAAAATACTCCTCAGAACTTCCGGAAGGCCTAGTTCAAGGTGAGACTGTGCTTTCGATTCCTACTGGTGGGTTTGCTCGAGTGACAGTACCGGTGATGAATACTACAAAACATGAAATAAGACTGGATCCAAAGACTGTGTTAGGTCACATTGAAACCGTTAAAACGGTATTTCCAGCCAGTGTGAGACCAGCCCAGGGGTCTACCGTGAATTCAGTCTCCCCACCAAGGAACAGGAGTTGCCCAGGGGAGGAAATTGCATGACCCACCTTGGGGTCCTGGGATCCCCCAGTATCCCTGGAACACTTGTGTGCTGAAGATATAGCGGTAGCAAAACAGATGCTGAGAGAAGAATGTTATGCATTCTCTAAAGATGACTCTGATATAGGCTGTATCCCATCGTTGCAGTTGAAAACCAATTTGAAAGACACGACCCCAGTAACCAGAAGTTACATGTCTGTGCCAAAACCATTACACCGTGAAGTGAAAGAATATTTACAAGATCTCACCCACAGAGGTTGGGTCCAAAAGTTGAAGTCGTCATATTCCTCTCCTATTGTTTGTGTTAGGAAGTAGAACGGTACGTTGAGACTCTGCTATGATTACCGGGAACTAAACCGAAAGTCAGTACCTGATCGGCACCCAATACCAAAGATCCAAGATATGCTGGATAGCCTATCAGGAAGCACCTGGTTCTCTGTCCTCGATCAGGGTAAGGCATACCATCAAGGGTTTATCGAAGAGACCAGTAGACCCTCAGTTCAGATAAAGCAGAATTCCAGAGGAGCATGGAGACATGTTTAGAAGGATTGAGGGACGATATCTGCCAGCCGTACTTGGATGACAATGTGGCACACACAAAAAACAAAACGGTGAGGACCGTATTACACCGGTATCAACAACACGGAGTTAAGTTGACCCCAAAGAAGTGTGAACTGTTCAAAAGGCAAGTCCGATTTCTAGGGAAAATTGTGTCCGGAGAAGGATATTCCATGGACCCAGCAGAAATCACTCCGCTACTGGCCTTAAAAGACAAGCGGCCCTCTACCATTGGGGAGTTGAGGCAGATATTAGGATTCCTCTCCTACTATCATACTTACATTCGGAACTTCTCCAGGATTTTGGCCCCACTATACCTCTTCTTGGGGACGACGATAAGAGACAACAACACCCATGGAGAAAAAGAAGAACATGGATAGGACCGGGCTTAAAAGAAGCAATGCTGTTTCGTCCCAACAGCCCATTCTCTGGACTGCAGACCACCAGAAGGTATTGGAAGAACTAATACACTACCTGGTAAAACCACCCATCTTGGGATATCCTGATTTCAATTTACCATTTGTTCTTCATTGTGACACTTCTCAAGTTGGACTGGGAGCTGCCCTGTATCAGCATCAAGATGGAAAATTGAGAGTCATCGCTTACGGTTCTAGAACATTGACAGATGCCAAGAAGAATTACCATCTACATTTCGGAAAATTGGAGATCCTGGCACTGAAATGGGCTATCTATGAACGATTTAGAGATTATCTCTACTACAGAAAAGAGTTTAAGGTATACACTGACAACAACCCTTTGACCTATGTCCTTAGTACAGCCAAACTGAATGCAATGGGTCAGAGATGGGTCGCTGAACTAGCTGAACAGGCCAGGAAAATGCAATGCGGATGCTGACGGATTGACAAGAATGCCACTAGAGCCTGAGGAGTTCATGCAAGAATGCTCGGAGGAAGTCAGTCTGGAAGCAATTGAGAGCACTACCCAAGCAGTACAAGCTTATCAGGAGGAAGACACACCATTGTGGTGTCCGTTGACGGTGGAATCCACCATAAAAGCGAGAGAACAAGATCACCCCCTGTCTATTCAACAACTACCAAAAGGGAAAATCCATAGAGCACAACGGGAAAATCAGATAATTGGTAGAATACTACCAAAATCGGTTTCCAAGTAAGCGAGAGAGAGACAATGAGTCACCAGCAGTATCTGTTTTAATTAAAGAAAGGGCGAAGCTCTACCTGAGTGAAGACGGTATCCTGTATCGTAAAGGAGGACAAAACCGGCAGGTGGTACTACCCAGAGTATTCCGTAGGTTGGTCTTCAAAGAACTCCATGAAAACATGGGACACCAGGGAGTGGAAAGGACAACCAACTTGATCCGTGAATGTTTGTTTTGGCCATACATGCAGAGATATATTGAGAGGTACGTGACCAGGGAGTGTTGGTGTTGGAAAGATAAACATCCCAACACATCAACCCGGGCACCTATGGACAACATCTAAACTACATATCCGTTTGAGATGGTCTCAATAGACTTTCTACATCTCGATATGTGCAAGGGTGGCTACGAATACATCTTGGTGGTGATGGACCATTTCACTGGATTTGCTCAAGCATATGCCACCACCAATAAATCAGGTCTAACAGCAGCAGAGAAGATATTCAATGATTTTGCATTGCGGTTTGGGTTCCCTACGAGGTTACACCATGACCAAGGAAGAGAATTTGAGAACCAGCTCTTTGCCAAGCTAGGAAGGTACTGTAGAATTCAGAGATCCCACACAACGCCCTATCACCCAGAGAGTAATGGACAAGTGGAACGTTTTAACCGGACATTATTGTTGATGTTGCGCACTTTAACAGCTGATGAGAAGAATGACTGGAAGAGTTTTCTGTCAAAAGTGGTACATGCCTATAACTGTACAAAGAGCGATGCAACGGGTTATTCACCCTTTTTCTTATTGTATGGACGATCGCCAAGACTGCCAATCGACATCATGTTCGATACTCCGGTGTCAGAGACTTACAGAACGTATCCGGAGTACGTTAGGTAATGGAAGGAACGGATGACAGAGGCATACAACATAGCGTCCAAAGTGGTTACGCAAGGACAGAGCAAGAGTAAGGAGTACTATGATCAAAAATTTTAGGGAGCAGAATTGACATTGGGAAGCCGGGTGCTAGTCAAGAACGTACGTGAGAAAGGCGGTCCATGAAAACTTTGTTCGTACTGGGAAGACAAGTTGTATGTGGTCATAAGGAGGAAAGCTGGTGGCAGCCCAGTGTATGAAATCCGATTGGAAATGGGAGACAATAAAACCAGAATAGTCCATCGGAATTTACTACTACCCTGTGATTATCTCCCACCACAACAAAACTTCCCAGAAGTAGACCAACAGCGTCCGAGATCGACTAAGAGACCACCACAGACTGAAGCTCCTGAGGTGGATAGTGACCTTGAAAGTTCTGATGAGGAAGAGCACACCGTTGTATTTCTCGGACCGGCAAGGAGAGGGATGTACCATCCTCAGGAGAGTGAACTAAGTCCCGAGGCTCCAGAGTTCGTACCAAGGAGTACAGATGAAGTCCAATTCAGATCTAATGATCGAACAACGGTCCTTGAAGAGACACTCAGGAGGAGCGGAATTACTAGACTGTGCGGAAACAAGCGACTCAGGAGAAGTACAGGAACTTACAGAGGCAGCTCCAAGAGCATCTGAGGAAGCACGGGAAATGATTGCAGTGGAAGAAACTTCTGTGACCGAAGAACCCGTGGTCTCTGAGGAACAACCCACCAGGAGGATGTTGACTCGAGAAGTGAGGAGGGCTGTGATGCTGACGTATGAGACACTTGGTGAACCGAGTCAAGTGCCAAGGACTGTCGACTGGAAACAGGTATCTCTGCCTGCGGACCAGGTAAGTCCACTTGAGTGGTATTCACCACCGAGAGGCAGTATGGAAGATGCCTGGTGGAAAGACTTGTTTTCATGCTTTGATTTTTCTTAAAAGACTTTGTAGAAACAAAGAACTGTTAAAGCATAGAGAGAGAGCTGGTTGAAGACGTACGAAACGCTCCAGCTGAAGAGATGCTGATTGTTATAATTGTGTTAATTGTTTATTTCTTACAGGCGTCCTACAAGAAAAAGGTCGTAAGATTAGGTTGTTATCCATGTATATAAACGTTATACCAATTTCACAATGCCTATTTGTATATAAAGTTATCCAACTTTCACGACTGTCTCAGAATTGGTCAGACTGACCAATTAAGACGAATGTTGAGGACGACGTTCAAAAAGGAGGGAAGAGTGTGACATGCAGAAGAAGTGCTGTTGCTTTAAAAGCATTCAGCAACTATTAGGCTATATGCCGACAATGCGTCTATAATGCGTTTCCACGGCGGCATTTCTGCTGCGGAAACACATTAAAAACGCTTCTTAAGTTGTCTGCTATGTTTCCCAATGATAATCTGCTGTGCTGTGCACATGCTGCGGAAATTTCCGCTGCGGATTATCATTGCGGAAAAATCCGCAGCACAACCATTAATTGTGCGGAATCGCGGCTAAATCGCTGAAATTGACTTGCATTGGACCGCATAACATCCGCATGACTACACGTACACAGGCGGATATCATGCGGTTCAATACGCGGATGGTACCCGGGTCTGGAGGAGAGGAGACTCTCCTCCAGACCCGGGTACCATAGTACCTGTAGTTAAAAAAGAATTAAAATTTAAAAACAAACATATACTCACCTTCTGATGGCCCCCTGTCTGCTTTCGGCGGCGCTGCTGGCTCTTCGGCTGTTTGCAGTGGTGTAAAAGGACCTTCCATGACGTCATTTAGTCATGTCACAGGTCACGCGACTGCTGACGTCATGGAATGTCCTTTTTAGAGCACCTTGAGCCACCGAAGACACCGTAGAGGAGACCAGGGGCCATTGGAAGGTAAGTATAATGTTTTTTTTTATTTTTCAACATTTTTATTCTTTTTTTTACTATTGATGCTGCATTTGCAGCATCATAACTTGGTCACACAGCATAAATCCATGCCGGTTGCATGGATTTATATAGTGTGACCACGTTGTCAAGCACCTTTACAAGTGATGCTAAAATCGCTTGGAAAAGAGCTTGACAACCTGCATGCGAAATTGCGTGATCAAAACGCTTCACAAACGCTTCTACCTGGCAGAGAAAATGCATGTAAAATCCACATGTGTTTTTCCTGCCAGGGAGATGCAGAAACGCTCAGGAAAAATCCGCAGCATTTCTGCATCGTGGGCACTTAGCCTTAGCAGTAACACAAGCACATGAGACAGAAAGTGTTGTGCTCCAGAAGCATCCAGCAACTAGAGGGGTTAACACAGTCACAGGAGAAGGGGAATGTTTTAGCAGAGCCCCAGGGGGATTGTGGGGAAGTTGTTTTCTGTCTGGCTGGAACCCAAGAGAAAGGTGGTGTGTGTGATCTGTATCTCACAGAAGCACCCCTGCAAGTGAAAAGGATTCAAGTCAGGAGTGAAGCTAAGCAAAGGTCAGATAGAGTTTCTGAACTAGTAGTGCAGAGTATTGTCAGGCAGAAAGATAAGGACTGTAAGAAATGGTGTCACAGGGATCATCTCCCTCATCACACCCTTGCCCCTCCATCTCACTGTGCTGTAAAGAATGCTGTGTTCATTAATGTGCCTTTGCATTAGAATTGTGCTGTCCTGTACTACTGGGAAGACTGTGAACTGCTGTGCTGCTAAGGAAACTGTACTGTTTGTCACTGGAGCCTGTTGCTGATAAGACTTAACTTGCACTGGCTGTGCGGCTTCTTATTAAATGCTACTGTTCTACCGTTTATGAGGACTCTTGTCAAGTGTGTCTGATCAGCAAGTGAAACAACCTACGTATCAATGCCTGAGGGTCAATACCCCTGTGTGCCTGAGAGAAGCTGCAGCACATGGTCTATGGTCGCCGAGAGTAACGGTACCCCCAGGATTCCAAAGAATTCATGTAACCTGTCTCGCCCCTATCTGAACCTAGCGGCGTGCGGGTAACATTAACCCTCTCTGATCCTACCATGGAGGAGAAACTTCCATGTTTCATATCACTGAAGCTAATAGCCCCAGAGAAACACATCTCCCCTCCAGTTTTGTGTCACACCTGTCATTTAAGACACAATGATAACTATGAGAACAGAGACGCAAAGAAAAGCCCCGCCCACAAGCATATCATTATCTCCAAACTGCAATCAAAGATTAAATCACAGGATGAAATTCATCAACCTAGGTAGACACTGCCCGGAGTTCACTTCCACCATCCTGATGTCAGGTTCCCTTTAAGCCTCAGGATCTGGTGATGTAATGGAGAGAGTTTATCCTACTTGATCTGTATTGCAGGCTCCACCGGCAGATTGTACTGATACATTGCACAGGGCAGAGTATCTCTATGTATTTGTAGATTGTTTCATCCAATAACATTACTAAAAAATAATAATGACAGAAACACAAATAAATAAACCACAATAGTGCATGAAAATAATAGAGGCTACTTAGTTAACACAATTTTGATCAAAATAATGCAAAAGCCATCCCACCATGTCACGGCGACCCTTATGGGACAGTCCTAACGCTAATATTTAAAACCTTACCGTTTGTGAAGTGACATTGTACATGTAGATAAGGATGAAAGACTGAACCAAAACAGCGGACAGAGACCTGGGGAGGAAGAGGAGTAAACGCTCCAGCGCAGGGGAAGGGCGGATATCGCATTGTTTTTATCAAAGTGATGTTACCTAAGTAGCCTTTATTATTTTCCTGCACTATTGCGGTTTATTTACTTATTGCAGGGTATTTGTGCATTGTGCTTCTGTCGTTGTTTTTTTTCTATTAATGGCCATGTGTGAACATGCTCTTACACGCTGCATTCACACCCATTCACATTCCAGTTCAGTTCTTTGGGTTTTTTAAAAAATAATAATGTAAAACACTTTATAATGAAAACAATATTGTCTTTTTAATGCATTTATTTTAAATAATTCACAAATCAGCAGATAACACGGACATATCAGGGGTCCCTGTAATCGTAACGATCTGCACAACACAGCGATCCGATTAGTTACGGGGATCGGTAAATGGCGTAAAAAAAAAAAAGGTGTAATTTATATTTTTCTCTATTAAATCCATAAAAATGTAATAAAACCGTAACGGCCGTGTTCACACGTGGTGTAAATGCTGCTTTTCCTGCGGTGTCCGCACCACACGGCGCAGTAACGATCTCCTCGGATTATGGCGTCTTTGCGGCGCTTCTTTTATGCGTTTTCCTTCTTATTTGATGCGATTTTGGGGCAGATGAAGCCGAGTTATTGACGCTTTTTACCGGCACAGAAAAGCTTTGATTCTCATTGTGGAGTTTGGTGCGGATCCTGCAGAAAACAAAAACACAGCGTATTTCTGCAGCGTGTGAACACGGCCACAGACACCAGAAGCCGGATGTCGTATAGTGACGCTACATAAACATAGGGGGTAACTCGCTAGCCGGCCGTGGGCAGTGAATCCCCCTCTATTGATTCCTTTATGTTTTAACCATTTAACTGTCCAAAGAGCATGAAGACAAATCGGAGAAACAGACAGATAAACTGGTATAAATATGCAAATTCATTTTATTGTAGTATATTATAAAGAGTAATAAAAGGACAATAAGCAGGGGGGGTGCAATATCAATTCATAAAACAGTGTATATCCCCTACTATATGGGCTGATATCGGGGGAGAAAAATGGTGACATATTAGCTCTAAGTAATATTCATAGACTCTGATTAATGCAATCTGCCCCGTGGCCAAAAAGAAACCACACCTAACCTATCCAGGGATGGAGGGAGGGTAGTAAAGGTAGGAAAGCGCCCGACGCGCGTTTCGCGGTGCGGCAGACCGCTTTGTCAAGGGCGATGAGTTTGTCAATAATAATGATAATAATGTATGTAAAGCGCTGTGGAATTAATGGCGCTATATATAAGTGAGGAAAATAAATAAATTCAGGAACGAAGATAACGCAGCTTACAACTGGTTTTCCTTACAGCTTAGGATCTCAGCATCTTGTCTGTCAGTTTGTGACAGTAAAATGTGCTCCAGCTCCACACACAGTGAGCAGGAACATCCTGGATCCTTATTCCTTTTATCGGTGCTTTCCTGTCACTATTAAACAGTAGTAGATAGTAGTTGGTGCACTGTATACGGAGGTGAGCTTATTCTGCAGCATTGAGGACGGTTAGGCTACGGCATGAGATCAGGTCGGCTTTGGCTGCTGTAACCTGATGTCCCCCGTAATGCCGCGTGTTCAGCACTGTGCGCCCCTTGTGGTGCGTCAGCCCTGGGTTTATTTGTCTACATGCTCCAGAATGTTCTTCCTCCACCCACAAACGTTCTGTGCACCTCATCCCTCGTCATCCTCAGGCCGCCGCAGCCTCCATGCCGGTGATTAGCAAAAAGCCGCATCAAATATATCCAGGAAGTTTCTACAAGGAAAAAAGGTTTTGTGCAAGAATGGTGACCAGCGCTGCGACTGCAGTCAGTGGAGCCGGTGCACGCGGGCACTCGTAGAGGTTAGTGATGAGTCTGTGTTTAGGGTCTGCGCTTATTGCTGGTCGTGTAGGGTCTCTTCATGTTGTGGGGTCACTTCTCCGTTGGATGATGGTTGACATTGCTGCGTTCAGTTCTTCTCTGCTGGTCATTCTTGCATCCTCTGTAGAGCGGGAATCACCAGGTGCTGCGCTGTGTATTATGGCCTCCCTGCACCAACCATGTGTGAACTACGGCCTAGGTGTCGGCTGGCGTCACCTCTCCTAGCACACGGAGTGATTGGACCTATCGTGTGGAGTGACACAGGCGCGGACAAGTGAATGAGGACATTGACTTCTCAGTTTATTAAGATGCATTTACAAGTTGCAGACACAATTTTTTGCCGCATTGTCTTGCCACAGTGTTCAAAAATTGCGGCAAAAGCTCTGCAGTGTGTGAACGCAGCGTAGAAGAGTTCTGCGAGGTGAGCAGCGCTGGTGATGTTCACGTGTCCTTGTTGGTGAGCAATCATGACAATAGGCACATTGCAGAGCTGGCGTCATTAGCGCTGCCCACCTCACGATTCAGTGACGCCGGACATCCATGTGACACAGAAAATGACGCCAGGGCACAGGTGGCACTTTATTTGTGGAATTGGGGAAAGAAAACATTGTATGTGCACTGGTGGGGTCTATATGTCAGGGCGGCTCAGTGGTGGGCAGTCACGGTTCTGCAGTGGGCAGTCATATCTCAGATCTGGGCAGTCACGCCTTTGTTATGGGCAGTCACGGCTCAGTGGTGGGCAGTCAGGGCTCAGTGGTGGGCAGTCAGGGCTCAGTAGTGGGCAGTCACGGTTCTGTGGTGGGCAGTCACGGCTCAGTGGTGGGCAGTCACGGCTCAGTGGTGCGCAGTCACGGCTCAGTGGTGGGCAGACACGGTTCTGCGGTGGGCATTTACGGCTCAGTGGTGGGGTGTGACGGCTCTGGTGGGCAGTCACGGATCAGTGGTGGGCAGTCACGATTCTGTGGTGGGCAGTCACAGTTCTGCGGTGAGCAGTCACGGTTCTGCGGTGAGCAGT
The DNA here is from genome assembly GCF_046119375.1 of Phyllobates terribilis. Classification (NCBI taxonomy): domain Eukaryota; kingdom Metazoa; phylum Chordata; class Amphibia; order Anura; family Dendrobatidae; genus Phyllobates; species Phyllobates terribilis. The sequence continues at coordinate 193,032,059 of NW_027362769.1, read as the reverse complement.
CATGACTTAGTGGTGGGCAGTCACGGTTCTGCGGTGGGCATTCACAGCTCAGTGGTGGGCAGTCATGGCTCAGTGGTGGGCAGTCACGGATCTGCGGTGCACATTCACGGCTCAGTGGGGGGCAGTCACGACTCAGTGGTGGGCAGTCACAGTTCTCTGGCTCAGTGGTGGGCAGTCACAACTCAGTGGTGGGGAGTCACGGTCCTCTGGCTCAGTGGTGGGCAGTCACGGCTCAGTGGTGGGCAGTCACGGTTCTGCGGTGGGCAGTCATGACTTAGTGGTGGGCAGTCACAGTTCTGCGCTGGGAATTCACGGCTCAGTGGTGGGCTGTCACGGCTCAGTGGTGGGCAGTCACGACTCAGTGGTGGGCAGTCACAGTTCTCTGGCTCAATGGTGGGCAGTCATGGCTCAGTGGTGGGCAGTTACGACTCAGCGGTGGGCAGTCACGACTCAGCGGTGGGCAGTCACGATTCTGCGGTGGGCAGTCACGATTCTGCAGTGAGCAGTCATGGTTCTGCGGTGGGCAGTCACTGTTCTCTGGCTCAGTGGTGGGCAGTCACGGCTCAGTGGTGGGCAGTCACGACTCAGTGGTGGGCAGTCACGACTCAGCGGTGGGCAGTCACGACTCAGCGGTGGGCAGTCACAGTTCTCTGGCTCAGTGGTGGGCAGTCACGGTTCTGTGGTGGGCAGTCATGACTTAGTGGTGGGCAGTCACGGTTCTACGGTGGGAATTCATGGCTCAGTGGTGGGCAGTCACGGCTCAGTGGTGGGCGGTCGCGGCTCAGTGGTGGGCAGTCACAGTTCTCTGGCTCAATGGTGGGCAGTCATGGCTCAGTGGTGGGCAGTCACGACTCAGTGGTGGGCTGTCACAGTTTTCTGGCTCAATGGTGGGCAGTCACGACACAGTGGTGGGCAGTTACGACTCAGTGGTGGGCAGTCACAGTTCTCTGGCTCAATGGTGGGCAGTCATGGCTCAGTGGTGGGCAGTCACGACTCAGTGGTGGGCAGTCACAGTTTTCTGGCTCAATGGTGGGCAGTCACGGCTCAGTGGTGGGCAGTTACGACTCAGTGGTGGGCAGTCATGACTCAGCGGTGGGCACTCACGACTCAGCGGTGGGCAGTCACAGTTCTCTGGCTCAGTGGTGGGCAGTCACGACTCAGTGGTGAGCAGTCACGGCTCAGTGGTGGGCAGTCACAGTTTTCTGGCTCAATGGTGGGCAGTCACAGCTCAGTGGTGGGCAGTTACGACTCAGTGGTGGGCAGTCATGACTCAGCGGTGGGCAGTCACGACTCAGCGGTGGGCAGTCACAGTTCTCTGGCTCCATGGTGGGCAGTCATGGATCAGTGGTGGGCAGTCACGACTCAGTGGTGGGCAGTCATGGTTCTGCGGTGGGCAGTCACGGCTCAGTGGTGGGCAGTCAAGTCACGGTTCTGCGGTGGGCATTCACAGCTCAGTGGTGGGGTGTCACAGCTTTGTGGTGGGCAGTCACGGCTCAGTGCTGGGCAATCACGGTTCTGCGGTGGGCAGTCATAGCTCAGATGTGTGCAGTCATGTTTAGGGACTTGTTCCATCCAGAACATGTGTGTATGATATTGCACCGCACTGGACACTGCTGAAGGGCCTCCTGGGCTTGATCTGCAGATGGTTGAATGACGAACATATAAATGGAGATAATTGATCTCTTGGAGAACAGAATTCTGTGCACAGAACATTATATACATCATCAATTATTGATTGCGAAGGGCGGGGGGAGTGATGTGGTCCTGGGGGTGTGGTGGGAGTGATGTGGTCCTGGGGGGGCGGTGGGAGTTACGTGGTCCTGGGGGGGTGGTGGGAGTGATGTGGGCCGGCGTGGGAGGTGGGAGCGATGTTATTATATTGCAGGCATATACAGGGTTAATATTCAATTCCCGGTAGTTATCTCGCTTCCTTTTTCCTCAGGTCCGGGCCAGCGCCATCGCCCAGGACGCGGATCAGAACTATGACTACGCCAGTAACAGCGTGGTGCTGCACCTGGACTCCGGCGACGAGATCTACGTGAAGCTGGACGGCGGGAAGGCGCATGGTGGGAACAACAACAAGTACAGCACCTTCTCCGGATTCATCCTCTACCCCGACTAGGCTGGCGACCGCCCCGAGTCCACGGGAAAGAATCCTCCGCTGCCGACTGCCCACTTGTGATGTATACAGAGCTCCATGTACAACAGTGACCCAAGAAGTGGATCACATCCATTCTCCACAGTGACCCTCATCCTCCGCACAGGAAGCCTGGAACACAGAGGACCTCTGGTGAAGAACATGTGACACCCCGATCCATGGACATTGTATACATGATGTATGCGCAAATGCTGACAACATCTGACCTTCCCCAATACAGGTGACACTCGCCACCACCTCCGATACAGGTGACACTCGCCACCTCCCCTGATTTGGATGACACTCGCCACCTCTCCTCCATACAGGTGACACTCGCCACCTCCCCGATACAGGTGACACTTGCCACCTCTCCTCGATACGGGTGATAATCACCACCTTCCCCGATTTGGATGACACTCGCTACCTCCCCTGATTTAGATGACACTCGCCACACCCCCAATTTGGGTGACACTCGCCACCACCCCCAATTTGGGTGACACTCGCCACCCCCCGATATGGGTGACACTCGCCACCTCCATTAATACAGGTGACACTTGTGACCTCCCCCGATACGGGTGACACTCTCGACTTCCCCCGATGCAGGAGACACTCGCCACCTCCACCAATATGGGTGACACAGCTTCCACCGATACAGGTGACACTCACAACATCCCCTGATATGGATGATACTCGCTACCTCCCCCAATACGGGTGACACTCTCAACTTCCCCCAATACAGATGACACTCTCAACACTCCACGATATGGGTGGCACTCGCCACCTCCCCCGATACAGGTGACACTCGCTAGCACCCCTGATGCGGGTGACACTCGCCATAACCCTTGATATTGGTGCCATTCACCACTACCCTCAATACATGTGACACTCTCCACCTCCCCCGATTTGAGTGATATTCGCCACCTCCCTTGATAACGGGTGACACTCGCCACCTCCCCCGATATGGGTCACATTTGCCACCTCCCACAATACAGGTGACACTTGTCACCTCCTCCGATTTGGATGACACTCACCACCTCTCCTCGATACGGGTGACACTCGCCACTTCCCCTGATACGGGTGACACTCGCTACCTCCCCCGATATGGGTCACATTCGCCACCTCCCCCAATACAGGTGACACTCGCCACCTCCCCCGATTTGAACGACACTTACCACCTCTCCTCGATACAGGTGACACTCGCCACCTTCCCGATACGGGTGACACTCGCCACCTCTCCTCAATACAGGTGACACTTGCTACCTCCCAGATTTAGTTGACACTTGCCACCTCTCCTCATTACGGGTGATAATCACCACCTTCCCCGATTTGGACGACACTCGCTACCTCCCCTGATTTAGATGACACTCACCACCACCCCCAATTTGGGTGACACTCGCCACCCCCCTCAATACGGGTGACACTCGCCACCTCCCCTGATACGGTTGACACTCTCAACTTCCCCCGACATGGGAGACACTCGCCACCTACCTCAATATGGGAGACACTCGCCACCTCCCCCAATATGGGTGACAGTCACAACGTCCACCGATACGGGTGACACTAGCAACATCCCCTGATATGGGTGACACTCGCCACCGATATGGGTGCCATTCACCACCACCCTCAATACATGTGACACTCGCCACCTCCCCCGATTTGGGTGATATTCGCCACCTCCCTTGATAAAGGTGACACTTGCCACTGCCCTCAATACAGGTGACACTCGTCACCTCCCCCGATCTGGGTCACATTCGCCACATCCCATGATACAGGTGACACTCGCCACCTCCTCTGATTTGGATGACACTTGCGACCTCTCCTCTATACGGGTGACATTCGCCACCTCCCCCAATACGGGTGACACTCGCCACCTCCCCCAACACAGGTGACACTCGCCACCTCCCCAGATACAAGTGACCCTCGTCACCTCCCCCGATTTGGATGACATTCGCCACATCCCCCGATTTGAGTGACACTCGCCACCTCTCCTCGATATGGGTGACAATCACCACCTTCTCCGATTTGGGTGACACTCGCCACCTCTCCTCGATGCGGGTGACATCATCTTCCTCGATACGGCTGACACCACTTCCCCCAATTTGGGTGACACTCGCCACCTCTCCTTGATACGGCTGACACTCACCAACTCACCTCCTCCCCTGATTTGGGTGACACTCTCCACCTCTCCTTGATACGCCACTCGCCACCTTCCCCAGTTTGGATGATACCCGTCACCACCTTCAATACAGGTGACACTCGCCACCTCCCCTGATACGGGTGACATTCGCCACCTACCCCGATATGGGTGACACTCGCCACTTCTCCTTGATACGGGTGACACTCTCCACCTTCCCCAGTTTGGATGACACTCACCACCGCCCTCAATACGGGTGACTCTCGCCACCTCTCTTCGTTACAGGTGACACTCGCCACAACCCTAAATACAGATGACACTCTCCACCTCCTCCGATACGGGTAACACTCGCCACCTCCCCCGATATGGGTAACACTTGCCACCTCCACAGATATGGGTAACACTCGCCACCTCCCCCGATATGGGTAACACTTGCCACCTCCCCTGATATGGGTAACACTCGCCACCCCCACAGATATAGGTAACACTCGCCACCCCCACAGATACGGGTAACACTCACCACCTCCTCCGATACGAGTAACACTCGCCACCTCCTCCAATATGGGTAACACTCGCCACCTCCCCCGATATGGGTAACACTCGCCACCTCTTCCGATATGGGTAACACTCGCCACCTCCTCCGATATGGGTAACACTCGCCACCTCTTCCGATATGGGTAACACTCGCCACCTCCTCCGATATGGGTAACACTTGCCACCTCCCCTGATATGGGTAACACTCGCCACCTCCTCTGATATGGGTAACACTCGCCACCTCCCCCGATATGGGTAACACTCGCCACCTCCTCCGATATGGGTAACACTCGCCACCTCTTCCGATATGGGTAACACTCGCCACCTCCTCCGATATGGGTAACACTTGCCACCTCCCCTGATATGGGTAACACTCGCCACCTCCTCTGATATGGGTAACACTCGCCTCCTCCTCCGATATGGGTAACACTCGCCACCTCCCCTGATATGGGTAACACTCGCCACCTCCTCTGATATGGGTAACACTCGCCACCTCCTCTGATATGGGTAACACTCGCCACCTCCTCCGATATGGGTAACACTCGCCACCTCCCCCGATATGGGTAACACTCGCCACCTCCCCCGATATGGGTAACACTCGCCACCTCCTCCGATATGGGTAACACTCGCCACCTCCTCCGATATGGGTAACACTCGCCACCTCCTCTGATATGGGTGACACTCGCCACCTCCCCTGATATGGGTAACACTCGCCACCTCCTCCGATACGGGTAACACTCGCCACCTCCTCCGATATGGGTAACACTCGCCACCTCCCCCGATATGGGTAACACTCGCCACCTCCTCCGATATGGGTAACACTCGCCACCTCCCCCGATATGGGTAACACTCGCCACCTCCTCCGATATGGGTAACACTCGCCACCTCCTCCGATATGGGTAACACTCGCCACCTCCTCCGATATGGGTAACACTCGCCACCTCCTCCGATATGGGTAACACTCGCCACCTCCTCCGATATGGGTAACACTCGCCACCTCCTCCAATATGGGTAACACTCGCCACCTCCTCCGATATGGGTAACACTTGCCACCTCCCCTGATATGGGTAACACTCGCCACCTCCTCCGATATGGGTAACACTCGCCACCTCCTCCGATATGGGTAACACTCGCCACCTCCTCCGATATGGGTAACACTCGCCACCTCCTCCGATATGGGTAACACTCGCCACCTCCTCCGATATGGGTAACACTCGCCACCTCCTCCAATATGGGTAACACTCGCCACCTCCTCCGATATGGGTAACACTCGCCACCTCCTCCGATATGGGTAACACTCGCCACCTCCTCCGATATGGGTAACACTCGCCACCTCCTCCGATATGGGTAACACTCGCCACCTCCTCCGATATGGGTAACACTCGCCACCTCCTCCGATATGGGTAACACTCGCCACCTCCTCCGATATGGGTAACACTCGCCACCTCCTCCGATATGGGTAACACTCGCCACCTCCTCCAATATGGGTAACACTCGCCACCTCCTCCGATATGGGTAACACTCGCCACCTCCTCCGATATGGGTAACACTCGCCACCTCCTCCGATATGGGTAACACTCGCCACCTCCTCCAATATGGGTAACACTCGCCACCTCCTCCGATATGGGTAACACTCGCCACCTCCTCCGATATGGGTAACACTCGCCACCTCCTCCGATATGGGTAACACTCGCCACCTCCTCCGATATGGGTAACACTCGCCACCTCCCCCGATATGGGTGACACGTGACTGCCATAATGCACGGGTGACACACACACAGCAGATTATGTATATTCTGTTCTGTAGGTAACATACGTGACCTTCATCGTGACATCAGAGTTTGCATTGGTCCGGTCTATGGATACTTAACCGCACCAACCTATAGATGACATATGTACCCGACATGGATCCATAAAATGTATGACCTTGTGTATAATATCCACATCAATCACCACCACCTCCATAGGGATCTGGCACATCTGCTGGTGGTCTCATGAAGGCTGCTCTTCCTCTATCCCTGTAGTCAGAAGAGACCCTCGTCCAGTGAGAAGAGCTCTCTGTGGAGGTGGTTTTAGGACGAGCGCCCATATTACATTGCGTCCCCCACAAGGACATGTTAGGGTCGCGCCGGCAGCTTTGTGTGGATCTGGGGCTTCTGAGACCTTCATGGATGGATTGTGAGTGACAGCAGCTCGCTCTCTCATAATCATCTTATTCTTTTGGGGTCCATCATTTTTCTATTCTGTTCCCTGGAGGATAAACATTGGTTGTCATTACTCCAGGACACAGGCAGGAAGTGTATACGAGGCTCTGGGGGGTCTTAACCTGGACTCATTGCCAAGAATTCACTCTGGAGACCAAATGTCACTGTCTGTTCTGCTGCAAACTAGATAAAAAGGTTTTTAAACAATGATTGTGACTCTGTTTCCAATGATTCCCTGACAAGATGCCCCATTCACATGACACTGAAGACCCCCGACTGCAGGACAGCAAAGAATACCAGACTAAACCTCTGAAGTCCCTTATATTTGTGTACTGATCCTGAGTTACCTCCTGTATTATACTCCAGAGCTGCACTCACTATTCTGCTGGTGCAGTCACTGTGTACATACATTACATTACTGATCCTGAGTTACCTCCTGTATTATACTCCAGAGCTGCACTCACTATTCTGCTGGTGCAGTCACTGTGTACATACATTACATTACTGATCCTGAGTTACATCCTGTATTATACTCCAGAGCTGCACTCACTATTCTGCTGGTGCAGTCACTGTGTACATACATTACATTACTGATCCTGAGTTACATCCTGTATTATACCCCAGAGCTGCACTCACTATTCTGCTGGTACAGTCACTGTGTACATACATTACATTACTGATCCTGAGTTACATCCTGTATTATACTCCAGAGCTGCACTCACTATTCTGCTGGTGCAGTCACTGTGTACATACATTACATTACTGATCCTGAGTTACATCCTGTATTATACTCCAGAGCTGCGCTCACTATTCTGCTGGTGCAGTCACTGTGTACATACATTACATTACTGATCCTGAGTTACCTCCTGTATTATACTCCAGAGCTGCGCTCACTATTCTGCTGGTGCAGTCACTGTGTACATACATTACATTACTGATCCTGAGTTACCTCCTGTATTATACTCCAGAGCTGCGCTCACTATTCTGCTGGTGCAGTCACTGTGTACATACATTACATTACTGATCCTGAGTTACATCCTGTATTATACTCCAGAGCTGCACTCACTATTCTGCTGGTGCAGTCACTGTGTACATACATTACATTACTGATCCTGAGTTACCTCCTGTATTATACTCCAGAGCTGCACTCACTATTCTGCTGGTGCAGTCACTGTGTACATACATTACATTACTGATCCTGAGTTACATCCTGTATTATACTCCAGAGCTGCACTCACTATTCTGCTGGTGCAGTCACTGTGTACATACATTACATTACTGATCCTGAGTTACCTCCTGTATTATACTCCAGAGCTGCGCTCACTATTCTGCTGGTGCAGTCACTGTGTACATACATTACATTACTGATCCTGAGTTACCTCCTGTATTATACTCCAGAGCTGCGCTCACTATTCTGCTGGTGCTGTCACTGTGTACATACATTACATTACTGATCCTGAGTTACATCCCGCATTATACTCCAGAGCTGCACTCACTATTCTGCTGGTGCAGTCACTGTGTACATACATTACATTACTGATCCCGAGTTACATCCTGTATTATACTCCAGAGCTGCACTCACTATTCTGCTGGTGCAGCCACTGTGTACATACATTACATTACTGATCCTGAGTTACATCCTGTATTATACTCCAGAGCTGCACTCACTATTCTGCTGGTGCAGTCACTGTGTACATACATTGCATTACTGATGCTGAGTTACCTCCTGTATTATACTCCAGAGCTGCACTCACTATTCTGCTGGTGCAGTCACTGTGTACATACATTACTGATCCTGAGTTACCTCCTGTATTATACTCCAGAGCTGCACTCACTATTCTGCTGGTGCAGTTATCGTGTACATACATTACATTACTGATCCTGAGTTACATCCTGTATTATACTCCAGAGCTGCACTCACTATTCTGCTGGTGCAGTCACTGTGTACATACATTACATTACTGATCCTGAGTTACCTCCTGTATTATACTCCAGAGCTGCACTCACTATTCTGTTGGTGCAGTCACTGTGTACATACATTACATTACTGATCCTGAGTTACATCCAGTATTATACTCCAGAGCTGCACTCACTATTCTGCTGGTGCAGTCACTGTGTACATACATTACATTACTGATCCTGAGTTACATCCTGTATTATACTCCAGAGCTGCACTCACTATTCTGCTGGTGCAGTCATCGTGTACATACATTACATTACTGATCCTGAGTTACCTCCTGTATTATACTCCAGAGCTGCACTCACTATTCTGCTGGTGCAGTCACTGTGTACATACATTACATTACTGATCCTGAGTTACCTGCTGTATTATACTCCAGAGCTGCACTCACTATTCTGCTGGTGGAGTCACTGTGTACATACATTACATTACTGATCCTGAGTTACATCCTGTATTATACCCCAGAGCTGCACTCACTATTCTGCTGGTGCAGTCACTGTGTACATACATTGCATTACTGATCCTGAGTTACCTCCTGTATTATACTCCAGAGCTGCACTCACTATTCTGCTGGTGCAGTCACTGTGTACATACATTACATTACTGATCCTGAGTTACATCCTGTATTATACCCCAGAGCTGCACTCACTATTCTGCTGGTGCAGTCACTGTGTACATACATTGCATTACTGATCCTGAGTTACCTCCTGTATTATACTCCAGAGCTGCACTCACTATTCTGCTGGTGCAGTCACTGTGTACATACATTACATTACTGATCCTGAGTTACCTCCTGTATTATACTCCAGAGCTGCACTCACTATTCTGCTGGTGCAGTCACTGTGTACATACATTACTGATCCTGAGTTATATCCTGTATTATACTCCAGAGCTGCACTCACTATTCTGCTGGTGCAGTCACTGTGTACATACATTGCATTACTGACCCTGAGTTATATCCTGTATTATACTCCAGAGCTGCGCTCACTATTCTGCTGGTGCAGTCACTGTGTACATACATTACATTACTGATCCTGAGTTACATCCTGTATTATACTCCAGAGCTGCACTCACTATTCTGCTGGTGCAGTCACTGTGTACATACATTACATTACTGATCCTGAGTTACCTCCTGTATTATACTCCAGAGCTGCACTCACTATTCTGCTGGTGCAGTCACTGTGTACATACATTACATTACTGATCCTGAGTTACCTCCTGTATTATACTCCAGAGCTGCACTCACTATTCTGCTGGTGCAGTCACTGTGTACATACATTACATTACTGATCCTGAGTTACCTCCTGTATTATACTCCAGAGCTGCACTCACTATTCTGCTGGTGCAGTCACTGTGTACATACATTACATTACTGATCCTGAGTTACATCCTGTATTATACTCCAGAGCTGCACTCACTATTCTGCTGGTGCAGTCATCGTGTACATACATTACATTACTGATCCTGAGTTACCTCCTGTATTATACCCCAGAGCTGCACTCACTATTCTGCTGGTGCAGTCACTGTGTACATACATTACATTACTGATCCTGAGTTACATCCTGTATTATACTCCAGAGCTGCACTCACTATTCTGCTGGTGCAGTCATCGTGTACATACATTACATTACTGATCCTGAGTTACCTCCTGTATTATACTCCAGAGCTGCACTCACTATTCTGCTGGTGCAGTCACTGTGTACATACATTACATTACTGACCCTGAGTTATATCCTGTATTATACTCCAGAGCTGCACTCACTATTCTGCTGGTGCAGTCACTGTGTACATACATTACATTACTGATCCTGAGTTACATCCTGTATTATACTCCAGAGCTGCACTCACTATTCTGCTGGTGCAGTCACTGTGTACATACATTACATTACTGACCCTGAGTTATATCCTGTATTATACTCCAGAGCTGCGCTCACTATTCTGCTGGTGCAGTCACTGTGTACATACATTACATTACTGATCCTGAGTTACATCCTGTATTATACTTCAGAGCTGCACTCACTATTCTGCTGGTGGAGTCACTGTGTACATACATTACATTACTGACCCTGAGTTATATCCTGTATTATACTCCAGAGCTGCACTCACTATTCTGCTGGTGCAGTCACTGTGTACATACATTACATTAATGATCCTGAGTTACCTCCTGTATTATACTCCAGAGCTGCACTCACTATTCTACTGGTGCAGTCACTGTGTACATACATTACATTACTGACCCTGAGTTATATCCTGTATTATACTCCAGAGCTGCACTCACTATTCTGCTGGTGCAGTCACTGTGTACATACATTACATTAATGATCCTGAGTTACCTCCTGTATTATACTCCAGAGCTGCACTCACTATTCTACTGGTGCAGTCACTGTGTACATACATTACTGATCCTGAGTTACATCCTGTATTATACTCCAGAGCTGCACTCACTATTCTGCTGTTCCAGCCGCTCCCCCTACACCATGACATCTGGTCCGGTTACCAAACAAATAATAACAATATAATAAACAATAACCGACAAATTATATACAAACTAATATATACATTCTTTTTTTTCTTTTTTTTAAATAAATAAAATAAAATAAAATAAATACTAACTATACAAATATATACAAGACAAAACAAAACCCCCCACACTGGAGCCCACCAGTCCCTCCCCGGCACTGACCTAAGAGCTGCTCCTGCGCCTCATGCCTCAGTCCAACGTCCATAGGACAGATCAGGCAGTGCCAGTTTTTCACCCAAATAACCAGTGTCCCACAAGATGAACCCACCTCCCCCCTTTTCCCTCCACCCAACCTAACACCTCCACCCAAACCCATATATACAATATATACAGAAACACACAATACAATAACCACAACTGACAAAGCCCAAGTTCGGCGCCTGCAGCCCTACATCACTGTCTACTGATCAATAAAACAAAAATCTATGGTGTCAGCAGCAGCCCACCACCAGGAGAGGAGACGACCAGACTAGGGCACACTAAAAGAAAAGCCCCTCCAGAGGAGAGCGGCCCTCCGTGTACCCAGTCTCTCATACTCCAGAGAACGCACCTTCACCAGGTCACCGAGTATGGTCCTAAACACATCGTCCACTGGGAGGATTTTCCGTTGCGTCGATACTAAGCACCGTGCGTTCCACGTGTGATACCTAACCACTGCGCTAACTAGAAATAAGGTGCAGCGGTCCCGACCACCCAGGTCCCCGAATGCTCCATAGGCCCATTCCGCATAAGAGAGACCTGCCAGCCGGGGCCAGCCAATGGAGGCGCCCACCCTGTTGTACACCTCTGTGTTAAAGGGACAACGAAGCAGGAAGTGGTCCATGCTTTCAAGCATGGTACCACAATGCTCCCGAGGACAGTTCCTGTCCTCAGAGCTCCTACACTTCAGATTGTCCCTCACACACAGTTTCCCATGGAAGCAGCGCCAAGCCAAGTCCCAAACCTTCGAGGGGATCCTGATAGAATCCAAAAGATGCAGACCCACCCCAAGATCCCGACTTGGGCAATCCCTGAGCGCCAGAGGCCTCTGAAATTGGGTCAACAGAACCCTTTTGTCAAGGAGCTTCCTTGGCAGAGTCCTGACCTCCCACATTCCCAGACCCCACCGGCGAATTACCTTCAGAACCACGGTAGCGTAAGCCAGGAGATGTCCATGCGGTGTGCGGAGATCCTTCACTTGCCCTCCTGTCTCCCATTCCTGGAAGAAAGGCTGAAACCATCCCTTACAGGAGAATACCCACGGAGGAGCCCTCTCTTTCCAGAGGTTTGCAATATTGATCTTAATGAAGGTATTCACAAGGAATACCACAGGGTTGACCAAACCCAACCCTCCTAGTCTCCTCGTACGGTAAGTAACCTCCCTCTTGACCAGGTTCAGTCTATGCCCCCATAACAGTTGAAAGAACAAACTGTAGACCCGAGTCCAGAGAGGCTCTGGCAAGATGCACACACTGCCCAGATAGATCAGCAAAGGGAGCAGGTAAGTTTTGATCAGGTTTACCCTTTCCCTTAGGGTCAAAGACCAACCCTTCCATTGGTTCACCTTCTGAGTGGCGATCTCTAGCCTGCTGTCCCAATTTTGTTTGGGGTAACCCCCCTGGCCAAATTCGATGCCAAGAACTTTTGCAGAGACTTTGGGTTCCGGAAGGGTGTCCGGGAGATCAAAACCAGGATCTCCTCCTCCCAGCCAGAGACTCTCACACTTATCCCGGTTGATCTTAGACACGGATGCCTCCGAGTAGCGATTTACCTCTGACATCAGCCATTCTGCCTCCCCATCAGAGGAAACAAAAACGGTGACGTCATCGGCATAGGCCACCACTCTCAGAGTGGCTTCCGGCGCTGCCCGGTCCATCCCGATCCCAGCCAACGGTCCACGCTCCACCCTCCTAAGAAGTGGGTCAATCGCAAACACGTACAGTAGCGGGCTCAAGGGACAACCCTGGCGAACACCACACCCAACCTCAAAAGAGCTGCCAGTCCAACCGTTCACAAGCGGGAAACTCTCTGCCCCAGCGTACAAGGTCTTAAGCCAATCAACGAACCCCCCCGGCAGGCCATACCTCAGAAGGACAGACCAGAGGTACTCATGATTAACCCGATCAAACGCTTTTGCCTGGTCCAATGACAGCATGTACCCCTTCCAGTGACCAGCCCTACCCTGCTCCACCGCATCTCGGACACAGAGTACAGCACTAATTGTACTGCGGCCCGGAACAGAGCAATGCTGAGCCCCCGAAAGGAGCTGGGGTGCAAATTTCACCAGCCGATTAAACAGCACCTTTGCCAAAACCTTCCTGTCTGCATTGAGAAGTGCTATGGGACGCCAATTCTCAATGCAAGATGGGTCCTTACCCTTTGACAAGATGATCAGGGCAGACCTCCTCATTGACTTTGGCAGAGTGCCCGAGGAAAGACACTCATTGAATACCTCAGTCAAGAGGGGAACCAAGGCGTCCTTAAAGGTCTTATAGAATTCAGATGTTAAGCCATCTGGACCGGGAGATTTCTTTAGGGCAAGCCCTTCAATCGCCAGCTTAACTTCCTCTTCCCTGATCATCTCTGTCAAAACACCAAGAGAGGGGTCTACCCCTGGTTCGGGGACGGCTTCAGCCAGAAAAGCCGACATCTCATCCCAATCCAGATCCCTCTTCCCCAAGAGGTGTGAGTAGAAGGATCTGACGACCTCCAGGATCCCTGATCTGGATCTTTTCAGGGACCCCGCAGTGTCAACCAGTCCTGTAACAACTTTACTATTCACTGACATCTTGCAGTTTCTGTAAGGGTCGGGCGAGCGGTACTTCCCGTAATCCCTCTCAAAAACCAAAGATGCGTGTCTATCATACTGACACCTCATTAGCAAGGACTTCACTCTGGAGATCTCCTCACGGCTACCTCCAGTTGAGACAAGATGCTCGAGTTTCCTCCTCAGGCCCTGATACAGGCGATACCTGTCCAGGCTCCTGAGGCTCGAGAGCTGGCGGAAGAATCTTGCCACCCTTTTCTTAAACATCTCCCACCACTCTGACTTACTACTACAAAGATCCAGTAAGGGTACCTGGCTCTGAAGAAAATCCTCAAAGGACTGTCTTATCTCCGCTTCTTCCAAGAGAGACGAATTGAGCCTCCAAAAGCCTCTTTCCATCCGGGGGGTCTCTGTAACATTCAGGGAAAACAAAATCAAACAGTGATCGGAGAACTCCACCTCAACAACAGATACTGCTGAAGAGACGGCTTCCTCCTTTAAATAAAACCTGTCTATCCTGGACCTACAGTTACCTCTATGATAGGTGAACCCCTCGTGGTCTGGGGTGTGCCGGATGTGGACATCCACCAGGCGAGCCTCACTAGCTATACTATTAAGGGCGACGCTATCATAAGTCAGCTTGTCTCTGGAACCTCCCCTATCCCGGGGCCTCGTGACAGCGTTGAAGTCCCCTCCAAAGACGACCTGCCGACTCGTAAAAAGGTAGGGCTTGATCCTCGTAAAGAGACACTTCCGGTCCCACTTAGATTGGGGACCATAAATGTTAATGAGCCGAAGCTCCTGTCCCTTCATGAGGACATCTAATATCAGGCACCTCCCCATTTCTAACTCAATAACCCGTCGGCATTCTACCGGTGCGGTAAAAGGACCGCCACTCCGCTATACGGCTCGGCCGCAAGAGACCAATAGGAGGGCCCAAGTCTCCACTCCCTCTTAGCTATAAACACCTCTGCCATATTTGGCAGCCTGGTCTCTTGCAAAAAGAAAATGTCAGCTTCAACCCGGCTGAGAAAATCAAAGGCCGCAAATCTAGCCATATTTGACTTAATGCTGGCGACATTAATGGACGCCATCGTCAACGGAGTGGGTACCGCCATCATTGGTGATTGAGTTAGATGGCTTTCCTCTTCCCACTCCCCTTATCCTCTGCCTCAGAGGAGGAATCCTTCCCCCTCTTTAATGACACAGAGGTGTCCATTCCAGCATTTTTCCTTCTTTTTTCGTCCTCGTCTCCAGACTCTGGGCCAGTCCCTGCCCCCCAAGGACCCTGCATCCCCAGGAGAAGGAGACTTGGCGCCCCCAGTAAGCTCCGACGAAGCCAGAACCTCACCCTCAGCCTCCTCGTCAGAGGAAGAGATGTTATCAAGGGCTTGGAACCGGTTAGAAAGACCAACCAGAGGGGAGTCGGTTTTACCTTCCTTAGGTACCTTGGTCAGAGCGGGAGAAGATGTTTTACCTCCCTTCTTTCTCTTCTTTTTGGTGCCGAGCTTACGCTTGTTCTCTAGCCACCGCTTATTATCCTCATCCATACTTTCATAATGGGAGGATTCTGAGGCAGAGGCGGTTTCCTCCCTGTGGATCCTCCTGACCTCCTCATCCAACTCATCATCCCTCGGGGCCTCAGCAGCAAGACTGGCATCCAGGACAGGGGCTGCCCCGGTAGTCTGGGGCTCGCCCTGCTCCCTCTCCTGTCTGCGCTTGTCTAGACGCCTCAGCTGGGCAGGCGTCTTTTTATTGCTTTTCTTCCCTGGCCCCTCAGCTCCCCCACCCCTGCTAGTCCCCTCCCCAGCAGAATCGGCCTCACGGCTTACTCCCACCGGGGTCTCGACTGCATTAGCGAAGAAGCGAGGACAACGGCTGAATGGGTGACCTAACTCACCACACAGGTGGCACCTAATCTCCACACAAGAGGCAGCAAGATGGCCAACACCCCCACACAACGCGCATTTCTGCACGGTGCAGTTTGCACTGAAGTGTGTGGGGTCGCCGCACCTGTGACAGAGCTTCGGTTGCCCCTGGTAGAAGACCAGGATACGATCCCTACCCAGGAAGGCAGACGATGGAATGTGGGCAACCGTACCACCTGAACGCTTAAGTTTTACCATAAACGTCCAGGCCCCTGACCAGATACCAAACTCGTCGCGGTTTTTCTTTGGCATCTCCACCACCTCTCCATACCGACCAAGCCACGTCATGATGTCATAGCAAGAAAGCGACTCGTTACGAGTCATCACGGTCACTTTCTTGATCTGGTTTTGGTGAGACACTGCCTGAACGGCAAAGTCTTGCCAGCCGGGCTCATTTTTTGCCAACTCATAATTCGCCCAGAAGATCTCAAACCCCTCCGGCCGAACAAAGCTGACATCAAACTCAGGCGTGGAATAGGGATGTATCAAGGCGTAGATGTCAATCGCCTTGAAGCCCATCCTCAGCAGGAGCTCCACAACTTTAGACCTTGGAGGACATGCATCACTGCCCCTCCACCGAAGACGGACCACATTCCTACGCACACTGCCTGGCCCGGCTGTTGGGAGGGACCACACTGTATCCCCCCCTTTTTGCTCTCGGAAGGCCCCGAGGCCATGCCTCTCTATCCAGAAGGATAGATCAACCTCTCGACCCTCTACCATTAGTGATCTCTTCCCCTTCTTTAGAGCCTCCAGAAGGCGCCGTTGCAACATGCCGTCCCCAAAGCCCGGAGACGAGGAGGATGCCCTATTTGCACCGGAGGTGACACTGGCATAACTCTGGACAGGTGTTGCCACCCCCGGGGGGGCAACCGGACCAGTGACCACATCAGCCCCAACAGTATCACCATTACCCACCTCCATCTCACCCTCCACCAAACCAGCAACCACACCACTAGACAATGAATTATCCTCATTCACCTCCACCACCACATTCATTCCTGCTGGACCAGTAACAATGGTGGATGACCTTTTGACCTCCGCATCAGGCACAAGGGGCTCAGTCACCTCCATAGAACTGGAGGCGACCTCACCCCCGGTCTTATGTGTGCCCTCCACATCATCTGTCGGTAATTTCCGCTGTTTGGCATTTGGTATAATGTGCCGCTGATCTTTAGCTGCTGTTAGGCGCCGCTGATCTTTAGCATCAGGATCTTCCGGACCAGCGACGCCAATGTAGCACCCTGAGGATTCGGCTGCTACAGGGGTATTGCACCTCAACCCAGAGGTGTGGTATTCCACTCCCGGGTAAGGATGGAGTGTGGAACTGAACTAGTAGGCTGCATGCACTACACACATCCCATTTCCGAGGAACAGACCGACGGTACTCCCACCAGTTTATGTGCACGTACGACAGTGTCTGTTCCTGGCTGGAGTGGGAGGGGGGTGGAACATCCCAGTAGTGTAGGGGCAGATAGGGGGAGCAGCCTGGGTAAAGCTAGGAGCTCATTGGGTGCTGGTCACCTGAGCTCACACATAGAGGGAGTATATAAGGTGGGCACCATCTTAGATCAGGGTCAGTCAGTTGTCAGTCAGCCAGTCAGACAGTCTGTCTGAGAGCCTGAGAAGCAGAGCAGAGGAGAAGGAAGAGAGACCCAGAGGCGCAGAGGGGACCCCAAGATCCCAGAATAAGGACAAAAGGGTGAAGGGTCGGCAAAAGGGTACCGGATCCCAAGCTGGCAGAGGCTACAGCACACCTTAGCCAGGAACCGGAGGTCGTGGGCAGGATCTGCCATGACCCTCACCAAATCCACTAGAAAGGCATACCAAGCATAGGGTCAGGGAGCCCGGAGGAGGCTTGACCAACAAGAGACCCGAGGGAGCCGGACAAAAGTGGATCCCTGGTGGGAACGGCCAGAAGAAGGGAGAGTCAGAAAGGAGCTCAGGACCATACTCAAGAATTGCCCGGGAGTTGACCGAGTCCAGGACCTGGTGGACGCAGCACGGCTTGGGTGGTCACTGCTGTACACAGTGACCCGAGCAACACCAGTAAGTAAAACCCTGGAACTGCATTTTATGCCTCTGAGTCTCCTTGCTGCACCTTCACAACCACCATCCTCCACGGCTGACCACCTGAGGCTATACCCCTCCCGTTGGGGGTTATACTACCAAAGCTGCACACATACCAACAGCCTCAGCGGACCCTGCTGCAGCGGCGGCCTTTTGACCGCAAATCAACGGGTGGCGTAGTCGACACAAAGAACTCTAATAACATCTGTAGGACTGCCACACACTTAGTTTGACACCCTGGGCACGGACCGGGTCACAGCCACTCGGAGACTACAACCCCCATCTGATCCGGCTCCGGGTATCCCTAACAGCACTGGCCCAGGGGGCGCGTCAACTTTGGCGTAGTCGGCAGGATAACGTGCCCGCAACAACCGGGTACTGCGTGCCTGAAGAAAAGTTCACCGTTACCTCAAAAAGAAGTCTCCCGCCGGTTCCGGAGGGTCCCCGCCAACGGACCCCATCACAGGTCGTTTCCCGCCGGTTGTCCGCCATTTGCAGCTTTTTCCCGCCATCCATGGAGTTTCCCGCCACTGGGAGACGATTCCCGCCATTTCCAAAGATTTCCCGCCTTGGAAGAGCGGACGCCATTATGGGCGTGCCAGAGGGTGGCAAGAGGCCACCTCCCATCGTGGGCCAGGTCGAAGAATGGCGCCAAAAGCGGAAACCGCGCCCACCAACAGAGACTGTGATGCTGGAAGTGTCCATCAGCGTGAGAGAACTGCCCCTGGAACTGACAATCACAAAGTTGCCCCGGGACCACCCTCAATGTGGGCGGAGACAGAACAAGAGAGCGAAGATGGGTGCAGCCTGGAGCAGTCTGGAGAGAGCGCACCCGGAGACAAGAAGTCTGGAGGAGAGTCCAGAGAGAACACACCCGGAGATGGAGGGAGAGGCAGGCAGCACCGACCCAGTGGTCAGGAGCCTGTTGCAGGTCGCCACTCCAGAAGTCCTGCTGGAGATCCTGGCGCAGCTCCCCGGAGATCGGGAGCGTGCACAGACCGCGCTGGAGGGCCTAGCACGGAGGATGGCCCGGGTGCAGCAGGAAACACTGGCGGAGTGGACTCGAGAGATGGCCCAGCAAGCCGGAGCCCGCCAGCGAAGCATGCCACCCGCAGCGGGGAGCAAGTCCACCTCTGAGGACGGCGAAGGAGGGACGACGGCCGGAGACGGCGCCGCGGAGGGAGCCGAAGAGATGAAGGCAGGTAATGGGGACGACAGCATCCCGTGCCCAGAAGCCGTAAACCTGCCCCAGCTCCCCGTCGCAGAGCCCGAAGCCCCACTCACCGTTCCCGTAGCCGCTGCGTCATCGCTCCAAGCTAGGCCTCAAGCGGCCGGAGCCGCGGCCACGCCCCCTGCTATGTCACGTGCCTCAATCCAGAGCGCGGCCAAGCAGGAGAAGCCACCGGCCTGGTCGCAAGGCCGAGTGCCCCCGGGCGCCGCAGTACCAACAGCGCCCTCCACCTCTGCCGAGCCGCCGGCCTGGTCGAAAGGCCAGGAACACCCGGGCGCCGCCGTCTTCACGGTGCCCTTCACATTCAGGGTGCCCCAAGCCTGGTCGCAAGGCCTGGTAAACCTGGGCGCCGCTACCACCACAGCGCCCTCAACCTCTAGAGCGCCGCACCTGGGTGAAGACCTGTTCGCCCAGCATACGTGCCCGGATGGGCAGCCCTTTGTGTGGCCTCCGGAGTTCGTCAATCCCCGACTCCGGAGGGAACGGCCTCTGGATGAGCCCCTGATACCGCCTCCGGCGCCTGTCAAGATGACCCCGCTCCCGCTGGAAGAAGCGCAGTTCGAGTGGGACCCCACCGGAGGAGACCTCATGGGGTTCACTCAGGAAACAAGGGCAGCCGCAGCTGAGCGTGCGGAGTGCTGCCGCCAGCAGTTGGAAGTCTTTGACAGGGAAAGGAGAGAGAGGCGGGTCCGTGAGCAGCGGCTGCAAATACAGAGCGCTGAACAGAAGAGCCGGACCCGGAGGAACCCCCGTGCAGCTCATGGTCCCCGCACCATCGGGACTGTGATTAAGTTCAACCTGCAGCATGGGTGGGGCTTCATTAGAGACCATCATACCCCCGGCGACGTCTTTGTGACCCGCAGAGACGTAGAAAGCCATCTGCCGGAGGGACACAGAGGTCGTGACCTGTATCTAGGGGACGAGGTCACCTTCACCCGGCACAAGTGTGCCAAAGGACCCTACGCCCTCCATGTGCATCGCCTGACGGAGGAGGAGCTGCGGTGTGAGGAGGAGCAAGAGGACCCGGACGGGTCTGAAACAGAAACTGAATCCAAAGAAAGAGCAGGAGGAGGACGCCGTCGTTGAGTACGGTAGAGAAGAGACTGTATATAGTTGCCCGTAGGGGTACCAAAAAACTGTTGCTGCTTAAAATATGTTCCCCATTGGGACAAAAGAGTGAACTGTACCCGTGTGTCCCCATCCCTTAACAGGCTGAGGACTGTGAACAGCCGTCCTTAATCCCACTGGTCGAGGACTGAGAGCGGCCATATCCCATTTGTATATAGTTGCGCTTCCTAAGGCGCCCTCTACCGGTTTTATAGGAAACTGTTTTCTTCCAAGAGAGACTGTCGCACTTTACCCGGTCACAAGTTGCACAGTGACCGGAGGAACCAGAAGCAAGAATGTTATTTATGAAAAGTTTTATATGAAAAGTTTATTACTGATGATAATATATATGATGTTTTATATGTTGATGTTTATGAAAAAAAAAAATTTGTATGTTTTTGGATGTTTATTCTTTTACAGCCCGAGGACGTGCTGTGATTTACCAGGGGGGAATGTAGCACCCTGAGGATTCGGCTGCTACAGGGGTATTGCACCTCAACCCAGAGGTGTGGTATTCCACTCCCGGGTAAGGATGGAGTGTGGAACTGAGCTAGTAGGCTGCATGCACTACACACATCCCATTTCCGAGGAACAGACCGACGGTACTCCCACCAGTTTATGTGCAGGTACGACAGTGTCTGTTCCTGGCTGGAGTGGGAGGGGGGTGGAACATCCCAGTAGTGTAGGGGCAGATAGGGGGAGCAGCCTGGGTAAAGCTAGGAGCTCATTGGGTGCTGGTCACCTGAGCTCACACATAGAGGGAGTATATAAGGTGGGCACCATCTTAGATCAGGGTCAGTCAGTTGTCAGTCAGCCAGTCAGACAGTCTGTCTGAGAGCCTGAGAAGCAGAGCAGAGGAGAAGGAAGAGAGACCCAGAGGCGCAGAGGGGACCCCAAGATCCCAGAATAAGGACAAAAGGGTGAAGGGTCGGCAAAAGGGTACCGGATCCCAAGCTGGCAGAGGCTACAGCACACCTTAGCCAGGAACCGGAGGTCGTGGGCAGGATCTGCCACGACCCTCACCAAATCCACTAGAAAGGCATACCAAGCATAGGGTCAGGGAGCCCGGAGGAGGCTTGACCAACAAGAGACCCGAGGGAGCCGGACAAAAGTGGATCCCTGGTGGGAACGGCCAGAAGAAGGGAGAGTCAGAAAGGAGCTCAGGACCATACTCAAGAATTGCCCGGGAGTTGACCGAGTCCAGGACCTGGTGGACGCAGCACGGCTTGGGTGGTCACTGCTGTACACAGTGACCCGAGCAACACCAGTAAGTAAAACCCTGGAACTGCATTTTATGCCTCTGAGTCTCCTTGCTGCACCTTCACAACCACCATCCTCCACGGCTGACCCCCTGAGGCTATACCCCTCCCGTTGGGGGTTATACTACCAAAGCTGCACACATACCAACAGCCTCAGCGGACCCTGCTGCAGCGGCGGCCTTTTGACCGCAAATCAACGGGTGGCGTAGTCGACACAAAGAACTCTAATAACATCTGTAGGACTGCCACACACTGAGTTTGACACCCTGGGCACGGACCGGGTCACAGCCACTCGGAGACTACAACCCCCATCTGATCCGGCTCCGGGTATCCCTAACAGCACTGGCCCAGGGGGCGCGTCACCAACACAAAATAGGACTTTCGTGGGAGGACCGGAACGCTCAGCCCCGACAGCCCCCTCACACTGCCGTCGCTTCTCAACTAAGTGATCAGCGGCAACAGCATTCAGAGGCGCCGAGGCTACCGGAGCTGCCCCCGACACCGGGCCGCTCCCCCCTCCCACTGAGGAGCGCACCACAGCATCGTGGCCTGACGGAACGCCCGCCGCCGGGCCGCCCTCACTGTCCAGCCTCTCGGCTGATGCACCTCCTGCTGCGTCCCCGCTACTACAAGCAGAGACGGAGCTCTGCGCCTCACTACCGCGCTCTGTAATCTCCCCGCGCCTTTGCACCGGATCCACAGCAGAACCCGGGCTGGGCTGGGCAACGGGGCTTATACAGCGAGCTGAGCCTGCCGCCGACTCAGGGGGTACAGGGAGGGGGGCATATACGTATCTTACCGCCTCCTGCAGCTTTGGCTTGGTCTTCTTTGCCTTTTTGTGGCCCCCAGGTGCCTCTTCTGGTAGATCGTCACCAAGATGGAAGTTTTGGAGGCACACTGGGGACTCCAGGAGCTTAATCTCCGCCATTAGCGCCCCTCCCTGGCCGCTGCTGTCACTGTCCTCCCCAGAGCCGGCAGAACTGCGACCGGATGTCACTGTCGCCTGTCCTGCAGGGAGCTCGCTGCACGTGGCCTGCGGGTGACTTTGCAGGCTGCCAGGTGGGGCTTCCTGCTGGTCATCATCACTCTCATCATCCACCTGGCTCTCAGGCTGCAGCCCCATCTGCCTTTGCTCTCTGGTATCAGCCATTTCTCTAAAGCGGTCTTCATTTGCAGATGATACTAAACTTTGTAAAGTAGTTAATACAGATGAGGATAGGGCACAGCTACAGGAGGATTTAGATAAATTGGGGAGTTGGGCCAAAAAATGGCAAATGGGGTTCAATGCCGATAAATGTAAGGTCATGCACATGGGAAAGAAAAACAGCAGTCACCCATACATATTAAATGGGAAACCGTTGGGGAAATCTGACATGGAGAAGGACCTGGGCGTCTTGGTTAACAGCAAATTAAATTGGAGTGCCCAGTGTCAGGCAGCAGCTGCGAAGGCAAATAGAGTCATGGCATGCATCAGAAGAGGAATAGGGGCATATGATGAGAACATTGTTCTTCCTCTGTATAAAGCGCTGGTAAGGCTGCACTTAGAATATTGTGCACAGTTCTGGGCTCCGGTGCTCAGGAAAGACATATTGGAGCTAGAGAGGGTACAAAGGAGGGCGACTAAGGTAATAAAGGGAATGGAGGGACTAGAATACCCAGAGAGGTTGTCAAAATTAGGCCTATTTACATTGGAAAAGAGAAGGCTTAGGGGAGACCTCATAAACATGTATAAATACATCAGGGGGCAATACGGAGATCTCTCCCATGACCTGTTTATACCAAGGATGGTGACAAAGACGAGGGGGCACACTATGCGTCTGGAGGAAAGGAGGTTCCTGCACCAGCATAGAAGGGGATTCTTTACGGTCAGAGCCGTGAGACTCTGGAACTCTCTGGGAGAGGAAGTGGTGATGTCCAACTCACTTAAAGAGTTCAAGAGAGGCCTGGACGCCTTTCTGGAGAAGAATAAAATTACATCTTATGCTTAGTGATAGTTAATTAATCCAGGGATTTAATCTGACTGCCAGATTGGTGTCGGGAAGTGAATTTTTCCTCAATGATGTAAATTGGCCTATACCGCATGTTGTTTTTTTGCCTTCCCCTGGATCAACGCTGCGGAATAGCTGCAGTGCACAAGAAATAGGCTGAACTGGATGGACGCTTGTCTTTTTTCGGCCTTATAAACTATGTAACTATGTAACTAATTTATTAGCTTTTCTTTGAAAGGACCACTCTGCTCCCTGATGTCAGCTTTCCTAAGTTCCAGGAGTTGAATTTCACTGGTCAGTCGCTTTACCTCGGCTTGGAGCTTGGACTTTCTTGGTTTGGAGGCCCCTGCAGCTTTGGCGCTTGTGCAGCGCAGCTCCTCCCGGAGCCTCCTGATGAGCTTACTGGCATCTTCATACTCACGGAGGTGGATCATGACCCGGGAGGCATAGGTGGACACAGACTCCCCGGGTCCCTGCAGCCCCCACATCCCCCCTCAGGGAGGTCGGCCTCACCTCCGTGAGCACTTAGCTTTCCTCCGGAAGAAGCGCCATCATGCACGCCGCTGTCAGGCTTTTCCTCCATGCTGAAAGCCTTGCGGCTTCTAGGGGTCTCCACAATCCCGGGGGGAGTAGGAGCCACATTGCTGCAACTCCTGGTGGAGCGTCTCACCCCCGAGTCCTCTGATGTGCAGGCCGGTTGCTGGTTTCTTCTGCCCCCCGCCGGCCTGGTTCGGGAAGCAGAAGCCTGGGACTTGGCTCCATCACTCATCCCAGAAACCCGCTCCCTCCCTGGAAAAGAGAGAGAGCAGGTCCCCAGGTGGAGAGGTGTTGGTTTCTCAGAGATCAGGAGCTCACAGCAGGATCTGCAGCCACCAAACCTGCAATCACCACACTGACTAGCAGCTGATCAGAGCTGCACACACTATTCTGCTGGTGCAGTCACTGTGTACATACATTACATTACTGATCCTGAGTTACCTCCTGTATTATACTCCAGAGCTGCACTCACTATTCTGCTGGTGCAGTCACTGTGTACATACATTACATTACTGATCCTGAGTTACATCCTGTATTATACTCCAGAGCTGCACTCACTATTCTGCTGGTGCAGTCACTGTGTACATACATTACTGATCCTGAGTTACATACTGTATTATACTCCAGAGCTGCACTCACTATTCTGTTGGTGCAGTCACTGTGTACATACATTACTGATCCTGAGTTACATCCTGTATTATACTCCAGAGCTGCACTCACTATTCTGTTGGTGCAGTCACTGTGTACATACATTACATTACTGATCCTGAGTTACATCCTGTATTATACTCCAGAGCTGCACTCACTATTCTGCCGGTGCAGTCACTGTGTACATACATTACATTACTAATCCTGAGTTACATCCTGTATTATACTCCAGAGCTGCACTCACTAATCTGCTGGTGCAGTCACTGTGTACATACATTACATTACTGATCCTGAGTTATATCCTGTATTATACTCCAGAGCTGCACTCACTATTCTGCTGGTGCAGTCACTGTGTACATACATTACATTACTGATCCTGAGTTACATCCTGTATTATACTCCAGAGCTGCACTCACTATTCTGCTGGTGCAGTCACTGTGTACATACATTACATTACTGATCCTGAGTTACCTCCTGTATTATACTCCAGAGCTGCACTCACTATTCTGCTGGTGCAGTCACTGTGTACATACATTACATTACCGATCCTGAGTTACATCCTGTATTATACTCCAGAGCTGCACTCACTATTCTGCTGGTGCAGTCACTGTGTACATACATTACATTACTGATCCTGAGTTACATCCTGTATTATACTCCAGAGCTGCACTCACTATTCTGCTGGTGCAGTCACTGTGTACATACATTACATTACTGATCCTGAGTTACATCCTGTATTATACTCCAGAGCTGCACTCACTATTCTGCTGGTGGAGTCACTGTGTACATACATTACATTACTGATCCTGAGTTACATCCTGTATTATACTCCAGAGCTGCACTCACTATTCTGCTGGTGCAGTCACTGTGTACATACATTACATTACTGATCCTGAGTTACATCCTGTATTATACTCCAGAGCTGCACTCACTATTCTGCTGGTGGAGTCACTGTGTACATACATTACATTACTGATCCTGAGTTACATCTTGTATTATACTCCAGAGCTGCACTCACTATTCTGCTGGTGCAGTCTCTGTGTACATACATTACATTACTGATCCTGAGTTACATCCTGTATTATACTCCAGAGCTGCACTCACTATTCTGCTGGTGGAGTCACTGTGTGCATACATTACATTACTGATCCTGAGTTACCTCCTGTATTATACTCCAGAGCTGCACTCACTATTCTGCTGGTGCAGTCACTGTGTACATACATTACATTACTGATCCTGAGTTACATCCTGTATTATACTCCAGAGCTGCACTCACTATTCTGCTGGTGCAGTCACTGTGTACATACATTACATTACTGATCCTGAGTTACCTCCTGTATTATACTTCAGAGCTGCACTCACTATTCTGCTGGTGCAGTCACTGTGTACATACATTACATTACTGATCCTGAGTTACATCCTGTATTATACTCCAGAGCTGCACTCACTATTCTGCTTGTGGAGTCACTGTGTACATACATTACATTACTGATCCTGAGTTACATCCTGTATTATACCCCAGAGCTGCACTCACTATTCTGCTGGTGCAGTCACTGTGTACATACATTACATTACTGATCCTGAGTTACATCCTGTATTATACTCCAGAGCTGTACTCACTATTCTGCTGGTGCAGTCACTGTGTACATACATTACATTACTGATCCTGAGTTACGTCCTGTATTATACTCCAGAGCTGCACTCACTATTCTGCTGGTGCAGTCACTGTGTACATACATTACATTACTGATCCTGAGTTACATCCTGTATTATACTCCAGAGCTGCACTCACTATTCTGCTGGTGCAGTCACTGTGTACATACATTATATTACTGATCCTGAGTTACCTCCTGTATTATACTCCAGAGCTGCACTCACTATTCTGCTGGTGCAGTCACTGTCTACATACATTACATTACTGATCCTGAGTTACATCCTGTATTATACTCCAGAGCTGCGCTCACTATTCTGCTGGTGCAGTCACTGTGTACATACATTATATTACTGACCCTGAGTTATATCCTGTATTATACTCCAGAGCTGCGCTCACTATTCTGCTGGTGCAGTCACTGTGTATGACGCGCCCCCTGGGCCTGTGTTGCTGCTGCTGTGCAGGGGGAATACCCGGAGCCGGATCGCTGGGGGTTGTAGTTCTCCGTGGCGGTGACCCGGTCCGTGCCCAGGGTGGTCAAACCAGTGGCAGTCTATTTGCATTGTAATAAGTGTCCGACTACGCCACCCGTGGATTGCGGTCAGTGGGGACCGCCGCTGCGCTGCCGACCGCTGAGGCTGATGTTGGTTGCGCAGCTGAGTATGGGATAACTCCCCACGGGAGGAGTATGGCCTCAGGGCAGCTGATGTGGATGATGGTGGTAGTGATGGTGCGAGTGTCCCAGTACTGATGGTGCTGGTGCGGCGATGAAACACAGAGACTTGTGGTGCAGTTTCCAAAGCTTTACTCACTGTTGTTGTTCAGATCACTTCGGCCAGCAGTGACCGCCCGAGCCGTGCTGCGTCCACCAGGTGAGGGACTCGATCAACTCCCAGGCAATTCCAGAGTGCGGTTCAGAGCTCCCCTCTCTTCCTTTCTACTGGCCGTCCTCACCAGGGACCCACCTTTGTCCAGCTTCCTCGGGCCTTCTGTTGGTGAAACCTCTCTCCGGTTTCCCTGACCCTATACGGTATGCCTTTCTGGTGGATGTAGTGAGGGGTCGCACCAAGATGTGGTCACAACCTCCGGTTTTGGCTGAGGATTAGTCGCCTCCACCAATTTGGGTTCCGGTACCCTATTCTGCCAACCCTTCACCCTGTATCTCCTCTGGGAATATGGGGTTCCTTCTGCCTTCGTGTCTCTGGGCCTTTCTCTGTGTTCCTCGCCTCCTTTCTCCTCTGTTTCAGTTCCTTTCTTACTCTCCTTGCTGTTCCTTCTCTTCTCTCCCTCTCTGCTGTCTCAGGCCTCCTCTCCAGGCCTGGCTCTGGGGCTGGGCCCAGACTGAGCCACAGCTCCCTGTCAGCCCTCTCTTGCTGAGCTCCTCTCTGAACTGACCCGGACCGAACTGAACTCACTCCTAAGATGGTGCCCACCTTATATACCTCCCTCTCTGTGTATGAGCCCAGGTGACTAGCAACCAATGGGCTCCTACCTATGCCCAGGAACCCACCCCTATCTGCTCCTACACCACTGGGTGTTCCACCCCCCTCCCCACTCCAGCCAGGAACAGAAGCTGTCGTGCCTGCACTCTGTCTAGTGGGAGCACCGTTGGTCTGTTCCTCGGAAATGGGGTGTGTGTGGTGCATGCAGCTTACTGAGTCCTGGTCCACACTCCATCCTTACCCGGGAGTGGAATATCACACCTCTGGTTCGAGGTGCAATACCCCTGTAGCAGCCGAGTCCTCGGGGTGCTACATTCCCCCCTGGTAAATCACAGCACGTCCTCGGGCTGGAAAAGAGCAAAGACAATTTAAAACATACAAATTTTTAAAGTGCACTCATATATAAGACATTAACTTTTCACTCATCCCTTTATGGGAGGTACTCTTCTCTTTTTTAACGTTACTTGGTACAAACATTATAAGACTTTCTTCACACACACATAAAATACCATAAACTCTTTTAGCAGCATATCAAACTTTTCAATATAAAACATTTTCAAGACAGATTCTTGAGTTCTGGCCGCTGTGCAACTTGCGACCAGGTAAAGGTGCAACAGTCCATTTAATCCTGAGGTAGACGTTGCGGTTTTTGTATAAAACCAGTAGGGGGCGCTTTAAGAAGCGCAACTATTTACAAGGGATTGGCTGCTCACAGTCCTCAGCCTGGTAATTTAGGAAGGGGCACACAAGTAACAGTTCTTGTACCCTGACGGGTAACTATATACAGTTCCATTTTACCGTTTACTGGTAACGGTGTCCTTCTCGCTCTTCCGGGTAATCTTCTGGTCCGTCCGGATCCTCAGTGTATTCCGCGTCTGGGCGGTACTGCAGTTCCTCCTCTGTGAGCCGGTGAACGTGGAGGGCGTACAGTCCCTTTGCGCCCTTGTGCCGGGTGTAGGTGACCACGTCGCCGGGGTACAGGTCACGTCCGTGATGTCCCTCTGGCAGGTGGCTTTCAACGTCCCTTCTAGTGACGAAGACGTCGATGTCAGCCTCCGGGTCTCTGACGAAGCCCCAGCCATGCTCCAGCTGGAACTTGACTACGGTCCCGGTGGCTCTGGGTCCGCGGATGGCGTCGGTGTCTTGTCGGGCCCTCCTCTTTTGCTCCGCGCTCCTGGCCTGGAGTCGCTGCTCCCTGATGCGCCTCTGCCGCCGCTCTCTTTCATAGGTGGCTAGCTGCTGACGGCAGCACTCCATGCGCTGGGCTTCTTCCGCCCGGGTCTCCTGGGTGAAGCCCATGAGGTTCTCGCCAGTGGGGTCCCATGCGAACTGGGCATCCTCCGGCAGGGGTGGAGCGATGTTGGCGGGCTCCGGGGCCGGGATCAAAGGCTCACTCAGGGGTCGCTCTTTCCGGAGACGGGGGTTGGCGAACTCCGGCGGCCATTCAAAGGGTAGCCCGTCCGGGCTGGTATATTGGGCATACAGGTCCGCGCCCAAGGGTGGCACTGTGGGCTTCGGACGGGTGGCAGCGCCCGGGGGCACTCGGCCTTGCGACCAGGCCGGTGGTCGCTTGTTGGTCGCGCCCGGGGGTGGCACCGCCAAGGTAGGGGGCGCTGGTGAGGCAGCGGCGCCCGGGTGTGCTGGGCCTTTCGTCCTGGCCCGTGACGTCTCACGCTGTACGGCGCCAGGGTTCAGAGGGCACAGCGCGGGGCGGGGCGTGACGACGGTGCTTGCTGCCTGAGGCCTAGCTGGTGGCGGTGGAGGCGTGGTGTCAGGTTCGGTCCCCGGGGCTTCGGGTCCCGCAACGGAGGGTGAGGGCAGGCTGGTGTTCCCCGGGCTTGGGGTGGTGGCGTCCCCATTACCTGCCTCGGTCTCCGTGGCCTCCTCCGCGGCGTCATCTGCAGCTGCCGGTCCCTCTTCTCCGCGCCCAGTGGTAAGCGCGCTGCCCGGTTCCGGCGGGGTCTTCTGCTGGTCACCTCCGTGCTGCCGGGCCATCTCCTCTCTCCACCCGGCAAACACATCCCGCTGCGCCTTGACCATTCTTCTATTCAGATCTTCCAGCGCTGCGCGCGCACGATCCGGGTCTCTAGGCAGTTGGGCCAGCAGTTCTGTCAGGCTGCAGGGTGGCTCCGCTTGCAGCAGGCTGCGGGCCAGGGTGCTGGTGGAGTTTTCTGCTCCCTCCATCTCCGGGTGCAGCAGGTCCAGACTGATCCAGGCCGCACCCAGCCCCTCAGTTTTCTTTCCTATCCGCCCCCATGGGGGTTGGTCTTGGGGGCATCTGCTGACAATCACCTTCAGGGGCAGCCCCCCCACGTTGATGGACATTTCCATTGCTGTATTCATGGCTGGTGGGGGCGGGCTCCTTCTTTGGCGCCACTCTGGGACCTGGCCCACGATAGGAGGTGGCTTCCTGCTGTCCTT
This sequence comes from Phyllobates terribilis, assembly GCF_046119375.1. NCBI lineage: Eukaryota > Metazoa > Chordata > Amphibia > Anura > Dendrobatidae > Phyllobates > Phyllobates terribilis. The sequence continues at coordinate 193,001,541 of NW_027362769.1, read as the reverse complement.
TGGTGCGCACATAATGGCGTCCGCTCTGCCAGGGCGGGAAAAACGGATGAAGATGGCGGGAAACGGTCCAAAATGGCGTCTGATGGCGGGAATCGGCTCCGGATGGCGGGAAACGACTCCGGACAGCGGGAAACCTCTGGAAATGGCGGGAGACTTCTTTGTAAGGTACATGTGCAGTTTTCTTCAGGCACGCAATACCCGCTTGTGGCGGGTTGGTAATGATCCTGCCGACTACGCCAAAGTTGACGCGCCCCCTGGGCCTGTGTTGCTGCTGCTGTGCAGGGGGAATACCCGGAGCCGGATCGCTGGGGGTTGTAGTTCTCCGTGGCGGTGACCCGGTCCGTGCCCAGGGTGGTCAAACCAGTGGCAGTCTATTTGTATTGTAATAAGTGTCCGACTACGCCACCCGTGGATTGCGGTCAGTGGGGACCGCCGCTGCGCTGCCGACCGCTGAGGCTGATGTTGGTTGCGCAGCTGAGTATGGGATAACTCCCCACGGGAGGAGTATGGCCTCAGGGCAGCTGATGTGGATGATGGTGGTAGTGATGGTGCGAGTGTCCCAGTACTGATGGTGCTGGTGCGGCGATGAAACACAGAGACTTGTGGTGCAGTTTCCAAAGCTTTACTCACTGTTGTTGTTCAGATCACTTCGGCCAGCAGTGACCGCCCGAGCCGTGCTGCGTCCACCAGGTGAGGGACTCGATCAACTCCCAGGCAATTCCAGAGTGCGGTTCAGAGCTCCCCTCTCTTCCTTTCTACTGGCCGTCCTCACCAGGGACCCACCTTTGTCCAGCTTCCTCGGGCCTTCTGTTGGTGAAACCTCTCTCCGGTTTCCCTGACCCTATACGGTATGCCTTTCTGGTGGATGTAGTGAGGGGTCGCACCAAGATGTGGTCACAACCTCCGGTTTTGGCTGAGGATTAGTCGCCTCCACCAATTTGGGTTCCGGTACCCTATTCTGCCAACCCTTCACCCAGTATCTCCTCTGGGAATATGGGGTTCCTTCTGCCTTCGTGTCTCTGGGCCTTTCTCTGTGTTCCTCGCCTCCTTTCTCCTCTGTTTCAGTTCCTTTCTTACTCTCCTTGCTGTTCCTTCTCTTCTCTCCCTCTCTGCTGTCTCAGGCCTCCTCTCCAGGCCTGGCTCTGGGGCTGGGCCCAGACTGAGCCACAGCTCCCTGTCAGCCCTCTCTTGCTGAGCTCCTCTCTGAACTGACCCGGACCGAACTGAACTCACTCCTAAGATGGTGCCCACCTTATATACCTCCCTCTCTGTGTATGAGCCCAGGTGACTAGCAACCAATGGGCTCCTACCTATGCCCAGGAACCCACCCCTATCTGCTCCTACACCACTGGGTGTTCCACCCCCCTCCCCACTCCAGCCAGGAACAGAAGCTGTCGTGCCTGCACTCTGTCTAGTGGGAGCACCGTTGGTCTGTTCCTCGGAAATGGGGTGTGTGTGGTGCATGCAGCTTACTGAGTCCTGGTCCACACTCCATCCTTACCCGGGAGTGGAATATCACACCTCTGGTTCGAGGTGCAATACCCCTGTAGCAGCCGAGTCCTCGGGGTGCTACATTCCCCCCTGGTAAATCACAGCACGTCCTCGGGCTGGAAAAGAGCAAAGACAATTTAAAACATACAAATTTTTAAAGTGCACTCATATATAAGACATTAACTTTTCACTCATCCCTTTATGGGAGGTACTCTTCTCTTTTTTAACGTTACTTGGTACAAACATTATAAGACTTTCTTCACACACACATAAAATACCATAAACTCTTTTAGCAGCATATCAAACTTTTCAATATAAAACATTTTCAAGACAGATTCTTGAGTTCTGGCCGCTGTGCAACTTGCGACCAGGTAAAGGTGCAACAGTCCATTTAATCCTGAGGTAGACGTTGCGGTTTTTGTATAAAACCAGTAGGGGGCGCTTTAAGAAGCGCAACTATTTACAAGGGATTGGCTGCTCACAGTCCTCAGCCTGGTAATTTAGGAAGGGGCACACAAGTAACAGTTCTTGTACCCTGACGGGTAACTATATACAGTTCCATTTTACCGTTTACTGGTAACGGTGTCCTTCTCGCTCTTCCGGGTAATCTTCTGGTCCGTCCGGATCCTCAGTGTATTCCGCGTCTGGGCGGTACTGCAGTTCCTCCTCTGTGAGCCGGTGAACGTGGAGGGCGTACAGTCCCTTTGCGCCCTTGTGCCGGGTGTAGGTGACCACGTCGCCGGGGTACAGGTCACGTCCGTGATGTCCCTCTGGCAGGTGGCTTTCAACGTCCCTTCTAGTGACGAAGACGTCGATGTCAGCCTCCGGGTCTCTGACGAAGCCCCAGCCATGCTCCAGCTGGAACTTGACTACGGTCCCGGTGGCTCTGGGTCCGCGGATGGCGTCGGTGTCTTGTCGGGCCCTCCTCTTTTGCTCCGCGCTCCTGGCCTGGAGTCGCTGCTCCCTGATGCGCCTCTGCCGCCGCTCTCTTTCATAGGTGGCTAGCTGCTGACGGCAGCACTCCATGCGCTGGGCTTCTTCCGCCCGGGTCTCCTGGGTGAAGCCCATGAGGTTCTCGCCAGTGGGGTCCCATGCGAACTGGGCATCCTCCGGCAGGGGTGGAGCGATGTTGGCGGGCTCCGGGGCCGGGATCAAAGGCTCACTCAGGGGTCGCTCTTTCCGGAGACGGGGGTTGGCGAACTCCGGCGGCCATTCAAAGGGTAGCCCGTCCGGGCTGGTATATTGGGCATACAGGTCCGCGCCCAAGGGTGGCACTGTGGGCTTCGGACGGGTGGCAGCGCCCGGGGGCACTCGGCCTTGCGACCAGGCCGGTGGTCGCTTGTTGGTCGCGCCCGGGGGTGGCACCGCCAAGGTAGGGGGCGCTGGTGAGGCAGCGGCGCCCGGGTGTGCTGGGCCTTTCGTCCTGGCCCGTGACGTCTCACGCTGTACGGCGCCAGGGTTCAGAGGGCACAGCGCGGGGCGGGGCGTGACGACGGTGCTTGCTGCCTGAGGCCTAGCTGGTGGCGGTGGAGGCGTGGTGTCAGGTTCGGTCCCCGGGGCTTCGGGTCCCGCAACGGAGGGTGAGGGCAGGCTGGTGTTCCCCGGGCTTGGGGTGGTGGCGTCCCCATTACCTGCCTCGGTCTCCGTGGCCTCCTCCGCGGCGTCATCTGCAGCTGCCGGTCCCTCTTCTCCGCGCCCAGTGGTAAGCGCGCTGCCCGGTTCCGGCGGGGTCTTCTGCTGGTCACCTCCGTGCTGCCGGGCCATCTCCTCTCTCCACCCGGCAAACACATCCCGCTGCGCCTTGACCATTCTTCTATTCAGATCTTCCAGCGCTGCGCGCGCACGATCCGGGTCTCTAGGCAGTTGGGCCAGCAGTTCTGTCAGGCTGCAGGGTGGCTCCGCTTGCAGCAGGCTGCGGGCCAGGGTGCTGGTGGAGTTTTCTGCTCCCTCCATCTCCGGGTGCAGCAGGTCCAGACTGATCCAGGCCGCACCCAGCCCCTCAGTTTTCTTTCCTATCCGCCCCCATGGGGGTTGGTCTTGGGGGCATCTGCTGACAATCACCTTCAGGGGCAGCCCCCCCACGTTGATGGACATTTCCATTGCTGTATTCATGGCTGGTGGGGGCGGGCTCCTTCTTTGGCGCCACTCTGGGACCTGGCCCACGATAGGAGGTGGCTTCCTGCTGTCCTTTGGTGCGCACATAATGGCGTCCGCTCTGCCAGGGCGGGAAAAACGGATGAAGATGGCGGGAAACGGTCCAAAATGGCGTCTGATGGCGGGAATCGGCTCCGGATGGCGGGAAACGACTCCGGACAGCGGGAAACCTCTGGAAATGGCGGGAGACTTCTTTGTAAGGTACATGTGCAGTTTTCTTCAGGCACGCAATACCCGCTTGTGGCGGGTTGGTAATGATCCTGCCGACTACGCCAAAGTTGACGCGCCCCCTGGGCCTGTGTTGCTGCTGCTGTGCAGGGGGAATACCCGGAGCCGGATCGCTGGGGGTTGTAGTTCTCCGTGGCGGTGACCCGGTCCGTGCCCAGGGTGGTCAAACCAGTGGCAGTCTATTTGTATTGTAATAAGTGTCCGACTACGCCACCCGTGGATTGCGGTCAGTGGGGACCGCCGCTGCGCTGCCGACCGCTGAGGCTGATGTTGGTTGCGCAGCTGAGTATGGGATAACTCTCCACGGGAGGAGTATGGCCTCAGGGCAGCTGATGTGGATGATGGTGGTAGTGATGGTGCGAGTGTCCCAGTACTGATGGTGCTGGTGCGGCGATGAAACACAGAGACTTGTGGTGCAGTTTCCAAAGCTTTACTCACTGTTGTTGTTCAGATCACTTCGGCCAGCAGTGACCGCCCGAGCCGTGCTGCGTCCACCAGGTGAGGGACTCGGTCAACTCCCAGGCAATTCCAGAGTGTGGTTCAGAGCTCCCCTCTCTTCCTTTCTACTGGCCGTCCCCACCAGGGACCCACCTTTGTCCAGCTTCCTCGGGCCTTCTGTTGGTGAAACCTCTCTCCGGTTTCCCTGACCCTATACGGTATGCCTTTCTGGTGGATGTAGTGAGGGGTCGCACCAAGATGTGGTCACAACCTCCGGTTTTGGCTGAGGATTAGTCGCCTCCACCAATTTGGGTTCCGGTACCCTGCTCTGCCAACCCTTCACCCTGTATCTCCTCTGGGAATATGGGGTTCCTTCTGCCTTCGTGTCTCTGGGCCTTTCTCTGTGTTCCTCGCCTCCTTTCTCCTCTATTTCAGTTCCTTTCTTACTCTCCTTGCTGTTCCTTCTCTTCTCTCCCTCTCTGGCTGAGCTCCTCTCTGAACTGACCCGGACCGAACTGAACTCACTCCTAAGATGGTGCCCACCTTATATACCTCCCTCTCTGTGTATGAGCCCAGGTGACCAGCAACCAATGGGCTCCTACCTATGCCCAGGAACCCACCCCTATCTGCTCCTACACCACTGGGTATTCCACCCCCTCCCCACTCCAGCCAGGAACAGAAGCTGTCGTGCCTGCACTCTGTCTAGTGGGAGCACCGTTGGTCTGTTCCTCGGAAATGGGGTGTGTGTGGTGCATGCAGCTTACTGAGCTCAGTTCCACACTCCATCCTTACCCGGGAGTGGAATATCACACCTCTGGGTTGAGGTGCAATACCCCTGTAGCAGCCGAGTCCTCGGGGTGCTACATGTACATACATTACATTACTGATCCTGAGTTACATCCGGTATTATACTCCAGAGCTGCACTCACTATTCTGCTGGTGCAGTCACTGTGTACATACATTACATTACTGATCCTGAGTTACATCCTGTATTATACTCCAGAGCTGCACTCACTATTCTGCTGGTGCAGTCACTGTGTACATACATTGCATTACTGATCCTGAGTTACCTCCTGTATTATACTCCAGAGCTGCACTCACTATTCTGCTGGTGCAGTCACTGTGTACATACATTACATTACTGATCCTGAGTTACCTCCTGTATTATACTCCAGAGCTGCACTCACTATTCTGCTGGTGCAGTCACTGTGTACATACATTACATTACTGATCCTGAGTTACCTCCTGTATTATACTCCAGAGCTGCACTCACTATTCTGCTGGTGCAGTCACTGTGTACATACATTACATTAATGATCCTGAGTTACCTCCTGTATTATACTCCAGAGCTGCACTCACTATTCTGCTGTTCCAGCCGCTCCCCCTACACCATGACATCTGGTCCGGTTACCAAACAAATAATAACAATATAATAAACAATAACCGACAAATTATATACAAACTAATATATACATTCTTTTTTTTCTTTTTTTTAAATAAATAAAATAAAATAAAATAAATACTAACTATACAAATATATACAAGACAAAACAAAACCCCCCACACTGGAGCCCACCAGTCCCTCCCCGGCACTGACCTAAGAGCTGCTCCTGCGCCTCATGCCTCAGTCCAACGTCCATAGGACAGATCAGGCAGTGCCAGTTTTTCACCCAAATAACCAGTGTCCCACAAGATGAACCCACCTCCCCCCTTTTCCCTCCACCCAACCTAACACCTCCACCCAAACCCATATATACAATATATACAGAAACAAACAATACAATAACCACAACTGACAAAGCCCAAGTTCGGCGCCTGCAGCCCTACATCACTGTCTACTGATCAATAAAACAAAAATCTATGGTGTCAGCAGCAGCCCACCACCAGGAGAGGAGACCACCAGACTAGGGCACACTAAAAGAAAAGCCCCTCCAGAGGAGAGCGGCCCTCCGTGTACCCAGTCTCTCATACTCCAGAGAACGCACCTTCACCAGGTCACCGAGTATGGTCCTAAACACATCGTCCACTGGGAGGATTTTCCGCTGCGTCGATACTAAGCACCGTGCGTTCCACGTGTGATACCTAACCACTGCGCTAACTAGAAATAAGGTGCAGCGGTCCCGACCACCCAGATCCCCGAATGCTCCATAGGCCCATTCCGCATAAGAGAGACCTGCCAGCCGGGGCCAGCCAATGGAGGCGCCCACCCTGTTGTACACCTCTGTGTTAAAGGGACAACGAAGCAGGAAGTGGTCCATGCTTTCAAGCATGGTACCACAATGCTCCCGAGGACAGTTCCTGTCCTCAGAGCTCCTACACTTCAGATTGTCCCTCACACACAGTTTCCCATGGAAGCAGCGCCAAGCCAAGTCCCAAACCTTCGAGGGGATCCTGATAGAATTCAAAAGATGCAGACCCACCCCAAGATCCCGACTTGGGCAATCCCTGAGCGCCAGAGGCCTCTGAAAATGGGTCAACAGAACCCTTTTGTCAAGGAGCTTCCTTGGCAGAGTCCTGACCTCCCACATTCCCAGACCCCACCGGCGAATTACCTTCAGCGTAGCGTAAGCCGGGAGATGTCCATGCGGTGTGCGGAGATCCTTCACTTGCCCTCCTGTCTCCCATTCCTGGAAGAAAGGCTGAAACCATCCCTTACAGGAGAATACCCACGGAGGAGCCCTCTCTTTCCAGAGGTTAGCAATATTGATCTTAATGAAGGTATTCACAAGGAATACCACAAGGTTGACCATACCCAACCCTCCTAGTCTCCTCGTACGGTAAGTAACCTCCCTCTTGACCAGGTTCAGTCTATGCCCCCATAACAGTTGGAAGAACAAACTGTAGACCCGAGTCCAGAGAGGCTCTGGCAAGATGCACACACTGCCCAGATAGATCAGCAAAGGGAGCAGGTAAGTTTTGATCAGGTTTACCCTTTCCCTTAGGGTCAAAGACCAACCCTTCCATTGGTTCACCTTCTGAGTGGCGATCTCTAGCCTGCTGTCCCAATTTTGTTTGGGGTAATCCCCCTGGCCAAATTCAATGCCAAGAACTTTTGCAGAGACTTTGGGTTCTGGAAGGGTGTCCGGGAGATCAAAACCAGGATCTCCATCTCCCAGCCAGAGACTCACACTTATACCGGTTGATCTTAGACCCGGATGCCTCCGAGTAGCGATTTACCTCTGACATCAGCCATTCTGCCTCCCCATCAGAGGAAACAAAAACGGTGACGTCATCGGCATACGCCACCACTCTCAGAGTGGCTTCCGGTGCTGCCCGGTCCATCCCGATCCCAGCCAACGGTCCACGCTCCACCCTCCTAAGAAGTGGGTCAATCGCAAACACGTACAGTAGCGGGCTCAAGGGACAACCCTGGCGAACACCACACCCAACCTCAAAAGAGCTGCCAATCCAACCGTTCACAAGCGGGAAACTCTCTGCCCCAGCGTACAAGGTCTTAAGCCAATCAACAAACCCCCCCGGCAGGCTATACCTCAGAAGGACAGACCAGAGGTACTCATGATTAACTAGATCAAACGCTTTTGCCTGGTCCAATGACAGCATGTACCCCTTCCAGTGACCAGCCCTACCCTGCTCCACCGCCTCTCAGACACAGAGTACAGCACTAATTGTACTGCGGCCCGGAACAGAGCAATGCTGGGCCCCCGAAAGGAGCTGACACCTCATTAGCAAAGATTTCACTCTGGAGATCTCCTCGGGGCTACCTCCAGTTGAGACAAGATGCTCGAGTTTCCTCCTCAGGCCCTGATACAGGCAATACCTGTCCAGGCTCCTGAGGCTTGAGAGCTGGCGGAAGAATCTCGCCACCCTTTTCTTAAACATCTCCCACCACTCTGACTTACTACTACAAAGATCCAGTAAGGGTACCTGGCTCTGAAGAAAATCCTCAAAGGACTGTCTTATCTCCGCTTCTTCCAAGAAAGATGAATTGAGCCTCCAAAAGCCTCTTCCCATCCCGGGGGTCTCTGTAACATTCAGGGAAAACAAAATCAAACAGTGATCGGAGAACTCCACCTCAACAACAGATACTGCTGAAGAGACGGCTTCCTCCTTTAAATAAAACCTGTCTATCCTGGACCTACAGTTACCTCTATGATAGGTGAACCCCTCGTGGCCTGGGGTGTGCCAGATGTGGACATCCACCAGGCGAGCCTCACTAGCTATACTATTAAGGGCGACGCTATCATAAGTCAGCTTGTCTCTGGAACCTCCTCTATCCCGGGGCCTCGTGACAGTGTTGAAGTCCCCTCCAAAGACGACCTGCCGACTCGTAAAAAGGTAGGGCTTGATCCTCGTAAAGAGACACTTCCGGTCCCACTTAGATTGGGGACCATAAATGTTAATGAGCCGAAGCTCCTGTCCCTTCATGAGGACATCTAATATCAGGCACCTCCCCATTTCTAACTCAATAACCCGTCGGCATTCTACCGGTGCGGTAAAAAGGACCGCCATTCCGCTATACGGCTCGGCCGCAAGAGACCAATAGGAGGGCCCGAGTCTCCACTCCCTCTTAGCTATAAACACCTCTGCCATATTTGGCAGCCTGGTCTCTTGCAAAAAGAAAATGTCAGCTTCAACCCGGCTGAGAAAATCAAAGGCCGCAAATCTAGCCATATTTGACTTAATGCTGGCGACATTAATGGACGCCATCGTCAACGGAGTGGGTACCGCCATCATTGGTGATTGAGTTAGATGGCTTTCCTCTTCCCACTCCCCTTATCCTCTGCCTCAGAGGAGGAATCCTTCCCCCTCTTTAATGACACAGAGGTGTCCATTCCAGCATTTTTCCTTCTTTTTTCGTCCTCGTCTCCAGACTCTGGGCCAGTCCCTGCCCCCCAAGGACCCTGCATCCCCAGGAGAAGGAGACTCGGCGCCCCCAGTAAGCTCCGACGAAGCCAGAACCTCACCCTCAGCCTCCTCGTCAGAGGAAGAGATGTTATCAAGGGCTTGGAACCGGTTAGAAAGACCAACCAGAGGGGAGTCGGTTTTACCTTCCTTAGGTACCTTGGTCAGAGTGGGAGAAGATGTTTTATCTCCCTTCTTTCTCTTCTTTTTGGTGCTGAGCTTACGCTTGTTCTCTAGCCACCGGTTATTATCCTCATCCATACTTTCATAATGGGAGGATTCTGAGGCAGAGGCGGTTTCCTCCCTGTGGATCCTCCTGACCTCCTCATCCAACTCATCATCCCTCGGGGCCTCAGCAGCAACACTGGCATCCAGGGCAGGGGCCGCCCCAGTAGCCCGGGGCTCGCGCCGCTCCCTCTCCTGTCTGCGCTTGTCTAGACGCCTCAGCTGGGCAGGCGTCTTTTTATTGCTTTTCTTCATTGGCCCCTCAGCTCCCCCACCCCTGCTACTCCCCTCCCCAGCAGAATCGGCCTCACGGCTTTCTCCCACTGGGGTCTCGACTGCATTAGCGAAGGAGCGAGGACAACGGCTGAATGGGTGACCTAACTCACCACACAGGTGGCACCTAATCTCCACACAAGAGGCAGCAAGATGGCCGACACCCCCACACAACGCACATTTCTGCACAGTGCAGTTTGCACTGAAGTGTGTGGGGTCGCCGCACCTGTGACAGAGCTTCGGTTGCCCCTGGTAGAAGACCAGGATACGATCCCTACCCAGGAAGGCAGACGATGGAATGTGGGCAACCGTACCACCTGAATGCTTAAGTTTTACCATAAACGTCCAGGCCCCTGACCAGATACCAAACTCGCCGCGGTTTTTCTTTGGCATATCCACCACCTCTCCATACCGACCAAGCCACGTCATGATGTCATAGCAAGAAAGCGACTCGTTATGAGTCATCACGGTCACTTTCTTGATCTGGTTTTGGCGAGACACTGCCTGAACGGCAAAGTCTCGCCAGCCGGGCTCAAGCCCCTCCGGCCGAACAAAGCTGACATCAAACTCAGGCGTGGAATAGGGATGTATCAAGGCGTAGATGTCAATCGCCTTGAAGCCCATCCTCAGCAGGAACTCCACAACTTTAGACCTTGGAGGACATGCATCACTGCCCCTCCACTGAAGACGGACCACATTTCTAAGCACAGTGCCTGGCCCGGCTGTTGGGAGGGACCACACTGTATCCCCCCCTTTTAGCTCTCGGAAGGCCCCGAGGCCATGCCTCTCTATCCAGAAGGATAGATCAAACTCTCGACCTTCTACCATTAGTGATCTCTCCCCCTTCTTTAGAGCCTCCAGAAGGCGCCGTTGCAACATGCCGGCCCCAAAGCCCGGAGACAAGGAGGATGCCCTATTTGCCCCGGAGGTGACACTAGCATAACTCTGGACAGGTGTTGCCACCCCTGGGGGGCAACCGGACCAGTGACTACATCAGCCCCAACAGCATCACTATTACCCACCTCCATCTCACCCTCCACCAAACCAGCAACCACACCACTAGACAATGAATTGGCCTCATTCACACCCACCACCACATTCATTCCTGCTGGACCAGTGACAATGGTGGGTGACCTTTTGACCTCCGCATCAGGCACAAGGGGCTCAGTCACCTCCATAGAACTGGAGGCGACCTCACCCCTGGTCTTGTGTGTGCCCTCCACATCATCAGTCGGTTATTTCCGCTGTTTTGAATTTGTAGCAATGCGCCGCTCATCTTTAACCGCTGTGAGGCGCCGCTGATCTTTAGCATCAGGATCTTCCTGACCAGCGGTGCCAACACAGAATAGCACTTTGGTGGGAGGACTGGAACATTCAGCCCTGACAGACACTCACACTGCCGCCGCTTCTCAAGGAAAAGGGACACTACATGACCTCCTGAAAGGAGACCATTATGTATGTTTATGTGGTGTGTATTGGTGTTTTCTAGGTGTCCGAATGGTCGAGGACGACCATTCTTAAAGTGGGGAGGCATGGAAGGGTGGTGGACTGTGCAGTCGCATTGTTACCTCTGAACCTCTGAACACACCAATTGCGCTATGTGTTGTAATGTGTATAATGTAATGGGTCTTTTTGTAAATATTATGTTATGTGAATTGTAATGTATTGTGATTTAGAGTGTGATAGGTATTGATGGTATAATGTGTTCCTATATAGTGTGTAGTAATGTAAGACATAGTGTAAGGTATAGTTTTATAGGAGATGTGATGTGATAGATATGTATATAGTGACAATAGGGTAAGATAGAGTTAATGTTTGGGACCAGCCCACAGCGGGAGAGTTTAGTGTTAGGGAGAGCGACTGCTTCCTGCTAGGAGGTGGGAGATAGTGTCTGGAGTGCGAAGTGAGCAGTGCTGCAGAGGAGGTTGACCCTGAGTTAGAGGAGACTAAAAATGAGGGATAGAGAGTGTCAAGGATACGCAGCTGGGGAGTCACGCAGATCCCACCACTGTTAACAATTTGTCACAAATTACACTGGAGAGATCACACAGATCTCACCCCTGCCTCCAATTGTCAAGGAAACACAACTCTGCTGCCTCCAATTGTCAGGACAATTACGCAATTGACTGACGAGTGATGGAGGAGGGTGCAGCTGCTTCCACTTCTAGGCCGGTTATTGGGGAACTCACAGTTAGCGTATGGTATATACACCTCCGATTGCAATGCGTGGAATATATATAGATACCCCAGTCCGGTCACTGCCAGCTCCACAATATCAAAAAGAACTAACTGCCACCACCAATCATTTATACAGGGGTGCGGTTTACAGAGCAAGAGGAGCAGAACTATTACATTTTATATATTTAATCTAGAGCCATATCTAGGAGGGGCCGGCGGGGTATATGCACTGGGCGCAGCAGGCAGGGAACACCGTCGAGATACTTTACATGGTGGTCTGAGGTGTCTCCCTGGCGACTGCCTTTTGCCACCCCCCAGCAGATGCATGTACAATTGAAGCTCTGAACGCCGTGTCACAGCGAAGTCAACAGCATGATCAGGTCATGTGATCAGGTCATGTGATCACACTGCTGATGTCACACTCCGACGCTGCAGAGGTTCGAAGAACATTGGTGGTAAGTGCTCCAGTGGAGCTGAAAACACCGAAGATTTATTGTAACAGGTGGAGGGAGGAGGGGGCTTGAAGATTTGAGGACACAGTATGGAGAGCAAGGAAGGGACAGGTACAGTCACAATATGGGGGGTTAAGGACAGTTTGGGAAGCAAGGAAGGGACAGGTGCAGACACAATATGGGGGTTAAGGACAGTTTGGGAAGCAAGGAAGGGACAGGTGCAGACACAATATGGGGGGTTAAGGACAGTTTGGGGAGCAAGGAAGGGACAGGTGCAGACACAATATGGGGGGTTAAGGACAGTTTGGGAAGCAAGGAAGGGACAGGTGCAGACACAATATGGGGGGTTAAGGACAGTTTGGGGAGCAAGGAAGGGACAGGTGGAGACACAATATGGGGGGTTGAGGACAGTTTGGGAAGCAAGGAAGTACAGGTGCAGACACAATATGGGGAGTTAAGGACAGTTTGGGGAGCAAGGAAGGGACAGGTGCAGACACAATATGGGGAGTTAAGGACAGTTTGGGGAGCAAGGAAGGAACAGGTGCAGACACAATATGGGGGGTTAAGGACAGTTTGGGAAGCAAGGAAGGGACAGGTGCAGACACAATATGGGGGGTTAAGGACAGTTTGGGGAGCAAGGAAGGGACAGGTACAGTCACAATATGGGGGGTTAAGGACAGTTTGGGGAGCAAGGAAGGGACAGGTGCAGACACAATATGGGGGGTTAAGGACAGTTTGGGAAGCAAGGAAGGGACAGGTGCAGACACAATATGGGGAGTTAAGAACAGTTTGGGGAGCAAGGAAGGGACAGGTGCAGACACAATATGGGGGGTTAAGGACAGTTTGGGGAGCAAGGAAGGGACAGGTACAGTCACAATATGGGGGGTTAAGGACAGTTTGGGGAGGAAGGAAGGGACATGTGCAGACACAATATGGGGTGAAGATTTGAGGGCACAGTTTGGGCAGCTAAGAAGAGATGGGCGTGGACACAATATGGGGAGCAGGAGAAATTTGAAAACACAATATGAGGTGCAAGAGGGAGATGGGGCATTTATGAAGAAACAGTAAGGGGTGCAGACACAGAATGGGTAGGATGGGTGTGAGGGGGGAATAGGGGAATGTATTAGGAAACAGTATGGGGGGGATGGGTGCAGGCACAGTATGGTGAGTGGGGGGATTGGTGGGGACACAGAATGGGGAGGATGGGTGAGGACGCAGAATGAGGAGCGAAGGAGGGGATGGGTGCAGACACAGTATGGTGAGTGATGGGATGTGTGCAGACACAGAATGGGGAGTCGCAGGTATGTGTGAGGAGGCAGTATGGAGGGTGAGGGGGTAAATATATAAGGAGACAGTATAGTTAACAGGGGGATGTGAGAGGAGACAGTATGAGGAGGGAGAAGGAAATGTTTGAGGAGACTTTTGAGGGGAATAGTGTGAGGAGACATATGTGCTGGGGGGGAGTAAGGGGGGTGCCAAACTGAATTCTTGCCCCTGGTGCTGGAAAACCTAGATACGCCTCTGTCTAATCCAGAAAGATAGGCAGTGTTTTTAAAAAAATATACAAGATGATGCAAAATGGGAACAAAGCAATACAATATATACAGTTACATGAAATAAATAGGAATAATGAAAGAGAATTACTAAACCTGATATCACGGAAATGGCTCAGAGCTTAGCGGAGGAATGCACTCAAATTAGGAAAATGGACATGTCTTCCAAGGACTGACAAAACCCAAATACTGCTTTTTGTGAGCTCAAGGTTACGCCAGCATACCTCCCCTTGATGAGCTCATGTGGGGGCTGATTGTGGGATGTGCTCGGCCCTTCAGAATTTTATGAGATCCCCAACTTACTAGTGATGGGCAGTTCGGCTCTTTTTGGTGATCTGGTTATTCTGGCTCCGCTCATCAAAAAGAACCGGCTCTTTAGGATCCCAAATGGATCCCTATTAAATATGTGTTCACCATATCCTTCATGACCGACACATCACTAGAATTTACAGAATACCTTTACATTGACAGCAAACATGAGCTGGATAGCATCATTTATCGGACGTTATTAGGATGGAGGGGGTCTGCTATCCCTACAGTGATGGGAGTGAATGTGTCCTGTTCGTCCCTTCACTATGACGCCAAAATTCTATAACCCATAAATATCGGCCCGCTACAAATCCCAGTATTCATATCTGGACATCGGAGGCGGAGTGTCTACAAAAGATGCTTTGATGAGAGCAAAGGGAACAAAATTTCAAGCTTGCTGTCTTTTTCCCAAGCAGATATCCTGTTTTAATCACCTGTCCGTGGCAGGAGGTCTCTGCTTCAATGGAGCGGGAAGTGTCAGATCTCTTTCTCTTTTCCCTTGTTTTAATTAATCCCAGATGTTCAATGTGAGGGTGGGATACATCCCATCTCTGGAGATGTCGTATGGATTTTTAATTTTTCTCTATAACAGACAGCCTGAGAAAAAAGAGGGACACTGATGAGATGGACTGAAAGCAGAAAAGAGCGCTGAGGAGGCGGCCTGAGAGCAGAGAAGAGCACCGAGGAGACGGCCTGAGAAAAAAGAGGGACACTGATGAGATGCACTGAAAGCAGAAAAGAGCGCTGAGGAGACGGCATGAGAGCAGAGAGGAGCACCGAGGAGACGGCCTGAGAGCAGAGAGGAGCACCGAGGAGACGGCCTGAGAGCAGAGAAGAGCACCGAGGAGACGGCCTGAGAAAAAAGAGGGACACTGATTAGATGCACTGAAAGCAGAAAACAGCGCTGAGGAGATGGCATGAGAGCAGAGAAGAGCGCCGAGGAGACGGCCTGAGAGCAGAGAAGAGCGCTGAGGAGACGGCCTGAGAGCAGAGAAGAGCGCTGAGGAGACGGCCTGAGAGCAGAGAGGAGCACCGAGGAGACGGCCTAAGAGCAGAGAGGAGCACCGAGGAGACGGCCTGAGAGCAGAGAGGAGCACCGAGGAGATGGCCTGAGAGCAGAGAGGAGCACCGAGGATACGGCCTGAGAGCAGAGAGGAGCACCGTGGAGACGGCCTGAGAGCAGAGAGGAGCACTGAGGAGACGGCCTGAGAGCAGAGAGGAGCACCGAGGAGACTGCCTGAGAGCAGAGAAGAGTGCTGAGGAGACGGCCTGAGAGCAGAGAGGAGCACCGAGGAGACGGCCTGAGAGCACAGAGGAGCACCGAGGAGACGGCCTGAAAGCAGAGAGGAGCACCGAGGAGATGGCCTGAGAGCACAGAGGAGCACCGAGGATACGGCCTGAAAGCAGAGAGGAGCACCGAGGAGATGGCCTGAGAGCAGAGAGGAGCACCGAGGAGACGGCCTGAGAGCAGAGAGGAGCACCGAGGAGACTGCCTGAGAGCAGAGAAGAGTGCTGAGGAGACGGCCTGAGAGCAGAGAGGAGCACCGAGGAGACGGCCTGAGAGCACAGAGGAGCACCGAGGAGACGGCCTGAAAGCAGAGAGGAGCACCGAGGAGACAGCCTGAGAGCAGAGAGGAGCACCGAGGAGACGGCCTGAGAGCAGAGAGGAGCACCGAGGAGACGGCCTGAGAGCAGAGAGGAGCACCGAGGAGACGGCCTGAGAGCAGAGAGGAGCACCGAGGAGACAGCCTGAGAGCAGAGAAGAGCGCTGAGGAGACGGCCTGAGAGCAGAGAAGAGCGCTGAGGAGACGGCCTGAGAGCAGAGAGGAGCACCGAGGAGACGGCCTGAGAGCAGAGAGGAGCACCGAGGATACGGCCTGAGAGCAGAGAGGAGCACTGAGGAGACGGCCTGAGAGCAGAGAGGAGCACCGAGGAGACGGCCTGAGAGCAGAGAAGAGCGCCGAGGAGACGGCCTGTGGTGCTCTTGGCTCTTGCGTGGCCAGTCTGTCTTCCCAGTCTCAGTACCCTGACCTCTTGTGTGATACCCTGCCTCTGTGATTTTGATTTTCTCAGCTTCTCTATGTCTCTCATGTTTAGGTGCTCTCGGCTACTTGGTGGCTCTTGTCTCCCACTGTCTCAGTGCTTTTGGCTCCTGTGCGGCTCCTCTCTCCTTGGTCTTCGGGCTCATGTGTGACTCCTCTTTCCCAGGACTCGGCATCTCTGTGGTTCCTGCTTTCCCAGTCTCAGTACTCTAAGCTAGTGTGTTGCCCCTCACGCACCGGTCTCTGACCTTTTGGCTTCTGTGTGGCCCCTTTTTCCCCCCGGACTCGATGCACTTGGCTCCCGTGTTGCCCCTGACCCCTCAGTTTCAGTGTTTTTTTCTCCTGTGTTGGCCTATCTCTCTGGTCACCTTGATCTCAGCACCTGGTGGCCCCACTCTCCTCAGTCTTAGTGCCCTCAGCTCCAGTGTGTCCCCAGTCTCAGTGCTCTCCAGTACTGTGTGGCCTGTCTGTCCGATCTTGGTGCTCTTGGCTCCACGGAGGCCCATTTCCCGGTCTTAGTGCTCTTTAGTTCTGAGTTGCACCTGAGTCTCCAGTCTCAGTGTTCTCGCCCTCCGGTGTGGCCCCTGATTCTCCGGTCTCGGTGCTCTTGGCCGCTGGTTTGGCTCCTGAGTCCCCGGTCTTAGTGCTCTTGGCCTCTGGTGTGGCTCCTGAGTCCCCGGTCTCAGTGCTCTTGGCCTCTGGTGTGGCTCCTGAGTCCCCAGTCTTAGTGCTCTTGGCCTCTGGTGTGGCTCCTGAGTCCCCGATCTCAGTGCTCTTGGCCTCTGTTGTGGCTCCTGAGTCCCCGGTCTCAATGCATTTGGCCTCTGGTGTGGCTCCTGAGTCCCCGGTCTCAGTGCTCTTGGCCTCTGTTGTGGCTCCTGAGTCCCCGGTCTCAGTGCTCTTGGCCTCTGGTGTGGCTTCTGAGTCCCCGGTCTCAGTGCTCTTGGCCTCTGGTGTGGCTCCTGAGTCCCCGGTCTCAGTGTTCTTGACCTCTGGTGTGGCTCCTGAGTCCCCGGTCTCAGTGCTCTTGGCCTCTGGTGTGGCTCCTGAGTCCCCGGTCTCAGTGCTCTTGGCCTCTGGTGTGGCTCCTGAGTCCCCGGTCTCAGTGCTCTTGGGCTCTGGTGTGTCTCCTGAGTCCCCGGTCTCAGTGCTCTTGGCCTCTGGTGTGGCCCCTGAGTCCCCGGTCTCAGTGCTCTTGACCTCTGGTGTGGCTCCTGAGTCCCCGGTCTCAGTGCTCTTGGTCTCTGGTGTGGCTCCTGAGTCCCCGGTCTCAGTGCTCTTGGCCTCTGGTGTAGCTCCTGAGTCCCCGGTCTCAGTGCTCTTGGCCTCTGGTGTGGCCCCTGAGTCCCCGGTCTCAGTGCTCTTGGCCTCTGGTGTGGCCCCTGAGTCCCCGGTCTCAGTGCTCTTGACCTCTGGTGTGGCTCCTGAGTCCCCGGTCTCAGTGCTCTTGGTCTCTGGTGTGGCTCCTGAGTCCCCGGTCTCAGTGCTCTTGGCCTCTGGTGTAGCTCCTGAGTGCCCGGTCTCAGTGTTCTTGGCCTCTGGTGTGGCCCCTGAGTCCCCGGTCTCAGTGCTCTTGGCCTCTGGTGTGGCTCCTGAGTCCCCGGTCTCAGTGCTCTTGGCCTCTGGTGTGGCTCCTGAGTCCCCGGTCTCAGTGCTCTTGGCCTCTGGTGTGGCTTCTGAGTCCCCGGTCTCAGTGCTCTTGGCCTCTGGTGTGGCTCCTGAGTCCCCGGTCTCAGTACTCTTGGCCTCTGGTGTGGCCCCTGAGTCCCCGGTCTCAGTGCTCTTGGCCTCTGTTGTGGCTCCTGAGTCCCCAGTCTCAGTGCTCTTGGCCTCTGGTGTGGCCCCTGAGTCCCCGGTCTCAGTGCTCTTGGCCTCTGGTATGGCTCCTGAGTCCCCGGTCTCAGTGCTCTTGACCTCTGGTGTGGCTCCTGAGTCCCCGGTCTCAGTGCTCTTGGCCTGTGGTGTGGCTCCTGAGTCCCCAGTCTCAGTGCTCTTGGCCTCTGGTGTGGCCCCTGAGTCCCCGGTGTCAGTGCTCTTGGCCTCTGGTGTGGCCTCTGAGTCCCTGGTCTCAGTGCTCTTGGCCTCTGGTGTGGCTCCTGAGTCCCCGGTCTCAGTGCTCTTGGCCTGTGGTGTGGCTCCTGAGTCCCTAGTCTCAGTGCTCTTGGCCTCTGGTGTGGCCCCTGAGTCCCCGGTGTCAGTGCTCTTGGCCTCTGGTGTGGCCCCTGAGTCCCTGGTCTCAGTGCTCTTGACCTCTGATGTGGCTCCTGAGTCCCCGGTCTCAGTGCTCTTGGCCTCTGGTGTGGCTCCTGAGTCTCCGGTCTCAGTGCTATTGGCCTCTGGTGTGGCCCCTGAGTCCCCGGTCTCAGTGCTCTTGGCCTCTGGTGTGGCCCCTGAGTCCCCGGTGTCAGTGCTCTTGGCCTCTGGTGTGGCTCCTGAGTCCCCGGTCTCAGTGCTCTTGGCCTCTGGTGTGGCTCCTGAGTCCCCGGTCTCAGTGCTCTTGGCCTCTGGTGTGGCTCCTGAGTCCCCGGTCTCAGTGCTCTTGGCCTCTGGTGTGGCCCCTGAGTCCCTGGTGTCAGTGCTCTTGGCCTCTGGTGTGGCCCCTCAGTCCCCAGTCTCAGTGCTCTTGGCCTCTGATGTGGCTCCTGAGTCCCCGGTCTCAGTGCTCTTGGCCTCGGGTATGGCTCCTGAGTCCCCGGTCTCAGTGCTCTTGGCCTCTGGTGTGGCTCCTGAGTCCCCGGTCTCAGTGCTCTTGGCCTCTGGTGTGGCTCCTGAGTCCCCGGTCTCAGTGCTCTTGGCCTCTGGTGTGGCTCCTGAGTCCCCGGTCTCAGTGCTCTTGGCCTCTGGTGTGGCTCCTGAGTCCCCGGTCTCAGTGCTCTTGGCCTCTGGTGTGGCTCCTGAGTCCCCGGTCTCAGTGCTCTTGGCCTCTGGTGTGGCCCCTGAGTCCCCGGTCTCAGTGCTCTTGGCCTCTGGTATGGCTCCTGAGTCCCCGGTGTCAGTGCTCTTGGCCTCTGGTGTGGCTCCTGAGTCCGCGGTCTCAGTGCTCTTGGCCTCTGGTGTGGCTCCTGAGTACCGGTCTCAGTGCTCTTGGCCTCTGGTGTGGCTCCTGAGTCCCCGGTCTCAGTGCTCTTGGCCTCTGGTGTAGCTCCTGAGTCCCCGGTCTCAGTGCTCTTGGCCTCTGGTATGGCTCCTGAGTCCCCGGTCTCAGTGCTCTTGGCCTCTGGTATGGCTCCTGAGTCCCCGGTGTCAGTGCTCTTGGCCTCTGGTATGGCTGCTGAGTCCCCGGTCTCAGTGCTCTTGGCCTCTGGTGTGGCTCCTGATTCCCCGGTCTCAGTGCTCTTGGCCTCTGGTGTGGCTCCTGAGTCCCCGGTCTCAGTGCTCTTGGCCTCCGGTGTGGCTCCTGAGTCCCCGGTCTCAGTGCTCTTGGCCTCTGGTGTGGCTCCTGAGTCCCCGGTGTCAGTGCTCTTGGCCTCTGGTGTGGCCCCTGAGTCCCCGGTCTCAGTGCTCTTGGCCTCTGGTATGACTCCTGAGTCCCCGGTGTCAGTGCTCTTGGCCTCTGGTGTGGCTCCTGAGTCCCTGGTCTCAGTGCTCTTGGCCTCTGGTGTGGCTCCTGAGTCCCCGTTCTCAGTGCTCTTGGCCTCTGGTGTGGCCCCTGAGTCCCCTGTGTCAGTGCTCTTAGCCTCTGGTGTGGCTCCTGAGTCCCCGGTCTCAGTGCTCTTGGCCTCTGGTGTGGCCCCTGAGTCCCCGGTGTCAGTGCTCTTGGCCTCTGGTGTGGCTCCTGAGTCCCCGGTCCCAGTGCTCTTGGCCTGTGGTGTGGCTCCTGAGTCCCCGGTGTCAGTGCTCTTGGCCTGTGGTGTGGCTCCTGAGTCCCCGGTCTCAGTGCTCTTGGCCTCTGGTGTGGCTCCTGAGTCCCCGGTCTCAGTGCTCTTGGCCTCTGGTGTGGCTCCTGAGTCCCCGGTCTCAGTGCTCTTGGCCTCTGGTGTAGCTCCTGAGTCCCCGGTCTCAGTGCTCTTGGCCTCTGGTGTGGCGCCAGAGTCCCCGGTGTCAGTGCTCTTGGCCTCTGGTGTGGCCCCTGAGTCCCCGGTGTCAGTGCTCTTGGCCTCTGGTGTGGCTGCTGAGTCCCCGGTCTCAGTGCTCTTGGCCTCTGGTGTGGCTCCTGAGTCTCCGGTCTCAGTGCTCTTGGCCTCTGGTGTGGCTCCTGAGTCCCCGGTCTCAGTGCTCTTGGCCTCTGGTGTGGCCCCTGAGTCCCCGGTGTCAGTGCTCTTGGCCTCTGGTGTGGCTCCTGAGTCCCCGGTCTCAGTGCTCTTGGCCTCTGGTGTGGCTCCTGAGTCCCCGGTCTCAGTGCTCTTGGCCTCTGGTGTGGCTCCTGAGTCCCCGGTCTCAGTGCTCTTGGCCTCTGGTGTGGCTCCTGAGTCCCCGGTCTCAGTGCTCTTGGCCTCTGGTGTGGCCCCTGAGTCGCCGGTCTCAGTGCTCTTGGCCTCTGGTGTGGCTCCTGAGTCCCCGGTCTCAGTGCTCTTGGCCTCTGGTGTGGCTCCTGAGTCCCCGGTCTCAGTGCTCTTGGCCTCTGGTGTAGCTCCTGAGTCCCCGGTCTCAGTGCTCTTGGCCTCTGGTGTGGCGCCAGAGTCCCCGGTGTCAGTGCTCTTGGCCTCTGGTGTGGCCCCTGAGTCCCCGGTGTCAGTGCTCTTGGCCTCTGGTGTGGCTGCTGAGTCCCCGGTCTCAGTGCTCTTGGCCTCTGGTGTGGCTCCTGAGTCTCCGGTCTCAGTGCTCTTGGCCTCTGGTGTGGCTCCTGAGTCCCCGGTCTCAGTGCTCTTGGCCTCTGGTGTGGCCCCTGAGTCCCCGGTGTCAGTGCTCTTGGCCTCTGGTGTGGCTCCTGAGTCCCCGGTCTCAGTGCTCTTGGCCTCTGGTGTGGCTCCTGAGTCCCCGGTCTCAGTGCTCTTGGCCTCTGGTGTGGCTCCTGAGTCCCCGGTCTCAGTGCTCTTGGCCTCTGGTGTGGCTCCTGAGTCCCCGGTCTCAGTGCTCTTGGCCTCTGGTGTGGCCCCTGAGTCCCCGGTCTCAGTGCTCTTGGCCTCTGGTGTGGCACCTGAGTCCCCGGTCTCAGTGCTCTTGGCCTCTGGTGTGGCTCCTGAGTCCCCGGTCTCAGTGCTCTTGGCCTCTGGTGTGGCCCCTGAGTCCCCGGTGTCAGTGCTCTTGGCCTCTGGTGTGGCGCCTGAGTCCCCGTTGTCAGTGCTCTTGGCCTCTGGTGTAGCTCCTGAGTCCCTGGTCCCAGTGCTCTTGGCCTGTGGTGTGGCTCCTGAGTCCCCGGTCTCAGTGCTCTTGGCCTCTGGTGTAGCTCCTGAGTCCCTGGTCTCAGTACTCTTGGCCTCTGGTGTAGCTCCTGAGTCCCCGGTCTCAGTGCTCTTGGCCTCTGGTGTGGCTCCTGAGTCCCCAGTCTCAGTGCTCTTGGCCTCTGGTATGGCTCCTGAGTCCCCGGTCTCAGTGCTCTTGGCCTCTGGTGTAGCTCCTGAGTCCCTGGTCTCAGTGCTCTTGGCCTGTGGTGTGGCTCCTGAGTCCCCGGAGTTAGTGCTCTTGGCCTCTGGTGTGGCCCCTGAGTCCCCGGTGTCAGTGCTCTTGGCCTCTGGTGTGGCCCCTGAGTCCCCGGTGTCAGTGCTCTTGGCCTCTGGTGTGGCCCCTGAGTCCCTGGTGTCAGTGCTCTTGGCCTCTGGTGTGGCCCCTGAGTCCCCGGTCTCAGTGCTCTTGACCTCTGGTGTGGGCCCTGAGTCCCCGGTCTCAGTGCTCTTGGCCTCTGGTGTGGCCCCTGAGTCCCCAGTCTCAGTGCTCTTGGCCTCTGGTGTGGCTCCTGAGTCCCCGGTCTCAGTGCTCTTGGCCTCTGGTGTGGCTCCTGAGTCCCCGGTCTCAGTGCTCTTGGCCTCGGGTATAGCTCCTGAGTCCCCGGTCTCAGTGCTCTTGGCCTCTGGTGTGGCTCCTGAGTCCCCGGTCTCAGTGCTCTTGGCCTCTGGTGTGGCTCCTGAGTCCCCGGTCTCAGTGCTCTTGGCCTCTGGTGTGGCTCCTGAGTCCCCGGTCTCAGTGCTCTTGGCCTCTGGTGTGGCCCCTGAGTCCCCGGTCTCAGTGCTCTTGGCCTCTGGTAATGCTCCTGAGTCCCCGGTGTCAGTGCTCTTGGCCTCTGGTGTGGCTCCTGAGTCCCCGGTCTCAGTGCTCTTGGCCTCTGGTGTGGCTCCTGAGTACCCGGTCTCAGTGCTCTTGGCCTCTGGTGTGGCTCCTGAGTCCCCGGTCTCAGTGCTCTTGGCCTCTGGTGTAGCTCCTGAGTCCCCGGTCTCAGTGCTCTTGGCCTCTGGTATGGCTCCTGAGTCCCCGGTCTCAGTGCTCTTGGCCTCTGGTGTGGCTCCTGAGTCCCCGGTATCAGTGCTCTTGGCCTCTGGTGTGGCTCCTGAGTACCTGGTCTCAGTGCTCTTGGCCTCTGGTGTGGCTCCTGAGTCCCCGGTCTCAGTGCTCTTGGCCTCTGGTGTGGCCCCTGAGTCCCCGGTCTCAGTGCTCTTGGCCTCTGGTATGGCTGCTGAGTCCCCGGTGTCAGTGCTCTTGGCCTCTGGTGTGGCTCCTGAGTCCCTGGTCTCAGTGCTCTTGGCCTCTGGTGTGGCTCCTGAGTCCCCGTTCTCAGTGCTCTTGGCCTCTGGTGTGGCCCCTGAGTCCCCGGTTTCAGTGCTCTTAGCCTCTGGTGTGGCTTCTGAGTCCCCGTCTCAGTGCTCTTGGCCTCTGGTGTGGCCCCTGAGTCCCCGGTGTCAGTGCTCTTGGCCTCTGGTGTGGCTCCTGAGTCCCCGGTCTCAGTGCTCTTGGCCTCTGGTGTGGCTCCTGAGTCCCCGGTCTCAGTGCTCTTGGCCTCTGGTGTGGCTCCTGAGTCCCCGGTCTCAGTGCTCTTGGCCTCTGGTGTGGCCCCTGAGTCCCCGGTCTCAGTGCTCTTGGCCTCTGGTGTGGCTCCTGAGTCCCCGGTCTCAGTGCTCTTGGCCTCTGGTGTGGCCCCTGAGTCCCCGGTGTCAGTGCTCTTGGCCTCTGGTGTGGCGCCTGAGTCCCCGGTGTCAGTGCTCTTGGCCTCTGGTGTGGCTCCTGAGTCCCCGGTCTCAGTGCTCTTGGCCTCTGGTGTGGCCCCTGAGTCCCCGGTCTCAGTGCTCTTGGCCTCTGGTGTGGCTCCTGAGTCCCCGGTCTCAGTGCTCTTGGCCTCTGGTGTGGCTCCTGAGTCCCCGGTCTCAGTGCTTTTGGCCTCTGGAGTGGCTCCTGAGTCCCCGGTCTCAGTGCTCTTGGCCTCTGGTGTGGCTCCTGAGTCCCCGGTGTCGGTGCTCTTGGCCTCTGGTGTAGCTCCTGAGTCCCCGGTCTCAGTACTCTTGGCCTCTGGTGTGGCTCCTGAGTCCCCGGTCTCAGTGCTCTTGGCCTCTGGTGTGGCTCCTGAGTCCCCGGTCTCAGTGCTCTTGACCTCTGGTGTGGCCCCTGAGTCCCCGGTGTCAGTGCTCTTGGCCTCTGGTGTGGCTCCTGAGTCCCCGGTCTCAGTGCTCTTGGCCTCTGGTGTGGCTCCTGAGTCCCCGGTCCCAGTGCTCTTGGCCTCTGGTGTGGCCCCTGAGTCCCCGGTGTCAGTGCTCTTGGCCTCTGGTGTGGCTCCTGAGTCCCCGGTCTCAGTGCTCTTGGCCTCTGGTGTGGCTCCTGAGTCCCCGGTCCCAGTGCTCTTGGCCTCTGGTGTGGCCCCTGAGTCCCCGGTCTCAGTGCTGTTGGCCTCTGGTGTGGCTCCTGAGTCCCCGGTCTCAGTGCTCTTGGCCTGTGGTGTGGCTCCTGAGTCCCCGGTCTCAGTGCTCTTGGCCTATGGTGTGGCCCCTGAGTCCCCGGTCTCAGTGCTCTTGGCCTCTGGTGTGGCTCCTGAGTCCCCGGTCTCAGTGCTCTTGGCCTCTGGTGTGGCCCCTGAGTCCCCGGTCTCAGTGCTCTTGGCCTCTGGTGTGGCTTTTGAGTCCCCGGTCTCAGTGCTCTTGGCCTCTGGTGTGGCTCCTGAGTCCCCGGTCTCAGTGCTCTTGGCCTCTGGTGTGGCTCCTGAGTCCTCGGTCTCAGTGCTCTTGGCCTCTGGTGTGGCCCCTGAGTCCCCGGTCTCAGTGCTCTTGGCCTCTGGTGTGGCCCCTGAGTCCCCGGTCTCAGTGCTCTTGGCCT
This sequence comes from Phyllobates terribilis, assembly GCF_046119375.1. Taxonomy (NCBI): domain Eukaryota; kingdom Metazoa; phylum Chordata; class Amphibia; order Anura; family Dendrobatidae; genus Phyllobates; species Phyllobates terribilis. Next base: position 192,977,163 of record NW_027362769.1, on the reverse strand, counting down.
CTGGTGTGACCCCTGAGTCCCCGGTCTCAGTGCTCTTGGCCTCTGGTGTGGCTCCTGAGTCCCCGGTCTCAGTGCTCTTGGCCTCTGGTGTGGCTCCTGAGTCCCCGGTGTCAGTGCTCTTGGCCTCTGGTGTGGCGCCTGAGTCCCCGGTGTCAGTGCTCTTGGCCTCTGGTGTGGCTCCTGAGTCCCCGGTCTCAGTGCTCTTGGCCTCTGGTGTGGCCCCTGAGTCCCCGGTCTCAGTGCTCTTGGCCTCTGGTGTGGCCCCTGAGTCCCCGGTCTCAGTGCTCTTGGCCTCTGGTGTGGCTCCTGAGTCCCCGGTCTCAGTGCTCTTGGCCTCTGGTGTGGCCCCTGAGTCCCCGGTGTCAGTGCTCTTGGCCTCTGGTGTGGCGCCTGAGTCCCCGGTGTCAGTGCTCTTGGCCTCTGGTGTGGCCCCTGAGTCCACGGTCTCAGTGCTCTTGGCCTCTGCTGTGGCCCCTGAGTCCCCGGTGTCAGTGCTCTTGGCCTCTGGTGTGGCGCCTGAGTCCCCGGTGTCAGTGCTCTTGGCCTCTGGTGTAGCTCCTGAGTCCCTTGTCTCAGTGCTCTTGGCCTCTGGTGTAGCTCCTGAGTCCCCGGTCTCAGTGCTCTTGGCCTCTGGTGTGGCTCCTGAGTCCCCAGTCTCAGTGCTCTTGGCCTCTGGTATGGCTCCTGAGTCCCCGGTCTCAGTGCTCTTGGCCTCTCGTGTAGCTCCTGAGTCCCTGGTCTCAGTGCTCTTGGCCTGTGGTGTGGCTCCTGAGTCCCCGGAGTCAGTGCTCTTGGCCTCTGGTGTGGCTCCTGAGTCCCCGGTCTCAGTGCTCTTGGCCTCTGGTGTGGCTCCTGAGTCCCCGGTCTCAGTGCTCTTGACCTCTGGTGTGGGCCCTGAGTCCCCGGTCTCAGTGCTCTTGGCCTCTGGTGTGGCCCCTGAGTCCCCAGTCTCAGTGCTCTTGGCCTCTGGTGTGGCTCCTGAGTCCCCGGTCTCAGTGCTCTTGGCCTCTGGTGTGGCTCCTGAGTCCCCGGTCTCAGTGCTCTTGGCCTCGGGTATAGCTCCTGAGTCACCGGTGTCAGTGCTCTTGGCCTCTGGTGTGGCTCCTGAGTCCCCGGTCTCAGTGCTCTTGGCCTCTGGTGTGGCTCCTGAGTCCCCGGTCTCAGTGCTCTTGGCCTCTGGTGTGGCTCCTGAGTCCCCGGTCTCAGTGCTCTTGGCCTCTGGTGTGGCTCCTGAGTCCCCGGTCTCAGTGCTCTTGGCCTCTGGTGTGGCTCCTGAGTCCCCGGTCTCAGTGCTCTTGGCCTCTGGTGTGGCCCCTGAGTCCCCGGTCTCAGTGCTCTTGGCCTCTGGTAATGCTCCTGAGTCCCCGGTGTCAGTGCTCTTGGCCTCTGGTGTGGCTCCTGAGTCCCCGGTCTCAGTGCTCTTGGCCTCTGGTGTGGCTCCTGAGTCCCCGGTCCCAGTGCTCTTGGCCTCTGGTGTGGCCCCTGAGTCCCCGGTGTCAGTGCTCTTGGCCTCTGGTGTGGCCCCTGAGTCCCCGGTCTCAGTGCTCTTGGCCTCTGGTGTGGCTCCTGAGTCCCCGGTCTCAGTGCTCTTGGCCTCTGGTGTGGCCCCTGAGTCCCCGGTGTCAGTGCTCTTGGCCTCTGGTGTGGCGCCTGAGTCCCCGGTGTCAGTGCTCTTGGCCTCTGGTGTGGCCCCTGAGTCCACGGTCTCAGTGCTCTTGGCCTCTGCTGTGGCCCCTGAGTCCCCGGTGTCAGTGCTCTTGGCCTCTGGTGTAGCTCCTGAGTCCCTGGTCTCAGTGCTCTTGGCCTGTGGTGTGGCTCCTGAGTCCCCGGAGTCAGTGCTCTTGGCCTCTGGTGTGGCTCCTGAGTCCCCGGTCTCAGTGCTCTTGGCCTCTGGTGTGGCTCCTGAGTCCCCGGTCTCAGTGCTCTTGGCCTCTGGTGTGGCTCCTGAGTCCCCGGTCTCAGTGCTCTTGGCCTCTGGTGTGGCCCCTGAGTCCCCGGTCTCAGTGCTCTTGGACTCTGGTGTGGCTCCTGAGTCCCCGGTCTCAGTGCTCTTGGCCTCTGGTGTGGCCCCTGAGTCCCCGGTGTCAGTGCTCTTGGCCTCTGGTGTGGCGCCTGAGTCCCCGGTGTCAGTGCTCTTGGCCTCTGGTGTGGCTCCTGAGTCCCCGGTCTCAGTGCTCTTGGCCTCTGGTGTGGCCCCTGAGTCCCCGGTCTCAGTGCTCTTGGCCTCTGGTGTGGCTCCTGAGTCCCCGGTCTCAGTGCTCTTGGCCTCTGGTGTGGCTCCTGAGTCCCCGGTCTCAGTGCTTTTGGCCTCTGGAGTGGCTCCTGAGTCCCCGGTCTCAGTGCTCTTGGCCTCTGGTGTGGCTCCTGAGTCCCCGGTCTCAGTGCTCTTGGCCTCTGGTGTAGCTCCTGAGTCCCCGGTCTCAGTACTCTTGGCCTCTGGTGTGGCTCCTGAGTCCCCGGTCTCAGTGCTCTTGGCCTCTGGTGTGGCTCCTGAGTCCCCGGTCTCAGTGCTCTTGACCTCTGGTGTGGCCCCTGAGTCCCCGGTGTCAGTGCTCTTGGCCTCTGGTGTGGCTCCTGAGTCCGCGGTCTCAGTGCTCTTGGCCTCTGGTGTGGCTCCTGAGTACCGGTCTCAGTGCTCTTGGCCTCTGGTGTGGCTCCTGAGTCCCCGGTCTCAGTGCTCTTGGCCTCTGGTGTAGCTCCTGAGTCCCCGGTCTCAGTGCTCTTGGCCTCTGGTATGGCTCCTGAGTCCCCGGTCTCAGTGCTCTTGGCCTCTGGTATGGCTCCTGAGTCCCCGGTGTCAGTGCTCTTGGCCTCTGGTATGGCTGCTGAGTCCCCGGTCTCAGTGCTCTTGGCCTCTGGTGTGGCTCCTGATTCCCCGGTCTCAGTGCTCTTGGCCTCTGGTGTGGCTCCTGAGTCCCCGGTCTCAGTGCTCTTGGCCTCCGGTGTGGCTCCTGAGTCCCCGGTCTCAGTGCTCTTGGCCTCTGGTGTGGCTCCTGAGTCCCCGGTGTCAGTGCTCTTGGCCTCTGGTGTGGCCCCTGAGTCCCCGGTCTCAGTGCTCTTGGCCTCTGGTATGACTCCTGAGTCCCCGGTGTCAGTGCTCTTGGCCTCTGGTGTGGCTCCTGAGTCCCTGGTCTCAGTGCTCTTGGCCTCTGGTGTGGCTCCTGAGTCCCCGTTCTCAGTGCTCTTGGCCTCTGGTGTGGCCCCTGAGTCCCCTGTGTCAGTGCTCTTAGCCTCTGGTGTGGCTCCTGAGTCCCCGGTCTCAGTGCTCTTGGCCTCTGGTGTGGCCCCTGAGTCCCCGGTGTCAGTGCTCTTGGCCTCTGGTGTGGCTCCTGAGTCCCCGGTCCCAGTGCTCTTGGCCTGTGGTGTGGCTCCTGAGTCCCCGGTGTCAGTGCTCTTGGCCTGTGGTGTGGCTCCTGAGTCCCCGGTCTCAGTGCTCTTGGCCTCTGGTGTGGCTCCTGAGTCCCCGGTCTCAGTGCTCTTGGCCTCTGGTGTGGCTCCTGAGTCCCCGGTCTCAGTGCTCTTGGCCTCTGGTGTAGCTCCTGAGTCCCCGGTCTCAGTGCTCTTGGCCTCTGGTGTGGCGCCAGAGTCCCCGGTGTCAGTGCTCTTGGCCTCTGGTGTGGCCCCTGAGTCCCCGGTGTCAGTGCTCTTGGCCTCTGGTGTGGCTGCTGAGTCCCCGGTCTCAGTGCTCTTGGCCTCTGGTGTGGCTCCTGAGTCTCCGGTCTCAGTGCTCTTGGCCTCTGGTGTGGCTCCTGAGTCCCCGGTCTCAGTGCTCTTGGCCTCTGGTGTGGCCCCTGAGTCCCCGGTGTCAGTGCTCTTGGCCTCTGGTGTGGCTCCTGAGTCCCCGGTCTCAGTGCTCTTGGCCTCTGGTGTGGCTCCTGAGTCCCCGGTCTCAGTGCTCTTGGCCTCTGGTGTGGCTCCTGAGTCCCCGGTCTCAGTGCTCTTGGCCTCTGGTGTGGCTCCTGAGTCCCCGGTCTCAGTGCTCTTGGCCTCTGGTGTGGCCCCTGAGTCGCCGGTCTCAGTGCTCTTGGCCTCTGGTGTGGCTCCTGAGTCCCCGGTCTCAGTGCTCTTGGCCTCTGGTGTGGCTCCTGAGTCCCCGGTCTCAGTGCTCTTGGCCTCTGGTGTAGCTCCTGAGTCCCCGGTCTCAGTGCTCTTGGCCTCTGGTGTGGCGCCAGAGTCCCCGGTGTCAGTGCTCTTGGCCTCTGGTGTGGCCCCTGAGTCCCCGGTGTCAGTGCTCTTGGCCTCTGGTGTGGCTGCTGAGTCCCCGGTCTCAGTGCTCTTGGCCTCTGGTGTGGCTCCTGAGTCTCCGGTCTCAGTGCTCTTGGCCTCTGGTGTGGCTCCTGAGTCCCCGGTCTCAGTGCTCTTGGCCTCTGGTGTGGCCCCTGAGTCCCCGGTGTCAGTGCTCTTGGCCTCTGGTGTGGCTCCTGAGTCCCCGGTCTCAGTGCTCTTGGCCTCTGGTGTGGCTCCTGAGTCCCCGGTCTCAGTGCTCTTGGCCTCTGGTGTGGCTCCTGAGTCCCCGGTCTCAGTGCTCTTGGCCTCTGGTGTGGCTCCTGAGTCCCCGGTCTCAGTGCTCTTGGCCTCTGGTGTGGCCCCTGAGTCCCCGGTCTCAGTGCTCTTGGCCTCTGGTGTGGCACCTGAGTCCCCGGTCTCAGTGCTCTTGGCCTCTGGTGTGGCTCCTGAGTCCCCGGTCTCAGTGCTCTTGGCCTCTGGTGTGGCCCCTGAGTCCCCGGTGTCAGTGCTCTTGGCCTCTGGTGTGGCGCCTGAGTCCCCGTTGTCAGTGCTCTTGGCCTCTGGTGTAGCTCCTGAGTCCCTGGTCCCAGTGCTCTTGGCCTGTGGTGTGGCTCCTGAGTCCCCGGTCTCAGTGCTCTTGGCCTCTGGTGTAGCTCCTGAGTCCCTGGTCTCAGTACTCTTGGCCTCTGGTGTAGCTCCTGAGTCCCCGGTCTCAGTGCTCTTGGCCTCTGGTGTGGCTCCTGAGTCCCCAGTCTCAGTGCTCTTGGCCTCTGGTATGGCTCCTGAGTCCCCGGTCTCAGTGCTCTTGGCCTCTGGTGTAGCTCCTGAGTCCCTGGTCTCAGTGCTCTTGGCCTGTGGTGTGGCTCCTGAGTCCCCGGAGTTAGTGCTCTTGGCCTCTGGTGTGGCCCCTGAGTCCCCGGTGTCAGTGCTCTTGGCCTCTGGTGTGGCCCCTGAGTCCCCGGTGTCAGTGCTCTTGGCCTCTGGTGTGGCCCCTGAGTCCCTGGTGTCAGTGCTCTTGGCCTCTGGTGTGGCCCCTGAGTCCCCGGTCTCAGTGCTCTTGACCTCTGGTGTGGGCCCTGAGTCCCCGGTCTCAGTGCTCTTGGCCTCTGGTGTGGCCCCTGAGTCCCCAGTCTCAGTGCTCTTGGCCTCTGGTGTGGCTCCTGAGTCCCCGGTCTCAGTGCTCTTGGCCTCTGGTGTGGCTCCTGAGTCCCCGGTCTCAGTGCTCTTGGCCTCGGGTATAGCTCCTGAGTCCCCGGTCTCAGTGCTCTTGGCCTCTGGTGTGGCTCCTGAGTCCCCGGTCTCAGTGCTCTTGGCCTCTGGTGTGGCTCCTGAGTCCCCGGTCTCAGTGCTCTTGGCCTCTGGTGTGGCTCCTGAGTCCCCGGTCTCAGTGCTCTTGGCCTCTGGTGTGGCCCCTGAGTCCCCGGTCTCAGTGCTCTTGGCCTCTGGTAATGCTCCTGAGTCCCCGGTGTCAGTGCTCTTGGCCTCTGGTGTGGCTCCTGAGTCCCCGGTCTCAGTGCTCTTGGCCTCTGGTGTGGCTCCTGAGTACCCGGTCTCAGTGCTCTTGGCCTCTGGTGTGGCTCCTGAGTCCCCGGTCTCAGTGCTCTTGGCCTCTGGTGTAGCTCCTGAGTCCCCGGTCTCAGTGCTCTTGGCCTCTGGTATGGCTCCTGAGTCCCCGGTCTCAGTGCTCTTGGCCTCTGGTGTGGCTCCTGAGTCCCCGGTATCAGTGCTCTTGGCCTCTGGTGTGGCTCCTGAGTACCTGGTCTCAGTGCTCTTGGCCTCTGGTGTGGCTCCTGAGTCCCCGGTCTCAGTGCTCTTGGCCTCTGGTGTGGCCCCTGAGTCCCCGGTCTCAGTGCTCTTGGCCTCTGGTATGGCTGCTGAGTCCCCGGTGTCAGTGCTCTTGGCCTCTGGTGTGGCTCCTGAGTCCCTGGTCTCAGTGCTCTTGGCCTCTGGTGTGGCTCCTGAGTCCCCGTTCTCAGTGCTCTTGGCCTCTGGTGTGGCCCCTGAGTCCCCGGTTTCAGTGCTCTTAGCCTCTGGTGTGGCTTCTGAGTCCCCGTCTCAGTGCTCTTGGCCTCTGGTGTGGCCCCTGAGTCCCCGGTGTCAGTGCTCTTGGCCTCTGGTGTGGCTCCTGAGTCCCCGGTCTCAGTGCTCTTGGCCTCTGGTGTGGCTCCTGAGTCCCCGGTCTCAGTGCTCTTGGCCTCTGGTGTGGCTCCTGAGTCCCCGGTCTCAGTGCTCTTGGCCTCTGGTGTGGCCCCTGAGTCCCCGGTCTCAGTGCTCTTGGCCTCTGGTGTGGCTCCTGAGTCCCCGGTCTCAGTGCTCTTGGCCTCTGGTGTGGCCCCTGAGTCCCCGGTGTCAGTGCTCTTGGCCTCTGGTGTGGCGCCTGAGTCCCCGGTGTCAGTGCTCTTGGCCTCTGGTGTGGCTCCTGAGTCCCCGGTCTCAGTGCTCTTGGCCTCTGGTGTGGCCCCTGAGTCCCCGGTCTCAGTGCTCTTGGCCTCTGGTGTGGCTCCTGAGTCCCCGGTCTCAGTGCTCTTGGCCTCTGGTGTGGCTCCTGAGTCCCCGGTCTCAGTGCTTTTGGCCTCTGGAGTGGCTCCTGAGTCCCCGGTCTCAGTGCTCTTGGCCTCTGGTGTGGCTCCTGAGTCCCCGGTGTCGGTGCTCTTGGCCTCTGGTGTAGCTCCTGAGTCCCCGGTCTCAGTACTCTTGGCCTCTGGTGTGGCTCCTGAGTCCCCGGTCTCAGTGCTCTTGGCCTCTGGTGTGGCTCCTGAGTCCCCGGTCTCAGTGCTCTTGACCTCTGGTGTGGCCCCTGAGTCCCCGGTGTCAGTGCTCTTGGCCTCTGGTGTGGCTCCTGAGTCCCCGGTCTCAGTGCTCTTGGCCTCTGGTGTGGCTCCTGAGTCCCCGGTCCCAGTGCTCTTGGCCTCTGGTGTGGCCCCTGAGTCCCCGGTGTCAGTGCTCTTGGCCTCTGGTGTGGCTCCTGAGTCCCCGGTCTCAGTGCTCTTGGCCTCTGGTGTGGCTCCTGAGTCCCCGGTCCCAGTGCTCTTGGCCTCTGGTGTGGCCCCTGAGTCCCCGGTCTCAGTGCTGTTGGCCTCTGGTGTGGCTCCTGAGTCCCCGGTCTCAGTGCTCTTGGCCTGTGGTGTGGCTCCTGAGTCCCCGGTCTCAGTGCTCTTGGCCTATGGTGTGGCCCCTGAGTCCCCGGTCTCAGTGCTCTTGGCCTCTGGTGTGGCTCCTGAGTCCCCGGTCTCAGTGCTCTTGGCCTCTGGTGTGGCCCCTGAGTCCCCGGTCTCAGTGCTCTTGGCCTCTGGTGTGGCTTTTGAGTCCCCGGTCTCAGTGCTCTTGGCCTCTGGTGTGGCTCCTGAGTCCCCGGTCTCAGTGCTCTTGGCCTCTGGTGTGGCTCCTGAGTCCTCGGTCTCAGTGCTCTTGGCCTCTGGTGTGGCCCCTGAGTCCCCGGTCTCAGTGCTCTTGGCCTCTGGTGTGGCCCCTGAGTCCCCGGTCTCAGTGCTCTTGGCCTCTGGTGTGACCCCTGAGTCCCCGGTCTCAGTGCTCTTGGCCTCTGGTGTGGCTCCTGAGTCCCCGGTCTCAGTGCTCTTGGCCTCTGGTGTGGCTCCTGAGTCCCCGGTGTCAGTGCTCTTGGCCTCTGGTGTGGCGCCTGAGTCCCCGGTGTCAGTGCTCTTGGCCTCTGGTGTGGCTCCTGAGTCCCCGGTCTCAGTGCTCTTGGCCTCTGGTGTGGCCCCTGAGTCCCCGGTCTCAGTGCTCTTGGCCTCTGGTGTGGCCCCTGAGTCCCCGGTCTCAGTGCTCTTGGCCTCTGGTGTGGCTCCTGAGTCCCCGGTCTCAGTGCTCTTGGCCTCTGGTGTGGCCCCTGAGTCCCCGGTGTCAGTGCTCTTGGCCTCTGGTGTGGCGCCTGAGTCCCCGGTGTCAGTGCTCTTGGCCTCTGGTGTGGCCCCTGAGTCCACGGTCTCAGTGCTCTTGGCCTCTGCTGTGGCCCCTGAGTCCCCGGTGTCAGTGCTCTTGGCCTCTGGTGTGGCGCCTGAGTCCCCGGTGTCAGTGCTCTTGGCCTCTGGTGTAGCTCCTGAGTCCCTTGTCTCAGTGCTCTTGGCCTCTGGTGTAGCTCCTGAGTCCCCGGTCTCAGTGCTCTTGGCCTCTGGTGTGGCTCCTGAGTCCCCAGTCTCAGTGCTCTTGGCCTCTGGTATGGCTCCTGAGTCCCCGGTCTCAGTGCTCTTGGCCTCTGGTGTAGCTCCTGAGTCCCTGGTCTCAGTGCTCTTGGCCTGTGGTGTGGCTCCTGAGTCCCCGGAGTCAGTGCTCTTGGCCTCTGGTGTGGCTCCTGAGTCCCCGGTCTCAGTGCTCTTGGCCTCTGGTGTGGCTCCTGAGTCCCCGGTCTCAGTGCTCTTGACCTCTGGTGTGGGCCCTGAGTCCCCGGTCTCAGTGCTCTTGGCCTCTGGTGTGGCCCCTGAGTCCCCAGTCTCAGTGCTCTTGGCCTCTGGTGTGGCTCCTGAGTCCCCGGTCTCAGTGCTCTTGGCCTCTGGTGTGGCTCCTGAGTCCCCGGTCTCAGTGCTCTTGGCCTCGGGTATAGCTCCTGAGTCACCGGTGTCAGTGCTCTTGGCCTCTGGTGTGGCTCCTGAGTCCCCGGTCTCAGTGCTCTTGGCCTCTGGTGTGGCTCCTGAGTCCCCGGTCTCAGTGCTCTTGGCCTCTGGTGTGGCTCCTGAGTCCCCGGTCTCAGTGCTCTTGGCCTCTGGTGTGGCTCCTGAGTCCCCGGTCTCAGTGCTCTTGGCCTCTGGTGTGGCTCCTGAGTCCCCGGTCTCAGTGCTCTTGGCCTCTGGTGTGGCCCCTGAGTCCCCGGTCTCAGTGCTCTTGGCCTCTGGTAATGCTCCTGAGTCCCCGGTGTCAGTGCTCTTGGCCTCTGGTGTGGCTCCTGAGTCCCCGGTCTCAGTGCTCTTGGCCTCTGGTGTGGCTCCTGAGTCCCCGGTCCCAGTGCTCTTGGCCTCTGGTGTGGCCCCTGAGTCCCCGGTGTCAGTGCTCTTGGCCTCTGGTGTGGCCCCTGAGTCCCCGGTCTCAGTGCTCTTGGCCTCTGGTGTGGCTCCTGAGTCCCCGGTCTCAGTGCTCTTGGCCTCTGGTGTGGCCCCTGAGTCCCCGGTGTCAGTGCTCTTGGCCTCTGGTGTGGCGCCTGAGTCCCCGGTGTCAGTGCTCTTGGCCTCTGGTGTGGCCCCTGAGTCCACGGTCTCAGTGCTCTTGGCCTCTGCTGTGGCCCCTGAGTCCCCGGTGTCAGTGCTCTTGGCCTCTGGTGTAGCTCCTGAGTCCCTGGTCTCAGTGCTCTTGGCCTGTGGTGTGGCTCCTGAGTCCCCGGAGTCAGTGCTCTTGGCCTCTGGTGTGGCTCCTGAGTCCCCGGTCTCAGTGCTCTTGGCCTCTGGTGTGGCTCCTGAGTCCCCGGTCTCAGTGCTCTTGGCCTCTGGTGTGGCTCCTGAGTCCCCGGTCTCAGTGCTCTTGGCCTCTGGTGTGGCCCCTGAGTCCCCGGTCTCAGTGCTCTTGGACTCTGGTGTGGCTCCTGAGTCCCCGGTCTCAGTGCTCTTGGCCTCTGGTGTGGCCCCTGAGTCCCCGGTGTCAGTGCTCTTGGCCTCTGGTGTGGCGCCTGAGTCCCCGGTGTCAGTGCTCTTGGCCTCTGGTGTGGCTCCTGAGTCCCCGGTCTCAGTGCTCTTGGCCTCTGGTGTGGCCCCTGAGTCCCCGGTCTCAGTGCTCTTGGCCTCTGGTGTGGCTCCTGAGTCCCCGGTCTCAGTGCTCTTGGCCTCTGGTGTGGCTCCTGAGTCCCCGGTCTCAGTGCTTTTGGCCTCTGGAGTGGCTCCTGAGTCCCCGGTCTCAGTGCTCTTGGCCTCTGGTGTGGCTCCTGAGTCCCCGGTCTCAGTGCTCTTGGCCTCTGGTGTAGCTCCTGAGTCCCCGGTCTCAGTACTCTTGGCCTCTGGTGTGGCTCCTGAGTCCCCGGTCTCAGTGCTCTTGGCCTCTGGTGTGGCTCCTGAGTCCCCGGTCTCAGTGCTCTTGACCTCTGGTGTGGCCCCTGAGTCCCCGGTGTCAGTGCTCTTGGCCTCTGGTGTGGCTCCTGAGTCCCCGGTCTCAGTGCTCTTGGCCTCTGGTGTGGCTCCTGAGTCCCCGGTCCCAGTGCTCTTGGCCTCTGGTGTGGCCCCTGAGTCCCCGGTGTCAGTGCTCTTGGCCTCTGGTGTGGCTCCTGAGTCCCCGGTCTCAGTGCTCTTGGCCTCTGGTGTGGCTCCTGAGTCCCCGGTCCCAGTGCTCTTGGCCTCTGGTGTGGCCCCTGAGTCCCCGGTCTCAGTGCTGTTGGCCTCTGGTGTGGCTCCTGAGTCCCCGGTCTCAGTGCTCTTGGCCTGTGGTGTGGCTCCTGAGTCCCCGGTCTCAGTGCTCTTGGCCTATGGTGTGGCCCCTGAGTCCCCGGTCTCAGTGCTCTTGGCCTCTGGTGTGGCTCCTGAGTCCCCGGTCTCAGTGCTCTTGGCCTCTGGTGTGGCCCCTGAGTCCCCGGTCTCAGTGCTCTTGGCCTCTGGTGTGGCTTTTGAGTCCCCGGTCTCAGTGCTCTTGGCCTCTGGTGTGGCTCCTGAGTCCCCGGTCTCAGTGCTCTTGGCCTCTGGTGTGGCTCCTGAGTCCTCGGTCTCAGTGCTCTTGGCCTCTGGTGTGGCCCCTGAGTCCCCGGTCTCAGTGCTCTTGGCCTCTGGTGTGGCCCCTGAGTCCCCGGTCTCAGTGCTCTTGACCTCTGGTGTGACCCCTGAGTCCCCGGTCTCAGTGCTCTTGGCCTCTGGTGTGGCTCCTGAGTCCCCGGTCTCAGTGCTCTTGGCCTCTGGTGTGGCTCCTGAGTCCCCGGTGTCAGTGCTCTTGGCCTCTGGTGTGGCGCCTGAGTCCCCGGTGTCAGTGCTCTTGGCCTCTGGTGTGGCTCCTGAGTCCCCGGTCTCAGTGCTCTTGGCCTCTGGTGTGGCCCCTGAGTCCCCGGTCTCAGTGCTCTTGGCCTCTGGTGTGGCCCCTGAGTCCCCGGTCTCAGTGCCCTTGGCCTCTGGTGTGGCTCCTGAGTCCCCGGTCTCAGTGCTCTTGGCCTCTGGTGTGGCCCCTGAGTCCCCGGTGTCAGTGCTCTTGGCCTCTGGTGTGGCGCCTGAGTCCCCGGTGTCACTGCTCTTGGCCTCTGGTGTGGCCCCTGAGTCCCCGGTCTCAGTGTTCTTGGCCTCTGGTGTGGCCCCTGAGTCCCCGGTGTCAGTGCTCTTGGCCTCTGGTGTGGCGCCTGAGTCCCCGGTGTCAGTGCTCTTGGCCTCTGGTGTAGCTCCTGAGTCCCTTGTCTCAGTGCTCTTGGCCTCTGGTGTAGCTCCTGAGTCCCCGGTCTCAGTGCTCTTGGCCTCTGGTGTGGCTCCTGAGTCCCCAGTCTCAGTGCTCTTGGCCTCTGGTATGGCTCCTGAGTCCCCGGTCTCAGTGCTCTTGGCCTCTGGTGTAGCTCCTGAGTCCCTGGTCTCAGTGCTCTTGGCCTGTGGTGTGGCTCCTGAGTCCCCGGAGTCAGTGCTCTTGGCCTCTGGTGTGGCCCCTGAGTCCCCAGTGTCAGTGCTCTTGGCCTCTGGTGTGGCCCCTGAGTCCCCGGTGTCAGTGCTCTTGGCCTCTGGTGTGGCCCCTGAGTCCCTGGTGTCAGTGCTCTTGGCCTCTGGTGTGGCCCCTGAGTCCCCGGTCTCAGTGCTCTTGACCTCTGGTGTGGGCCCTGAGTTCCCGGTCTCAGTGCTCTTGGCCTCTGGTGTGGCCCCTGAGTCCCCAGTCTCAGTGCTCTTGGCCTCTGGTGTGGCTCCTGAGTCACCGGTCTCAGTGCTCTTGGCCTCTGGTGTGGCTCCTGAGTCCCCGGTCTCAGTGCTCTTGGCCTCGGGTATGGCTCCTGAGTCCCCGGTGTCAGTGCTCTTGGCCTCTGGTGTGGCTCCTGAGTCCCCGGTCTCAGTGCTCTTGGCCTCTGGTGTGGCTCCTGAGTCCCCGGTCTCAGTGCTCTTGGCCTCTGGTGTGGCTCCTGAGTCCCCGGTCTCAGTGCTCTTGGCCTCTGGTGTGGCTCCTGAGTCCCCGGTCTCAGTGCTCTTGGCCTCTGGTGTGGCTCCTGAGTCCCCGGTCTCAGTGCTCTTGGCCTCTGGTGTGGCCCCTGAGTCCCCGGTCTCAGTGCTCTTGGCCTCTGGTAATGCTCCTGAGTCCCCGGTGTCAGTGCTCTTGGCCTCTGGTGTGGCTCCTGAGTCCCCGGTCTCAGTGCTCTTGGCCTCTGGTGTGGCTCCTGAGTACCCGGTCTCAGTGCTCTTGGCCTCTGGTGTGGCTCCTGAGTCCCCGGTCTCAGTGCTCTTGGCCTCTGGTGTAGCTCCTGAGTCCCCGGTCTCAGTGCTCTTGGCCTCTGGTATGGCTCCTGAGTCCCCGGTCTCAGTGCTCTTGGCCTCTGGTATGGTTCCTGAGTCCCCGGTGTCAGTGCTCTTGGCCTCTGGTATGGCTCCTGAGTCCCCGGTCTCAGTGCTCTTGGCCTCTGGTGTGGCTCCTGAGTCCCCGGTCTCAGTGCTCTTGGCCTCTGGTGTGGCTCCTGAGTCCCCGGTGTCAGTGCTCTTGGCCTCTGGTGTGGCTCCTGAGTCCCCGGTCTCAGTGCTCTTGGCCTCTGGTGTGGCTCCTGAGTCCCCGGTCTCAGTGCTCTTGGCCTCTGGTGTGGCCCCTGAGTCCCCGGTCTCAGTGCTCTTGGCCTCTGGTATGGCTGCTGAGTCCCCGGTGTCAGTGCTCTTGGCCTCTGGTGTGGCTCCTGAGTCCCTGGTCTCAGTGCTCTTGGCCTCTGGTGTGGCTCCTGAGTCCCCGTTCTCAGTGCTCTTGGCCTCTGGTGTGGCCCCTGAGTCCCCGGTGTCAGTGCTCTTAGCCTCTGGTGTGGCCCCTGAGTCCCCGGTGTCAGTGCTCTTGGCCTCTGGTGTGGCTCCTGAGTCCCCGGTGTCAGTGCTCTTGGCCTCTGGTGTGGCTCCTGATTCCCCGGTCTCAGTGCTCTTGGCCTCTGGTGTGGCTCCTGAGTCCCCGTCTCAGTGCTCTTGGCCTCTGGTGTGGCCCCTGAGTCCCCGGTGTCAGTGCTCTTGGCCTCCGGTGTGGCTCCTGAGTCCCCGGTCTCAGTGCTCTTGGCCTCTGTTGTGGCTCCTGAGTCCCCGGTCTCAGTGCTCTTGGCCTGTGGTGTGGCTCCTGAGTCCCCGGTGTCAGTGCTCTTGGCCTGTGGTGTGGCTCCTGAGTCCCCGGTGTCAGTGCTCTTGGCCTCTGGTGTGGCTCCTGAGTCCCCGGTGTCAGTGCTCTTGGCCTCTGGTGTGGCTCCTGAGTCCCCGGTCTCAGTGCTCTTGGCCTCTGGTGTGGCTCCTGAGTCCCCGGTCTCAGTGCTCTTGGCCTCTGGTGTGGCTCCTGAGTCCCCGGTCTCAGTGCTCTTGGCCTCTGGTGTGGCTCCTGAGTCCCCGGTGTCAGTGCTCTTGGCCTCTGGTGTGGCTCCTGAGTCCCCGGTCTCAGTGCTCTTGACCTCTGGTGTGGCCCCTGAGTCCCCGGTCTCAGTGCTCTTGGCCTCTGGTGTGGCTCCTGAGTCCCCGGTCTCAGTGCTCTTGTCCTCTGGTGTGGCTCCTGAGTCCCCGGTCCCAGTGCTCTTGGCCTCTGGTGTGGCCCCTGAGTCCCCGGTCTCAGTGCTCTTGGCCTCTGGTGTGGCTCCTGAGTCCCCGGTCTCAGTGCTCTTGGCCTGTGGTGTGGCTCCTAAGTCCCCGGTCTCAGTGCTCTTGGCCTCTGGTGTGGCCCCTGAGTCCCCGTTCTCAGTGCTCTTGGCCTCTGGTGTGGCTCCTGAGTCCCCGGTCTCAGTGCTCTTGGCCTCTGGTGTGGCCCCTGAGTCCCCGGTCTCAGTGCTCTTGGCCTCTGGTGTGGTTCCTGAGTCCCCGGTCTCAGTGCTCTTGGCCTCTGGTGTGGCTCCTGAGTCCCCGGTCTCAGTGCTCTTGGCCTCTGGTGTGGCTCCTGAGTCCTCGGTCTCAGTGCTCTTGGCCTCTGGTGTGGCCCCTGAGTCCCCGGTCTCAGTGCTCTTGGCCTCTGGTGTGGCCCCTGAGTCCCCGGTCTCAGTGCTCTTGGCCTCTGGTGTGGCCCCTGAGTCCCCGGTCTCAGTGCTCTTGGCCTCTGGTGTGGCTCCTGAGTCCCCGGTCTCAGTGCTCTTGGCCTCTGGTGTGGCTCGTGAGTCCCCGGTCTCAGTGCTCTTGGCCTCTGGTGTGGCCCCTGAGTCCCCGGTCTCAGTGCTCTTGGCCTCTGGTGTGGCCCCTGAGTCCCCGGTCTCAGTGCTCTTGGCCTCTGGTGTGGCCCCTGAGTCCCCGGTCTCAGTGCTCTTGGCCTCTGGTGTGGCTCCTGAGTTCCCGGTCTCAGTGCTCTTGGCCTCTGTTGTGGCTCCTGAGTTCCCGGTCTCAGTGCTCTTGGCCTCTGTTGTGGCTCCTGAGTCCCCGGTCTCAGTGCTCTTGGCATCTGGTGTGGCCCCTGAGTCCCCGGTCTCAGTGCTCTTGGCCTCTGGTGTGGCCCCTGAGTCCCCGGTCTCAGTGCTCTTGGCCTCTGGTGTGGCTCCTGAGTCCCCGGTCTCAGTGCTCTTGGCCTCTGGTGTGGCTCCTGAGTCCCCGGTCTCAGTGCTCTTGGCCTCTGGTGTGGCTCCTGAGTCCCCGGTCTCAGTGCTCTTGGCCTCTGGTGTGGCCCCTGAGTCCCCGGTCTCAGTGCTCTTGGCCTCTGGTGTGGCTCCTGAGTCCCCGGTCTCAGTGCTCTTGGCCTCTGGTGTGGCCCCTGAGTCCCCGGTCTCAGTGCTCTTGGCCTCTGGTGTGGCTCCTGAGTCCCCGGTCTCAGTGCTCTTGGCCTCTGGTGTGACCCCTGAGTCCCCGGTCTCAGTGCTCTTGGCCTCAAGTGTGGCTCCTGAGTCCCCGGTCTCAGTGCTCTTGGCCTCTGGTGTGGCTCCTGAGTCCCTGGTCTCAGTGCTCTTGGCCTCCGGTGTGGCTCCTGAGTCCCCGATCTCAGTGCTCTTGGCCTCTGGTGTGGCTCCTGAGTCCCCGGTCTCAGTGCTCTTGGCCTCTGGTGTGGCTCCTGAGTCCCCGGTCTCAGTGCTCTTGGCCTCTGGTGTGTCTCCTGAGTCCCCAGTCTCAGTGCTCTTGGCCTCTGGTGTGGCTCCTGAGTGCCCGGTCTCAGTGCTCTTGGCCTCTGGTGTGGCTCCTGAGTCCCTGGTCTCAGTGCTCTTGGCCTCTGGTGTGGCCCCTGAGTCCCCGGTGTCAGTGCTCTTGGCCTCTGGTGTGGCTCCTGAGTCCCCGGTCTCAGTGCTCTTGGCCTCTGGTGTGGCTCCTGAGTCCCCGGTCTCAGTGCTCTTGGCCTCTGGTGTGGCCCCTGAGTCCCCGGTCTCAGTGCTCTTGGCCTCTGGTGTGACTCCTGAGTCCCCGGTCTCAGTGCTCTTGGCCTCTGGTGTGGCCCCTGAGTCCCCGGTCTCAGTGCTCTTGGCCTCTGGTGTGGCTACTGAGTCCTCGGTCTCAGTGCTCTTGGCCTCTGGTGTGGCTCCTGAGTCCCCGGTCTCAGTGCTCTTGGCCTCTGGTGTGGCCCCTGAGTCCCCGGTCTCAGTGCTCTTGGCCTCTGGTGTGGCTCCTGAGTCCCCGGTCTCAGTGCTCTTGGCCTCTGGTGTGGCCCCTGAGTCCCCGGTCTCAGTGCTCTTGGCCTCTGGTGTGGCGCCTGAGTCATCGGTGTCAGTGCTCTTGGCCTCTGGTGTGGCCCCTGAGTCCCCGATCTCAGTGCTCTTGGCCTCTGGTGTGGCTCCTGAGTCCCCGGTCTCAGTGCTCTTGGCCTCTGGTGTGGCTCCTGAGTCCCCGGTCTCAGTGCTCTTGGCCTCTGGTGTGGCTCCTGAGTCCCCGGTCTCAGTGCTCTTGGCCTCTGGTGTGGCTCCTGAGTCCCCGGTCTCAGTGCTCTTGGACTCTGGTGTGGCCCCTGAGTCCCCGGTCTCAGTGCTCTTGACCTCTGATGTGGCTCCTGAGTCCCCGGTCTCAGTGCTCTTGGCCTGTGGTGTGGCTCCTGAGTCCCCGGTCTCAGTGCTCTTGGCGTCTGGTGTGGCCCCTGAGTCCCCGGTCTCAGTACTCTTGGCCTCTGGTGTGGCTCCTGAGTCCCCGGTCTCAGTGCTCTTGGCCTCTGGTGTGGCTCCTGAGTCCCCGGTCTCAGTGCTCTTGGCCTGTGTGAGTCCTCGGTGTCAGTGCTCTTGGCCTCTGGTGTGGCCCCTGAGTCCCCGGTCTCAGTGCTCTTGGCCTCTGGTGTGGCTCCTGAGTCCCCGGTCTCAGTGCTCTTGGCCTCTGGTGTGGCTCCTGAGTCCCCGGTCTCAGTGCTCTTGGCCTCTGGTGTGGCTCCTGAGTCCCCGGTCTCAGTGCTCTTGGACTCTGGTGTGGCCCCTGAGTCCCCGGTCTCAGTGCTCTTGACCTCTGATGTGGCTCCTGAGTCCCCGGTCTCAGTGCTCTTAGCCTGTGGTGTGGCTCCTGAGTCCCCGGTCTCAGTGCTCTTGGCCTCTGGTGTGGCCCCTGAGTCCCCGGTCTCAGTGCTCTTGGCCTCTGGTGTGGCTCCTGAGTCCACGGTCTCAGTGCTCTTGGCCTCTGGTGTGGCTCCTGAGTCCCCGGTCTCAGTGCTCTTGGCCTGTGGTGTGGCTCCTGAGTCCCCGGTCTCAGTGCTCTTGGCCTCTGGTGTGGCTCCTGAGTCCCCGGTCTCAGTGCTCTTGACCTCTGATGTGGCTCCTGAGTCCCCGGTCTCAGTGCTCTTGGCCTGTGGTGTGGCTCCTGAGTCCCCGGTCTCAGTGCTCTTGGCCTCTGGTGTGGCCCCTGAGTCCCCGGTCTCAGTGCTCTTGGCCTCTGGTGTGGCTCCTGAGTCCCCGGTCTCAGTGCTCTTGGCCTCTGGTGTGGCCCCTGAGTCCCCGGTCTCAGTGCTCTTGGCCTCTGGTGTGGCTCCTGAGTCCCTGGTGTCAGTGCTCTTGGCCTCTGGTGTGGCCCCTGAGTCTCCGGTGTCAGTGCTCTTGGCCTCTGATGTGGCCCCTGAGTCCCCGGTGTCAGTGCTCTTGGCCTCTGGTGTGGCCCCTGAGTCCCCGGTCTCGGTGCTCTTGGCCTCTGGTGTGGCTCCTGAGTCCCCGGTCTCGGTGCTCTTGGCCTCTGGTGTGGCCCCTGAGTCCCCGGTGTCAGTGCTCTTGGCCTCTGGTGTGGCCCCTGAGTCCCCGGTGTCAGTGCTCTTGGCCTCTGGTGTGGCCCCTGAGTCCCCGGTCTCAGTGCTCTTGGCCTCTGGTGTGGCCCCTGAGTCCCCGGTCTCAGTGCTCTTGGCCTCTGGTGTGGCTCCTGAGTCCCCGGTCTCAGTGCTCTTGGCCTCTGGTGTGGCCCCTGAGTCCCCGGTCTCAGTGCTCTTGGCCTCTGGTGTGTCCCCTTAGTCCCCGGTCTCAGTGCTCTTGGCCTCTGGTGTGGCTCCTGAGTCCCCGGTCTCAGTGCTCTTGGCCTCTGGTGTGGCTCCTGAGTCCCCGGTCTCAGTGCTCTTGGCCTCTGGTGTGGCCCCTGAGTCCCCGGTGTCAGTGCTCTTGGCCTCTGGTGTGGCCCCTGAGTCCCCGGTGTCAGTGCTCTTGGCCTCTGGTGTGGCCCCTGAGTCCCCGGTGTCAGTGCTCTTGACCTCTGATGTGGCTCCTGAGTCCCCGGTCTCAGTGCTCTTGGCCTGTGGTGTGGCTCCTGAGTCCCCGGTCTCAGTGCTCTTGGCCTCTGGTGTGGCCCCTGAGTCCCCGGTCTCAGTGCTCTTGGCCTCTGGTGTGGCTCCTGAGTCCCCGGTCTCAGTGCTCTTGGCCTCTGGTGTGGCTCCTGAGTCCCCGGTCTCAGTGCTCTTGGCCTGTGGTATGGCTCCTGAGTCCCCGGTCTCAGTGCTCTTGGACTCTGGTGTGGCTCCTGAGTCCCCGGTCTCAGTGCTCTTGACCTCTGATGTGGCTCCTGAGTCCCCGGTCTCAGTGCTCTTGGCCTGTGGTGTGGCTCCTGAGTCCCCGGTCTCAGTGCTCTTGGCCTCTGGTGTGGCCCCTGAGTCCCCGGTCTCAGTGCTCTTGGCCTCTGGTGTGGCTCCTGAGTCCCCGGTCTCAGTGCTCTTGGCCTCTGGTGTGGCCCCTGAGTCCCCGGTCTCAGTGCTCTTGGCCTCTGGTGTGGCTCCTGAGTCCCTGGTGTCAGTGCTCTTGGCCTCTGGTGTGGCCCCTGAGTCCCCGGTGTCAGTGCTCTTGGCCTCTGATGTGGCCCCTGAGTCCCCGGTGTCAGTGCTCTTGGCCTCTGGTGTGGCCACTGAGTCCCCGGTCTCGGTGCTCTTGGCCTCTGGTGTGGATCCTGAGTCCCCGGTCTCGGTGCTCTTGGCCTCTGGTGTGGCCCTTGAGTCCCCGGTGTCAGTGCTCTTGGCCTCTGGTGTGGCCCCTGAGTCCCCGGTGTCAGTGCTCTTGGCCTCTGGTGTGGCCCCTGAGTCCCCGGTCTCAGTGCTCTTGGCCTCTGGTGTTGCCCCTGAGTCCCCGGTCTCAGTGCTCTTGGCCTCTGGTGTGGCTCCTGAGTCCCCGGTCTCAGTGCTCTTGGCCTCTGGTGTGGCTCCTGAGTCCCCGGTCTCAGTGCTCTTGGCCTCTGGTGTGGCTCCTGAGTCCACGGTCTCAGTGCTCTTGGCCTCTGGTGTGGCTCCTGAGTCCCCGGTCTCAGTGCTCTTGGCCTGTGGTGTGGCTCCTGAGTCCCCGGTCTCAGTGCTCTTGGCCTCTGGTGTGGTTCCTGAGTCCCCGGTCTCAGTGCTCTTGACCTCTGATGTGGCTCCTGAGTCCCCGGTCTCAGTGCTCTTGGCCTGTGGTGTGGCTCCTGAGTCCCCGGTCTCAGTGCTCTTGGCCTCTGGTGTGGCCCCTGAGTCCCCGGTCTCAGTGCTCTTGGCCTCTGGTGTGGCTCCTGAGTCCCCGGTCTCAGTGCTCTTGGCCTCTGGTGTGGCCCCTGAGTCCCCGGTCTCAGTGCTCTTGGCCTCTGGTGTGGCTCCTGAGGCCCTGGTGTCAGTGCTCTTGGCCTCTGGTGTGGCCCCTGAGTCCCCGGTGTCAGTGCTCTTGGCCTCTGATGTGGCCCCTGAGTCCCCGGTGTCAGTGCTCTTGGCCTCTGGTGTGGCCCCTGAGTCCCCGGTCTCGGTGCTCTTGGCCTCTGGTGTGGCTCCTGAGTCCCCGGTCTCGGTGCTCTTGGCCTCTGGTGTGGCCCCTGAGTCCCCGGTGTCAGTGCTCTTGGCCTCTGGTGTGGCCCCTGAGTCCCCGGTGTCAGTGCTCTTGGCCTCTGGTGTGGCCCCTGAGTCCCCGGTCTCAGTGCTCTTGGCCTCTGGTGTGGCCCCTGAGTCCCCGGTCTCAGTGCTCTTGGCCTCTGGTGTG
This sequence comes from Phyllobates terribilis, assembly GCF_046119375.1. NCBI lineage: Eukaryota > Metazoa > Chordata > Amphibia > Anura > Dendrobatidae > Phyllobates > Phyllobates terribilis. The sequence continues at coordinate 192,957,554 of NW_027362769.1, read as the reverse complement.
GCTCCTGAGTCCCCGGTCTCAGTGCTCTTGGCCTCTGGTGTGGCTCCCGAGTCCCCGGTCTCAGCGCTCTTGGCCTCTGGTGTGGCACCTGAGTCCCCGGTCTCAGTGCTCTTGGCCTCTGGTGTGTCCCCTGAGTCCCCGGTCTCAGTGCTCTTGGCCTCTGGTGTGGCTCCTGAGTCCCCGGTCTCAGTGCTCTTGGCCTCTGGTGTGGCTCCTGAGTCCCCGGTCTCAGTGCTCTTGGCCTCTGGTGTGGCCCCTGAGTCCCCGGTGTCAGTGCTCTTGGCCTCTGGTGTGGCCCCTGAGTCCCCGGTGTCAGTGCTCTTGGCCTCTGGTGTGGCCCCTGAGTCCCCGGTGTCAGTGCTCTTGACCTCTGATGTGGCTCCTGAGTCCCCGGTCTCAGTGCTCTTGGCCTGTGGTGTGGCTCCTGAGTCCCCGGTCTCAGTGCTCTTGGCCTCTGGTGTGGCCCCTGAGTCCCCGGTCTCAGTGCTCTTGGCCTCTGGTGTGGCTCCTGAGTCCCCGGTCTCAGTGCTCTTGGCCTCTGGTGTGGCTCCTGAGTCCCCGGTCTCAGTGCTCTTGGCCTGTGGTGTGGCTCCTGAGTCCCCGGTCTCAGTGCTCTTGGCCTCTGGTGTGGCTCCTGAGTCCCCGGTCTCAGTGCTCTTGACCTCTGATGTGGCTCCTGAGTCCCCGGTCTCAGTGCTCTTGGCCTGTGGTGTGGCTCCTGAGTCCCCGGTCTCAGTGCTCTTGGCCTCTGGTGTGGCCCCTGAGTCCCCGGTCTCAGTGCTCTTGGCCTCTGGTGTGGCTCCTGAGTCCCCGGTCTCAGTGCTCTTGGCCTCTGGTGTGGCCCCTTAGTCCCCGGTCTCAGTGCTCTTGGCCTCTGGTGTGGCTCCTGAGTCCCTGGTGTCAGTGCTCTTGGCCTCTGGTGTGGCCCCTGAGTCCCCGGTGTCAGTGCTCTTGGCCTCTGATGTGGCCCCTGAGTCCCCGGTGTCAGTGCTCTTGGCCTCTGGTGTGGCCCCTGAGTCCCCGGTCTCGGTGCTCTTGGCCTCTGGTGTGGCTCCTGAGTCCCCGGTCTCGGTGCTCTTGGCCTCTGGTGTGGCCCCTGAGTCCCCGGTGTCAGTGCTCTTGGCCTCTGGTGTGGCCCCTGAGTCCCCGGTGTCAGTGCTCTTGGCCTCTGGTGTGGCCCCTGAGTCCCCGGTCTCAGTGCTCTTGGCCTCTGGTGTGGCCCCTGAGTCCCCGGTCTCAGTGCTCTTGGCCTCTGGTGTGGCTCCTGAGTCCCCGGTCTCAGTGCTCTTGGCCTCTGGTGTGGCTCCTGAGTCCCCGGTCTCAGTGCTCTTGGCCTCTGGTGTGGCCCCTGAGTCCCCGGTCTCAGTGCTCTTGGCCTCTGGTGTGTCCCCTGAGTCCCCGGTCTCAGTGCTCTTGGCCTCTGGTGTGGCTCCTGAGTCCCCGGTCTCAGTGCTCTTGGCCTCTGGTGTGGCTCCTGAGTCCCCGGTCTCAGTGCTCTTGGCCTCTGGTGTGGCCCCTGAGTCCCCGGTGTCAGTGCTCTTGGCCTCTGGTGTGGCCCCTGAGTCCCCGGTGTCAGTGCTCTTGGCCTCTGGTGTGGCACCTGAGTCCCCAGTGTCAGTGCTCTTGGCCTCTGGTGTGGCTCCTGAGTCCCCGGTGTCAGTGCTCTTGGCCTCTGGTGTGGCTCCTGAGTCCCCGGTCTCAGTGCTCTTGACCTCTGGTGTGGCTCCTGAGTCCCCGGTCTCAGTGCTCTTGGCCTCTGGTGTGGCCCCTGAGTCCCCGGTGTCAGTGCTCTTGGCCTCTGGTGTGGCTCCTGCGTCCCCGGTGTCAGTGCTCTTGGCCTCTGGTGTGGCTCCTGAGTCCCCGGTGTCAGTGCTCTTGGCCTCTGGTGTGGCTCCTGAGTCCCCGGTGTCAGTGCTCTTGGCCTCTGGTGTGGCTCCTGAGTCCCCGGTCTCAGTGCTCTTGACCTCTGATGTGGCTCCTGAGTCCCCGGTCTCAGTGGTCTTGGCCTGTGGTGTGGCTCCTGAGTCCCCCGGTCTCAGTGCTCTTGGCCTCTGGTGTGGCCCCTGAGTCCCCGGTGTCAGTGCTCTTGGCCTCTGGTGTGGCTCCTGAGTCCCCGGTCTCAGTGCTCTTGGCCTCTGGTGTGGCCCCTGAGTCCCCGGTGTCAGTGCTCTTGGCCTCTGGTATGGCTCCTGAGTCTCCGGTCTCAGTGCTCTTGGCCTCTGGTGTGGCTCCTGAGTCCCCAGTCTCAGTGCTCTTGGCCTCTGGTGTGGCCCCTGAGTCCCCGGTCTCAGTGCTCTTGGCCTCTGGTGTGGCCCCTGAGTCCCCGGTCTCAGTGCTCTTGGCCTCTGGTGTGGCTCCTGAGTCCCCAGTCTCAGTGCTCTTGGCCTCTGGTGTGGCTCCTGAGTCCCTGGTCTCAGTACTCTTGGCCTCTGGTGTGTCCCCTGAGTCCCCGGTGTCAGTGCGTTTGGCCTCTGGTGTGGCTCCTGAGTCCCCGGTCTCAGTGCTCTTGGCCTCTGGTGTGGCCCCTGAGTCCCCGGTGTCAGTGCTCTTGGCCTCTGGTGTGGCCCCTGAGTCCCCGGTCTCAGTGCTCTTGGCCTCTGGTGTGGCTCCTGAGTCCCCGGTCTCAGTGCTCTTGGCCTCTGTTGTGGCCCCTGAGTCCCCGGTCTCAGTGCTCTTGGCCTCTGGTTTGGCTCCTGAGTCCCCGGTCTCAGTGCTCTTGGCCTCTGGTGTGGCTCCTGAGTCCCCGGTGTCAGTGCTCTTGGCCTCTGGTGTGGCCCCTGAGTCCCCGGTGTCAGTGCTCTTGGCCTCTGGTGTGGCCCCTGAGTCCCCGGTCTCAGTGCTCTTGGCCTCTGGTGTGGCTCCTGAGTCTCCGGTCTCAGTGCTCTTGGCCTCTGGTGTGGCCCCTGAGTCCCCGGTGTCAGTGCTCTTGGCCTCTGGTGTGGCCCCTGAGTCCCCGGTCTCAGTGTTCTTGGCCTCTGGTGTGGCTCCTGAGTCCCCGGTCTCAGTGCTCTTGGCCTCTGGTGTGGCCCCTGAGTCCCCGGTCTCAGTGCTCTTGGCCTCTGGTGTGGCTCCTGAGTCCCCGGTCTCAGTGCTCTTGGTCTCTGGTGTGGCTCCTGAGTCCCCGGTCTCAGTGCTCTTGGCCTCTGGTGTGGCTCCTGAGTCCCCGGTGTCAGTGCTCTTGGCCTCTGGTGTGGCCCCTGAGTCCCTGGTCTCAGTGCTCTTGACCTCTGGTGTGGCTCCTGAGTCCCCGGTGTCAGTGCTCTTGGCCTCTGGTGTGACCCCTGAGTCCCCGGTCTCAGTGCTCTTGGCCTCTGGTGTGGCTCCTGAGTCCCCGGTCTCAGTGCTCTTGGCCTCTGGTGTGGCCCCTGAGTCCCCAGTCTCAGTGCTCTTGGCCTCTGGTGTGGCTCCTGAGTCCCCGGTCTCAGTGCTCTTGGCCTCTGGTGTGGCTCCCGAGTCCCCGGTCTCAGTGCTCTTGGCCTCTGGTGTGGCCCCTGAGTCCCCGGTCTCAGTGCTCTTGGCCTCTGGTGTGGCTCCTGAGTCCCCGGTCTCAGTGCTCTTGGCCTCTGGTGTGGCTCCTGAGTCCCCGGTCTCAGTGCTCTTGGCCTCTGGTGTGGCTCCTGAGTCCCCGGTGTCAGTGCTCTTGGCCTCTGGTGTGGCCCCTGAGTCCATGGTCTCAGTGCTCTTGGCCTCTGGTGTGGCTCCTGAGTCCCCGGTGTCAGTGCTCTTGGCCTCTGGTGTGGCCCCTGAGTCCCCGGTCTCAGTGCTCTTGGCCTCTGGTGTGGCTCCTGATTCCCCGGTCTCAGTGCTCTTGGCCTCTGGTGTGGCCCCTGAGTCCCCGGTCTCAGTGCTCTTGGCCTCTGGTGTGGCTCCTGAGTCCCCGGTCTCAGTGCTCTTGGCCTCTGGTGTGGCTCCTGAGTCCCCGGTTTCAGTGCTCTTGGCCTCTGGTGTGGCCCCTGAGTCCCCGGTCTCAGTGCTCTTGGCCTCTGGTGTGGCCCCTGAGTCCCCGGTCTCAGTGCTCTTGGCCTCTGGTGTGGCTCCTGAGTCCCCAGTCTCAGTGCTCTTGGCCTCTGGTGTGGCCCCTGAGTCCCCGGTCTCAGTGCTCTTGGCCTCTGGTGTGGCTCCTGAGTCCCCGGTCTCAGTGCTCTTGGCCTGTGGTGTGGCTCCTGAGTCCCCGGTCTCAGTGCTCTTGGCCTCTGGTGTGGCTCCTGAGTCCCCGGTCTCAGTGCTCTTGACCTCTGGTGTGGCTCCTGAGTCCCCGGTCTCAGTGCTCTTGGCCTGTGGTGTGGCTCCTGAGTCCCCGGTCTCAGTGCTCTTGGCCTCTGGTGTGGCCCGTGAGTCCCCGGTCTTAGTGCTCTTGGCCTCTGGTGTGGCTCCTGAGTCCCCAGTCTCAGTGCTCTTGGCCTCTGGTGTGGCCCCTGAGTCCCCGGTGTCAGTGCTCTTGGCCTCTGGTGTGGCTCCTGAGTCCCCGGTCTCAGTGCTCTTGGCCTGTGGTGTGGCTCCTGAGTCCCCGGTCTCAGTGCTCTTGGCCTCTGGTGTGGCTGCTGAGTCCCCGGTCTCAGTGCTCTTGGCCTCTGGTGTGGCTCCTGAGTCCCCGGTCTCAGTGCTCTTGGCCTCTGGTGTGGCCCCTGAGTCCCCGGTCTCAGTGCTCTTGGCCTCTGGTGTGTCCCCTGAGTCCCCGGTCTCAGTGCTCTTGGCCTCTGGTGTGGCTCCTGAGTCCCCGGTCTCAGTGCTCTTGGCCTCTGGTGTGGCTCCTGAGTCCCCGGTCTCAGTGCTCTTGGCCTCTGGTGTGGCCCCTGAGTCCCCGGTGTCAGTGCTCTTGGCCTCTGGTGTGGCCCCTGAGTCCCCGGTGTCAGTGCTCTTGGCCTCTGGTGTGGCCCCTGAGTCCCCAGTGTCAGTGCTCTTGGCCTCTGGTGTGGCTCCTGAGTCCCCGGTGTCAGTGCTCTTGGCCTCTGGTGTGGCTCCTGAGTCCCCGGTCTCAGTGCTCTTGACCTCTGGTGTGGCTCCTGAGTCCCCGGTCTCAGTGCTCTTGGCCTCTGGTGTGGCCCCTGAGTCCCCGGTGTCAGTGCTCTTGGCCTCTGGTGTGGCTCCTGAGTCCCCGGTGTCAGTGCTCTTGGCCTCTGGTGTGGCTCCTGAGTCCCCGGTGTCAGTGCTCTTGGCCTCTGGTGTGGCTCCTGAGTCCCCGGTGTCAGTGCTCTTGGCCTCTGGTGTGGCTCCTGAGTCCCCGGTCTCAGTGCTCTTGACCTCTGATGTGGCTCCTGAGTCCCCGGTCTCAGTGCTCTTGGCCTGTGGTGTGGCTCCTGAGTCCCCCGGTCTCAGTGCTCTTGGCCTCTGGTGTGGCCCCTGAGTCCCCGGTGTCAGTGCTCTTGGCCTCTGGTGTGGCTCCTGAGTCCCCGGTCTCAGTGCTCTTGGCCTCTGGTGTGGCCCCTGAGTCCCCGGTGTCAGTGCTCTTGGCCTGTGGTATGGCTCCTGAGTCTCCGGTCTCAGTGCTCTTGGCCTCTGGTGTGGCTCCTGAGTCCCCAGTCTCAGTGCTCTTGGCCTCTGGTGTGGCCCCTGAGTCCCCGGTCTCAGTGCTCTTGGCCTCTGGTGTGGCCCCTGAGTCCCCGGTCTCAGTGCTCTTGGCCTCTGGTGTGGCTCCTGAGTCCCCAGTCTCAGTGCTCTTGGCCTCTGGTGTGGCTCCTGAGTCCCTGGTCTCAGTACTCTTGGCCTCTGGTGTGTCCCCTGAGTCCCCGGTGTCAGTGCGTTTGGCCTCTGGTGTGGCTCCTGAGTCCCCGGTCTCAGTGCTCTTGGCCTCTGGTGTGGCCCCTGAGTCCCCGGTGTCAGTGCTCTTGGCCTCTGGTGTGGCCCCTGAGTCCCCGGTCTCAGTGCTCTTGGCCTCTGGTGTGGCTCCTGAGTCCCCGGTCTCAGTGCTCTTGGCCTCTGGTGTGGCCCCTGAGTCCCCGGTCTCAGTGCTCTTGGCCTCTGGTTTGGCTCCTGAGTCCCCGGTCTCAGTGCTCTTGGCCTCTGGTGTGGCTCCTGAGTCCCCGGTGTCAGTGCTCTTGGCCTCTGGTGTGGCCCCTGAGTCCCCGGTGTCAGTGCTCTTGGCCTCTGGTGTGGCCCCTGAGTCCCCGGTCTCAGTGCTCTTGGCCTCTGGTGTGGCTCCTGAGTCTCCGGTCTCAGTGCTCTTGGCCTCTGGTGTGGCTCCTGAGTCCCCGGTGTCAGTGCTCTTGGCCTCTGGTGTGGCCCCTGAGTCCCCGGTCTCAGTGTTCTTGGCCTCTGGTGTGGCTCCTGAGTCCCCGGTCTCAGTGCTCTTGGCCTCTGGTGTGGCCCCTGAGTCCCCGGTCTCAGTGCTCTTGGCCTCTGGTGTGGCTCCTGAGTCCCCGGTCTCAGTGCTCTTGGTCTCTGGTGTGGCTCCTGAGTCCCCGGTCTCAGTGCTCTTGGCCTCTGGTGTGGCTCCTGAGTCCCCGGTGTCAGTGCTCTTGGCCTCTGGTGTGGCCCCTGAGTCCCTGGTCTCAGTGCTCTTGACCTCTGGTGTGGCTCCTGAGTCCCCGGTGTCAGTGCTCTTGGCCTCTGGTGTGACCCCTGAGTCCCCGGTCTCAGTGCTCTTGGCCTCTGGTGTGGCTCCTGAGTCCCCGGTCTCAGTGCTCTTGGCCTCTGGTGTGGCCCCTGAGTCCCCGGTCTCAGTGCTCTTGGCCTCTGGTGTGGCTCCTGAGTCCCCGGTCTCAGTGCTCTTGGCCTCTGGTGTGGCTCCCGAGTCCCCGGTCTCAGTGCTCTTGGCCTCTGGTGTGGCCCCTGAGTCCCCGGTCTCAGTGCTCTTGGCCTCTGGTGTGGCTCCTGAGTCCCCGGTCTCAGTGCTCTTGGCCTCTGGTGTGGCTCCTGAGTCCCCGGTCTCAGTGCTCTTGGCCTCTGGTGTGGCTCCTGAGTCCCCGGTGTCAGTGCTCTTGGCCTCTGGTGTGGCCCCTGAGTCCATGGTCTCAGTGCTCTTGGCCTCTGGTGTGGCTCCTGAGTCCCCGGTGTCAGTGCTCTTGGCCTCTGGTGTGGCCCCTGAGTCCCCGGTCTCAGTGCTCTTGGCCTCTGGTGTGGCTCCTGATTCCCCGGTCTCAGTGCTCTTGGCCTCTGGTGTGGCCCCTGAGTCCCCGGTCTCAGTGCTCTTGGCCTCTGGTGTGGCTCCTGAGTCCCCGGTCTCAGTGCTCTTGGCCTCTGGTGTGGCTCCTGAGTCCCCGGTTTCAGTGCTCTTGGCCTCTGGTGTGGCCCCTGAGTCCGCGGTCTCAGTGCTCTTGGCCTCTGGTGTGGCCCCTGAGTCCCCGGTCTCAGTGCTCTTGGCCTCTGGTGTGGCTCCTGAGTCCCCAGTCTCAGTGCTCTTGGCCTCTGGTGTGGCCCCTGAGTCCCCGGTCTCAGTGCTCTTGGCCTCTGGTGTGGCTCCTGAGTCCCCGGTCTCAGTGCTCTTGGCCTGTGGTGTGGCTCCTGAGTCCCCGGTCTCAGTGCTCTTGGCCTCTGGTGTGGCTCCTGAGTCCCCGGTCTCAGTGCTCTTGACCTCTGGTGTGGCTCCTGAGTCCCCGGTCTCAGTGCTCTTGGCCTGTGGTGTGGCTCCTGAGTCCCCGGTCTCAGTGCTCTTGGCCTCTGGTGTGGCCCGTGAGTCCCCGATCTTAGTGCTCTTGGCCTCTGGTGTGGCTCCTGAGTCCCCAGTCTCAGTGCTCTTGGCCTCTGGTGTGGCCCCTGAGTCCCCGGTGTCAGTGCTCTTGGCCTCTGGTGTGGCTCCTGAGTCCCCGGTCTCAGTGCTCTTGGCCTGTGGTGTGGCTCCTGAGTCCCCGGTCTCAGTGCTCTTGGCCTCTGGTCTGGCTGCTGAGTCCCCGGTCTCAGTGCTCTTGGCCTCTGGTGTGGCCCCTGAGTCCCCGGTCTCAGTGCTCTTGGCCTCTGGTGTGGCTCCTGAGTCCCCGGTCTCAGTGCTCTTGGCCTGTGGTGTGGCTCCTGAGTCCCCGGTGTCAGTGCTCTTGGCCTCTGGTGTGGCCTCTGAGTCCCCGGTCTCAGTGCTCTTGGCCTCTGGTGTGGCTCCTGAGTCCCCAGTCTCAGTGCTCTTGGCCTCTGGTGTGGCCCCTGAGTCCCGGTGTCAGTGCTCTTGGCCTCTGGTGTGGCTCCTGAGTCCCCGGTCTCAGTGCTCTTGGCCTGTGGTGTGGCTCCTGAGTCCCCGGTCTCAGTGCTCTTGGCCTCTGGTGTGGCTCCTGAGTCCCCGGTCTCAGTGCTCTTGGCCTCTGGTGTGGCCCCTGAGTCCTCGGTCTCAGTGCTCTTGGCCTCTGGTGTGGCTCCTGAGTCCCCGGTCTCAGTGCTCTTGGCCTGAGGTGTGGCTCCTGAGTCCCCGGTGTCAGTGCTCTTGGCCTCTGGTGTGGCCCCTGAGTCCCCGGTCTCAGTGCTCTTGGCCTCTGGTGTGGCTCCTGAGTCCCCAGTCTCAGTGCTCTTGGCCTCTGGTGTGGCCCTGAGTCCCCGTCTCAGTGCTCTTGGCCTCTGGTGTGGCTCCTGAGTCCCGGTCTCAGTGCTCTTGGCCTGTGGTGTGGCTCCTGAGTCCCCGGTCTCAGTGCTCTTGGCCTCTGGTGTGGCTCCTGAGTCCCCGGTCTCAGTGCTCTTGGCCTCTGGTGTGGCCCCTGAGTCCCCGGTCTCAGTGCTCTTGGCCTCTGGTGTGGCTCCTGAGTCCCCGGTCTCAGTGCTCTTGGCCTGTGGTGTGGCTCCGAGTCCCTGTCTCAGTGCTCTTGGCCTCTGGTGGGCTCCTGAGTCCCCGGTCTCAGTGCTCTTGGCCTCTGGTGTGGCCCCTGAGTCCCGGTCTCAGTGCTCTTGGCCTCTGGTGTGGCTCCTGAGTCCCCGGTCTCAGTGCTCTTGGCCTGTGGTGTGGCTCCTGAGTCCCCGGTCTCAGTGCTCTTGGCCTCTGGTGTGGCTCCTGAGTCCCCGGTTGGTCTCAGTGCTCTTGGCCTGTGGTGTGGCTCCTGAGTCCCCGGTCTCAGTGCTCTTGGCCTCTGGTGTGGCTCCTGAGTCCCCGGTCTCAGTGCTCTTGGCCTGTGGTGTGGCTCCTGAGTCCCCGGTCTCAGTGCTCTTGGCCTCTGGTGTGGCTCCTGAGTCCCCGGTCTCAGTGCTCTTGGCCTCTGGTGTGGCTCCTGAGTCCCCGGTCTCAGTGCTCTTGGCCTCTGGTGTGGCTCCTGAGTCCCCGGTCTCAGTGCTCTTGGCCTCTGGTGTGGCTCCTGAGTCCCCGGTCTCAGTGCTCTTGGCCTCTGGTGTGGCTCCTGAGTCCCCGGTCTCAGTGCTCTTGGCCTCTGGTGTGGCTCCTGAGTCCCCGGTCTCAGTGCTCTTGGCCTCTGGTGTGGCTCCTGAGTCCCCGGTCTCAGTGCTCTTGGCCTCTGGTGTGGCTCCTGAGTCCCCGGTCTCAGTGCTCTTGGCTGTGGTGTGGCTCCTGAGTCCCCGGTCTCAGTGCTCTTGGCCTCTGGTGTGGCTCCTGAGTCCCCGGTCTCAGTGCTCTTGGCCTTGGTGTGGCTCCTGAGTCCCCGGTCTCAGTGCTCTTGGCCTCTGGTGTGGCCTCCTGAGTCCCCGGTCTCAGTGCTCTTGGCCTCTGGTGTGGCTCCTGAGTCCCCGGTCTCAGTGCTCTTGGCCTCTGGTGTGGCTCCTGAGTCCCCGGTCTCAGTGCTCTTGGCCTGTGGTGTGGCTCCTGAGTCCCCGGTCTCAGTGCTCTTGGCCTCTGGTGTGGCTCCTGAGTCCCCGGTCTCAGTGCTCTTGGCCTCTGGTGTGGCTCCTGAGTCCCCGGTCTCAGTGCTCTTGGCCTGTGGTGTGGCTCCTGAGTCCCCGGTCTCAGTGCTCTTGGCCTCTGGTGTGGCTCCTGAGTCCCCGGTCTCAGTGCTCTTGGCCTGTTGTGGCTCCTGAGTCCCCGGTCTCAGTGCTCTTGGCCTCTGGTGTGGCTCCTGAGTCCCCGGTCTCAGTGCTCTTGGCCTCTGGTGTGGCTCCTGAGTCCCCGGTCTCAGTGCTCTTGGCCTGTGGTGTGGCTCCTGAGTCCCCGGTCTCAGTGCTCTTGGCCTCTGGTGTGGCCCCTGAGTCCCCGGTCTCAGTGCTCTTGGCCTCTGGTGTGGCTCCTGAGTCCCCGGTCTCAGTGCTCTTGGCCTGTGGTGTGCTCCTGAGTCCCCGGTCTCAGTGCTCTTGGCCTCTGGTGTGGCTCCTGAGTCCCCGGTCTCAGTGCTCTTGGCCTGTGGTGTGGCTCCTGAGTCCCCGGTCTCAGTGCTCTTGGCCTCTGGTGTGGCTCCTGAGTCCCCGGTCTCAGTGCTCTTGGCCTGTGGTGTGGCTCCTGAGTCCCCGGTCTCAGTGCTCTTGGCCTCTGGTGTGGCTCCTGAGTCCCCGGTCTCAGTGCTTTTGGCCTCTGGTGTGGCTCCCTGAGTCCCGGTCTCAGTGCTCTTGGCCTCTGGTGTGGCCCCTGAGTCCCCGGTGTCAGTGCTCTTGGCCTCTGGTGTGGCTCCTGAGTCCCCGGTCTCAGTGCTCTTGGCCTCTGGTGTGGCTCCTGAGTCCCCGGTCTCAGTGCTCTTGGCCTCTGGTGTGGCTCCTGAGTCCCCTGTCTCAGTGCTCTTGGCCTGTGGTGTGGCTCCTGAGTCCCCGGTCTCAGTGCTCTTGGCCTCTGGTGTGGCCCCTGAGTCCCCGGTCTCAGTGCTCTTGGCCTCTGGTGTGGCTCCTGAGTCCCCGGTCTCAGTGCTCTGGCCTCTGGTGTGGCCCCTGAGTCCCCGGTCTCAGTGCTCTTGGCCTCTGGTGTGGCCCCTGAGTCCCCGGTCTCAGTGCTCTTGGCCTCTGGTGTGGCCCTGAGTCCCCGGTCTCAGTGCTCTTGGCCTCTGGTGTGGCTCCTGAGTCCCCGGTCTCAGTGCTTTTGGCCTCTGGTGTGGCCCCTGAGTCCCCGGTGTCAGTGCTCTTGGCCTCTGGTGTGGCTCCTGAGTCCCCGGTCTCAGTGCTCTTGGCCTCTGGTGTGGCTCCTGAGTCCCCGGTCTCAGTGCTCTTGGCCTCTGGTGTGGCTCCTGAGTCCCCGGTCTCAGTGCTCTTGGCCCTCTGGTGTGGCCCCTGAGTCCCCGGTCTCAGTGCTCTTGGCCTCTGGTGTGGCCCCTGAGTCCCCGGTCTCAGTGCTCTTGGCCTCTGGTGTGGCTCCTGAGTCCCTGGTGTCAGTGCTTTTGGCCTCTGGTGTGGCCCCTGAGTCCCGGTGTCAGTGCTCTTGGCCTCTGGTGTGGCTCCTGAGTCCCGGTCTCAGTGCTCTTGGCCTCTGGTGTGGCTCCTGAGTCCCCGGTCTCAGTGCTCTTGGCCTCTGGTGTGGCTCCTGAGTCCCCGGTCTCAGTGCTCTTGGCCTCTGTGTGGCCCCTGAGTCCCCGGTCTCAGTGCTCTTGGCCTCTGGTGTGGCCCCTGAGTCCCCGGTCTCAGTGCTCTTGGCCTCTGGTGTGCTCCTGAGTCCCCGGTCTCAGTGCTCTTGGCTTCTGGTGTGGCCCCTGAGTCCCCGGTCTCAGCGCTCTTGGCCTCTGGTGTGGCTCCTGAGTCCCCGGTCTCAGTGCTCTTGGCCTCTGGTGTGGCCCCTGAGTCCCCGGTCTCAGTGCTCTTGGCCTCTGGTGTGGCCCCTGAGTCCCCGGTCTCAGTGCTCTTGGCCTCTGGTGTGGCTCCTGAGTCCCCGGTCTCAGTGCTCTTGGCCTCTGGTGTGGCTCCTGAGTCCCCGGTCTCAGTGCTCTTGGCTTCTGGTGTGGCCCCTGAGTCCCCGGTCTCAGTGCTCTTGGCCTCTGGTGTGGCCCCTGAGTCCCCGGTCTCAGTGCTCTTGGCCTCTGGTGTGGCCCCTGAGTCCCCGGTCTCAGTGCTCTTGGCCTCTGGTGTGGCTCCTGAGTCCCCGGTCTCAGTGCTCTTGGCCTCTGGTATGACTCCTGAGTCCCCGGTGTCAGTGCTCTTGGCCTCTGGTGTGGCTCCTGAGTCCCCGGTCTCAGTGCTCTTGGCCTCTGGTGTGGCCCCTTAGTCCCCGGTCTCAGTGCTCTTGGCCTCTGGTGTGGCCCCTGAGTCCCCGGTCTCAGTGCTCTTGGCCTCTGGTGTGGCTCCTGAGTCCCCGGTCTCAGTGCTCTTGGCCTCTGGTATGACTCCTGAGTCCCCGGTGTCAGTGCTCTTGGCCTCTGGTGTGGCTCCTGAGTCCCCGGTCTCAGTGCTCTTGGCCTCTGGTGTGGCCCCTGAGTCCCCGGTGTCAGTGCTCTTGGCCTCTGGTGTGGCTCCTGAGTCCCCGGTCTCAGTGCTCTTGGCCTCTGGTGTGGCTCCTGAGTCCCCGGTCTCAGTGCTCTTGGCCTCTGGTGTGGCTCCTGAGTCCCCGGTCTCAGTGCTCTTGGCCTGTGGTGTGGCTCCTGAGTCCCCGGTCTCAGTGCTCTTGGCCTCTTGTGTGGCCCCTGAGTCCCCGGTCTCAGTGCTCTTGGCCTCTGGTGTGGCTCCTGAGTCCCCGGTCTCAGTGCTCTTGGCCTCTGGTGTGGCCCCTGAGTCCCCGGTCTCAGTGCTCTTGGCCTCTGGTGTGGCCCCTGAGTCCCCGGTCTCAGTGCTCTTGGCCTCTGGTGTGGCCCCTGAGTCCCCGGTCTCAGTGCTCTTGGCCTCTGGTGTGGCTCCTGAGTCCCCGGTCTCAGTGCTTTTGGCCTCTGGTGTGGCCCCTGAGTCCCCGGTGTCAGTGCTCTTGGCCTCTGGTGTGGCTCCTGAGTCCCCGGTCTCAGTGCTCTTGGCCTCTGGTGTGGCTCCTGAGTCCCCGGTCTCAGTGCTCTTGGCCTCTGGTGTGGCTCCTGAGTCCCCGGTCTCAGTGCTCTTGGCCTCTGGTGTGGCCCCTGAGTCCCCGGTCTCAGTGCTCTTGGCCTCTGGTGTGGCCCCTGAGTCCCCGGTCTCAGTGCTCTTGGCCTCTGGTGTGGCTCCTGAGTCCCTGGTGTCAGTGCTTTTGGCCTCTGGTGTGGCCCCTGAGTCCCGGTGTCAGTGCTCTTGGCCTCTGGTGTGGCTCCTGAGTCCCCGGTCTCAGTGCTCTTGGCCTCTGGTGTGACTCCTGAGTCCCCGGTCTCAGTGCTCTTGGCCTGTGGTGTGGCTCCTGAGTCCCCGGTCTCAGTGCTCTTGGCCTCTGGTGTGGCCCCTGAGTCCCCGGTCTCAGTGCTCTTGGCCTCTGGTGTGGCCCCTGAGTCCCCGGTCTCAGTGCTCTTGGCCTCTGGTGTGGCTCCTGAGTCCCCGGTCTCAGTGCTCTTGGCTTCTGGTGTGGCCCCTGAGTCCCCGGTCTCAGTGCTCTTGGCCTCTGGTGTGGCTCCTGAGTCCCCGGTCTCAGTGCTCTTGGCCTCTGGTGTGGCCCCTGAGTCCCCGGTCTCAGTGCTCTTGGCCTCTGGTGTGGCCCCTGAGTCCCCGGTCTCAGTGCTCTTGGCCTCTGGTGTGGCTCCTGAGTCCCCGGTCTCAGTGCTCTTGGCCTCTGGTGTGGCTCCTAAGTCCCCGGTCTCAGTGCTCTTGGCTTCTGGTGTGGCCCCTGAGTCCCCGGTCTCAGTGCTCTTGGCCTCTGGTGTGGCCCCTGAGTCCCCGGTCTCAGTGCTCTTGGCCTCTGGTGTGGCCCCTGAGTCCCCGGTCTCAGTGCTCTTGGCCTCTGGTGTGGCTCCTGAGTCCCCGGTCTCAGTGCTCTTGGCCTCTGGTATGACTCCTGAGTCCCCGGTGTCAGTGCTCTTGGCCTCTGGTGTGGCTCCTGAGTCCCCGGTCTCAGTGCTCTTGGCCTCTGGTGTGGCCCCTGAGTCCCCGGTCTCAGTGCTCTTGGCCTCTGGTGTGGCCCCTGAGTCCCCGGTCTCAGTGCTCTTGGCCTCTGGTGTGGCTCCTGAGTCCCCGGTCTCAGTGCTCTTGGCCTCTGGTATGACTCCTGAGTCCCCGGTGTCAGTGCTCTTGGCCTCTGGTGTGGCTCCTGAGTCCCCGGTCTCAGTGCTCTTGGCCTCTGGTGTGGCCCCTGAGTCCCCGGTCTCAGTGCTCTTGGCCTCTGGTGTGGCCCCTGAGTCCCCGGTCTCAGTGCTCTTGGCTTCTGGTGTGGCTCCTGAGTCCCCGGTCTCAGTGCTCTTGGCCTCTGGTGTGGCCCCTGAGTCCCCGGTCTCAGTGCTCTTGGCCTCTGGTGTGGCTCCTGAGTCCCCGGTCTCAGTGCTCTTGGCCTCTGGTGTGGCTCCTGAGTCCCCGGTCTCAGTGCTCTTGGCTTCTGGTGTGGCGCCTGAGTCCCCTGTCTCAGTGCTCTTGGCCTCTGGTGTGGCTCCTGAGTCCCCGGTGTCAGTGCTCTTGGCCTCTGGTGTGGCTCCTGAGTCCCCGGTCTCAGTGCTCTTGGCCTCTGGTGTGGCTCCTGAGTCCCCGGTCTCAGTGCTCTTGGCCTCTGGTGTGGCCCCTGAGTCCCCGGTGTCAGTGCTCTTGGCCTCTGGTGTGGCCCCTGAGTCCCCGGTCTCAGTGCTCTTGGCCTCTGGTGTGGCTCCTGAGTCCCCGGTCTCAGTGCTCTTGGCCTCTGGTGTGGCCCCTGAGTCCCCGGTGTCAGTGCTCTTGGCCTCTGGTGTGGCCCCTGAGTCCCCGGTCTCAGTGCTCTTGGCCTCTGGTGTGGCTCCTGAGTCCCCGGTCTCAGTGCTCTTGGCCTCTGGTGTGGCTCCTGAGTCCCCGGTCTCAGTGCTCTTGGCCTCTGGTATGGTTCCTGAGTCCCCGGTGTCAGTGCTCTTGGCCTCTGGTGTGGCTCCTGAGTCCCCGGTCTCAGTGCTCTTGGCCTCTGGTGTGGCCCCTGAGTCCCCGGTCTCAGTGCTCTTGGCCTCTGGTGTGGCCCCTGAGTCCCCGGTCTCAGTGCTCTTGGCCTCTGGTGTGGCTCCTGAGTCCCCGGTCTCAGTGCTCTTGGCCTCTGGTGTGGCTCCTGAGTCCCCGGTCTCAGTGCTCTTGGCCTCTGGTGTGGCCCCTGAGTCCCCGGTCTCAGTGCTCTTGGCCTCTGGTGTGGCCCCTGAGTCCCCGGTGTCAGTGCTCTTGGCCTCTGGTGTGGCCCCTGAGTCCCCGGTCTCAGTGCTCTTGGCCTCTGGTGTGGCTCCTGAGTCCCCGGTCTCAGTGCTCTTGGCCTGTGGTGTGGCTCCTGAGTCCCCGGTCTCAGTGCTCTTGGCCTCTGGTGTGGCCCCTGAGTCCCCGGTCTCAGTGCTCTTGGCCTCTGGTGTGGCTCCTGAGTCCCCGGTCTCAGTGCTCTCCTCTCCTAGCACTGAAGACACGCTCTGCATTACAATCGCGGCGGCCTTTCCTTTGGGGATACTGATTACGGGCAGAGCATTGCTGAGCGTCGGCGCCTCATTTTGCAGAGCGGGATGTGCAGATTGGATGTTAATGCTGAGGATGAGCGGCGCTGACACCTCCCGGGCCCGGAGCACGACTCCTCTTATCTTGTCAATTTCCATTTCTTGCACTTAAACCGAAGGCTTTGTATCTAAGTCGCATCTTATCGGGAGAAAGAACAGGCGGCAGGATTACAACCCCCAACTGACCGCACAGGGGAAGAAAGAGGAGGAGGATGGGGGTGATAGGACTGTGCAGGAAGAAGGATAAAGGAGATGATGACAGTGATGATAGATTATTATTATTATTTATTATTATAGCGCCATTTATTCCATGGAGCTTTACATGTGAAAAAGGAGTATAATACAAGAACAATTACAATAATCTTGAACACAATGTGACAGCGACTGGTACAGGAGGAGAGAGGACCCTGCCCGCGAGGGCTCACAGTCTACAAGGGATGGGTGAGGATACAGTAGGTGAGGGTAGAGCTGGTCGTGGAGCGGTATGGTGGAGCGAGGACCCTGCCCGCGAGGGCTCACAGTCTACAAGGGATGGGTGAGGATACAGTAGGTGAGGGTAGAGCTGGTCGTACAGCGGTATGGTGGAGCGAGGACTCTGCCCGCGAGGGTTCACAGTCTACAAGGGATGGGTGAGGATACAGTAGGTGAGGGTAGAGCTGGTCGTGCAGCGGTATGGTGGAGCGAGGACCCTGCCCACGAGGGCTCACAATCTACAAGGAATGGGTGAGAATACAGTAGGTGAGGGTAGAGCTGGTCGTGCAGCGGTATGGTGGAGCGAGGACCCTGCCCACGAGGGCTCACAATCTACAAGGAATGGGTGAGGATACAGTAGGTGAGGGTAGAGCTGGTCGTGCAGCGGTATGGTGGAGCGAGGACCCTGCCCACGAGGGCTCACAATCTACAGGGGATGAGTGAGGATACAGTAGGTGAGGGTAGAGCTGGTCGTGCAGCGGTATGGTGGAGCGAGGACTCTGCCCGCGAGGGCTCACAATCTTCAAGGGATGGGTGAGGATACAGTAGGTGAGGGTAGAGCTGGTCGTGCAGCAGTATGGTGGAGCGAGGACTCTGCCCGCGAGGGCTCACAATCTACAAGGAATGGGTGAGGATATGACGCGCCCCCTGGGCCATGTTGTTAGGGATACCCGGAGCCGGATCAGATGGGGGTTGTAGTCTCCGAGTGGCTGTGACCCGGTCCGTGCCCAGGGTGCCAAACTCAGTGTGCGGCAGTCCTTATAGATGTTATTAGTGTCGACTACGCCACCCGTTGATTTGCGGTCAAAAGGCCGCCGCTGCAAGATGGTCCGCTGAGGCTGGTGGTGTGTGTGCAGCTGCGGTAGTATAACCCCCAACGGGAGGGGTATAGCCTCAGGGGGTCAGCCGTGGAGGATGGTGGTTGTGAAGGTGCAGCAAGGAGACTCAGAGGCATAAAATGCAGTTCCAGGGTTTTACTTACTGGTGTTGCTCGGGTCACTGTGTACAGCAGTGACCACCCAAGCCGTGCTGCGTCCACCAGGTCCTGGACTCGGTCAACTCCCAGGCAACTCCGGAGTGTAGTCCTGAGCTCCCTTTCTGACTTGTCCTCCTCTCCGGCCTTCCCCACCAGGGATCCACCTAAGTCCGGCTCCCTCGGGCCTCTTGTTGGTAAACCCTTGTCTCTGGGTTCCCTGACCCTATTCTTGGTTTGCCTTCCGGGTGGATTTAGTGGGTGGTCGTGGCAGATCCTGCCCACGACCTCCGGTCTCTGGCTAAGGATTAGGGCCCTCCACCAGCTTGGGATCCGGTACCCTTGTGCCAACTCTTCACCCTCTGATCTAATTTTGGGTTCTTGGAGTTCCCTCTTCTCCCCCTCTGGGTCCTTCTTTCTCCTCTCTCTCTCTCTCTTGGCCTTGGAGCTGGCTGAGCTGCTCTGCTTCTCTGACTCAACTCTGACAGACTGACCCTGATCTAAGATGGTTCCCACCTTATATACTCCCTCTATGTGTGAGCTCAGGTGACCAGCACCCAATGAGCTCCTAGCTTTACCCAGGCTGCTCCCCCTATCTGCCCCTACACTACTGGGATGTTCCACCCCCCTCCCACTCCAGCCAGGAACAGACACTGTCGTACCTGCACATTTCTCTAGTGGGAGTACCATCGGTCTGTCCCTCGGAAATGGGATGTGTGTAGTGCATGCAGCCTACTAAGCTCAGTTCCACACTCCATCCTTACCCGGGAGTGGAATATCACACCTCTGGGTTGAGGTGCAATACCCCTGTAGCAGCCGAATCCTCAGGGTGCTACATTCCCCCCTGGTAAATCACAGCACGTCCTCGGGCTGTAAAATAACAAAACATCCAAAAACATACAATTTTTTTTTTCATAAACATCATAAACATATAAAACAATATATATATATCATAAAACTTTTCATATAAAACTCCTCATTAGAAACATTCTTGTTCCTCCGGCCACGGTGCAACTTGTGACCGGGTAAAGTGCGACAGTCTCTCTTGGAAGAAAACAGTTTCCTATAAAACCGGTAGGGGGCGCTTTAGGAAGCGCAACTATATACAAGGGAAATATGGCCGCTCTCAGTCCTCGGTCAGTGGGAATAGGGACATACGGGTTTCAGTTCAATCTGCTGGTCCCAACGGGGACTATATTTTAACTAGAACAGTTCTTATACCCTGACGGGTAACTATGTACAGTCTCTCTCTACCGTACTTCAACGACGGCGTCCTCCTGCTCCTTCTTTAGATTCTTCAGACCCGTCCGGGTCCTCTTGCTCCTCCTCACACCGCAGCTCCTCCTCCGTCAGGCGATGCACATGGAGGGCGTAGGGTCCTTTGGCACACTTGTGCCGGGTGAAGGTGACCTCGTCCCCTACATACAGGTCACGACCTCTGTGTCCCTCCGGCAGATGGCTTTCTACGTCTCTGCGGGTGACAAAGACGTCGCCGGGGGTGTGATGATCCCTGATGAAACCCCAACCGTGCTGCAGTTGTAATTTAATTACAGTCCCGGTGGCACGGGGACCGTGGGCTGCACGGGGGTTCCTCCGGGTCCGGCTCTTCTGCTCTGCGCTCTGGATTTGCAGCCGCTGCTCTCGGACCCGCCTCTCTCTCCTCTCCCGGTCGAAGACCTCTAACTGCTGCCGGCAGCACTCCGCACGTTCAGCTGCGGCCGCCCGCGTTTCTTGGGTGAATCCCATGAGGTCTCCTCCGGTGGGGTCCCACGCAAACTGCGCTTCCTCCAACGAGAGTGGGGTGATCTTAACGGGCTTCGGAACCGGAATCAGGGGCTCATCTAGGAGTCTTTCTTTTTGGAGCTCAAGTTGGTAATACTCCGGTGGCCATATAAAGGGCTGCCCATCCGGGCACGTATGCTGGGCGAACAGGTCTTCACCCAGGTGCGGCACTCTAGATGTTGAGGGCGCGGAGGTGGTAGCGGCGCCCAGGTTTACCAGGCCTTGCGACCAGGCTTGGGGCACCCTGAAGGTGAAGGGCACCGTAAAGACGGCGGCGCCCGGGTGTTCCTGGCCTTGCGACCAGGCCGGTGGTTCGGCAGAGGTAGGGGGCGCTGTTGGTACTGCGGCGCCCGGGGGCACTCAGCCTTGCGACCAGGCCGGTGGCGTCTCCTGCTTGGCCGCGCTCTGGATTGAGGCACGTGACGTAGCAGGGGGCGTGGCCGCGGCTCCGGCCGCTTGAGGCCTAGCTTGGAGCGATGACGCAGCGGCTACGGGAACGGTGAGTGGGGCTTCAAGCTCTGCGACGGGGAGCTGGGGCAGGTTTACGGCTTCTGGGCACGGGATGCTGTCGTCCCCATTACCTGCCTTTATCTCTTCGGCTCCCTCCGCGGCGTCGTCTCCGGCCGTCGTCCCTCCTTCGCCGTCCTCAGAGGTGGACTTGCTCCTCGCTGCGGGTGGCATGCTTCGCTGGCGGGCTCCAGCCTGTTGGGCCATCTCTCGAGTCCACTCCGCCAGTGTTTCCTGCTGCACCCGGGCCATCCTCCGTGCGAGGCCCTCCAACGCGGTCTGTGCACGCTCCCGATCTCCGGGGAGCTGCGCCAGGATCTCCAGCAGGCCTTCTGGAGTGGCGACCTGCAACAGGCTCCTGACCACTGGGTCGGTGCTGCCTGACTCTCCCTCCATCTCCGGGTGTGTTCTCTCTGGACTCTCCTCCAGACTCCTCCAAGCTGCTCCCATCTTCTTTCTTTTGTTCTGTCTACGCCCACATTGAGGGTGGTCCCGGGGCAACTTAGTGATTGTCAGTTCCAGGGGCAGTTCTCTCACGCTGATGGACACTTCCAGCATCACAGTCTCTGTTGGTGGGCGCGGTTTCCGCTTTTGGCGCCATTCTTCGACCTGGCCCACGATGGGAGGTGGCCTTTTGCCACCCTCTGGCACGCCCATAATGGCGTCCGCTCTTCCAAGGCGGGAAATCTTTGGAAATGGCGGGAAAAAGCTGCAAATGGCGGACAACCGGCGGGAAACGACCTGTGATGGGGTCCGTTGGCAGGGACCCTCCGGAACCGGCGGGAGACTTCTTTTTGAGGTAACGGTGAACTTTTCTTCAGGCACGCAGTACCCGGTTGTTGCGGGCACGTTATCCTGCCGACTACGCCAAAGTTGACGCGCCCCCTGGGCCATGTTGTTAGGGATACCCGGAGCCGGATCAGATGGGGGTTGTAGTCTCCGAGTGGCTGTGACCCGGTCCGTGCCCAGGGTGTCAAACTCAGTGTGCGGCAGTCCTTATAGATGTTATTAGTGTCGACTACGCCACCCGTTGATTTGCGGTCAAAAGGCCGCCGCTGCAAGATGGTCCGCTGAGGCTGGTGGTGTGTGTGCAGCTGCGGTAGTATAACCCCCAACGGGAGGGGTATAGCCTCAGGGGGTCAGCCGTGGAGGATGGTGGTTGTGAAGGTGCAGCAAGGAGACTCAGAGGCATAAAATGCAGTTCCAGGGTTTTACTTACTGGTGTTGCTCGGGTCACTGTGTACAGCAGTGACCACCCAAGCCGTGCTGCGTCCACCAGGTCCTGGACTCGGTCAACTCCCAGGCAACTCCGGAGTGTAGTCCTGAGCTCCCTTTCTGACTTGTCCTCCTCTCCGGCCTTCCCCACCAGGGATCCACCTAAGTCCGGCTCCCTCGGGCCTCTTGTTGGTAAACCCTTGTCTCTGGGTTCCCTGACCCTATTCTTGGTTTGCCTTCCGGGTGGATTTAGTGGGTGGTCGTGGCAGATCCTGCCCACGACCTCCGGTCTCTGGCTAAGGATTAGGGCCCTCCACCAGCTTGGGATCCGGTACCCTTGTGCCAACTCTTCACCCTCTGATCTAATTTTGGGTTCTTGGAGTTCCCTCTTCTCCCCCTCTGGGTCCTTCTTTCTCCTCTCTCTCTCTCTCTTGGCCTTGGAGCTGGCTGAGCTGCTCTGCTTCTCTGACTCAACTCTGACAGACTGACCCTGATCTAAGATGGTTCCCACCTTATATACTCCCTCTATGTGTGAGCTCAGGTGACCAGCACCCAATGAGCTCCTAGCTTTACCCAGGCTGCTCCCCCTATCTGCCCCTACACTACTGGGATGTTCCACCCCCCTCCCACTCCAGCCAGGAACAGACACTGTCGTACCTGCACATTTCTCTAGTGGGAGTACCATCGGTCTGTCCCTCGGAAATGGGATGTGTGTAGTGCATGCAGCTAACTGAGCTCAGATCCACACTCCATCCTTACCCGGGAGTGGAATATCACACCTCTGGGTTGAGGTGCAATACCCCTGTAGCAGCCGAATCCTCAGGGTGCTACAGATACAGTAGGTGAGGGTAGAGCTGGTCGTACAGCGGTATGGTGGAGCGAGGACCCTGCCCGCGAGGGCTCACAATCTACAGGGGATGGGTGAGGATACAGTAGGTGAGGGTAGAGCTGGTCGTGCAGCGGTATGGTGGAGCGAGGACCCTGCCCGCGAGGGCTCACAGTATACAGGGGATGGGTGAGGGCAGAGCTGGTCGTGCAGCGGTATGGTGGAGCGAGGACCCTGCCCGCGAGGGCTCACAATCTACAGGGGATGGGTGAGGATACAGTAGGTGAGGGTAGAGCTGGTCGTGCAGCGGTATGGTGGAGCAAGGACCCTGCCTGCGAGGGCTCACAATCTACAAGGGATGGGTGAGGATACAGTAGGTGAGGGTAGGGCTGGTCGTGCAGTGGTATGGTGGCGCGAGGACCCTGCCCGCGAGGGCTCACAATTTACAAGGGATGGGTGAGGATACAGTAGGTGAGGGTAGAGCTGGTCGTACAGCGGTATGGTGGAGCGAGGACCCTGCCCGCGAGGGCTCACAGTCTACAAGGGATGGGTGAGGATACAGTAGGTGAGGGTAGAGCTGGTCGTGCAGCGGTATGGTGGAGCGAGGACCCTGCCCGCGAGGGCTCACAGTCTACAGGGGATGGGTGAGGATACAGTAGGTGAGGGTAGAGCTGGTCGTGGAGCGGTATGGTGGAGCGAGGACCCTGCCCGCGAGGGCTCACAGTCTACAGGGGATGGGTGAGGATACAGTAGGTGGGGGTAGAGCTGGTCGTGCAGCGGTATGGTGGAGAAAAGACCCTGCCCGCGAGGGCTCACAGTCTACAGGGGATGGGTGAGGATACAGTAGGTGAGGGCAGAGCTGGTCGTGCAGCGGTATGGTGGAGCGAGGACCCTGCCCGCGAGGGCTCACAATCTACAAGGGATGGGTGAGGATACAGTAGGTGAGGGCAGAGCTGGTCGTACAGCGGTATGGTGGAGCGAGGACCCTGCCCGCGAGGGCTCACAGTCTACAGGGGATGGGTGAGGATACAGTAGGTGAGGGTAGAGCTGGTCGTGCAGCGGTATGGTGGAGCGAGGACCCTGCCCGCGAGGGCTCACAGTCTACAGGGGATGGGTGAGGATACAGTAGGTGAGGGTAGAGCTGGTAGTGCAGCGGTATGGTGGAGCGAGGACCCTGCCCGCGAGGGCTCACAGTCTACAGGGGATGGGTGAGGATACAGTAGGTGAGGGTAGAGCTGGTCATGTAGAGGTATGGTGGAGCGAGGACCCTGCCTGCGAGGACTCACAGTCTACAGGGGATGGGTGAAGATACAGTAGGTGAGGGTAGAGCTGGTCGTGCAGCAGTATGGTGGAGCGAGGACCCTGCCCGCGAGAGCTCACAGTCTACAGGGGATGGGTGAGGATACAGAAGGTGAGGGTAGAGCTGGTCGTGTAGAGGTATGGTGGAGCGAGAACCCTGCCCGCGAGGGCTCACAATCTACAAGGGATGGGTGAGGATACAGTAGGTGAGGGGAGAGCTGGTCGTACAGTGGTATGGTGGAGCGAGGACCCTGCCCGCGAGGGCTCACAATCTACAGGGGATGGGTGAGGATACAGTAGGTGAGTGTAGAGCTGGTCGTGCAGCAGTATGGTGGAGCGAGGACCCTGCCCGCGAGAGCTCACAGTCTACAGGGGATGGGTGAGGATACAGTAGGTGAGGGGAGAGCTGGTCGTGTAGAGGTATGGTGGAGCGAGAACCCTGCCCGCGAGGGCTCACAATCTACAAGGGATGGGTGAGGATACAGTAGGTGAGGGGAGAGCTGGTCGTACAGCGGTATGGTGGAGCGAGGACCCTGCCCGCGAGGGCTCACAGTCTACAGGGGATGGGTGAGGGCAGAGCTGGTCGTGCAGCGGTATGGTGGAGCGAGGACCCTGCCCGCGAGGGCTCACAATCTACAAGGAATGGGTGAGGATATGTGACACCCCAGGGGTCTGGTTGCCACAGTGATAGAGATATTACGTCTGAGAGCAGGTGGGAGGTCTCTTGGTCAGGGATCCTATGCATGCCACACCTCCTGCCCAGTCCTGGGAGGGGAAGAACTTCCCCTATATAAACCTAGGGCTGAGGCAGGCTTAGTGAGTAGAGAAGAAGTAGAGACAGAGAAAAGAAGCAAATATAGGAACAGAACATCAGGAGCTCTGTGGGAGCAGTGTTACAAGGAGTCAGGGGCTGGCAGCTGCAGAGCTCGCCCTGACTGAGAAGATTTCTTACCGGACCCGGAGTCCGAGGCTGTGGGGACTAACTCCTACCCAGCAGCAGAATCCGTCAGGCAGGGGATTCCAGGTCCTCTGGCCAAGAAACCCGAAGGCACGGTCACACGCGTGGGACCAGCACCGCCATCGTGGAGCGGAAGCCATTAGAAGGCCCCGAGTCACCGGCCATACGGGTGAGCACCACACGGTACACTCAGGGACGTGGGCTACTTTTACCCGCCTCTAGCAAGGTAGCCAGAAGAGTACAGTTAGTTGGGAAGGCCTACAACTCCGCCTGGCCAGGGGAGATCCCATCTGCTCAAGGACTGACCAGGCCCCGATTGTTAGCAAGTACTCCGGGAGGGTCTATCTTTGTCACCAGTAAAGACCCTGAACTACACCGCATCATCTCTGAGTGGTTCCTGCTACCCCCATCATCCACGTCGGCTGCCCTGAGGCCATACCCCTCCCGTTGGGGGTTATACCATCCACGCTGCACCATCCTTCCACCGGCCTCAGCGGTCTGCCCTGCAGCGGCAGCTCCATAGCTGCATTCAACGGGTGGCGTAGTCATCCACCATCTACTGCTAATAGACTGCCACTTAGTCTGACTCCCTGGGCACGGACCGGGTCACCGCCACGAGACTACTACCCCCATCTGATCCGGCTCCGGGTAGGCTCCCGCGTGCGCAACGCTGCGCGACTCAGGCCCAGGGGCGCGTCAGATACAGTAGGTGAGGATAGAGCTGGTCGTGCAGAGGTATGGTGGAGCGAGGACCCTGCCCGCGAGGGCTCACAATCTACAGGGGATGGGTGAGGATACAGTAGGTGAGGGTAGAGCTGGTCGTGCAGCGGTATGGTGGAGCAAGGACCCTGCCTGCGAGGGCTCACAATCTACAAGGGATGGGTGAGGATACAGTAGGTGAGGGTAGGGCTGGTCGTGCAGCGGTATGGTGGAGCGAGGACCCTGCCCGCGAGGGCTCACAATCTACAAGGGATGGGTGAGGATACAGTAGGTGAGGGTAGAGCTGGTCGTACAGCGGTATGGTGGAGCGAGGACCCTGCCCGCGAGGGCTCACAGTCTACAAGGGATGGGTGAGGATACAGTAGGTGAGGGTAGAGCTGGTCGTGCAGCGGTATGGTGGAGCGAGGACCCTGCCCGCGAGGGCTCACAGTCTACAGGGGATGGGTGAGGATACAGTAGGTGAGGGTAGAGCTGGTCGTGGAGCGGTATGGTGGAGCGAGGACCCTGCCCGCGAGGACTCACAGTCTACAGGGGATGGGTGAGGATACAGTAGGTGGGGGTAGAGCTGGTCGTGCAGCGGTATGGTGGAGTAAGGACCCTGCCCGCGAGGGCTCACAGTCTACAGGGGATGGGTGAGGATACAGTAGGTGAGGGCAGAGCTGGTCGTGCAGCGGTATGGTGGAGCGAGGACCCTGCCCGCAAGGGCTCACAATCTACAAGGGATGGGTGAGGATACAGTAGGTGAGGGCAGAGCTGGTCGTACAGCGGTATGGTGGAGCGAGGACCCTGCCCGCGAGGGCTCACAGTCTACAGGGGATGGGTGAGGATACAGTAGGTGAGGGTAGAGCTGGTCGTGCAGCGGTATGGTGGAGCGAGGACCCTGCCCGCGAGGGCTCACAGTCTACAGGGGATGGGTGAGGATACAGTAGGTGAGGGTAGAGCTGGTAGTGCAGCGGTATGGTGGAGCGAGGACCCTGCCCGCGAGGGCTCACAGTCTACAGGGGATGGGTGAGGATACAGTAGGTGAGGGTAGAGCTGGTCATGTAGAGGTATGGTGGAGCGAGGACCCTGCCTGCGAGGACTCACAGTCTACAGGGGATGGGTGAGGATACAGTAGGTGAGGGTAGAGCTGGTCGTGCAGCAGTATGGTGGAGCGAGGACCCTGCCCGCGAGAGCTCACAGTCTACAGGGGATGGGTGAGGATACAGAAGGTGAGGGTAGAGCTGGTCGTGTAGAGGTATGGTGGAGCGAGGACCCTGTCCGCGAGGGCTCACAATCTACAAGGGATGGGTGAGGATACAGTAGGTGAGGGGAGAGCTGGTCGTACAGCGGTATGGTGGAGCGAGGACCCTGCCCGCGAGGGCTCACAGTCTACAGGGGATGGGTGAGGATACAGTAGGTGGGGGTAGAGCTGGTCGTGCAGCGGTATGGTGGAGTAAGGACCCTGCCCGCGAGAGCGCACAGTCTACAGGGGTTGGGTGAGGATACAGTAGGTGAGAGTAGAGCTGGTCGTACAGCGGTATGGTGGAGCGAGGACCCTGCCCGCGAGGGCTCACAGTCTACAAGGGATGGGTGAGGATACAGTAGGTGAGGGCAGAGCTGGTCGTACAGCGGTATGGTGGAGCGAGGACCCTGCCCGCGAGGGCTCACAGTCTACAGGGGATGGGTGGGGATACAGTATGTGAGGGTAGAGCTGGCAGTGCAGCGGTATGGTGGAGTGAGGACCCTGCCCGCGAGGGCTCACAGTCTACAGGGGATGGGTGAGGATACAGTAGATGAGGGTAGAGCTGGTAGTGCAGCGGTATGGTGGAGCGAGGACCCTGCCTGCGAGGGCTCACAGTCTACAGGGGATTGGGTGAGGATACAGTAGGTGAGGGTAGAGCTGGTCATGCAGAAGTATGGTGGAGCGAGGACCCTGCCTGCGAGGACTCACAGTCTACAGGGGATGGGTGAGGATACAGTAGGTGAGGGTAGAGCTGGTCGTGCAGCAGTATGGTGGAGCGAGGACCCTGCCCGCGAGAGCTCACAGTCTACAGGGAATGGGTGAGGATACAGTAGGTGAGGGTAGAGCTGGTCGTACAGCGGTATGGTAGAGCGAGGACCCTGCCCGCGATGGCTCACAGTCTACAGGGGATGGGTGAGGATACAGTAGGTGAGGGTAGAGCTGGTCGTACAGCGGTATGGTGGAGAGAGGACCCTGCCCGCGAGGGATCACAGTCTACAGGGGATGGGTGAGGATACAGTAGGTGAGGGTAGAGCTGGTCGTACAGCGGTATGGTGGAGAGAGGACCCTGCCCGCGAGGGATCACAGTCTACAGGGGATGGGTGAGGATACAGTAGGTGAGGGTAGAGCTGGTCGTACAGCGGTATGGTGGAGAGAGGACCCTGCCCGCGAGGGCTCACAGTCTACAGGGGATGGGTGAGGATACACTAGGTGAGGATAGAGCTGGTCGTGCAGCGGTATGGTGGAGCGAGGACCCTGCCCGCGAGGGCTCACAGTCTACAGGGGATGGGTGAGGATACAGTAGGTGAGGGTAGAGCTGGTATTATAGCGGTGTGGTGGAGCGAGGTCCCTGCCCGCGAGGGCTCACAGTCTACAGGGGATGGGTGAGGATACAGTAGGTGAGGGTAGAGCTAGTCGTACAGCGGTGTGGTGGAGCGAGGACCCTGCCCGCGAGAGCTCACAATCTACAAGGGATTGGTGAGGATACAGTAGGTGAGGGTAGAGCTGGTCGTGCAGCGGTATGGTGGAGCGAGGACCCTGCCCGCGAGGGCTCACAATCTACAAGGAATGGGTGAGGATACAGTAGGTGAGGGTAGAGCTGGTCGTGTAGAGGTATGGTGGAGCGAGGACCCTGCCCGCGAGGGCTCACAATCTACAAGGGATGGGTGAGGATACAGTAGGTGAGGGGAGAGCTGGTCGTACAGCGGTATGGTGGAGCGAAGACCCTGCCCGCGAGAGCTCACAATCTACAGGGGATGGGTGAGGATACAGTAGGTGAGTGTAGAGCTGGTCGTGCAGCGGTATGGTGGAGCGAGGACCCTGCCCGCGAGGGCTCACAGTCTACAGGGGATGGGTGAGGGCAGAGCTGGTCGTGCAGCGGTATGGTGGAGCGAGGACCCTGCCCGCGAGGGCTCACAATCTACAAGGAATGGGTGAGGATATGTGACACCCCAGGGGTCTGGTTGCCACAGTGATAGAGATATTACGTCTGAGAGCAGGTGGGAGGTCTCTTGGTCAGGGATCCTATGCATGCCACACCTCCTGCCCAGTCCTGGGAGGGGAAGAACTTCCCCTATATAAACCTAGGGCTGAGGCAGGCTTAGTGAGTAGAGAAGAAGTAGAGACAGAGAAAAGAAGCAAATATAGGAACAGAACATCAGGAGCTCTGTGGGAGCAGTGTTACAAGGAGTCAGGGGCTGGCAGCTGCAGAGCTCGCCCTGACTGAGAAGATTTCTTACCGGACCCGGAGTCCGAGGCTGTGGGGACTAACTCCTACCCAGCAGCAGAATCCGTCAGGCAGGGGATTCCAGATCCTCTGGCCAAGAAACCCGAAGGCACGGTCACACGCGTGGGACCAGCACCGCCATCGTGGAGCGGAAGCCATTAGAAGGCCCCGAGTCACCGGCCATACGGGTGAGCACCACACGGTACACTCAGGGACGTGGGCTACTTTTACCCGCCTCTAGCAAGGTAGCCAGAAGAGTACAGTTAGTTGGGAAGGCCTACAACTCCCCCTGGCCAGGGGAGATCCCATCTGCTCAAGGACTGACCAGGCCCCGATTGCTAGCAAGTACTCCGGGAGGGTCTATCTTTGTCACCAGTAAAGACCCTGAACTACACCGCATCGTCTCTGAGTGGTTCCTGCTACCCCCATCATCCACGTCGGCTGCCCTGAGGCCATACCCCTCCCGTTGGGGGTTATACCATCCACGCTGCACCATCCTTCCACCGGCCTCAGCGGTCTCCCTGCAGCGGCAGCTCCATAGCTGCATTCAACGGGTGGCGTAGTCATCCACCATCTACTGCTAATAGACTGCCACTTAGTCTGACTCCCTGGGCACGGACCGGGTCACCGCCACGAGACTACTACCCCCATCTGATCCGGCTCCGGGTAGGCTCCCGCGTGCGCAACGCTGCGCGACTCAGGCCCAGGGGCGCGTCAGATACAGTAGGTGAGGATAGAGCTGGTCGTACAGAGGTATGGTGAAGCGAGGACCCTGCCCGCGAGGGCTCACAATCTACAGGGGATGGGTGAGGATACAGTAGGTGAGGGTAGAGCTGGTCGTGCAGCGGTATGGTGGAGCAAGGACCCTGCCTGCGAGGGCTCACAATCTACAAGGGATGGGTGAGGATACAGTAGGTGAGGGTAGGGCTGGTCGTGCAGCGGTATGGTGGAGCGAGGACCCTGCCCGCGAGGGCTCACAATCTACAAGGGATGGGTGAGGATACAGTAGGTGAGGGTAGAGCTGGTCGTGCAGCGGTATGGTGGAGCGAGGACCCTGCCCGCGAGGGCTCACAGTCTACAGGGGATGGGTGAGGATACAGTAGGTGAGGGTAGAGCTGGTCGTGGAGCGGTATGGTGGAGCGAGGACCCTGCCCGCGAGGACTCACAGTCTACAGGGGATGGGTGAGGATACAGTAGGTGGGGGTAGAGCTGGTCGTGCAGCGGTATGGTGGAGTAAGGACCCTGCCCGCGAGGGCTCACAGTCTACAGGGGATGGGTGAGGATACAGTAGGTGAGGGCAGAGCTGGTCGTGCAGCGGTATGGTGGAGCGAGGACCCTGCCCGCGAGGGCTCACAATCTACAAGGGATGGGTGAGGATACAGTAGGTGAGGGCAGAGCTGGTCGTACAGCGGTATGGTGGAGCGAGGACCCTGCCCGCGAGGGCTCACAGTCTACAGGGGATGGGTGAGGATACAGTAGGTGAGGGTAGAGCTGGTCGTGCAGCGGTATGGTGGAGCGAGGACCCTGCCCGCGAGGGCTCACAGTCTACAGGGGATGGGTGAGGATACAGTAGGTGAGGGTAGAGCTGGTAGTGCAGCGGTATGGTGGAGCGAGGACCCTGCCCGCGAGGGCTCACAGTCTACAGGGGATGGGTGAGGATACAGTAGGTGAGGGTAGAGCTGGTCATGTAGAGGTATGGTGGAGCGAGGACCCTGCCTGCGAGGACTCACAGTCTACAGGGGATGGGTGAGGATACAGTAGGTGAGGGTAGAGCTGGTCGTGCAGCAGTATGGTGGAGCGAGGACCCTGCCCGCGAGAGCTCACAGTCTACAGGGGATGGGTGAGGATACAGAAGGTGAGGGTAGAGCTGGTCGTGTAGAGGTATGGTGGAGCGAGGACCCTGTCCGCGAGGGCTCACAATCTACAAGGGATGGGTGAGGATACAGTAGGTGAGGGGAGAGCTGGTCGTACAGCGGTATGGTGGAGCGAGGACCCTGCCCGCGAGGGCTCACAGTCTACAGGGGATGGGTGAGGATACAGTAGGTGGGGGTAGAGCTGGTCGTGCAGCGGTATGGTGGAGCGAGGACCCTGCCCGCGAGGGCTCACAATCTACAAGGAATGGGTGAGGATACAGTAGGTGAGGGTAGAGCTGGTCGTGTAGAGGTATGGTGGAGCGAGGACCCTGCCCGCGAGGGCTCACAATCTACAAGGGATGGGTGAGGATACAGTAGGTGAGGGGAGAGCTGGTCGTACAGCGGTATGGTGGAGCGAGGACCCTGCCCGCGAGGGCTCACAATCTACAGGGGATGGGTGAGGATACAGTAGGTGAGTGTAGAGCTGGTCGTGCAGCGGTATGGTGGAGCGAGGACCCTGCCCGCGAGGGCTCACAGTCTACAGGGGATGGGTGAGGGCAGAGCTGGTCGTGCAGCGGTATGGTGGAGCGAGGACCCTGCCCGCGAGGGCTCACAATCTACAAGGAATGGGTGAGGATATGTGACACCCCAGGGGTCTGGTTGCCACAGTGATAGAGATATTACGTCTGAGAGCAGGTGGGAGGTCTCTTGGTCAGGGATCCTATGCATGCCACACCTCCTGCCCAGTCCTGGGAGGGGAAGAACTTCCCCTATATAAACCTAGGGCTGAGGCAGGCTTAGTGAGTAGAGATGAAGTAGAGACAGAGAAAAGAAGCAAATATAGGAACAGAACATCAGGAGCTCTGTGGGAGCAGTGTTACAAGGAGTCAGGGGCTGGCAGCTGCAGAGCTCGCCCTGACTGAGAAGATTTCTTACCGGACCCGGAGTCCGAGGCTGTGGGGACTAACTCCTACCCAGCAGCAGAATCCGTCAGGCAGGGGATTCCAGATCCTCTGGCCAAGAAACCCGAAGGCACGGTCACACGCGTGGGACCAGCACCGCCATCGTGGAGCGGAAGCCATTAGAAGGCCCCGAGTCACCGGCCATACGGGTGAGCACCACACGGTACACTCAGGGACGTGGGCTACTTTTACCCGCCTCTAGCAAGGTAGCCAGAAGAGTACAGTTAGTTGGGAAGGCCTACAACTCCCCCTGGCCAGGGGAGATCCCATCTGCTCAAGGACTGACCAGGCCCCGATTGCTAGCAAGTACTCCGGGAGGGTCTATCTTTGTCACCAGTAAAGACCCTGAACTACACCGCATCGTCTCTGAGTGGTTCCTGCTACCCCCATCATCCACGTCGGCTGCCCTGAGGCCATACCCCTCCCGTTGGGGGTTATACCATCCACGCTGCACCATCCTTCCACCGGCCTCAGCGGTCTGCCCTGCAGCGGCAGCTCCATAGCTGCATTCAACGGGTGGCGTAGTCATCCACCATCTACTGCTAATAGACTGCCACTTAGTCTGACTCCCTGGGCACGGACCGGGTCACCGCCACGAGACTACTACCCCCATCTGATCCGGCTCCGGGTAGGCTCCCGCGTGCGCAACGCTGCGCGACTCAGGCCCAGGGGCGCGTCAGATACAGTAGGTGAGGATAGAGCTGGTCGTACAGAGGTATGGTGGAGCGAGGACCCTGCCCGCGAGGGCTCACAATCTACAGGGGATGGGTGAGGATACAGTAGGTGAGGGTAGAGCTGGTCGTGCAGCGGTATGGTGGAGCAAGGACCCTGCCTGCGAGGGCTCACAATCTACAAGGGATGGGTGAGGATACAGTAGGTGAGGGTAGGGCTGGTCGTGCAGCGGTATGGTGGAGCGAGGACCCTGCCCGCGAGGGCTCACAATCTACAAGGGATGGGTGAGGATACAGTAGGTGAGGGTAGAGCTGGTCGTACAGCGGTATGGTGGAGCGAGGACCCTGCCCGCGAGGGCTCACAGTCTACAAGAGATGGGTGAGGATACAGTAGGTGAGGGTAGAGCTGGTCGTGCAGCGGTATGGTGGAGCGAGGACCCTGCCCGCGAGGGCTCACAGTCTACAGGGGATGGGTGAGGATACAGTAGGTGAGGGTAGAGCTGGTCGTGGAGCGGTATGGTGGAGCGAGGACCCTGCCCGCGAGGGCTCACAGTCTACAGGGGATGGGTGAGGATACAGTAGGTGGGGGTAGAGCTGGTCGTGCAGCGGTATGGTGGAGTAAGGACCCTGCCCGCGAGGGCTCACAGTCTACAGGGGATGGGTGAGGATACAGTAGGTGAGGGCAGAGCTGGTCGTGCAGCGGTATGGTGGAGCGAGGACCCTGCCCGCGAGGGCTCACAATCTACAAGGGATGGGTGAGGATACAGTAGGTGAGGGCAGAGCTGGTCGTACAGCGGTATGGTGGAGCGAGGACCCTGCCCGCGAGGGCTCACAGTCTACAGGGGATGGGTGAGGATACAGTAGGTGAGGGTAGAGCTGGTCGTGCAGCGGTATGGTGGAGCGAGGACCCTGCCCGCGAGGGCTCACAGTCTACAGGGGATGGGTGAGGATACAGTAGGTGAGGGTAGAGCTGGTAGTGCAGCGGTATGGTGGAGCGAGGACCCTGCCCGCGAGGGCTCACAGTCTACAGGGGATGGGTGAGGATACAGTAGGTGAGGGTAGAGCTGGTCATGTAGAGGTATGGTGGAGCGAGGACCCTGCCTGCGAGGACTCACAGTCTACAGGGGATGGGTGAGGATACAGTAGGTGAGGGTAGAGCTGGTCGTGCAGCAGTATGGTGGAGCGAGGACCCTGCCCGCGAGAGCTCACAGTCTACAGGGGATGGGTGAGGATACAGAAGGTGAGGGTAGAGCTGGTCGTGTAGAGGTATGGTGGAGTGAGGACCCTGTCCGCGAGGGCTCACAATCTACAAGGGATGGGTGAGGATACAGTAGGTGAGGGGAGAGCTGGTCGTACAGCGGTATGGTGGAGCGAGGACCCTGCCCGCGAGGGCTCACAGTCTACAGGGGATGGGTGAGGATACAGTAGGTGGGGGTAGAGCTGGTCGTGCAGCGGTATGGTGGAGTAAGGACCCTGCCCGCGAGAGCGCACAGTCTACAGGGGATGGGTGAGGATACAGTAGGTGAGAGTAGAGCTGGTCGTACAGCGGTATGGTGGAGCGAGGACCCTGCCCGCGAGGGCTCACAGTCTACAAGGGATGGGTGAGGATACAGTAGGTGAGGGCAGAGCTGGTCGTACAGCGGTATGGTGGAGCGAGGACCCTGCCCGCGAGGGCTCACAGTCTACAGGGGATGGGTGGGGATACAGTAGGTGAGGGTACAGCTGGTCGTACAGCGGTATGGTGGAGCGAGGACCCTGCCCGCGAGGGCTCACAGTCTACAGGGGATGGGTGAGGATACAGTAGGTGAGTGTAGAGCTGGTAGTGCAGCGGTATGGTGGAGCGAGGACCCTGCCCGCGAGGGCTCACAGTCTACAGGGGATGGGTGAGGATACAGTAGGTGAGGGTAGAGCTGGTAGTGCAGCGGTATGGTGGAGCGAGGACCCTGCCTGCGAGGGCTCACAGTCTACAGGGGATGGGTGAGGATACAGTAGGTGAGGGTAGAGCTGGTCATGTAGAAGTATGGTGGAGCGAGGACCCTGCCTGCGAGGACTCACAGTCTACAGGGGATGGGTGAGGATACAGTAGGTGCGGGTAGAGCTGGTCGTGCAGCAGTATGGTGGAGCGAGGACCCTGCCCGCGAGAGCTCACAGTCTACAGGGGATGGGTGAGGATACAGTAGGTGAGGGTAGAGCTGGTCGTACAGCGGTATGGTAGAGCGAGGACCCTGCCCGCGAGGGCTCACAGTCTACAGGGGATGGGTGAGGATACAGTAGTTGAGGGTAGAGCTGGTCGTACAGCGGTATGGTGGAGAGAGGACCCTGCCCGCGAGGGATCACAGTCTACAGGGGATGGGTGAGGATACAGTAGGTGAGGGTAGAGCTGGTCGTACAGCGGTATGGTGGAGAGAGGACCCTGCCCGCGAGGGATCACAGTCTACAGGGGATGGGTGAGGATACAGTAGGTGAGGGTAGAGCTGGTCGTACAGCGGTATGGTGGAGAGAGGACCCTGCCCGCGAGGGCTCACAGTCTACAGGGGATGGGTGAGGATACACTAGGTGAGGATAGAGCTGGTCGTGCAGCGGTATGGTGGAGCGAGGACCCTGCCCGCGAGGGCTCACAGTCTACAGGGGATGGGTGAGGATACAGTAGGTGAGGGTAGAGCTGGTCTTATAGCGGTGTGGTGGAGCGAGGTCCCTGCCCGCGAGGGCTCACAGTCTACAGGGGATGGGTGAGGATACAGTAGGTGAGGGTAGAGCTGGTCGTACAGCGGTGTGGTGGAGCGAGGACCCTGCCCGCGAGAGCTCACAATCTACAAGGGATTGGTGAGGATACAGTAGGTGAGGGTAGAGCTGGTCGTGCAGCGGTATGGTGGAGCGAGGACCCTGCCCGCGAGGGCTCACAATCTACAAGGAATGGGTGAGGATACAGTAGGTGAGGGTAGAGCTGGTCGTACAGCGGTATGGTGGAGCGAGGACCCTGCCCGTGAGGGCTCACAATCTACAAGGGATGGGTGAGGATACAGTAGGTGAGGGTAGAGCTGGTCGTACAGCGGTATGGTGGAGCGAGGACCCTGCCCGCGAGGGCTCACAGTCTACAGGGGATGGGTGAGGATACAGTAGGGAGGGTAGAGCTGGTCGTGTAGAGGTATGGTGGAGCGAGGACCCTGCCCGCGAGGGCTCACAGTCTACAGGGGATGGGTGAGGATACAGTAGGTGAGGGTAGAGCTGGTCGTGCAGCGGTATGGTGGAGCGAGGACCCTGCCCGCGAGGGCTCACAGTCTACAAGGGATGGGTGAGGATACAGTAAGTGGGGGTAGAGATGGTCATGCAGCGGTATGGTGGAGCGAGGACCCTGCCCGCGAGGGCTCACAATCTACAAGGGATGGGTGAGGATGCAGTAGGTGAGGGTAGAGCTGGTCGTGCAGCGGTATGGTGGAGCGAGGACCCTGCCTGCGAGGGCTCACAGTCTATAGGGGATTGGTGAGTATACAGTAGGTGAGGGTAGAGCTGGTCGTGCAGCGGTATGGTGGAGCGAGGACCCTGCCCGCGAGGGCTCACAGTCTACAAGGAATGGGTGAGGATACAGTAGGTGGGGGTAGAGCTGGTCGTGCAGCGGTATGGTGGAGCGAGGACCCTGCCCGCGAGGGCTCACTATCTACAAGGGATGGGTGAGGATACAGTAGGTGAGGGTAGAGCTGGTCGTGCAGCGGTATGGTGGAGCGAGGACCCTGCCTGCGAGGGCTCACAGTCTATAGGGGATGGGTGAGGATACAGTAGGTGAGGGTAGAGCTGGTCGTGCAGCGGTATGGTGGAGCGAGGACCCTGCCCGCGAGGGCTCACAGTCTACAGGGGATGGGTGAGGATACAGTAGGTGAGGGTAGAGCTGATCGTGCAGCGGTATGGTGGAGCGAGGACCCTGCCCGCGAGGGCTCACGGTCTACAAGGGATGGGTAGGTGAGGGTAGAGCTGGTCGAGCAGCGGTATGGTGGAGCGAGGACCCTGCCTGCGAGGGCTCACAGTCTACAGGGGATGGGTGAGGATACAGTAGGTGAGGGTAGAGCTGGTCGTGCAGCGGTATGAAGGAGCGAGGACCCTGCCAGCGAGGGCTCCCAGTCTTCAGGGGATGGGTGAGGATACAGTAGGTGAGGGTGGAGCTGGTCGTGCAGCGGTATGGTGGAGCGAGGACCCTGCCCACGAGGGCTCACAATCTACAAGGGATGGGTGAGGATACAGTAGGTGAGGGTAGAGCTGGTCGTGCAGCGGTATGATGGAGCAAGGACCCTGCCTGCGAGGGCTCACAGTCTATAGGGGATGGGTGAGGATACAGTAGGTGAGGGTAGAGCTGGTCGTGCAGCGGTATGGTGGAGCGAGGACCCTGCCCCCGAGGGCTCACAGTCTACAAGGGATGGGTGAGGATACAGTAGGTGAGGGTAGAGCTGGTCGAGCAGCGGTATGGTGGAGCGAGGACCGTGCCCGCGAGGGCTCACAGTCTACAGGGGATGGGTGAGGATACAGTAGGTGAGGGTAGAGCTGATCGTGCAGCGGTATGGTGGAGCGAGGACCCTGCCCGCGAGGGCTCACAGTCTACAAGGGATGGGTGAGGATACAGTAGGTGAGGGTAGAGCTGGTCGAGCAGCGGTATGGTGGAGCGAGGACCGTGCCCGCGAGGGCTCACAGTCTACAAGGGATGGGTGAGGATACAGTAGGTGGGGGTAGAGCTGGTCGTGCAGCGGTATGGTGGAGCGAGGACCCTGCCCGTGAGGGCTCACAGTCTACAAGGGATGGGTGAGGATACAGTAGGTGGGGGTAGAGCTGGTCGTGCAGCGGTATGGTGGAGCGTGGACCCTGCCTGCGAGGGCTCACAGTCTACAGGGGATGGGTGAGGATACAGTAGGTGAGGGTAGAGCTGGTCGTGCAGCGGTATGAAGGAGCGAGGACCCTGTCAGCGAGGGCTCCCAGTCTACAGGGGATGGGTGAGGATACAGTAGGTGAGGGTAGAGCTGGTTGTGCAGCGGTATGGTGGGGCGAGGACCCTGCCCGCGAGGGCTCACAATCTATAGGGGATGGGTGAGGATACAGTAGGTGAGGGTAGAGCTGGTTGTGCAGCGGTATGGTGGGGCGAGGACCCTGCCCGCGAGGGCTCACAGTCTACAAGGGATGGGTGAGGATACAGTAGGTGAGGGCAGAGCTGGTCGTGCAGCGGTATGGTGGAGCGAGGACCCTGCGCGCGAGGGCTCACAGTCTACAGGGATGGGTGAGGATACAGTAGGTGAGGGTAGAGCTGGTCGTGCAGTGGTATGGTGGAGCAAGGTTTACTGCAGGTTGTAGGCTTGTTGGAAGAGGTGGGTGTTCATGTTTCTTTTGAAGGTTTCCACGGTAGGCGGGAGTCTGATATATTGGGGTAGAGAGTTCCAGAGTAGGGGGGAAGCACGGGAGAAATCTTGTATGCGATTGTGGGAGGAGGAGATAAGAGGGGAGTAGAGAAGGAGATCTTGTGAGGATCGGAGCCTGCGTGCGGGTATGTAGCGGGAGACTAGGTCAGAGATATATGGAGGAGACAGGTTGTGGATGGCTTTGTATGTCATGGTTAGGGTTTTGAACTGGAGTCTCTGAGTAATGGGGAGCCAGTGAAGGGATTGACAGAGAGGAGAGGCCGGGGAATAGCGGGTGGACAGGTTGATTAGTCGGGCAGCAGAGTTTAGGATGGATTGGAGGGGTGTGAGAGTGTTAGAGGGGAGGCCACAGAGCAGGAGGTTGCAGTAGTCGAGGCGGGAGATGATGAGGGCGTGCACTGGTGTTTTTGCAGATTCATGGTTGAGGAATGTGCAGATCCGGGAGATATTTTTGAGTTAGAGTCGGCAGGAAGTGGAAAGGGCTTGGATATGTGGTTTGAAGGAGAGATCAGAGTCCAGGGTTACCCCAAGGCAGAGAGCTTGAGGGACTGGGGAGAGTGGGCAGCCATTGACGTTGATAGATAGGTCAGTTGGGGGGGTTGAATGAGAGGGTGGAAAGATGATGAATTCTGTTTTATCCATGTTAAGTTTTAGAAATCTGGCAGAGAAGAAGGATGAGATGGTGAACAGACATTGTGGGATTCTTGTTAGTAGAGAGGAGATATCGGGTCCAGAGAGGTAGATCTGTGTGTCATCAGCATAGAGGTGATACTGAAAGCCGTGAGACTCTAAGAGCTGTCCCAGGCCGAAGGTGTAGATGGAGAAGAGCAGCGGTCCTAGGACTGAACCTTGGGGGACACCGACAGATAGGGGGCGAGATGAGGAGGTGGTGCGTGAGTGGGAGACGCTGAATGTCCTGTCTGTTAAGTATGAGGAGATCCAAGATAGGGCCAAGTCCGTGATGCCAAGAGATGAGAGAGTCTGTAGTAAGAGGGAATGGTCCACTGTGTCAAAGGCAGAGGACAGGTCCAGGAGGAGGAGGACAGAGTAGTGTTGCTTAGATTTGGCGGTTAGTAGGTCGTTGGTGACTTTAGTCAGTGCAGTTTCAGTAGAATGGTGCGGTCGGAAACCAGATTGTAGGCGGTCGAAGAGGGAGCAGGAGGAGAGGTGGGAGGACAGTTCAAGGTGGACATGTTGTTCTAGTAGGTCTGAGGCAAAGGGGAGGAGTGATATGGGGCGATAGCTAGACACAGAGGATGGGTCAAGGGAGGGCTTTTTGAGGATGGGTGTGATTGAGGCATGTTTGAAGCATGAGGGGAAGACACCAGTTGTTAGTGACAGGTTAAAGAGGTGGGCTAGGGCTGGGATGAAGATAGTGGTAAGGTTTGGGATGAGGTGGGATGGGATTGGGTCAAGTTTACAGGTGGTGAGGTGTGATTTGGAGAGTAAGGAGGAAAGTTGATCTTCAGAAATGGTGGAGAAGGTGGTTTTGGAGGAAGAGGGTTGAGTAGGTGTGGGGAGGGGCTATGGGGGCTTTAGGCAAAAGCTTTGCCTGATGGTGTCAATCTTCTGCTTGAAGAATGAGGCAAAGTCTTCGGCTGAAATAAGAGGAGAGGGAGGAGGCACTGGGGGACAGAGGAGAGAATTGAAGGTGTTGAATAGTTGTTTGGGGTTGTGAGACAGGGAGGATATGAGAGATGCGAAGTATGTTTGTTTTGCTGCAGTGAGTGTGGACTTGAAGGTAGTGAGGGACTGTTTGAATGCGATGAAGTGCTCATGGGAGTGGGACGTTTTCCATCTGCACTTAGCAACCCTGGAGGCCCGTCGCAGTTCTTTAGTTAGGCTGGTGTGCCAGGGTTGTCTGTTGATTGTGCGAGCCTTGGAATGTGTGAGGGGGGCGACCGAATCGAGAGCTGCAGTGGTTGTGGTGTTGTATAAAGTGGCAGCAACATCTGCATCATGTAAGGAACTAATGTCTGTAAGAGGGAGGAGGGATTCAGAGAGAGAGTGTAGGTCAAGGTGTTTGAGATTTCAACGAGGGTATGCAAGTTTGTGGAGTGGGGATTGTTGCCCCGAGGAGGAGAGAGAAGAGAATGTAAGTAGGTTGTGGTCAGAGAGAGGGAGAGGTGAGTTAGAGAGGTTAGATAGGGAACCGAGGCGGGTGAAGATGAGGTCCAGCGTGTGGCCGTCTTTGTGGGTGGGTGTGGAAGACCATTGAGCAAGACCAAAGGAGGAAGTGAGGGATAGAAGCTTAGAGGCAGCTGAGAGGGAAGTGTCAATGGGGATGTTGAAGTCACCCATGAGGATAGTGGGGATGTCAACGGAGAGGAAATGAAGTAGCCAAGTGGTGAAGTGGTCAAAGAAAGTGGTGGTTGATCCCTGGGGGCGGTAGATGACAGCCAGTTGGAGGTTGGATGGGGAGTAGATGCGCACGCAGTGCACTTCAAAAGAGGGGAGAGTAATTGCGGGCGGCAGTGGGATATGGGTGAAGGAGCAGTTATCTGAGAGGAGGAAACCTATTCCTCCACCGTGCTTGCCGGTGGGGCGGGGTGTGTGGGAAAGGTGGAATCCGCCATAGGAAAGTGCAGCGGGAGAGGCCGTGTCAGAGGGGGTGAGCCAGGTTTCAGTGATGCCAAGGAAGGAAAGCTTGTTAGTGATGAAGAGATCGTGAATGTAGGAAAGTTTGTTGCAGACGGAGCGAGCGTTCCATAGAGCTCCTGTTAGTGGGACTGGGGAAGCGGGGGCTGGGCGGATGGGTATAAGGTTAAAAGGGTTACGAGAGTTTGGGATAGATCGTGGGTAGGAGGTGGAAGTGACTGTGGGGATATGGCGAGGAGGACCGGGATGTGGAGAGATGTCGCCGGCAGTGAGGAGGAGCAGAGAAAGCGTTAGTAGGTGGGAGCAGGAGAGAGCATGAGGTGGCTGTCTGTGTTTGGAGACAAAGGATTGTATGTTGAGGAATAGCTCTGAGGAGGAGGTGAGATGAATGGGGAGGATGGAGGGAGAGATGAAGAGTTCCTTACTAGGTGTAGGGATTAGGGGTGGTTGAAAGAAGTGAAGGATTAAGGGGGTGAGAGTGAAAACAAAGACAAACATTGTTTACTGTGACAAAGTATCCAGTTCCCTTCAGGATTAATTCAAATTTCAGACACTTCAGCTCATGGACACTTAAGGTGATGGACACAGACTAAAGTCTGACACAGACTCCTGGCCCACAATATATTTGTAACAGAATGCATTAAGCTGTGAAGCAGATGGGAGTGGTCTGTGCTCATCTTGATCAGCTGATTAGATTGAACCAGATGCTGGATACTCAAAGACTGAGTAAACAAGGTCATAAATGAAAGTGGGGGGGAGCTGGTGTAAGTTGGGTGACGTACCTGTAAGAGGAATGGATAAACAGATGATGATTAGATAGACATCAGAGGAGATGCTTCAATATACAGTAAAGAAGACAGCCCTACATACAGTACAGAGGACAGCTCTATATGCAGTACAGAGGACAGCCCTATATGCAGTACACAGGACAGCCCTATATGCAGTACAGAGGACAGCCCTATATGCAGTACACAGGACAACCCTATATGCTGTACAGAGGACACCCCTATATACAGTACAGAGGACGCCCCTATATGTGGTACAGAAGATGTCCCTATATGTGATACAGAGGACGGCCCTATATGCAGTACATAGGACGTCCCTATATGCAGTTCAGAGGACGCCCCTCTATGCAGTACAGAGGACGACACTATATGCAGTACACAGGACGGCCCTATATGTCTTAGAGGACAGCCCTATATGTGGTACAGAGGATGCCCCTATATGCGGTACAGAGGACGCCCCTATATGCAGTAAAGAGGACGCCCCTATATGCAGTACAGAGGACGGGCCTATATGCAGTACAGAGGACGCCCCTATATATAGCACAGAGGATGCCCCTATATACAGTACAGAGGTCGCCGCTATATATAGCACAGAGGACACCCCTATATATAGCACAGAGGACACCCCTATATGCAGTCCAGAGGATGCCCCTATATACAGTACAGAGGACGCCCCTACATATAGTGTAGAGGATGCACCTATATATATATATGCGTGAAGACACAGCTTTTTCCTGTTATTCCAGACATACTTCCTGTGGGCCCGGAGCCATACACCTTTATTATTATGGTGACTTTTGAACCTGTGTTCTTCTTTGGTTGCTCAATGCAGACAATTGTTCCTATAACCCTGAATGCTGATCACTTGAGGTGATATTTGGTAATTGATGAATGGCTGCTATTCACATCTTATATCAGCGCTTACAATGTATCGTCTGCCAGTTTTGCAATACAGGGACTCTGAACAATGGATGTTTGCTAGATATGGTAAATACCATTGTAGGGTGTTTGCAGCCAACATTGGGGGATGAGCTGTGAATATTCGAGCATTGTGAATTAATATCATGATCCCTGACCCTTGACCTGTGAATGATGGCTTGAAAGGACAAATGTGAACTATAAAAAGGGGGTCTCTGCGTCTGATAAGAGAGACACTACAGGATGACAGACTAAGGACCACAGCCCTGGCTGGAAAGATACAGAACTGCTCCATTGCTGAACTCTCAGAGACGATGTGAATGATCCAGGTTAGGACACTCAGGTCACCCGGCCACATATCTCATGGCTCTGATCCCGGCGGAGCGGAAGGATGAGACTCTGGAGCTGGGACTGTTCTATATGTTACTGCTGGTGGTTCAATAAAGTATTGCCACACTGTTTACTATCACCCCGTGTCTTCACATATAGATATATCACATGGATATAGAGAACCACAAGTACTAGAGCAACAGCAGGTTATATCAGTACTGGAGCGTTATAAGAGGGGCTGATATCAGTCACATGTGATGTAATGTCTGGAGGTTATATCAGTACTGGAGAGTTATAAAAGGGGCTGATATCAGTCACATATGGTGTAATGTCTGGAGGTTATATCAGTACTGGAGCGTTATAAGAGGAGCTGATATCAGTCACATATGATGTAATGTCTGGAGGTTATATCAGTGCTGGAGCGTTATAAGAGGGGCTGATATCAGTCACATATGATGTAATGTCTGGAGGGTATATCAGTACTGGAGCGTTATAAGAGGAGCTGATATCAGTCACATATGGTGTAATGTCTGGAGGTTATATCAGTACTGGAGCGTTATAAGAGGAGCTGATATCAGTCACATATGGTGTAATGTCTGGAGGTTATATCAGTAGTGGAGAGTTATAAGAGGAGCTGATATCAGTCACATATGATGTAATGTCTGGAGGTTATATCAGTGCTGGAGCGTTATAAGAGGGGCTGATATCAGTCACATATGATGTAATGTCTGGAGGGTATATCAGTACTGGAGCGTTATAAGAGGCTGATAACAGTCACATATGGTGTAATGTCTGGAGGTTATATCAGTACTGGAGCGTTATAAGAGGGGCTGATATCAGTCACATATGATGTAATGTCTGGAGGTTATATAAGTACTGGAGAGTTATAAGAGGGGCTGATATCAGTCACATATGGTGTAATGTCTGGAGGTTATATCAGTACTGGAGCGTTATAAAGGGAGCTGATATCAGTCAGATATGATGTAATGTCTGGAGGTTATATCACTACTGGAGCGTTATAAGAGGCTGATATCAGTCACATATGGTGTAATGTCTGGAGGTTATATCAGTACTGGAGCGTTATAAGAGGCTGATATCAGTCACATATGATGTAATGTCTGGAAGTTATATCAGTACTGGAGCGTTATAAGAGGGGCTGATATCAGTCACATATGATGTAATGTCTGGAGGTTATATCAGTACTGGAGCGTTATAAGAGGGGCTGATATCAGTCACATATGGTGTAATGTCTGGAGGTTATATCAGTACTGGAGCGTTATAAGAGAGGCTGATATCAGTCACATATGATGTAATGTCTGGAGGTTATATCAGTACTGGAGCGTTATAAGAGGGGCTGATATCAGTCACATATGGTGTAATGTCTGGAGGTTATATCAGTACTGGAGCGTTATAAGAGAGGCTGATATCAGTCACATATGATGTAATGTCTGGAGGTTATATCAGTACTGGAGCGTTATAAGAGGCTGATATCAGTCACATGTGATGTAATGTCTGGAGGTTATATCAGTACTGGAGCGTTATAAGAGGGGCTGATATCAGTCACATATGGTGTAATGTCTGGAGGTTATATCAGTACTGGAGCGTTATAAGAGGGGCTGATATCAGTAACATATGATGTAATGTCTGGAGGTTATATCAGTACTGGAGCGTTATAAGAGGCTGATATCAGTCACATATGGTGTAATGTCTGGAGGTTATATCAGTACTGGAGCGTTATAAGAGGGGCTGATATCAGTCACATATGGTGTAATGTCTGGAGGTTATATCAGTACTGGAGCGTTATAAGAGGGGCTGATATCAGTCACATATGATGTAATGTCTGGAGGTTATATCTGTACTGGAGCGTTATAAGAGGGGCTGATATCAGTCACATATCGTGTAATGTCTGGAGGTTATATCAGTACTGGATCGTTATGTCGGGGTAAAAGAGAATATATATATTTGTAACTTTTATACTTTTGTAACTTTTATACGCTTTTTTGCTAATGTACTAACCACCATTTTGTGTCATATAACAATAAGCTTTCCTTGCTACGTAATACTCAAATCGAAACTTAAACTAAGACAGTTCCAGTGTTGCCAAGATTTATTTCAGAGAAACGAAACAAGATTATAAGCTGACGGCTGCAATATCTGCCCAGAGACTGAGATAAGGAGATGTGGACCAATCAGGAGTGGCCAGACATTGGACTTTCATGGCTTA
This sequence comes from Phyllobates terribilis, assembly GCF_046119375.1. Lineage (NCBI taxonomy): Eukaryota > Metazoa > Chordata > Amphibia > Anura > Dendrobatidae > Phyllobates > Phyllobates terribilis. The sequence continues at coordinate 192,914,336 of NW_027362769.1, read as the reverse complement.
CCCCGCTCCGGACAACCTCTTTCCCCTCCCATTATGTAGTGTATTTAGATTTGTGCATGTAAAAAATAAATTCAGAACATTGCTGAGGACGTTGTCTGTAGTAGCCTTCTGAGCATGCTCTGAGTTTGAACCAGCTTGTTGTCTGACTCATTCTTTGAATGGTTGACCCATGCTCATAGTTTGAATTTGGAGTGACTGGAGGACGAGTGGAATGTCATCACGACCCCCACAAATGGCGCCCAACGTGGGGCGTGGCTAGCGGTACGCCGCCCTCCCGGACCCATATTGCTGACTTCCCTGGTGGTGACCGCGGTGGCTGAATTTGAGGCCTGATCAACCTCCATCGAACACGGTAAGTTGAGATGTATTTTATATGTCTCACTTGCCTGTGTGTCAGCCGCAGCGGTTCCTGTGGGATTGTCAGGTTGGATCTGGGTGGGTGACCGGTCGAGTGGTGAGACCTTGGGCGTCCCGCACCACGTCCTGAACCAGCAAGTGTTAAAACGAGTGACGTCGCATGCCTGCGCGTGCTCGTGTGCACACCAGCTCCTCCTCCCCCGGTCACTGTACTTTTCTTAGATAGCTGCCTCCCGTAACTGATAGTCGAAGTTTCAAAGCATTCCTGAATTGTAGTGTAAAGGAGGTGTTGTGCTGTCAGAATCTGTGACGAATTGAGGTGTGCTCTTCGTCTAATACAGAGACTGCTGTAAAGTCAAGGTTAGGAAACAGTGTATTGAGGAGTACTCTACACTGACGGGTGGTGCCGTAGTAGGAAGGAAGACGAATTGAGGTGTACTCTTCGTCTAATACAGAGACTGCTGTAAAGTCAAGGTTAGGAAACAGTGTATTGAGGAGTACTCTACACTGACGGGTGGTGCCGTAGTAGGAAGGAAGACGAATTGAGGTGTACTCTTCGTCTTATACAGAGAAACCTCATAAGGAGGGGTTCTGCTGTAAGGGTCTGTGACGAATTGAGAGGTACTCTTCGTCTTATACAGAGAAACCTCATAAGGAGGGGTTCTGCTGTCAGTCAGGGTGCCGTGGTGAGTCGTACTGTAAAGTCGCCATTCAAGGTTAGGGAAGGGACAGATTGAGGCGTACTCTCTGTCTTATCAGTGTATTGAGGAGTACTCTACGCTGAGGAGTGGCGACCTGTAGACTGCACCAGTGATCTGAGTCGCGACAGATCATTGCATTCTATAAGAAAATGTTGTGTATATTTAAATTTGAAAGATCTCGTAAGTTGTGGAATGCTGCTGTAGGAGTTAAGCCAATTAGTGGAGTTACGGGAAGGCAAGAAGGCAAGAAGAATGTTAGGAATTTGTATAACATGATAAGCTTATCCAGTACAGGCAGGCTTTAGTTTTCAGTGTAGAAAGAATGTGTGATACAGAAGTTGGGAAAGTTGGGTGAGGATTTTTGCACCAGACTCAAGCACATCTTAGAGTAGATGGTGCAGGGGGGAACAGAGAATGCCGAGCCTTTGTTCGGATACATGAAAGCTGCAGAATGTGATTTGTTATGTGCCCCCAAAATGGCCGTTGCACCTTTGATGCCTGTCACTACACTGAGCCCTCAGTCACCACCCTATAATGGCGCCGACGCCAAATTACCGGAGGGGTGGACGTGTCGGGTGTGTGGAGAGCAAAACCCACTCTGGGCGGGCCGCCCATGGCACGATGCCCAGCCTGCCCCCAAGAATAATCCCACCCCCACTCCCACCTCCTCCCTCCAACGGCCATCTTGCTACACCTCTTACTTGTTGTGGGAGGCCCGGAAAGCCCCAATCCGGCCTATATCCACTACTAGATCCGTCCGGTGCATATTACCAGCCACCAGCACAGGTGGAAAAGCCCGCAGTCCCAGAGCACCCATCTGAAACTAATGGGACACCCTCTGCTCCAGTCCACGATGCTGAGACGCTTCCCCTGTTTCCTATGGGAGTCACCCACAACCCTGGGGATATCCTCCTCAACTCCCCAGAATTTCAGGCCAGACTGCTCTCCCTCCGCCAACATACTGTTACTCAAGACGATACGGAGCCAGATGAGGGATGGGCTCAAGATACTCCAGCCCCCCCCCCTCCTTTACCCCATACGTCTCCTATGGCATCCTCCACCCCATATCCATTACCCGTACTCCGGCCCTTGCTCCAAGCAACTGCTGAAAGAGCACCACCCCTCAGCCCCTCAGAAGTCTGGGACCCCTGCCGCTCCCGTAATCTAGTAGACCCATCAGGACGCCCTGTCACTCTGTCAATAGGCTATGGTGACATCCTTACACATCGGGTGGGGGCCATAGTCAACCCTGCAAACACCTGTATGAGCCATGCTGGAGGATTGGCTCGCAAAATTTCCCTTGCTGTTGGTTCTACTCTGGCTGCAGAATGCCAGGCTCACTTAGCCGAAAACGGAGAGCTTTCAAAAGGCCATGGTTTCCACAAAAGCAGGACCCCTTAGTACGTATGAATCCGGCCTAGAATACATGAAACAGTTAAAAGCCTGGGCTCAGGATCGCTTGTCAGATCAAGCTGGGTCTGTACAAGATGTTCAACAAAACCCTGATGAATCTGTGGAAAAATATGCTGCAAGACTCAGCATGCATTTTGAGGATCTCGGATACAGTCTTCACGTCAGGACGCAGGCCGCCCTGTTGGTTCAGGCCCTAGTAGATGGCCTACAAGACGCTCTCAGAGATGAAGTCCTGAGAGTACGGCCCGAGATTCGTTCTTCTTCTTTCAACGACGCGGTGGACATCGTTAAAGCTTTCCAAAAATCAATGCTAAAAATGGAAAAAGATACTAAGCCAAAGAAGAAAGCCGCACCTGCCATGCTATATCAAGCTCAAGAAAGCTACCCACCCCCTGGCAACCAACATGGAATCAAGTGGGTAATGGTTAAAGGCACAGGTGATGATCCTCCTCCCACATATAGAAAACAAGACAGAAGAGATGACAAGGGATCATCTAGAAACAGAAGACAATCTCGTGATTCTGAAGGATGAATGTTATGTTGGGAGTGTGGTAGCCTTGACCACATCCTCAGAGACTGTCACTTTACAGGTGGACCATCAACCACTGGAGTTACAGGTGGACACTGGGGCGGCCACATCTGTCATTTCCTCTGCACAGCTCCCTCCTTCTGTATCCCTATCACCGGATACCCTCACCTGTGTAGGGGTAGAAGGCCAACATATTTCTTCTCCACTCACAGTCCCTGTGTCTGCAGGACCGTTCACCGGAGTACTCACAAGATTCTTGGTCTCTGAAACTTGCCCTGTCAACCTGTTGGGAGCCGATCTCTTAGAGCGGATGAAGGCAACAATTACCTTCGGAAACCATGGTATGGAGCTTCTTTTGCGGGACCCTCATTCCAAACAAGGGACTGAAGACCGCGGTGTTCTTAAAGCCTTCCCTCTCATGATGATGACCATACAACCTCACAGTTCCCTCACTCTCTGTGGTCCAGCGGGCCAGAGGACGTTGGCCTCCTGCAGGTTCCCCCGGTCCAGGTACACCTCAAGCCTGGACACAGGTACCCACGGTTGCCACAATACCCCCTCAAGGCTGCACAAGAACAAAGCTTGAGTACCCAAGTCGCTTCCCTCCTGGAATCAGGAGTCCTTGTCAGATGTGTATCTCCATGCAATACACCCCTCTTTCCTGTAAAAAGGAAAACCGCTCCGGGAGAGCCTCCAAGATACCGGTTGGTTCAGGATCTCAGAGCCGTCAATGCAGCTACCATTTTAGAAACTCCAGTGGTACCCAACCCAAACACCCTCTTGTCTCAGCTGCCTCCAACGGCCACTTTGTTTACGGTGTTAGATCTGGCCAACGCCTTTTTCAGTATACCCTTACATGAAGATTCGTGGTTTCTTTCTGCCTTCACCTTTCAAGGAGCACAGCTTACATGGACCAGGACTCCGCAAAGAGCCCAGAACTCTCCTAACCAATTCACTCATTCTATGAAGTCTATTCTGGAGCCATGGGTTCAAGAGAACCCTCAGGTCACCCTTCTACAGTATGTGGATGATCTTTTACTCTGTGGCACTGAAGAAAATTTGCCAGAGATGTCAGTATCCCTTCTCTGGTTTCTTCACTCAGCTAACTGTAAAGTCTCGAAAGGCGAAGTCCAATGGTGTCTGCCCAAGGTCATTTTCCTCGGACATTGTATATCACAAGGTGCTAGACATCTGACTGAAGAAAGAAAACAAGCCATCATGGATATCACCTTCCCAACCACCTACTCCGCTATGCAGACTTTCCTTGGCCTCATCACTTACTGCAGGCAATGGATCCCGGATGCCTCAAAGCTCATGCAACCTCTGTACGACTGTCTCAAGGATGAAGGCTCCGTCTGGCTTCATGCTGAAGATCCACGTGTTTCTCATCAACACAGACTATGTTTTGACCGTCTTAAACAGGCTGTTGTCTCTGCCCCGGCCTTGGGCTTACCAGACTATACTCAGCCATTTCACTTTTTTGTCTCGAAATCGGAAGGTCATGCCTCTGGAGTTCTAGCACAACGCTATGATCATAAGTATCGGCCTTTGGGCTACTACTCAGCCCGCCTGGACCCTGTCGCCCGAACTGCCCCCATGTGCCTTAAGGCGGTCCACGCTGCTCACATTCTCCTTGACAAGTCAGCTGATATCGTCCTTGGCCATGATCTCTCAGCTGTTCTGCAACAAACATCTCCGAAACATCTCACCAACCAAAGACACCTGCGGCTGCAGTGTTCCCTATTGTTGCCCTCCAATATAACATTTACCAGATGTCTGACTATCAATCCTGCCACTTTGCTTCCACCTTCTAGGGGGGAAGGTGAAGAGGGTGAAGATCCATTGGTGGAACCTCATGATTGTATAAAAATTTTGCAGGAAGAGACTTCTGCTCCAGAGAATATGGTGGCACATCCGCTCGCACACCCTGCCTTGCACCTATGGACTGATGGATCCCGTTTCGCAGACCCTCAAGGGAAGTTCCACACGGGATATGCTGTCACAATGGACCTAACAGTCCTCAAGGCTGAAGCTCTACCACCATACATGTCTGCACAAGAAGCTGAACTTGTGGCTCTCACAGAGGCCTGCCACCTGGCAGCAGGAACAAAGGCGAATATGTATATACCGATTCCAGGTATGGACATGGAATTTGTAATGATTCTGGACTCTTGTGGAAGTCTAGAGGATTCATCACAGCTGCAGGTACACCAGTGAAACATGTCTCATGGATTAAGGCCCTAATGAAGGCCCTGGAACTACCCATTCAGGTTGCTGTTATCAAGGTCAAGGCTCATGGAAGACTAGAATCCAGAGAAGCCAGGGGCAACCACCTAGCTGACCAAGCAGCCAAGACTGCAGCAGTGGAGAATGTGTCATCAAAGTGGCAGGAAAAGGAAGAAGAGATGGGAGAGACTCTGCAAACCGTAGCTGTGGCGCTCACTAGAGCAAGAGCCAAGGAACAGCCGGCGGAAGACCATACAAGTCCAGCGGAGACACGAGTGGAATCCAGGGGGGTCAGGATGCCTAAAGAAAAATTGTGTGAGGAACAAAGGAAGACCCCCCACTGAAGAAGTCAAGCAATGGAAAGCGGCAGGAGCTGTGCTGGCTGGTTGCAAAGATTCAAAGGTCAACTCGACTCTTTACCAAGTGGATGGGAAGCCTTGCTTGCCTAGACGCATGTACTCAGCTGTGGCAGCATGGGCTCACGGGCCTACACACAGAGGAAAGAATCAAGCTTTGGCATGTATCAAGAAACTGTACTTTGCACCCGGAATCTCTTCCACTGTGACTGCGTACTCAAAATCCTGTTCTGTCTGCGCTACCTGCAACCCAACGTGTATGGCACGGGTCCCTCTTCAACATCTGGCTAAACCAGACTACCCTTGGCAGAGAATACAAGTCGACCATATCCAAATGCCTAAAGCAGGAAAATAGGAGTACGTTTTGGTAGCCGTGGATATGTTCTCAGCCTGGCCCGAGGCCTACCCGGTTGTCAACATGACTGCTAAAGTCACAGCCAAGAAACTGATCACCGAAATTGCCTGCAGATTTGGAGTTTCCCCAAGTCATAGAATCGGATCAAGGACCAGCTTTCACAGCAAATATCTACGAAGAACTCTGGAACATGTTGGGAACAGATTTGGGCCTCCACACTCCATACCATCCTGCCAGTTCAGGCAAAGTGGAGAGAATGAATTCCACACTCAAGACCCAGCTCTTGAAAATGACCCAAGATCATCCCCTCCCCTGGCCCGACCTACTCCCTATAGTATTGTATCATATCACACACACTCCTCAGGCCAAACATGGGCTGACTCCCTATAAAATTTTGTTTGGGACCCCACCCAAGATAGGAGAGATTAGGCCCCAAGAGTTGTCTGAAACACATGATAGAGTGGTAAAATTTGTGATTGCCTTGTCTAGAGAATTGACTAACACCCGCTCTCCAGTATCTGCTTCTCTCCCAGAATCCACAGGTGATGCAGTACATGATTTCATCCCAGGCGATCTAGTGTATGTGAAGAAGTTTGTCCGGAAAGACTGCCTCCAGCCGCGGTTCGAGGGACCGTACACTGTGCTTCTCACCACCCCGACGGCTCTGAAGCTTGAGGGCAGGAGCACCTGGATTCACGCCTCCCACTGCACGAGAGACAGAACGAGTCTATAAAAGATGACTACCTTCTTCTATATCCTTTCCATATGCTTACTGTCTGTCCCAGGGTGGACAGCTACCACACAGGGGTAGATACCTCCTTCTTCTCAGGTTGGTTGGGAGGGCTCAAGGGATTCCTCCAACAAGTTTGTCTAGTAATGGGAGGCCTACTAGTATTGGGCCTGGTGGTCCTGTGCTGCATAGTCCCCTTATATAGAGAAATATACTCCTTTGAACAAGCCTGACCAGACCCCCCCCATGATAAAGTCCAATTGAAAGATTCAGTTTAGGATCAGTTGGGAGAACTCCATGTGTCATTCAGGATAGGGCTCGATTGTCTGGGGGCGTCCCATAAGGGGGCAGCTTCTAAGATGATTGGGTGAAGAAATCCACCTCCCCTCTCCCCACACATGGACAGTCTCAAAGGCCCCGAAGCAAAGGAAAGCTTAGTGTTTAGGGGGGAATGTCAGGGTAAAAGAGAATATATATATTTGTAACTTTTATATTTTTTGTAATTTTTATACGCTTTTTTGCTAATGTACTAACCACCATTTTGTGTCATATAACAATAAGCTTTCCTTGCTACGTAATACTCAAATCGAAACTTAAACTAAGACAGTTCCAGTGTTGCCAAGATTTATTTCAGAGAAACGAAACAAGATTATAAGCTGACGGCTGCAATATCTGCCCAGAGACTGAGATAAGGAGATGTGGACCAATCAGGAGTGGCCAGACATTGGACTTTCATGGCTTACCCCGCTCCGGACAACCTCTTTCCCCTCCCATTATGTAGTGTATTTAGATTTGTGCATGTAAAAAATAAATTCAGAACATTGCTGAGGACGTTGTCTGTAGTAGCCTTCTGAGCATGCTCTGAGTTTGAACCAGCTTGTTGTCTGACTCATTCTTTGAATGGTTGACCCATGCTCATAGTTTGAATTTGGAGTGACTGGAGGACGAGTGGAATGTCGCTACGACCCCGACAGTTATAAGAGGGGCTGATATCAGTCACATATGGTGTAATGTCTGGAGGTTATATCAGTACTGGAGCGTTATAAGAGGGGCTGATATCAGTCACATATGGTGTAATGTCTGGGGGTTATATCAGTACTGGAGTGTTATAAGAGGAGCTGATATCAGTCACATATGATGTAATGTCTGGAGGTTATATCAGTACTGGAGTGTTATAAGAGGCTGATATCAGTCACATATGGTGTAATGTCTGGGGGTTATATCAGTACTGGAGCGTTATAAGAGGCTGATATCAGTCACATATGGTGTAATGTCTGGAGGTTATATCAGTACTGGAGCGTTATAAGAGGCTGATATCAGTCACATATGGTGTAATGTCTGGGGGTTATATCAGTACTGGAGTGTTATAAGAGGGGCTGATATCAGTCACATATGGTGTAATGTCTGGGGGTTATATCAGTACTGGAGCGTTATAAGAGGCTGATATCAGTCACATATGGTGTAATGTCTGGAGGTTATATCAGTACTGGAGCGTTATAAGAGGCTGATATCAGTCAAATATGGTGTAATGTCTGGGGGTTATATCAGTACTGGAGCGTTATAAGAGGGGATGATATCAGTCACATATGGTGTAATGTCTGGAGGTTATATCAGTACTGGAGCGTTATAAGAGGGGCTGATATCAGTCACATATGGTGTAATGTCTGGAGGTTATATCAGTACTGGAGCGTTATAAGAGGCTGATATCAGTCACATATGATGTAATGTCTGGAGGTTATATCAGTACTGGAGCGTTATAAGAGGAGCTGATATCAGTCACATATGGTGTAATGTCTGGAGGTTCTATCAGTACTGGAGCGTTATAAGAGGGGCTGATATCAGTCACATATGATGTAATGTCTGGAGGTTATATCAGTACTGGAGCGTTATAAGAGGGACTGATATCAGTCACATATGATGTAATGTCTGGAGGTTATATCAGAACTGGAGCGTTATAAGAGGAGCTGATATCAGTCACATATGATGTAATGTCTGGAGGTTATATCAGTACTGGAGCGTTATAAGAGGGGATGATATCAGTCACATATGGTGTAATGTCTGGAGGTTATATCAGTACTGGAGCGTTATAAGAGGGGCTGATATCAGTCACAAATGGTGTAATGTCTGGAGGTTATATCAGTACTGGAGCGTTATAAGGGGAGCTGATATCAGTCACATATGGTGTAATGTCTGGAGGTTATATCAGTACTGGAGCGTTATAAGGGGAGCTGATATCAGTCACATATGATGTAATGTCTGGAGGTTATATCACTACTGGAGCGTTATAAGAGGCTGATATCAGTCACATATGGTGTAATGTCTGGAGGTTATATCAGTACTGGAGCGTTATAAGAGGCTGATATCAGTCACATATGATGTAATGTCTGGAAGTTATATCAGTACTGGAGCGTTATAAGAGGGGCTGATATCAGTCACATATGATGTAATGTCTGGAGGTTATATCAGTACTGGAGCGTTATAAGAGGGGCTGATATCAGTCACATATGGTGTAATGTCTGGAGGTTATATCAGTACTGGAGCGTTATAAGAGGGGCTGATATCAGTCACATATGGTGTAATGTCTGGAGGTTATATCAGTACTGGAGCGTTATAAGAGGCTGATATCAGTCACATATGGTGTAATGTCTGGAGGTTATATCAGTACTGGAGCGTTATAAGAGGGGCTGATATCAGTCACATATGGTGTAATGTCTGGGGGTTATATCAGTACTGGAGTGTTATAAGAGGAGCTGATATCAGTCACATATGATGTAATGTCTGGAGGTTATATCAGTACTGGAGTGTTATAAGAGGCTGATATCAGTCACATATGATGTAATGTCTGGAGGTTATATCAGTACTGGAGCGTTATAAGAGGGGCTGATATCAGTCACATATGGTGTAATGTCTGGGGGTTATATCAGTACTGGAGCGTTATAAGAGGCTGATATCAGTCACATATGGTGTAATGTCTGGAGGTTATATCAGTACTGGAGCGTTATAAGAGGCTGATATCAGTCACATATGGTGTAATGTCTGGGGGTTATATCAGTACTGGAGTGTTATAAGAGGGGCTGATATCAGTCACATATGGTGTAATGTCTGGGGGTTATATCAGTACTGGAGCGTTATAAGAGGCTGATATCAGTCACATATGGTGTAATGTCTGGAGGTTATATCAGTACTGGAGCGTTATAAGAGGCTGATATCAGTCAAATATGGTGTAATGTCTGGGGGTTATATCAGTACTGGAGCGTTATAAGAGGGGATGATATCAGTCACATATGGTGTAATGTCTGGAGGTTATATCAGTACTGGAGCGTTATAAGAGGGGCTGATATCAGTCACATATGGTGTAATGTCTGGAGGTTATATCAGTACTGGAGCGTTATAAGAGGCTGATATCAGTCACATATGATGTAATGTCTGGAGGTTATATCAGTACTGGAGCGTTATAAGAGGAGCTGATATCAGTCACATATGGTGTAATGTCTGGAGGTTCTATCAGTACTGGAGCGTTATAAGAGGGGCTGATATCAGTCACATATGATGTAATGTCTGGAGGTTATATCAGTACTGGAGCGTTATAAGAGGGACTGATATCAGTCACATATGATGTAATGTCTGGAGGTTATATCAGAACTGGAGCGTTATAAGAGGAGCTGATATCAGTCACATATGATGTAATGTCTGGAGGTTATATCAGTACTGGAGCGTTATAAGAGGGGATGATATCAGTCACATATGGTGTAATGTCTGGAGGTTATATCAGTACTGGAGCGTTATAAGAGGGGCTGATATCAGTCACAAATGGTGTAATGTCTGGAGGTTATATCAGTACTGGAGCGTTATAAGGGGAGCTGATATCAGTCAGATATGATGTAATGTCTGGAGGTTATATCACTACTGGAGCGTTATAAGAGGCTGATATCAGTCACATATGGTGTAATGTCTGGAGGTTATATCAGTACTGGAGCGTTATAAGAGGCTGATATCAGTCACATATGATGTAATGTCTGGAAGTTATATCAGTACTGGAGCGTTATAAGAGGGGCTGATATCAGTCACATATGATGTAATGTCTGGAGGTTATATCAGTACTGGAGCGTTATAAGAGGGGCTGATATCAGTCACATATGGTGTAATGTCTGGAGGTTATATCAGTACTGGAGCGTTATAAGAGGGGCTGATATCAGTCACATATGGTGTAATGTCTGGAGGTTATATCAGTACTGGAGCGTTATAAGAGGCTGATATCAGTCACATATGGTGTAATGTCTGGAGGTTATATCAGTACTGGAGCGTTATAAGAGGGGCTGATATCAGTCACATATGGTGTAATGTCTGGGGGTTATATCAGTACTGGAGTGTTATAAGAGGAGCTGATATCAGTCACATATGATGTAATGTCTGGAGGTTATATCAGTACTGGAGTGTTATAAGAGGCTGATATCAGTCACATATGATGTAATGTCTGGAGGTTATATCAGTACTGGAGCGTTATAAGAGGGGCTGATATCAGTCACATATGGTGTAATGTCTGGGGGTTATATCAGTACTGGAGCGTTATAAGAGGCTGATATCAGTCACATATGGTGTAATGTCTGGAGGTTATATCAGTACTGGAGCGTTATAAGAGGCTGATATCAGTCACATATGGTGTAATGTCTGGGGGTTATATCAGTACTGGAGTGTTATAAGAGGGGCTGATATCAGTCACATATGGTGTAATGTCTGGGAGTTATATCAGTACTGGAGCGTTATAAGAGGCTGATATCAGTCACATATGGTGTAATGTCTGGAGGTTATATCAGTACTGGAGCGTTATAAGAGGCTGATATCAGTCAAATATGGTGTAATGTCTGGGGGTTATATCAGTACTGGAGCGTTATAAGAGGGGATGATATCAGTCACATATGGTGTAATGTCTGGAGGTTATATCAGTACTGGAGCGTTATAAGAGGGGCTGATATCAGTCACATATGGTGTAATGTCTGGAGGTTATATCAGTACTGGAGCGTTATAAGAGGCTGATATCAGTCACATATGATGTAATGTCTGGAGGTTATATCAGTACTGGAGCGTTATAAGAGGAGCTGATATCAGTCACATATGGTGTAATGTCTGGAGGTTCTATCAGTACTGGAGCGTTATAAGAGGGGCTGATATCAGTCACATATGATGTAATGTCTGGAGGTTATATCAGTACTGGAGCGTTATAAGAGGGACTGATATCAGTCACATATGATGTAATGTCTGGAGGTTATATCAGAACTGGAGCGTTATAAGAGGAGCTGATATCAGTCACATATGATGTAATGTCTGGAGGTTATATCAGTACTGGAGCGTTATAAGAGGGGATGATATCAGTCACATATGGTGTAATGTCTGGAGGTTATATCAGTACTGGAGCGTTATAAGAGGGGCTGATATCAGTCACAAATGGTGTAATGTCTGGAGGTTATATCAGTACTGGAGCGTTATAAGGGGAGCTGATATCAGTCAGATATGATGTAATGTCTGGAGGTTATATCACTACTGGAGCGTTATAAGAGGCTGATATCAGTCACATATGGTGTAATGTCTGGAGGTTATATCAGTACTGGAGCGTTATAAGAGGCTGATATCAGTCACATATGATGTAATGTCTGGAAGTTATATCAGTACTGGAGCGTTATAAGAGGGGCTGATATCAGTCACATATGATGTAATGTCTGGAGGTTATATCAGTACTGGAGCGTTATAAGAGGGGCTGATATCAGTCACATATGGTGTAATGTCTGGAGGTTATATCAGAACTGGAGCGTTATAAGAGGAGCTGATATCAGTCACATATGATGTAATGTCTGGAGGTTATATCACTACTGGAGCGTTATAAGAGGGGATGATATCAGTCACATATAGTGTAATGTCTGGAGGTTATATCAGTACTGGAGCGTTATAAGAGGGGCTGATATCAGTCACAAATGGTGTAATGTCTGGAGGTTATATCAGTACTGGAGCGTTATAAGGGGAGCTGATATCAGTCAGATATGATGTAATGTCTGGAGGTTATATCACTACTGGAGCGTTATAAGAGGCTGATATCAGTCACATATGGTGTAATGTCTGGAGGTTATATCAGTACTGGAGCGTTATAAGAGGCTGATATCAGTCACATATGATGTAATGTCTGGAAGTTATATCAGTACTGGAGCGTTATAAGAGGGGCTGATATCAGTCACATATGATGTAATGTCTGGAGGTTATATCAGTACTGGAGCGTTATAAGAGGGGCTGATATCAGTCACATATGGTGTAATGTCTGGAGGTTATATCAGTACTGGAGCGTTATAAGAGGGGCTGATATCAGTCACATATGGTGTAATGTCTGGAGGTTATATCAGTACTGGAGCGTTATAAGAGGCTGATATCAGTCACATATGGTGTAATGTCTGGAGGTTATATCAGTACTGGAGCGTTATAAGAGGGGCTGATATCAGTCACATATGGTGTAATGTCTGGGGGTTATATCAGTACTGGAGTGTTATAAGAGGAGCTGATATCAGTCACATATGATGTAATGTCTGGAGGTTATATCAGTACTGGAGTGTTATAAGAGGCTGATATCAGTCACATATGATGTAATGTCTGGAGGTTATATCAGTACTGGAGCGTTATAAGAGGGGCTGATATCAGTCACATATGGTGTAATGTCTGGGGGTTATATCAGTACTGGAGCGTTATAAGAGGCTGATATCAGTCACATATGGTGTAATGTCTGGAGGTTATATCAGTACTGGAGCGTTATAAGAGGCTGATATCAGTCACATATGGTGTAATGTCTGGGGGTTATATCAGTACTGGAGTGTTATAAGAGGGGCTGATATCAGTCACATATGGTGTAATGTCTGGGGGTTATATCAGTACTGGAGCGTTATAAGAGGCTGATATCAGTCACATATGGTGTAATGTCTGGAGGTTATATCAGTACTGGAGCGTTATAAGAGGCTGATATCAGTCAAATATGGTGTAATGTCTGGGGGTTATATCAGTACTGGAGCGTTATAAGAGGGGATGATATCAGTCACATATGGTGTAATGTCTGGGGGTTATATCAGTACTGGAGTGTTATAAGAGGAGCTGATATCAGTCACATATGATGTAATGTCTGGAGGTTATATCAGTACTGGAGTGTTATAAGAGGCTGATATCAGTCACATATGATGTAATGTCTGGAGGTTATATCAGTACTGGAGCGTTATAAGAGGGGCTGATATCAGTCACATATGGTGTAATGTCTGGGGGTTATATCAGTACTGGAGCGTTATAAGAGGCTGATATCAGTCACATATGGTGTAATGTCTGGAGGTTATATCAGTACTGGAGCGTTATAAGAGGCTGATATCAGTCACATATGGTGTAATGTCTGGGGGTTATATCAGTACTGGAGTGTTATAAGAGGGGCTGATATCAGTCACATATGGTGTAATGTCTGGGGGTTATATCAGTACTGGAGCGTTATAAGAGGCTGATATCAGTCACATATGGTGTAATGTCTGGAGGTTATATCAGTACTGGAGCGTTATAAGAGGCTGATATCAGTCAAATATGGTGTAATGTCTGGGGGTTATATCAGTACTGGAGCGTTATAAGAGGGGATGATATCAGTCACATATGGTGTAATGTCTGGAGGTTATATCAGTACTGGAGCGTTATAAGAGGGGCTGATATCAGTCACATATGGTGTAATGTCTGGAGGTTATATCAGTACTGGAGCGTTATAAGAGGCTGATATCAGTCACATATGATGTAATGTCTGGAGGTTATATCAGTACTGGAGCGTTATAAGAGGAGCTGATATCAGTCACATATGGTGTAATGTCTGGAGGTTCTATCAGTACTGGAGCGTTATAAGAGGGGCTGATATCAGTCACATATGATGTAATGTCTGGAGGTTATATCAGTACTGGAGCGTTATAAGAGGGACTGATATCAGTCACATATGATGTAATGTCTGGAGGTTATATCAGAACTGGAGCGTTATAAGAGGAGCTGATATCAGTCACATATGATGTAATGTCTGGAGGTTATATCAGTACTGGAGCGTTATAAGAGGGGATGATATCAGTCACATATGGTGTAATGTCTGGAGGTTATATCAGTACTGGAGCGTTATAAGAGGGGCTGATATCAGTCACAAATGGTGTAATGTCTGGAGGTTATATCAGTACTGGAGCGTTATAAGGGGAGCTGATATCAGTCAGATATGATGTAATGTCTGGAGGTTATATCACTACTGGAGCGTTATAAGAGGCTGATATCAGTCACATATGGTGTAATGTCTGGAGGTTATATCAGTACTGGAGCGTTATAAGAGGCTGATATCAGTCACATATGATGTAATGTCTGGAAGTTATATCAGTACTGGAGCGTTATAAGAGGGGCTGATATCAGTCACATATGATGTAATGTCTGGAGGTTATATCAGTACTGGAGCGTTATAAGAGGGGCTGATATCAGTCACATATGGTGTAATGTCTGGAGGTTATATCAGTACTGGAGCGTTATAAGAGGGGCTGATATCAGTCACATATGGTGTAATGTCTGGAGGTTATATCAGTACTGGAGCGTTATAAGAGGCTGATATCAGTCACATATGGTGTAATGTCTGGAGGTTATATCAGTACTGGAGCGTTATAAGAGGGGCTGATATCAGTCACATATGGTGTAATGTCTGGGGGTTATATCAGTACTGGAGTGTTATAAGAGGAGCTGATATCAGTCACATATGATGTAATGTCTGGAGGTTATATCAGTACTGGAGTGTTATAAGAGGCTGATATCAGTCACATATGATGTAATGTCTGGAGGTTATATCAGTACTGGAGCGTTATAAGAGGGGCTGATATCAGTCACATATGGTGTAATGTCTGGGGGTTATATCAGTACTGGAGCGTTATAAGAGGCTGATATCAGTCACATATGGTGTAATGTCTGGAGGTTATATCAGTACTGGAGCGTTATAAGAGGCTGATATCAGTCACATATGGTGTAATGTCTGGGGGTTATATCAGTACTGGAGTGTTATAAGAGGGGCTGATATCAGTCACATATGGTGTAATGTCTGGGGGTTATATCAGTACTGGAGCGTTATAAGAGGCTGATATCAGTCACATATGGTGTAATGTCTGGAGGTTATATCAGTACTGGAGCGTTATAAGAGGCTGATATCAGTCAAATATGGTGTAATGTCTGGGGGTTATATCAGTACTGGAGCGTTATAAGAGGGGATGATATCAGTCACATATGGTGTAATGTCTGGAGGTTATATCAGTACTGGAGCGTTATAAGAGGGGCTGATATCAGTCACATATGGTGTAATGTCTGGAGGTTATATCAGTACTGGAGCGTTATAAGAGGGGCTGATATCAGTCACATATGATGTAATGTCTGGAGGTTATATCAGTACTGGAGCGTTATAAGAGGGACTGATATCAGTCACATATGATGTAATGTCTGGAGGTTATATCAGAACTGGAGCGTTATAAGAGGAGCTGATATCAGTCACATATGATGTAATGTCTGGAGTTTATATCAGTACTGGAGCGTTATAAGAGGGGATGATATCAGTCACATATGGTGTAATGTCTGGAGGTTATATCAGTACTGGAGCGTTATAAGAGGGGCTGATATCAGTCACAAATGGTGTAATGTCTGGAGGTTATATCAGTACTGGAGCGTTATAAGGGGAGCTGATATCAGTCAGATATGATGTAATGTCTGGAGGTTATATCACTACTGGAGCGTTATAAGAGGCTGATATCAGTCACATATGGTGTAATGTCTGGAGGTTATATCAGTACTGGAGCGTTATAAGAGGCTGATATCAGTCACATATGATGTAATGTCTGGAGGTTATATCAGAACTGGAGCGTTATAAGAGGAGCTGATATCAGTCACATATGATGTAATGTCTGGAGGTTATATCAGTACTGGAGCGTTATAAGAGGGGATGATATCAGTCACATATGGTGTAATGTCTGGAGGTTATATCAGTACTGGAGCGTTATAAGAGGGGCTGATATCAGTCACAAATGGTGTAATGTCTGGAGGTTATATCAGTACTGGAGCGTTATAAGGGGAGCTGATATCAGTCAGATATGATGTAATGTCTGGAGGTTATATCACTACTGGAGCGTTATAAGAGGCTGATATCAGTCACATATGGTGTAATGTCTGGAGGTTATATCAGTACTGGAGCGTTATAAGAGGCTGATATCAGTCACATATGATGTAATGTCTGGAAGTTATATCAGTACTGGAGCGTTATAAGAGGGGCTGATATCAGTCACATATGATGTAATGTCTGGAGGTTATATCAGTACTGGAGCGTTATAAGAGGGGCTGATATCAGTCACATATGGTGTAATGTCTGGAGGTTATATCAGTACTGGAGCGTTATAAGAGAGGCTGATATCAGTCACATATGATGTAATGTCTGGGGGTTATATCAGTACTGGAGCGTTATAAGAGGGGCTGATATCAGTCACATATGGTGTAATGTCTGGAGGTTATATCAGTACTGGAGCGTTATAAGAGAGGCTGATATCAGTCACATATGATGTAATGTCTGGAGGTTATATCAGTACTGGAGCGTTATAAGAGGCTGATATCAGTCACATGTGATGTAATGTCTGGAGGTTATATCAGTACTGGAGCGTTATAAGAGGGGCTGATATCAGTCACATATGGTGTAATGTCTGGAGGTTATATCAGTACTGGAGCGTTATAAGAGGGGCTGATATCAGTAACATATGATGTAATGTCTGGAGGTTATATCAGTACTGGAGCGTTATAAGAGGCTGATATCAGTCACATATGGTGTAATGTCTGGAGGTTATATCAGTACTGGAGCGTTATAAGAGGGGCTGATATCAGTCACATATGGTGTAATGTCTGGAGGTTATATCAGTACTGGAGCGTTATAAGAGGGGCTGATATCAGTCACATATGATGTAATGTCTGGAGGTTATATCAGTACTGGAGCGTTATAAGAGGGGCTGATATCAGTCACATATCGTGTAATGTCTGGAGGTTATATCAGTACTGGATCGTTATAAGAGGGGCTGATATCAGTCACATATGGTGTAATGTCTGGAGGTTATATCAGTACTGGAGCGTTATAAGAGGGGCTGATATCAGTCACATATGGTGTAATGTCTGGAGGTTATATCAGTACTGGAGCGTTATAAGAGGCTGATATCAGTCACATATGGTGTAATGTCTGGAGGTTATATCAGTACTGGAACGTTATAAGAGGCTGATATCAGTCACATATGATGTAATGTCTGGAGGTTATATCAGTACTGGAGCGTTATAAGAGGGGCTGATATCAGTCACATATGGTGTAATGTCTGGGGGTTATATCAGTACTGGAGCGTTATAAGAGGCTGATATCAGTCACATATGGTGTAATGTCTGGAGGTTATATCAGTACTGAAGCGTTAAAAGAGGCTGATATCAGTCAAATATGGTGTAATGTCTGGGGGTTATATCAGTACTGGAGCGTTATAAGAGGGGCTGATATCAGTCACATATGGTGTAATGTCTGGAGGTTATATCAGTACTGGAGCGTTATAAGAGGGGATGATATCAGTCACATATGGTGTAATGTCTGGAGGTTATATCAGTACTGGAGCGTTATAAGAGGGGCTGATATCAGTCACATATCGTGTAATGTCTGGAGGTTATATCAGTACTGGATCGTTATAAGAGGGGCTGATATCAGTCACATATGGTGTAATGTCTGGAGGTTATATCAGTACTGGAGCGTTATAAGAGGGGCTGATATCAGTCACATATGGTGTAATGTCTGGAGGTTATATCAGTACTGGAGCGTTATAAGAGGCTGATATCAGTCACATATGGTGTAATGTCTGGAGGTTATATCAGTACTGGAGCGTTATAAGAGGCTGATATCAGTCACATATGATGTAATGTCTGGAGGTTATATCAGTACTGGAGCGTTATAAGAGGGGCTGATATCAGTCACATATGGTGTAATGTCTGGGGGTTATATCAGTACTGGAGCGTTATAAGAGGGGCTGATATCAGTCACATATGGTGTAATGTCTGGGGGTTATATCAGTACTGGAGCGTTATAAGAGGCTGATATCAGTCACATATGGTGTAATGTCTGAAGGTTATATCAGTACTGGAGCGTTATAAGAGGCTGATATCAGTCACATATGGTGTAATGTCTGGAGGTTATATCAGTACTGGAGCG
Source organism: Phyllobates terribilis (assembly GCF_046119375.1). Lineage (NCBI taxonomy): Eukaryota > Metazoa > Chordata > Amphibia > Anura > Dendrobatidae > Phyllobates > Phyllobates terribilis. The sequence continues at coordinate 192,895,401 of NW_027362769.1, read as the reverse complement.
TTATAAGAGAGGCTGATATCAGTCACATATGATGTAATGTCTGGAGGTTATATCAGTACTGGAGCGTTATAAGAGGCTGATATCAGTCACATATAGTGTAATGTCTGGAGGTTATATCAGTACTGGAGCGTTAAAAGAGGCTGATATCAGTCAAATATGGTGTAATGTCTGGGGGTTATATCAGTACTGGAGCGTTATAAGAGGGGCTGATATCAGTCACATATGGTGTAATGTCTGGAGGTTATATCAGTACTGGAGCGTTATAAGAGGGGATGATATCAGTCACATATGGTGTAATGTCTGGAGGTTATATCAGTACTGGAGCGTTATAAGAGGGACTGATATCAGTCACATATGGTGTAATGTCTGGAGGTTATATCAGTGCTGGAGCGTTATAAGAGGGGCTGATATCAGTCACATATGGTGTAATGTCTGGAGGTTATATAAGTACTGGAGCGTTATAAGAGGGGCTGATATCAGTCACATATGGTGTAATGTCTGGAGGTTATATCAGTACTGGAGCGTTATAAGAGGGGCTGATATCAGTCACATATGATGTAATGTCTGGAGGTTATATCAGTACTGGAGCGTTATAAGAGGGGCTGATATCAGTCACATATCGTGTAATATCTGGAGGTTATATCAGTACTGGATCGTTATAAGAGGGGCTGATATCAGTCACATATGGTGTAATGTCTGGAGGTTATATCAGTACTGGAGCGTTATAAGAGTAGCTGATATCAGTCACATATGGTGTAAAGTCTGGAGGTTATATCAGTACTGGAGCGTTATAAGAGGGTGATATCAGTCACATACGGTGTAATGTCTGGGGGTTATATCAGTACTGGAGCGTTATAAGAGGGGCTGATATCAGTCACATATGGTGTAATGTCTGGAGGTTATATCAGTACTGGAGCGTTATAAGAGGCTGATATCAGTCACATATGGTGTAATGTCTGGAGGTTATATCAGTGCTGCAGCGCTATAAGAGGAGCTGATATCAGTCACATATGATGTAATGTCTGGGGGTTATATCAGTACTGGAGCGTTATAAGAGGGGCTGATATCAGTCACATATGGTGTAATGTCTGGAGGTTATATCAGTACTGGAGCGTTATAAGAGGGGCTGATATCAGTCACATATGGTGTAATGTCTGGAGGTTATATCAGTACTGGAGCGTTATAAGAGGCTGATATCAGTCACATATGGTGTAATGTCTGGAGGTTATATCAGTGCTGGAGCGTTATAAGAGGAGCTGATATCAGTCACATATGGTGTAATGTCTGGAGGTTATATCAGTGCTGCAGCGCTATAAGAGGGGCTGATATCAGTCACATATGATGTAATGTCTGGGGGTTATATCAGTACTGGAGCGTTATAAGAGGGGCTGATATCAGTCACATATGGTGTAATGTCTGGAGGTTATATCAGTACTGGAGCGTTATAAGAGGGGATGATATCAGTCACATATGGTGTAATGTCTGGAGGTTATATCAGTACTGGAGCGTTATAAGAGGGGCTGATATCAGTCACATATGGTGTAATGTCTGGAGGTTATATCAGTACTGGAGCGTTATAAGAGGGGCTGATATCAGTCACATATGGTGTAATGTCTGGGGGTTATATCAGTACTGGAGCGTTATAAGAGGGGCTGATATCAGTCACATATGGTGTAATGTCTGGAGGTTATATCAGTACTGGAGCGTTATAAGAGGGGCTGATATCAGTCACATATGATGTAATGTCTGGAGGTTATATCAGTACTGGAACGTTATAAGAGGCTGATATCAGTCACATATGATGTAATGTCTGGAGGTTATATCAGTACTGGAGCATTATAAGAGTCTGATATCAGTCACATATGATGCAATGTCTGGAGGTTATATCAGTACTGGAGCGTTATAAGAGGCTGATATCTGTCACATATGGTGTAATGTCAGGAGGTTATATCAGTACTGGAGCGTTATAAGAGGGGCTGATATCAGTCACATATGGTGTAATGTCTGGGGGTTATATCAGTACTGGAGCGTTATAAGAGGGGCTGATATCAGTCACATATGGTGTAATGTCTGGAGGTTATATCAGTACTGGAGCGTTATAAGAGGGGCTGATATCAGTCACATATGGTGTAATGTCTGGAGGTTATATCAGTACTGGAGCGTTATAAGAGGGGCTGATATCAGTCACATATGATGTAAAGTCTGGAGGTTATATCAGTACTGGAGCATTATAAGAGGGGCTGATATCAGTCACATATGGTGTAATGTCTGGAGGTTATATCAGTACTGGAGCGTTATAAGAGGGGCTGATATGAGTCACATATGGTGTAATGTCTGGAGGTTATATCAGTACTGGAGCGTTATAAGAGGGGCTGATATCAGTCACATATGGTGTAATGTCTGGAGGTTATATCAGTACTGGAGCGTTATAAGAGGGGCTGATATCAGTCACATTTGGGGTAATGTCTGGAGGTTATATCAGTACTGGAGCGTTATAAGAGGCTGATATCAGTCACATATGATGTAAAGTCTGGAGGTTATATCAGTACTGGAGCGTTATAAGAGGGGCTGATATCTGTCACATATGGTGTAATGTCTGGGGGTTATATCAGTACTGGAGCATTATAAGAGGGGCTGATATCAGTCACATATGGTGTAATGTCTGGAGGTTATATCAGTACTGGAGCGTTATAAGAGGGGCTGATATCAGTCACATATGATGTAATGTCTGGAGGTTATATCAGTACTGGAACGTTATAAGAGGCTGATATCAGTCACATATGATGTAATGTCTGGAGGTTATATCAGTACTGGAGCATTATAAGAGTCTGATATCAGTCACATATGATGTAATGTCTGGAGGTTATATCAGTACTGGAGCGTTATAAGAGGGGCTGATATCAGTCACATATGATGTAATGTCTGGAGGTTATATCAGTACTGGAGCATTATAAGAGAGGCTGATATCAGTCACATATGATGTAATGTCTGGAGGTTATATCAGTACTGGAGCGTTATAAGAGGGGCTGATATCAGTCACATATGGTGCAATGTCTGGAGGTTATATCAGTGCTGGAGAGTTATAAGAGGGGCTGATATCAGTCACATATGGTGTAATGTCTGGAGGTTATATCAGTACTGGAGCGTTATAAGAGGGGCTGATATCAGTCACATATGGTGTAATGTCTGGGGGTTATATCAGTACTGGAGCGTTATAAGAGGGGCTGATATCAGTCACATATGGTGTAATGTCTGGGGGTTATATCAGTACTGGAGCGTTATAAGAGGCTGATATCAGTCACATATGGTGTAATGTCTGGAGGTTATATCAGTACTGGAGCGTTATAAGAGGCTGATATCAGTCACATATGGTGTAATGTCTGGAGGTTATATCAGTACTGGAGCGTTATAAGAGAGGCTGATATCAGTCACATATGATGTAATGTCTGGAGGTTATATCAGTACTGGAGCGTTATAAGAGGCTGATATCAGTCACATATAGTGTAATGTCTGGAGGTTATATCAGTACTGGAGCGTTAAAAGAGGCTGATATCAGTCAAATATGGTGTAATGTCTGGGGGTTATATCAGTACTGGAGCGTTATAAGAGGGGCTGATATCAGTCACATATGGTGTAATGTCTGGAGGTTATATCAGTACTGGAGCGTTATAAGAGGGGATGATATCAGTCACATATGGTGTAATGTCTGGAGGTTATATCAGTACTGGAGCGTTATAAGAGGGGCTGATATCAGTCACATATGGTGTAATGTCTGGAGGTTATATCAGTGCTGGAGCGTTATAAGAGGGGCTGATATCAGTCACATATGGTGTAATGTCTGGAGGTTATATAAGTACTGGAGCGTTATAAGAGGGGCTGATATCAGTCACATATGGTGTAATGTCTGGAGGTTATATCAGTACTGGAGCGTTATAAGAGGGGCTGATATCAGTCACATATGATGTAATGTCTGGAGGTTATATCAGTACTGGAGCGTTATAAGAGGGGCTGATATCAGTCACATATCGTGTAATATCTGGAGGTTATATCAGTACTGGATCGTTATAAGAGGGGCTGATATCAGTCACATATGGTGTAATGTCTGGAGGTTATATCAGTACTGGAGCGTTATAAGAGGGGCTGATATCAGTCACATATGGTGTAATGTCTGGAGGTTATATCAGTACTGGAGCGTTATAAGAGGGTGATATCAGTCACATATGGTGTAATGTCTGGGGGTTATATCAGTACTGGAGCGTTATAAGAGGGGCTGATATCAGTCACATATGGTGTAATGTCTGGAGGTTATATCAGTACTGGAGCGTTATAAGAGGCTGATATCAGTCACATATGGTGTAATGTCTGGAGGTTATATCAGTGCTGCAGCACTATAAGAGGAGCTGATATCAGTCACATATGATTTAATGTCTGGGGGTTATATCAGTACTGGAGCGTTATAAGAGGGGCTGATATCAGTCACATATGGTGTAATGTCTGGAGGTTATATCAGTACTGGAGCGTTATAAGAGGGGCTGATATCAGTCACATATGGTGTAATGTCTGGAGGTTATATCAGTACTGGAGCGTTATAAGAGGCTGATATCAGTCACATATGGTGTAATGTCTGGAGGTTATATCAGTGCTGCAGCGCTATAAGAGGGGCTGATATCAGTCACATATGATGTAATGTCTGGGGGTTATATCAGTACTGGAGCGTTATAAGAGGGGCTGATATCAGTCACATATGGGGTAATGTCTGGAGGTTATATCAGTACTGGAGCGTTATAAGAGGGGATGATATCAGTCACATATGGTGTAATGTCTGGAGGTTATATCAGTACTGGAGCGTTATAAGAGGGGCTGATATCAGTCACATATGGTGTAATGTCTGGAGGTTATATCAGTACTGGAGCGTTATAAGAGGGGCTGATATCAGTCACATATGGTGTAATGTCTGGGGGTTATATCAGTACTGGAGCGTTATAAGAGGGGCTGATATCAGTCACATATGGTGTAATGTCTGGAGGTTATATCAGTACTGGAGCGTTATAAGAGGGGCTGATATCAGTCACATATGATGTAATGTCTGGAGGTTATATCAGTACTGGAACGTTATAAGAGGCTGATATCAGTCACATATGATGTAATGTCTGGAGGTTATATCAGTACTGGAGCATTATAAGAGTCTGATATCAGTCACATATGATGCAATGTCTGGAGGTTATATCAGTACTGGAGCGTTATAAGAGGCTGATATCTGTCACATATGGTGTAATGTCAGGAGGTTATATCAGTACTGGAGCGTTATAAGAGGGGCTGATATCAGTCACATATGGTGTAATGTCTGGGGGTTATATCAGTACTGGAGCGTTATAAGAGGGGCTGATATCAGTCACATATGGTGTAATGTCTGGGGGTTATATCAGTACTGGAGCGTTATAAGAGGGGCTGATATCAGTCACATATGGTGTAATGTCTGGAGGTTATATCAGTACTGGAGCGTTATAAGAGAGGCTGATATCAGTCACATATGATGCAATGTCTGGAGGTTATATCAGTACTGGAGCGTTATAAGAGGCTGATATCAGTCACATATAGTGTAATGTCTGGAGGTTATATCAGTACTGGAGCGTTAAAAGAGGCTGATATCAGTCAAATATGGTGTAATGTCTGGAGGTTATATCAGTACTGGAGCGTTATAAGAGGGGCTGATATCAGTCACATATGGTGTAATGTCTGGAGGTTATATCAGTACTGGAGCGTTATAAGAGGCTGATATCAGTCACATATGGTGTAATGTCTGGAGGTTATATCAGTGCTGCAGCGCTATAAGAGGGGCTGATATCAGTCACATATGATGTAATGTCTGGGGGTTATATCAGTACTGGAGCGTTATAAGAGGGGCTGATATCAGTCACATATGGTGTAATGTCTGGAGGTTATATCAGTACTGGAGCGTTATAAGAGGGGATGATATCAGTCACATATGGTGTAATGTCTGGAGGTTATATCAGTACTGGAGCGTTATAAGAGGGGCTGATATCAGTCACATATGGTGTAATGTCTGGAGGTTATATCAGTACTGGAGCGTTATAAGAGGGGCTGATATCAGTCACATATGGTGTAATGTCTGGGGGTTATATCAGTACTGGAGCGTTATAAGAGGGGCTGATATCAGTCACATATGGTGTAATGTCTGGAGGTTATATCAGTACTGGAGCGTTATAAGAGGGGCTGATATCAGTCACATATGATGTAATGTCTGGAGGTTATATCAGTACTGGAACGTTATAAGAGGCTGATATCAGTCACATATGATGTAATGTCTGGAGGTTATATCAGTACTGGAGCATTATAAGAGTCTGATATCAGTCACATATGATGCAATGTCTGGTGGTTATATCAGTACTGGAGCGTTATAAGAGGCTGATATCTGTCACATATGGTGTAATGTCAGGAGGTTATATCAGTACTGGAGCGTTATAAGAGGGGCTGATATCAGTCACATATGGTGTAATGTCTGGGGGTTATATCAGTACTGGAGCGTTATAAGAGGGGCTGATATCAGTCACATATGGTGTAATGTCTGGGGGTTATATCAGTACTGGAGCGTTATAAGAGGGGTTGATATCAGTCACATATGGTGTAATGTCTGGAGGTTATATCAGTACTGGAGCGTTATAAGAGAGGCTGATATCAGTCACATATGATGTAATGTCTGGAGGTTATATCAGTACTGGAGCGTTATAAGAGGCTGATATCAGTCACATATAGTGTAATGTCTGGAGGTTATATCAGTACTGGAGCGTTAAAAGAGGCTGATATCAGTCAAATATGGTGTAATGTCTGGGGGTTATATCAGTACTGGAGCGTTATAAGAGGGGCTGATATCAGTCACATATGGTGTAATGTCTGGAGGTTATATCATTACTGGAGCGTTATAAGAGGGGCTGATATCAGTCACATATGATGTAAAGTCTGGAGGTTATATCAGTACTGGAGCGTTATAAGAGGGGCTGATATCAGTCACATATGGTGTAATGTCTGGAGGTTATATCAGTACTGGAGCGTTATAAGAGGGGCTGATATGAGTCACATATGGTGTAATGTCTGGAGGTTATATCAGTACTGGAGCGTTATAAGAGGGGCTGATATCAGTCACATATGGTGTAATGTCTGGAGGTTATATCAGTACTGGAGCGTTATAAGAGGGGCTGATATCAGTCACATTTGGGGTAATGTCTGGAGGTTATATCAGTACTGGAGCGTTATAAGAGGCTGATATCAGTCACATATGATGTAAAGTCTGGAGGTTATATCAGTACTGGAGCGTTATAAGAGGGGCTGATATCTGTCACATATGGTGTAATGTCTGGGGGTTATATCAGTACTGGAGCATTATAAGAGGGGCTGATATCAGTCACATATGGTGTAATGTCTGGAGGTTATATCAGTACTGGAGCGTTATAAGAGGGGCTGATATCAGTCACATATGATGTAATGTCTGGAGGTTATATCAGTAATGGAACGTTATAAGAGGCTGATATCAGTCACATATGATGTAATGTCTGGAGGTTATATCAGTACTGGAGCATTATAAGAGTCTGATATCAGTCACATATGATGTAATGTCTGGAGGTTATATCAGTACTGGAGCGTTATAAGAGGGGCTGATATCAGTCACATATGATGTAATGTCTGGAGGTTATATCAGTACTGGAGCGTTATAAGAGAGGCTGATATCAGTCACATATGATGTAATGTCTGGAGGTTTTATCAGTACTGGAGCGTTATAAGAGGGGCTGATATCAGTCACATATGGTGCAATGTCTGGAGGTTATATCAGTTCTGGAGAGTTATAAGAGGGGCTGATATCAGTCACATATGGTGTAATGTCTGGAGGTTATATCAGTACTGGAGCGTTACAAGAGGCTGATATCAGTCACATATGGTGAAATGTCTGGAGGTTATATCAGTACTGGAGCGTTATAAGAGGGGCTGATATCAGTCACATATGGGGTAATGTCTGGAGGTTATATCAGTACTGGAGCGTTATAAGAGGGGATGATATCAGTCACATATGGTGTAATGTCTGGAGGTTATATCAGTACTGGAGCGTTATAAGAGGGGCTGATATCAGTCACATATGGTGTAATGTCTGGAGGTTATATCAGTACTGGAGCGTTATAAGAGGGGCTGATATCAGTCACATATGGTGTAATGTCTGGGGGTTATATCAGTACTGGAGCGTTATAAGAGGGGCTGATATCAGTCACATATGGTGTAATGTCTGGAGGTTATATCAGTACTGGAGCGTTATAAGAGGGGCTGATATCAGTCACATATGATGTAATGTCTGGAGGTTATATCAGTACTGGAACGTTATAAGAGGCTGATATCAGTCACATATGATGTAATGTCTGGAGGTTATATCAGTACTGGAGCATTATAAGAGTCTGATATCAGTCACATATGATGCAATGTCTGGAGGTTATATCAGTACTGGAGCGTTATAAGAGGCTGATATCTGTCACATATGGTGTAATGTCAGGAGGTTATATCAGTACTGGAGCGTTATAAGAGGGGCTGATATCAGTCACATATGGTGTAATGTCTGGGGGTTATATCAGTACTGGAGCGTTATAAGAGGGGCTGATATCAGTCACATATGGTGTAATGTCTGGGGGTTATATCAGTACTGGAGCGTTATAAGAGGGGCTGATATCAGTCACATATGGTGTAATGTCTGGAGGTTATATCAGTACTGGAGCGTTATAAGAGAGGCTGATATCAGTCACATATGATGCAATGTCTGGAGGTTATATCAGTACTGGAGCGTTATAAGAGGCTGATATCAGTCACATATAGTGTAATGTCTGGAGGTTATATCAGTACTGGAGCGTTAAAAGAGGCTGATATCAGTCAAATATGGTGTAATGTCTGGAGGTTATATCAGTACTGGAGCGTTATAAGAGGGGCTGATATCAGTCACATATGGTGTAATGTCTGGAGGTTATATCAGTACTGGAGCGTTATAAGAGGCTGATATCAGTCACATATGGTGTAATGTCTGGAGGTTATATCAGTGCTGCAGCGCTATAAGAGGGGCTGATATCAGTCACATATGATGTAATGTCTGGGGGTTATATCAGTACTGGAGCGTTATAAGAGGGGCTGATATCAGTCACATATGGTGTAATGTCTGGAGGTTATATCAGTACTGGAGCGTTATAAGAGGGGATGATATCAGTCACATATGGTGTAATGTCTGGAGGTTATATCAGTACTGGAGCGTTATAAGAGGGGCTGATATCAGTCACATATGGTGTAATGTCTGGAGGTTATATCAGTACTGGAGCGTTATAAGAGGGGCTGATATCAGTCACATATGGTGTAATGTCTGGGGGTTATATCAGTACTGGAGCGTTATAAGAGGGGCTGATATCAGTCACATATGGTGTAATGTCTGGAGGTTATATCAGTACTGGAGCGTTATAAGAGGGGCTGATATCAGTCACATATGATGTAATGTCTGGAGGTTATATCAGTACTGGAACGTTATAAGAGGCTGATATCAGTCACATATGATGTAATGTCTGGAGGTTATATCAGTACTGGAGCATTATAAGAGTCTGATATCAGTCACATATGATGCAATGTCTGGTGGTTATATCAGTACTGGAGCGTTATAAGAGGCTGATATCTGTCACATATGGTGTAATGTCAGGAGGTTATATCAGTACTGGAGCGTTATAAGAGGGGCTGATATCAGTCACATATGGTGTAATGTCTGGGGGTTATATCAGTACTGGAGCGTTATAAGAGGGGCTGATATCAGTCACATATGGTGTAATGTCTGGGGGTTATATCAGTACTGGAGCGTTATAAGAGGGGTTGATATCAGTCACATATGGTGTAATGTCTGGAGGTTATATCAGTACTGGAGCGTTATAAGAGAGGCTGATATCAGTCACATATGATGTAATGTCTGGAGGTTATATCAGTACTGGAGCGTTATAAGAGGCTGATATCAGTCACATATAGTGTAATGTCTGGAGGTTATATCAGTACTGGAGCGTTAAAAGAGGCTGATATCAGTCAAATATGGTGTAATGTCTGGGGGTTATATCAGTACTGGAGCGTTATAAGAGGGGCTGATATCAGTCACATATGGTGTAATGTCTGGAGGTTATATCATTACTGGAGCGTTATAAGAGGGGCTGATATCAGTCACATATGATGTAAAGTCTGGAGGTTATATCAGTACTGGAGCGTTATAAGAGGGGCTGATATCAGTCACATATGGTGTAATGTCTGGAGGTTATATCAGTACTGGAGCGTTATAAGAGGGGCTGATATGAGTCACATATGGTGTAATGTCTGGAGGTTATATCAGTACTGGAGCGTTATAAGAGGGGCTGATATCAGTCACATATGGTGTAATGTCTGGAGGTTATATCAGTACTGGAGCGTTATAAGAGGGGCTGATATCAGTCACATTTGGGGTAATGTCTGGAGGTTATATCAGTACTGGAGCGTTATAAGAGGCTGATATCAGTCACATATGATGTAAAGTCTGGAGGTTATATCAGTACTGGAGCGTTATAAGAGGGGCTGATATCTGTCACATATGGTGTAATGTCTGGGGGTTATATCAGTACTGGAGCATTATAAGAGGGGCTGATATCAGTCACATATGGTGTAATGTCTGGAGGTTATATCAGTACTGGAGCGTTATAAGAGGGGCTGATATCAGTCACATATGATGTAATGTCTGGAGGTTATATCAGTAATGGAACGTTATAAGAGGCTGATATCAGTCACATATGATGTAATGTCTGGAGGTAATATCAGTACTGGAGCATTATAAGAGTCTGATATCAGTCACATATGATGTAATGTCTGGAGGTTATATCAGTACTGGAGCGTTATAAGAGGGGCTGATATCAGTCACATATGATGTAATGTCTGGAGGTTATATCAGTACTGGAGCGTTATAAGAGAGGCTGATATCAGTCACATATGATGTAATGTCTGGAGGTTTTATCAGTACTGGAGCGTTATAAGAGGGGCTGATATCAGTCACATATGGTGCAATGTCTGGAGGTTATATCAGTTCTGGAGAGTTATAAGAGGGGCTGATATCAGTCACATATGGTGTAATGTCTGGAGGTTATATCAGTACTGGAGCGTTACAAGAGGCTGATATCAGTCACATATGGTGAAATGTCTGGAGGTTATATCAGTACTGGAGCGTTATAAGAGGGGCTGATATCAGTAACATATGGTGTAATGTCTGGAGGTTATATCAGTACTGGAGCGTTATAAGAGGGGCTGATATCAGTCACATATGATGTAATGTCTGGAGGTTATATCAGTACTGGAGCGATATAAGAGGGGCTGATATCAGTCACATATGATGTAATGTCTGGAGGTTATATCAGTACTGGAGCGTTATAAGAGGCTGATATCAGTCACATATGGTGTAATGTCTGGAGGTTATATCAGTACTGCAGCGTTATAAGAGGAGCTGATATCAGTCACATATGATGTAAAGTCTGGAGGTTATATCAGTACTGGAGCCCTATAAGAGAGGCTGATATTAGTCACATATGATGTAATGTCTGGAGGTTATATCAGTACTGGAGCGCTATAAGAGAGGCTGATATCAGTCACATATGATGTAATGTCTGGAGGTTATATCAGTACTGGAGCGTTATAAGAGGCTGATATCAGTCACATATGGTGTAATGTCTGGAGGTTATATCAGTACTGGAGCGTTATAAGAGGAGCTGATATCAGTCACATAAGGTGTAATGTCTGGAGGTTATATCAGTACTGGAACGTTATAAGAGGGGCTGATATCAGTCACATATGATGTAATGTCTGGAGGTTATATCAGTACTGGAGCGTTATAAGAGGGGCTGATATCAGTCACATATGGTGTAATGTCTGGAGGTTATATCAGTACTGGAGCGTTATAAGAGGGTCTGATATCAGTCACATATGGTGTAATGTCTGGAGGTTATATCAGTACTGGAGCGTTATAAGAGGGTCTGATATCAGTCACATATGATGTAATGTCTGTAGGTTATATCAGTACTGGAGCGTTATAAGAGGCTCATATCAGTCACATATGAAGTAATGTCTGGAGGTTATATCAGTACTGGAGCATTATAAGAGGGGCTGATATCAGTTACATATGATGTAATGTCTGGCGGTTATATCAGTACTGGAGCGTTATAAGAGGGGCTGATATCAGTCACATATGGTGTAATGTCTGGAGGTTATATCAGTACTGGAGCATTATAAGAGAGGCTGATATCAGTCACATATGGTGTATTGTCTGGAGGTTATATCAGTACTGAAGCGTTATAAGAGGGGCTGATATCAGTCACATATGATGTAATATCTGGAGGTTATATCAGTACTGGAGCGTTATAAGAGTCTGATATCAGTCACATATGATGTAATGTCTGGAGGTTATATCAGTACTGGAGCGTTATAAGTGGCTGATATCAGTCACATATGGTGTAATGTCTGGAGGTTATATCAGTACTGGAGCGTTATAAGAGGGGCTGATATCAGTCACATATGGTGTAATGTCTGGAGGTTATATCAGTACTGGAGCATTATAAAAGGGGCTGATATCAGTCACATATGATGTAATGTCTGGAGGTTATATCAGTACTGGAGCGTTGTAAGAGGGGCTGATATCAGTCACATATGGTGTATTGTCTGGAGGTTATATCAGTACTGAAGCGTTATAAGAGGGGCTGATATCAGTCACATATGATGTAATGTCTGGAGGTTATATCAGTACTGGAGCGTTATAAGAGGGGCTGATATCAGTCACATATGATGTAATGTCTGGAGGTTATATCAGTACTGGAGCGTTATAAGAGGGGCTGATATCAGTCACATATGGTGTATTGTCTGGAGGTTATATCAGTACTGAAGCGTTATAAGAGGGGCTGATATCAGTCACATATGATGTAATGTCTGGAGGTTATATCAGTACTGGAGCGTTATAAGAGGGGCTGATATCAGTCACATATGATGTAATGTCTGGAGGTTATATCAGTACTGGAGCGTTATAAGAGGGGCTGATATCAGTCACATATGGTGTAATGTTTGGAGGTTATATCAGTATTGGAGCGTTATTAGAGGAGCTGATATCAGTCACATATGATGTAATGTCTGGAGGTTATATCAGTACTGGAGCGTTATAAGAGAGGCTGATATCAGTCACATATGGTGTAATGTCTAGAGGTTATATCAGTACTGGAGCGTTATAAGAGGGGCTGATATCAGTCACATATGATGTAATGTCTGGAGGTTATATCAGTACTGGAGCGTTATAAGAGGAGCTGATATCAGTCACATATGATGTAAAGTCTGGAGGTTATATCAGTACTGGAGCGTTATAAGAGGGGCTGATATCAGTCACAAATGGTGTAATGTCTGGGGGTTATATCAGTACTGGAGCGTTATAAGAGGGGCTGATATCAGTCACATATGATGTAATGTCTGGAGGTTATATCAGTACTGGAGAGTTATAAGAGGGGCTGATATCAGTCACATATGGTGTAATGTCTGGAGGTTATATCAGTACTGGAGCGTTATAAGAGGGGCTGATATCAGTCACATATGATCTAATGTCTCGAGGTTATATCAGTACTGGAGCGTTATAAGAGAGGCTGATATCAGTCACATATGATGTAATGTCTGGAGGTTATATCAATACTGGAGCATTATAAGAGGAGCTGATATCAGTCACATATGATGTAATTTCTGGAGGTTATATCAGTACTGGAGCGTTATAAGAGGCTGACATCAGTCACATATGGTGTAATGTCTGGAGATTATATCAGTACTGGAGCGTTATAAGAGGCTGATATCAGTCACATATGATGTAATGTCTGGAGGTTATATCAGTACTGGAGCGTTATAAGTGGCTGATATCAGTCACATATGGTGTAATGACTGGAGGTTATATCAGTACGGGAGCATTATAAGAGGCTGATATCAGTCACATATGGTGTAATGTCTGGAGGTTATATCAGTACTGGAGCGTTATAAGAGGGGCTGATATCAATCACATATGGTGTAATGTCTGGAGGTTATATCAGTACTGGAGCATTATAAGAGGCTGATATCAGTCACATATGGTGTAATGTCCAGAGGTTATATCAGTACTGGAGCGTTATAAGAGGCTGATATCAGTCACATATGATGTAATGTCTGGAGGTTATATCAGTACTGGAGCATTATAAGAGGGGCTGATATCAGTCACATATGGTGTAATGTCTGGAGGTTATATCAGTACTGGAGCGTTATAAGAGGGGCTGATATCAGTCACATATGGTGTAATGTCCGGAGGTTATATCAGTACTGGAGCGTTATAAGAGGCTGATATCAGTCACATATGATGTAATGTCTGGAGGTTATATCAGTACTGGAGCGTTATAAGAGGGGCTGATATCAGTCACATATGATGTAATGTCTGGAGATTATATCAGTACTGGAGCGTTATAAGAGGCTGATATCAGTCACATATGGTGTAATGTCTGGAGGTTATATCAGTACTGGAGCGTTATAAGAGGCTGATATCAGTCACATATGGTGTAATGTCTGGAGGTTATTTCAGTACTGGAGCGTTATAAGAGGCTGATATCAGTCACATATGATGTAATGTCTGGAGGTTATAACAGTACTGGAGCGTTATAAGAGGGGCTGATATCAGTCACATATGGTGTAAGGTCTGGAGGTTATATCAGTACTGGAGCGTTATAAGAGGGGCTGGTATCAGTCACATATGATGTAATGTCTGGAGGTTATATCAGTACTGGAGCGTTATAAGAGGCTGATATCAGTCACATATGGTGTAATGTCTGGAGGTTATATCAGTACTGGAGCGTTATAAGAGGAGCTGATATCAGTCACATATGATGTAATGTCTGGAGGTTATATCAGTACTGGAGCGTTATAAGAGGCTGATATCAGTCACATATGATGTAATGTCTGGAGGTTATATCAGTATTGGAGCGTTATAAGAGGGGCTGATATCAGTCACATATGGTGTAATGTCTGGAGGTTATATCAGTACTGGAGCGTTATAAGAGGGGCTGATATCAGTCACATATGATGTAATGTCTGGAGGTTATATCAGTACTGGAGCGTTATAAGAGGGGCTGATATCAGTCACATATGATGTAATGTCTGGAGGTTATATCAGTACTGGAGCGTTATAAGAGGCTGATATCAGTCACATATGGTGTAATGTCTGGAGGTTATATCAGTACTGGAGATTTATAAGAGGAGCTGATATCAGTCACATATGGTGTAATGTCTGGAGGTTATATCAGTACTGGAGCGTTATAAGAGGGGCTGATATCAGTCACATATGATGTAATGTCTGGAGGTTATATCAGTACTGGAGCGTTATAAGAGGGGCTGATATCAGTCACATATGATGTAATGTCTGGAGGTTATATCAGTACTGGAGCGTTATGAGAGGCTGATATCAGTCACATATGGTGTAATGTCTGGGGGTTATATCAGTACTGGAGCGTTATAAGAGGCTGATATCAGTCACATATGGTGTAATGTCTGGAGGTTATATCAGTACTGGAGCGTTATAAGAGGGGCTGATATCAGTCACATATGATGTAATGTCTGGAGGTTATATCAGTACTGGAGCGTTATAAGAGGGGCTGATATCAGTCACATATGGTGTAATGTTTGGAGGTTATATCAGTACTGGAGCGTTATAAGAGGGGCTGATATCAGTCACATATGATGTAATGTCTGGAGATTATATCAGTGCTGGAGCGTTATAAGAGGGGCTGATATCAATCACATATGATGTAATGTCTGGAGGTTATATCAGTACTGGAGCGTTATAAGAGGGGCTGATATCAGTCACATATGGTGTAATGTCTGGAGGATATATCAGTACTGGAGCGTTATAAGAGGCTGATATCAGTCACATATGATGTAATGTCTGGAGGTTATATCAGTACTGGAGCGTTATAAGAGGCTGATATCAGTCACATATGATGTAATGTCTGGAGGTTATATCAGTACTGGAGCGTTATAAGAGGAGCTGATATCAGTCACATATGATGTAATGTCTGGAGGTTATATCAGTACTGGAGCGTTATAAGAGGCTGATATCAGTCACATATGATGTAATGTCTGGAGGTTATATCAGTACTGGAGCGTTATAAGAGGAGCTGATATCAGTCACATATGATGTAATGTCTGGAGATTATATCAGTGCTGGAGCGTTATAAGAGGGGCTGATATCAGTCACATATGATGTAATGTCTGGAGGTTATATCAGTACTGGAGCGTTATAAGAGGCTGATATCAGTCACATATGGTGTAATGTCTGGAGGTTATATCAGTACTGGAGCGTTATAAGAGGAGCTGATATCAGTCACATATGATGTAATGTCTGGAGGTTATATCAGTACTGGAGCGTTATAAGAGGGGCTGATATCAGTCACATATGATGTAATGTCTGGAGGTTATATCAGTACTGGAGCGTTATAAGAGGAGCTGATATCAGTCACATATGATGTAATGTCTGGAGATTATATCAGTGCTGGAGCGTTATAAGAGGGGCTGATATCAGTCACATATGATGTAATGTCTGGAGGTTATATCAGTACTGGAGCGTTATAAGAGGCTGATATCAGTCACATATGGTGTAATGTCTGGAGGTTATATCAGTACTGGAGCGTTATAACAGGAGCTGATATCAGTCACATATGATGTAATGTCTGGAGGTTATATTAGTACTGGAGCGTTATAAGAGGCTGATATCAGTCACATATGATGTAATGTCTGGAGGTTATATCAGTATTGGAGCGTTATAAGAGGCTGATATCAGTCACATATGGTGTAATGTCTGGAGGTTATATCAGTACTGGAGCTTTATAAGAGGAGCTGATATCAGTCACATATGGTGTAATATCTGGAGGTTATATCAGTACTGGAGCGTTATA
Source organism: Phyllobates terribilis (assembly GCF_046119375.1). Lineage (NCBI taxonomy): Eukaryota > Metazoa > Chordata > Amphibia > Anura > Dendrobatidae > Phyllobates > Phyllobates terribilis. The sequence goes on along the minus strand of NW_027362769.1, from coordinate 192,878,386 downwards.
AGAGGGGCTGATATCAGTCACATATGATGTAATGTCTGGAGGTTATATCAGTACTGGAGCGTTATAAGAGGGGCTGATATCAGTCACATATGGTGTAATGCCTGGAGGTTATATCAGTACTGGAGCGTTATAAGAGGGGCTGATATCAGTCACATATGATGTAATGTCTGGAGGTTATATCAGTACAGGAGCGTTATAAGAGGGGCTGATATCAGTCACATATGGTGTAATGTCTGGAGGTTATATCAGTACTGGAGCGTTATAAGAGGGGCTGATATCAGTCACATATGATGTAATGTCTGGAGATTATATCAGTACTGGAGCGTTATAAGAGGCTGATATCAGTCACATATGATGTAATGTCTGGAGGATATATCAGTATTGGAGCGTTATAAGAGGGGCTGATATCAGTCACATATGGTGTAATGTCTGGAGGTTATATCAGTACTGGAGCGTTATAAGAGGGGCTGATATCAGTCACATATGATGTAATGTCTGGAGGTTATATCAGTACTGGAGCGTTATAAGAGAGGCTGATATCAGTCACATATGATGTAATGTCTGGAGGTTATATCAGTACTGGAGCGTTATAAGAGGCTGATATCAGTCACATATGGTGTAATGTCTGGAGGTTATATCAGTACTGGAGCGTTATAAGAGGCTGATATCAGTCACATATGATGTAATGTCTGGAGGTTATATCAGTACTGGAGCTTTATAAGAGGAGCTGATATCAGTCACATATGATGTAATGTCTGGAGGTTATATCAGTACTGGAGCGTTATAAGAGGGGCTGATATCAATCACATATGATGTAATGTCTGGAGGTTATATCAGTACTGGAGCGTTATAAGAGGGGCTGATATCAGTCACATATGGTGTATGTCTGGGGGTTATATCAGTACTGGAGCGTTATAAGAGGCTGATATTAGTCACATATGGTGCAATGTCTGGAGGTTATATCAGTACTGGAGCGTTATAAGAGGAGCTGATATCAGTCACATATGATGTAATGTCTGGAGGTTATATCAGTACTGGAGCGTTATAAGAGGGGCTGATATCAGTCACATATGGTGTAATGTCTGGAGGTTATATCAGTACTGGAGCGTTATAAGAGGGGCTGATATCAGTCACATATGATATAATACCTGGAGGTTATATCAGTACTGGAGCGTTATAAGAGGCTGATATCAGTCACATATGATGTAATGTCTGGAGGTTATATCAGTACTGGAGCGTTATAAGAGGCTGATATCAGTCACATATGGTGTAATGTCTGGAGGTTATATCAGTACTGGAGCGTTATAAGAGGCTGATATCAGTCACATATGGTGTAATGTCTGGAGGTTATATCAGTACTGGAGCGTTATAAGAGGCTGATATCAGTCACATATGATGTAATGTCTGGAGGTTATATCAGTACTGGAGCGTTATAAGAGGGGCTGATATCAGTCACATATGGTGTAATGTCTGGAGGTTATGTCAGTACTGGAGTGTTATAAGAGGCTGATATCAGTCACATATGGTGTAATGTCTGGAGGTTATATCAGCACTGGAGCGTTATAAAAGGGGCTGATATCAGTCACATATGGTGTAATGTCTGGAGGTTATATCAGTACTGGAGCGTTATAAGAGGGGCTGATATCAGTCACATATGATATAATACCTGGAGGTTATATCAGTACTGGAGCGTTATAAGAGGGGCTGATATCAGTCACATATGATGTAATGTCTGGAGGTTATATCAGTGCTGGAGCGTTATAAGAGGCTGATATCAGTCACATATGGTGTAATGTCTGGAGGTTATATCAGTACTGGAGCGTTATAAGAGGCTGATATCAGTCACATATGGTGTAATGTCTGGAGCTTATATCAGTACTGAAGCATTATAAGAGGCTGATATCAGTCACATATGGTGTAATGTCTGGAGGTTGTATCAGTACTGGAGCGTTATAAGAGGCTGATATCAGTCACATATGGTGTAATGTCTGGAGGTTATATCAGTACTGGAGCGTTATAAGAGGCTGATATCAGTCACATATGGTGTAATGTCTGGAGGTTATATCAGTACTGGAGTGTTATAAGAGGCTGATATCAGTCACATATGATGTAATGTCTGGAGGTTATATCAGTACTGGAGCGTTATAAGAGGGGCTGATATCAGTCACATATGGTGTAATGTCTGGAGGTTATATCAGTACTGGAGTGTTATAAGAGGCTGATATCAGTCACATATGGTGTAATGTCTGGAGGTTATATCAGTACTGGAGCGTTATAAGAGGGGCTGATATCAGTCACATATGGTGTAATGTCTGGAGGGTATATCAGTACTGGAGCGTTATAAGAGGGGCTGATATCAGTCACATATGGTGTAATGTCTGGAGGTTATATCAGTACTGGAGCGTTATAAGAGGGGCTGATATCAGTCACATATGGTGTAATGTCTGGAGGTTATATCAGTACTGGAGCGTTATAAGAGGGGCTGATATCAGTCACATATGGTGTAATGTCTGGAGGTTATATCAGTACTGGAGCGTTATAAGAGGCTGATATCAGTCACATATGGTGTAATGTCTGAAGGTTATATCAGTACTGGAGCGTTATAAGAGGGGCTGATATCAGTCACATATGGTGTAATGTCTGGAGGTTATATCAGTACTGGAGCGTTATAAGAGGCTGATAACAGTCACATATGGTGTAATGTCTGGAGGTTATATCAGTACTGGAGCGTTATAAGAGGGGCTGATATCAGTCACATATGGTGTAATGTCTGGAGGGTATATCAGTACTGGAGCGTTATAGGAGGGGCTGATATCAGTCACATATGGTGTAATGTCTGGAGGTTATATCAGTACTGGAGCGTTATAAGAGACTGATATCAGTCACATATGGTGCAATGTCTGGAGGTTATATCAGTACTGGAGCGTTATAAGAGGCTGATAACAGTCACATATGATGAAATGTCTGGAGGGTATATCAATACTGGAGCGTTATAAGAGGGGCTGATATCAGTCACATATGGTGTAATGTCTGGAGGTTATATCAGTACTGGAGCGTTATAAGAGGCTGATATCAGTCACATATGGTGTAATGTCTGGAGGTTATTTCAGTACTGGAGCGTTATAAGAGGCTGATATCAGTCACATATGATGTAATGTCTGGAGGTTATATCAGTACTGGAGCGTTATAAGAGGGGCTGATATGAGTCACATATGGTGTAATGTCTGGAGGTTATATCAGTACTGGAGTGTAATAAGAGGCTGATATCAGTCACATATGGTGTAATGTCTGGAGGTTATATCAGTACTGGAGCGTTATAAGGGGCTGATATCAGTCACATATGGTGTAATGTCTGGAGGTTATATCAGTACTGGAGCGTTATAAGAGGCTGATATCAGTCACATATGGTGTAATGTCTGGAGGTTATATCAGTACTGGAGCGTTATAAGAGGGGCTGATATCAGTCACATATTGTGTAATGTCTGGAGGTTATATCAGTACTGGAGCGTTATAAGAGGCTGATAACAGTCACATATGGTGTAATGTCTGGAGGTTATATCAGTACTGGAGCGTTATAAGAGGGGCTGATATCAGTCACATATGGTGTAATGTCTGGAGGGTATATCAGTACTGGAGCGTTATAGGAGGGGCTGATATCAGTCACATATGGTGCAATGTCTGGAGGTTATATCAGTACTGGAGCGTTATAAGAGGCTGATAACAGTCACATATGATGAAATGTCTGGAGGGTATATCAGTACTGGAGCGTTATAAGAGGGGCTGATATCAGTCACATATGGTGTAATGTCTGGAGGTTATATCAGTACTGGAGCGTTATAAGAGGCTGATAACAGTCACATATGATGTAATGTCTGGAGGTTATATCAGTACTGGAGCGTTATAAGAGGCTGATATCAGTCACATATGATGTAATGTCTGTCGGTTATATCAGAACTGGAGCGTTATAAGAGGGGCTGATATCAGTCACATATGGTGTATGTCTGGGGGTTATATCAGTACTGGAGCGTTATAAGAGGCTGATATCAGTGACATATGGTGCAATGTCTGGAGGTTATATCAGTACTGGAGCGTTATAAGAGAAGCTGATATCAGTCACATATGATGTAATGTCTGGAGGTTATATCAGTACTGGAGCGTTATAAGAGGGGCTGATATCAGTCACATATGGTGTAATGTTTGGAGGTTATATCAGTACTGGAGCGTTATAAGAGGGGCTGATGTCAGTCACATATGATATAATACCTGGAGGTTATATCAGTACTGGAGCGTTATAAGAGGGGCTGATATCAGTCACATATGATGTAATGTCTGGAGGTTATATCAGTGCTGGAGCGTTATAAGAGGCTGATATCAGTCACATATGATGTAATGTCTGTTGGTTATATCAGTACTGGAGCGTTATAAGAGGCTGATATCAGTCACATATGATGTAATGTCTGGGGGTTATATCAGTACTGGAGCGTTATAAGAGACTGATATCAGTCACATATGATGTAATGTCTGGAGGTTATATCAGTACTGGAGCGTTATAAGAGGCTGATATCAGTCACATATGGTGTAATGTCTGGAGGTTATATCAGTACTGGAGCATTATAAGAGGGGCTGATATCAGTCACATATGATGTAATGTCTGGAGGATATATCAGTACTGGAACGTTATAAGAGGCTGATATCAGTCACATATGGTGTAATGTCTGGGGGTTATATCAGTACTGGAGCATTATAAGAGGGTCTGATATCAGTCACATATGATGTAATGTCTGGAGGTTATATCAGTACTGGAGCGTTATAAGAGGCTGATATCAGTCACATATGATGTAATGTCTGGAGGTTATATCAGTACTGGAGCGTTATGAGAGGGGCTGATATCAGTCACATATGGTGTAATGTCTGGAGGTTATATCAGTACTGGAGCGTTATAAGAGGCTGATATCAGTCATATATGGTGTAATGTCTGGAGGTTATATCAGTACTGGAGCGTTATAAGAGGGGCTGATATCAGTCACATATGGTGTAATGTCTGGAGGTTATATCAGTACTGGAGCGTTATAAGAGGGGCTGATATCAGTCACATATGGTTTAATGTCTGGAGGGTATATCAGTACTGGAGCGTTATAAGAGGCTGATATCAGTCACATATGATGTAATGTCTGGAGGTTATATCAGTACTGGAGCGTTATAAGAGGGGCTGATATCAGTCACATATGATGTAATGTCTGGAGGTTATATCAGTACTGGAGCGTTATAAGAGGGGCTGATATCAGTCACATATGATGTAATGTCTGGAGGTTATATCAGTACTGGAGCGTTATAAGAGGGGCTGATATCAGTCACATATGGTGTAATGTCTGGAGGTTATATCAGTACTGGAGCGTTATAAGAGGGGCTGATATCAGTCACATATGGTGTAATGTCTGGGGGTTATATCAGTACTGGAGCGTTATAAGAGGCTGATATCAGTCACATATGGTGTAATGTCTGGAGGTTATATGAGTACTGGAGCGTTATAAGTGGTGCTGATATCAGTCACATATGGTGTAATGTCTGGAGGATATATCAGTACTGGAGCGTTATAAGAGGCTGATATCAGTCACATATGGTGTAATGTCTGGAGGTTATATCAGTACTGGAGCGTTATAAGAGGGGCTGATATCAGTCACATATGGTGTAATGTCTGGAGGTTATATCAGTACTGGAGCGTTATAAGAGGCTGATATCAGTCACATATGATGTAATGTCTGGAGGTTATATCAGTACTGGAGCGTTATAAGAGGGGCTGATATCAGTCACATATGATGTAATGTCTGGAGGTTATATCAGTACTGGAGCGTTATAAGAGGGGCTGATATCAGTCACATATCATGTAATGTCTGGAGGCTATATCAGTACTGGAGCGTTATAAGAGGCTGATATCAGTCACATATGATGTAATGTCTGGAGGTTATATCAGTACTGGAGCATTATAAGAGGGGCTGATATCAGTCACATATGGTGTAATGTCTGGAGGTTATATCAGTACTGGAGCATTATAAGAGGGGCTGATATCAGTCACATATGGTGTAATGTCTGGAGGTTATATCAGTACTGGAGCGTTATAAGAGGGGCTGATATCAGTCACATATGATGTAATGTCTGGAGGTTATATCAGTACTGGAGCGTTATAAGAGGAGCTGATATCCGTCACATATGGTGTAATGTCTGGAGGTTATATCAGTACTGGAGCGTTATAAGAGGAGCTGATATCAGTCACATATGGTGTAATGTCTGGAGGTTATATCAGTACTGGAGCGTTATAAGAGGAGCTGATATCAGTCACATATGATGTAATGTCTGGAGGTTATATCAGTACTGGAGCGTTAAAAAAGAGGCGGATATCAGTCACATATGGTGTAATGTCTGGAGGTTATATCAGTACTGGAGCGTTATAAGAGGGGCTGATATCAGTCACATATGGTGTAATGTCTGGAGGTTATATCAGTACTGGAGCGTTATAAGAGGGGCTGATATCAGTCACATATGATGTAATGTCTGGAGGTTATATCAGTACTGGAGCATTATAAGAGGGGCTGATATCAGTCACATATGATGTAATGTCTGAAGGTTATATCAGTACTGGAGCGTTATAAGAGGGGCTGATATCAGTCACATATGATGTAATGTCTGGGGGTTATATCAGTACTGGAGCGTTATAAGAGGAGCTGATATCAGTCACATATGGTGTAATGTCTGGAGGTTATATCAGTACTGGAGCGTTATAAGAGGGTCTGATATCAGTCACATATGGTGTAATGTCTGGAGGTTATATCAGTACTGGAGCGTTATGAGAGGGGCTGATATCAGTCACATATGGTGTAATGTCTGGAGGTTATATCAGTACTGGAGCGTTATAAGAGGGGCTGATATCAGTCACATATGGTGTAATGTCTGGAGGTTATATCAGTACTGGAGAGTTATAAGAGGGGCTGATATCAGTCACATATGGTGTAATATCTGGAGGTTATATCAGTACTGGAGCGTTATAAGAGGAGCTGATATCAGTCACATATTGTGTAATATCTGGGGGTTATGACGCCCCTCTCTGGATCTTCGGTGCCGGGTGTTATCTGTAGCTGTGCGGTGTCGGCCGGTGATTACGTTCTGAGGACCCTCATTTGTCAGTCCGGCAGGTCTTTGCACGACGTCTTATTTGTCAGTGGATGGAGATTGATACTTTGATGTTTGGAATTTGACATCTATAAACCTTCCGGATCCTTCTGCTGAATCTTCTACAGAGAGGAAGAGACATCGTTCACACCAGGATAATTATCTTCTGCTTCCAAGGAGGAGTCAATCCTGCAATCTTCAGGAAAGCGGCCCCTGGAAAATATGGTTCCAAATTCATAAACCTCCCGTGATATGGCCGGTCCTGAACATCGCGTCCTCTACACACAGGTGACATGTGTTACCCACACGCCGCTAGGTTCAGATAGGGGCGAGACGGGTTTCATGAATTCTTTGGAATCCTGGGGGAAGCGTTACTCAGGGCGACCATAGACCATGTGCTGCAGCTTCTCTCAGGCACACGATAGATTCAATTGCTGACCAGACACATCTGACAAGAGTCTTTTTCAACAGTTTAACAGTGGAATTTAATCTGAAGCACGGCCAGTGCAATTCAGGGATATTACAGCCACAATCTTCATTACAGTACAGTCTGAGTTTCTTGAGCAACCGGCTCCAGTAACAATACAGTAGTTTCTTCACAAGGTACAGTATTACAGTCTCTTCAGTAGCATAATTCAGCATAGATGAGATCTCTTAGCAGCACACTTCTATGCATACACAACCACATGGTTTTCCTTCACAAGGACACAATAGTACACAGCATTCTTTATCCTGCACAGAGATGGAGGGGGGAGGGTTTGATGAGGGAGATGATCCCTGTGACACAATTCCTTCCAGTCCTTATCTTCCTGCCCAATAATACTCTGCACTGTTAGTTGAGGGAGTTTATCTAACCTGTGTTTAGGCTCTCCTGATCTGAGTCCTGTTCAGTTGCCTTCTGCCAGATCCAGATAACACACCACCCTTCTCTTCAGCTTCAGCCAGACTACAATAACAAGGTCCCCACAATCCCCCTGGGGCTCTGCTAAAACACTCCCTGTCTCCTGTGACTGTGTTAACCCCTCTAGTTGCTGGATCCTTCTGAAGCACAACACTTCTTGTCTCCTGTGTTTTTGTTATTTGTACCAGTTGCTGGATGCTTTTGAAGCAACAGCACTACTTCTACATGTCACACATGGCCAGGACACCGCGTCCTCTACACACAGGTGACGTGGCTGGTCCTGGACACTGCGTTCTCTACACACATGTGACATGGCCGGTCCTGGACACTGGGTCCTCTACACACACGTGACATGGCCAGTCCTGGATACTGTGTCCTCTACACACAGGTGACGTGGCCGGTCCTGGACACTGGGTCCTCTACACACATGTGACATGGCCGGTCCTGGACACTGCATCCTCTCTACACAGGTGATATGGCCGGTCCTGGACACAGCATCCACTACTTAAACATGACATGGCATTTCCTGGACACCAAGTCCTCTACACACACTTGACATGGCCGGTCCTGGACCCCGTGTCCCCTACACAAACAGGTGGAATGGCCGTTCCTGGACACCGCATCCTCTATACATGACATGATCGTTCCTGGTAATCACGTCCTCTACACACATGTGATATGGTGTGATGACTCAGCGTCAATCTGGCCACTTGCGCGGAATGAATTATTCTTAGTTATGCCATACGTATTATTCCTTTTTTTAGTAAGTCAAGGGATATGAGCTATTGTTTCATGTGAGACTGTCCACTGACCCTTGTAGTATGCTAATTTGTGGAATGCCTGCTGGTTATGGATTGCATCAGCCCCCTGTGTTGTAGTGTGCATAACTTGGAGGGCAACTATGCAGTCTAATTGAACAATCGAACAATGAGGGAACAGCCATGATTATCTCCTCCCAATCCTGTGGGACACAATACCCTGAAATCGGAGCTGAGAGTTAAAAAGGGCCCTGCTCTTGTCACTGGTGTGATTCTACAGGACTTCAGCCTAGGGACCAGCTGGTGGATTACAGAACTGTTCCACTGTCAAATACTGAGTCCCGGCCTCTGCGGTCTTTCTAAAGACTGCCAGGCCAGTGGACCAGAGCACCCACTTACCGTTATATCTCCACACATGGCAGGTCCTGGACACTGCATCCTCTACACACATGACATGGCCGGTCCTGGACACTGTGTCTTCTACACACACATGAGATGGCTGGTCCTGGACACTACGTCCTCTACACACATATGACATGACCAGTCCCGGACACCGCGTCCTCTACACACATGTGGCATGGCCGGTTCCGGATACTGCGTCTTCTACTCTCGTGACATGGCTGATACTGGACACTGCGTTTTCTACACTCTCGTGACATGGCTAATACTGGACACCACATACTCTATACACATGTAACATGGCCGATCCCGGACACTGCGTGCTCTACACACTGCTAACATGGCCGGTCCTGGGCACCATATCCATAAAACACAAGTGACATGGCCGGTCCTGGACACAACGTCCTCTACACACCCATGACATGGCTGGTCCTGGACACCGCGTCCTCTACACACAGGTGACACAGCCGGTCATGGACACCACGTCCTCTACACATCGTGACATGGCCGGTCCTGGGCACCATATACATAAAACACACGTGACATGGCCGGTCCCGGACACAACGTCCTCTACACACCCATGACATGGCTGGTCCTGGACACCGCGTCCTCTACACACAGGTGACACAGCCAGTCCTGGACACCGCGTCCTCTATACACACGTGACATGGCCGGTTCCGGATACCGCGTCTTCTACTCTCGTGACATGGCTGATACTGGACACTGCGTTTTCTAAACTCTCGTGACATGGCTAATACTGGACACCACATACTCTATACACATGTAACATGGCCGATCCCGGACACCGCGTGCTCTACACACTGCTAACATGGCTGGTCATGGACACCACGTCCTCTACACACATGTGATATGACCGGTCCTGGACATGACTTCCACTATACACAGGTGACATGGCCGGTCCTCGACACTGCATCCTCTGCACACACATAACATGGCCATTCCTGGACACCACATCCTCTATACATGACATGACCGGTACTGGTAAGCACGTCCTCTACACACATGTGATATGGTGTGACGACTCAGCATCAATCTGGCCACTTATGCAGGGGTGAACTTTTCTTAATTATGCCAGACGTATTATTCCTTTGTTCAATAAGTCAACGGATATGAGCTATTGTTTCATGTGAGACTGTCCATTGACCATTGTAGTATGCTAAGTTGTGGAATACCTGCTGATTATGGATTGCATCCACACCCTTGTATTGTACTAGTCTGCACAACTCAGAGTACAATTCTGCAGTCTAATTGAACAATTAAACAATGAGGGAACAGCCATGATTATCTCCTCCCAATCATGTGGGACACAATGACCTAAAATGGGAGCTGAAGGTTGAAAATGGCCCTGCTCCTGTCACCGATGTGATTCTACAGGACTTCAGCCTAGGGACCATGGTAACAGCTGGTGGATTACAGAACTGTTCCACTGACAAATACTGAGTCCCGGCCTCTGCAGTCTTTCTAAAGACAGCTAGGCCAGTGGACCAGAGCACCCACTTACCCTCGTGTCTCCACACATGGCGGGTCCTGGACACCGCATCCTCTACATACATGTGACATGGCTGATCCTGGACACTGTGTCCTCTACACACACGTGACATGGCCGGTCCTGGACACCATGACCTCTACACACACGTGACTTGGTCAGTCACGGACACTGCGTCTTCTACACTCTCGTGACATGGCTGATACAGGACACCAAGTACTCTAGACACTGGTAACATGTCCGGTCCTGGACACCACGTCATCTACACACACGTGACATGGCCGCTGCTGGACACCACGTCCTCTACACACACGTTACATGGCCGGTCCTGGACACCACGTCCACTACACATACGTTACATGGCCGGTACTGGACATTGCGTCCTCTACACACACGTTGCATGGCCGGTCCTGGACACCACGTCCTCTACACACACGTTACATGTCCGGTCCTGGACACCACGTCCTCTACACACACATTACATGCCCGGTACTGGACACCACGTCCTCTACACACACGTTACATGTCCGGTCCTGGACACCACGTCCTCTACACACACGTTACATGCCCGGTACTGGACACCACGTCCTCTACACACACATGACATGGCCAGTACTGGACACCATGTCCTCTAGATACACATGTGACATGGCCGGACCTGGACACCACGTCCTCTACACACACGTTACATGGCCGGTACTGGACTCCACGTCCTCTACACACACGTGACATGGCCGGTGCCGGACACCACGTCCTCTACACACACGTTACATGGCCGGTCTTGGACACCACGTCCTCTACACACACGTTACATGGCCGGTCCTGGGCACCACGTCCTCTACACACACGTTACTTGGCCGGTCCTGGACACCACGTCCTCTACACACACGTTACATGTCCGGTCCTGGACACCACGTCCTCTACACACACGTGACATGGCCGGTCCTGGACACCACGTCCTCTACACACACATGACATGGCCAGTACTGGACACCATGTCCTCTAGACACAAGACAAGGCCGGCCCTGGACACCACATCCTCTACACACTGGTAACACGTTACATGCCCGGTACTGGACTCCACGTCCTCTACACACACGTGACATGGCCGATGCTGGACATCACGTCCTCTAGACACACACGTTACATGGCCGGTCCTGGACACCACGTCCTCTACACACACGTTACATGGCCGGTACTGAACATTGCGTCCTCTACACACAGGTTACATGGCCGGTCCTGGACACCACGTCCTCTACACACACGTGATATTGCCGGTCCTGGACACCACGTCCTCTACACACACGTTACATGGCCGGTACTGGACATTGCGTCCTCTACACACACGTTACATGGCCGGTCCTGGACACCACGTCCTCTACACACACGTTACATGCCCGGTACTGGACACCACATCCTCTACACACACATTACATGGCCGGTACTGGACATTGCGTCCTCTACACACATGTTACATGTCCAGTCCTGGACACCACGTCCTCTACACACACGTGACATGGCCGGTCCTGGACACCACATCCTCTACACACACGTTACATGTCCGGTCCTGGAAACCACGTCCTCTACACACACGTGACATGGCCAGTGCTGGACACCACGTCCTCTACACACGCGTTACATGGCCGGTACTGGACTCCACGTCCTCTACACACACGTGACATGGCCGGTGCCGGACACCACGTCCTCTACACACACGTTACATGGCCGGTACTGGACACCACGTCCTCTACACACACGTTACATGTCCAGTCCTGGACACCACGTCCTCTACACACACGTGACATGGCCGGTACTGGACACCACGTCCTCTACACACGCGTTACATGGCCGGTACTGGACTCCACGTCCTCTACACACACGTGACATGGCCGGTGCCGGACACCACGTCCTCTACACACACGTTACATGGCTGGTCCTGGCCACCACGTCCTCTACACACACGTTACATGGCCGGTCCTGGACACCATGACCTCTACACACACGTGACTTGGTCAGTCACGGACACTGCGTCTTCTACACTCTCGTGACATGGCTGATACAGGACACCAAGTACTCTAGACACTGGTAACATGTCCGGTCCTGGACACCACGTCATCTACACACACGTGACATGGCCGCTGCTGGACACCACGTCCTCTACACACACGTTACATGGCCGGTCCTGGGCACCACGTACTCTACACACACGTGACATGGCCGGTGCTGGACACCACGTCCTCTACACACACGTTATATGGCCGGTCCTGGACACCACGTCCACTACACACACGTTACATGGCCGGTACTGGACATTGCGTCCTCTACACACACGTTGCATGGCCGGTCCTGGACACCACGTCCTCTACACACACGTTACATGTCCGGTCCTGGACACCACGTCCTCTACACACACGTTACATGCCCGGTACTGGACATTGCGTCCTCTACACACACATGACATGGCCAGTACTGGACACCATGTCCTCTAGACACACATGTGACATGGCCGGACCTGGACACCACGTCCTCTACACACACGTTACATGGCCGGTACTGGACTCCACGTCCTCTACACACACGTGACATGGCCGGTGCCGGACACCACGTCCTCTACACACACGTTACATGGCTGGTCCTGGCCACCACGTCCTCTACACACACGTTACATGGCCGGTACTGGACATTGCGTCCTCTACACACACGTTACATGGCCGGTCTTGGACACCACGTCCTCTACACACACGTTGCATGGCCGGTCCTGGGCACCACGTCCTCTACACACACGTTACTTGGCCGGTCCTGGACACCACGTCCTCTACACACACGTTACATGTCCGGTACTGGACTCCACGTCCTCTACACACACGTGACATGGCCGGTGCCGGACACCACGTCCTCTACACACACGTTACATGGCCGGTCCTGGGCACCACGTCCTCTACACACACGTTACTTGGCCGGTCCTGGACACCACGTCCTCTACACACACGTTACATGGCCGGTACTGGACTCCACGTCCTCTACACACACGTGATATGGCCGGTGCCGGACACCACGTCCTCTACACACACGTTACATGGCTGGTCCTGGCCACCACGTCCTCTACACACACGTTACATGGCCGGTACTGGACATTGCGTCCTCCACACACACGTTACATGGCCGGTCTTGGACACCACGTCCTCTACACACACGTTACATGGCCGGTCCTGGGCACCACGTCCTCTACACACACGTTACTTGGCCGGTCTTGGACACCACGTCCTCTACACACACGTTACATGGCCGGTCCTGGGCACCACGTCCTCTACACACACGTTACATGTCCGGTCCTGGACACCACGTCCTCTACACACACGTGACATGGCCGGTCCTGGACACCACGTCCTCTACACACACATGACATGGCCAGTACTGGACAGCATGTCCTCTAGACACAAGACAAGGCCGGCCCTGGACACCACATCCTCTACACACTGGTAACATGTCCGGTCCTGGACACCACGTGCTCTACACACACGTGACATGGCCGGTGCTGGACACCACGTCTTCTACACACACGTTACATGGCCGGTCCTGGACACCACGTCCTCTACACACACGTTACATGGCCGGTCCTGGACACCACGTCTCCTACACACGTTACATGGCCGGTACTGGACTCCACGTCCTCTACACACACATGACATGGCCAGTACTGGACTCCACGTCCTCTACACACACGTTACATGGCCGGTCCAGGGCACCACGTCCTCTACACACACGTGACATGGCCAGTACTGGACTCCACGTCCTCTACACACACGTTACATGGCCGGTCCTGGACACCATGTCCTCTACACACACGTTACATGCCCGGTACTGGACTCCACGTCCTCTACACACACGTTACATGGCCAGTACTGGACTCCACATCCTCTACACACACGTTACATGGCCGGTCCTGGACACCACGTCCTCTACACACACGTGACATGGCCGATGCTGGACATCACGTCCTCTAGACACACACGTTACATGGCCGGTCCTGGACACCACGTCCTCTACACACACGTTACATGGCCGGTACTGAACATTGCGTCCTCTACACACAGGTTACATGGCCGGTCCTGGACACCACGTCCTCTACACACACGTGATATTGCCGGTCCTGGACACCACGTCCTCTACACACACGTTACATGGCCGGTACTGGACATTGTGTCCTCTACACACACGTTACATGGCCGGTCCTGGACACCACGTCCTCTACACACACGTTACATGCCCGGTACTGGACACCACGTCCTCTACACACACATTACATGGCCGGTACTGGACATTGCGTCCTCTACACACACGTTACATGTCCAGTCCTGGACACCACGTCCTCTACACACACGTGACATGGCCGGTCCTGGACACCACGTCCTCTACACACACATTACATGTCCGGTCCTGGAAACCACGTCCTCTACACACATGTGACATGGCCGGTGCTGGACACCACGTCCTCTACACACACGTGACATGGCCGGTACTGGACACCACGTCCTCTACACACGCGTTACATGGCCGGTCCTGGACACCACGTCCTCTACACACACGTTACATGTCCGGTCCTGGACACCACGTCCTCTACACACACGTGACATGGCCGGTGCTGGACACCACATCCTCTACACACACGTGACATGGCCGGTCCTGAACACCACGTCCTCTACACCCACGTTACATGCCCGGTACTGGACATTGCATCCTCTACACACACATGACATGGCCGGTACTGGACACCATGTCCTCTAGACACAAGACAAGGCCGGCCCTGGACACCACATCCTCTACACACTGGTAACATGTCCGGTCCTGGACACCACGTGCTCTACACACACGTGACATGGCCGGTGCTGGACACCACGTCTTCTACACACACGTTACATGGCCGGTCCTGGACACCACGTCCTCTACACACACGTTACATGGCCGGTCCTGGACACCACGTCTCCTACACACGTTACATGGCCGGTACTGGACTCCACGTCCTCTACACACACATGACATGGCCGGTACTGGACACCACGTCCTCTACACACACGTTGCATGGCCGGTACTGGACACCACGTCCTCTATTCACATGTTACATGGCCGGTACTGGACACCACGTCCTCTACACACACGTTACATGGCCGGTCCTGGACACCACGCCCTCTACACCCACGTTACATGCCCGGTACTGGACATTGCATCCTCTACACACACATGACATGGCCGGTACTGGACACCATGTCCTCTAGACACAAGACAAGGCCGGTCCTGGACACCACATCCTCTACACACTGGTAACATGTCCGGTCCTGGACACCACGTCCTCTACACACACGTGACATGGCCGGTGCTGGACACCACGTCCTCTACACACACGTTACATGGCCGGTCCTGGACACCACGTCCTCTACACACGTTACATGGCCGGTACTGGACTCCACGTCCTCTACACACACATGACATGGTCGGCACTGGACACCACGTCCTCTACACACATGTTACATGGCCAGTACTGGACACCACGTCCTCTATACACATGTTACATGGCCGGTCCTGAACACCACGTCCTCTACACACACGTTACATGGCCGGTCCTGGACACCACGTCCTCTACACACACGTTACATGGCCGGTACTGGACACCACATCCTCTACACATACATGACATGGCCGGTCCTGGACACCACGTCCTCTACACACACATGACATGGCCGGTCCTGGACACCACGTCCTCTACACATACTTTACATGGCCTGTACTGGACACCACGTCCTCTACACACATGTCACATGGCCGGTACTGGACACCACGTCCTCTATACACACATGACATGGCCGGTCCCGTGATCCTGTCGTAATTTCTGTGTGGAAACATAGTTCGCCAATCTCTGCTCCATGTGATGATCGGTGATTATTATTCTACGGCAGGAATTGTTTAGTTTGAACTTGACTCATCCGAACCTGATAAATAATTGATCACCGTCCTGTGTATTTGGCGGAGGTGATTAGTGAGGAGACGCATAAATCAGAACTGATTACCATAACGAGGCCACCAAGAGCAACACAATGTCTCATCACTCCCATCAGCCATGTCTGACATCTACTCCCATCATCTACTCTGGCATAAAAAGAGAAGATCGAATTCAATGACTCGGGATGATGGTGGTGACGGTGGATGTGATGGTGGAGGTGGCGATTGTCATGAACACCACCAGCTCACGACATACCTGCCTCAGATGCGACCATAAAGGAAGGGGGGCTCCGCTTTCCAGTTGGAATAGGTTAACAATAAGCTGAGCGCTCCCCGCAGATGGTCGCAGATCCACACAACAGTTCACACTGCCGCCACTCACCGTTTCACCAGGCCAGCAAGACATATGCACCGGACAGCACACTGGTACACAACACCCAGCATTTCCCAGCTCCTGAACGGTTTGTGAGATAGCGAAACAGCCCCCACTGCCCATGGGCAAATATATGTACCTGGCTAAAGGGATGGATGGTGAGCCCTGTACACCTGTTTCTGCCCCTAGCTCACCAGCGAGGTATAGATATCTGTGTCCGCATATGTCTCAACATTGTACTGGTTGTATATAAGTTTATCACCTGCTTGCTGTCAGTAATGACGTGGTACTGCTTTACATGGACTGAAATTCTCTTATTCTGCCACAAGAGGCCGCTGTTTCTTAAACACAAGTGTGCCCAGCAACGGACACAGTTGACAGTTGGATGTGCATCACTGGAAGTAGTGGGCTGGCCATCTTGGCGGCAGTTGGAAGTTACTAAGGACACAGAGAGGATGTGCCGGAGGGAGGTCCAGTGACATGAGCACGTAGAAGTGTAGCACCCCGAGGGCTCGGCTGCTACAGGGGTATTGCACCTCAAACCAGAGATGTGATATTCCACTCCCGGGTAAGGATGGAGTGTGGACCAGGACTCAGTAAGCTGCATGCACCACACACACCCCATTTCCGAGGGACAGCTCAACGGTGCTCCCACTAGACAGAAGTGCAGGCACGACAGCATCTGTCCCTGTCTGGAGTGGGGAGGGGGTGGGATACCCAGTGGTGTAGGAGCAGATAGGGGTGGGTCTCTGGGCATAGGTAGGAGCCCATTGGTTGCTAGTCACCTGGGCTCGGGTGCTAGAGGGAGGTATAAAAGGTGGGCACTATCTTAGGACAGTGTGAGTTCAGAGAGGAGTGCAGTCTGAGGAGGAGTGACAAGGAGCAGAGCGGCTGCATGGGCTCTGCTCTGCAGGCAGGCCTTGTCAGGAGGCCGGGGCCTGAGAGAGAGAGAGGAGAAGGAACAGAAAGGAAAGTAAGAAAGGAACTGGAACAGAGGAGAAAGGCCCAGAGACACGAGGACAGAGGGAACCCCAAAGGCCCAGGAGATTGCGGGTGAAGGGTTGGCAGAGCAGGGTACCAGGACCCAAATTGGTGGAGGCAACAGATTCCTCAGCCAAAGACCGGAGGTTGTGACCACATCTTGGTGCGACCCCTCACTACATCCACCAGGAAAGCATACCACATAGGGTCAGGGAAACCGGAGATAGGTTTCGCCAATAGAAGGCCCGAGGAAGCTGGACAAAGGTGGGTCACTGGTGGGGACGGCCAGAGAAAGGAAGAGAAGGGAGCCCTGTGCCACGCTCTGGAATTACCTGGGAGTTGGTCGAGTCCCCTGCCTGGTGGACGCAGCACGGCTTGGGCAGTCATCGCCTGCAGGATTGACACGAATAACAACTGTGAGTAAAGCATTGGAAACTGCAACCCCACGTCTCTGTGTTTCATCGCCGCACCAGCACCATCAGTACTGGGACGCTCACACCATCACTCCCATCATCCACACTAGCTGCCCTGAGGCAATAGTCCTCCCGTGGGGAGTTATCCCATACTTGGCTGCGCTTACAACATCAGCCTCAGCGGTTTGCAGCGCCGCGGCGGTCCCCACTGACCGCAATCCACGGGTGGCGTAGTCGGACATTTGTTATCACACTAAGACTGCCACTGGTTTGACCACCCTGAGCCACGGACCGGGTCGCCGCCACACTGAGACTACCACCCCCAGCATCCCACCAGAGGCCCGGTTCCGGGTTCCCCACGCGGCCCAGAGGGCGAGTCAGAAGCATCCCACTGAGGACCAGAGCCGCGGCCGAGTGGAGCTGACACTGCCCGTGACCAGATCCTTATCAGATGGGAGAATATCGCCATGAGAAATACTATTGAGAGACGGACATAGTCCGGATCCTAGTGCGAGTAGTGCTGGACGACGCTGAGGAGTCAAGCCATAGTCAATAGCGGTAGCGCTCATCTGTTGGAGGGGAGCCTCATCTGTCGGCATGCGTCTGTATTATTCCAGAGCAGAACTGGGACGGTAAGATAACTAAGGCATACTGCGCCATCGCATCACATTATGGGGCCAAAATACCCAAGACGGAGAAAGGGTCTGTAGCTAATTGTAGCAAATGAACCATGTCAGGACGCAATTTTTGCCAAGATCAGCGTCCGGGATTTCGGGTTTCACTGCTTTGCCACCTATCTCTTTGTTCATAAGGACTCTGTGTTTACTTTAAATCTCCAATTTACACCTAGGTGCTGTTAAAGCACACAACGGACTTTAGGCCATTTCTCAGCTTGTCCAAGAGAAAACTTCTGAGAAATATTATTGTCATAGAAAATGCCGAAGATCTCTCTCTCCCTCCCTCCAAACCCCTCTTCCCTCCTCCCCTATACTATTTGTCACAGGAGAAGAGCTAGCAATCTAGACAAACTGCTTCTATGCAAATAGCAGTGCACACAAGAGGTGGCAAACTCAATTACCTAGGCTAATTAGCATACCAAATGAAGAGACCTGTAATGAGTAGACACCTGGCTAAATAGGAAACCGCTCATTAAGGTCAAAGGAAATCTACCTCACCCCGCATGATAGCCAGGACATCTCCATTTACACATTTGTTGAATCTGCAGTCTCGTAGGCACCGACATGAATTATGGAATATCGAAAGTTCCATAATTCCGACTGCGATGGGACACATATTTTTAGCGGCAGGGTTAGTTAAGGAACAATACACATATTTTTCCATATCTGTGAGCCCTCCCGGTGAGCTATAACGCAAAAGTACAAAAATAACGGACAGCAGCCAGGTCATGTCTGGTCTCTAAAGAAAGGTAAATTCACAATAAAAAATATGGCAGCACTTGCTAACTTCTGTGATCAACCAGAGAGAAGTTAGCGCAGAAATTAGAGATTTAATAAAACCATGAAGGGCGGAGACCAGCCCACATGATGTCATCACAGGGGAGTGTGTGGGCAGGGTTCCCCTTCAGCATAAAAGATCAAGCCGAATATTGATCTATACTCATGCCGGGGGATACATATTTTGTAAGCACAGGTCCCGTTCCATAACGGTCCATTGGAGCGCCTCCCTCCAGCTAAACTGAATAGACTCTGAGATCGGTCTAGTAAGTTCTTCTATTAATCCATTTTTATTTTGTGTAACTGTATATGCTGTATTGTCTTGTCCCCCTTTGTAAAATCTTTTGTATATTTTTTCATAAACACTGCCTCCCTTTTGGATTAAATATAAAATTTAATAGTCCTGTTTCTTTTGCTCTATTCGTTCCTCCCCCGAAGCCATATACGCTACCAGAAAGCAGGCATCCAATAAGGCCTGTATTGAATATTTAAAACTAATTGGTGGTGGCAGCGAATAATCTTTCTTGTGTTACTGTGAAGCTGGCAGTGATCGTATGGGGGCAAATACTCATATTCCATGCGTTGGAATTCAGAGGTGTGTACGCCATACGCTCACTGCTCGCTTGCCGATAACTACATAGTGAGTAATCGGGATTGTGCGTGTGCATAGTCCCTGCTAAATTGGTGGCAGCGGCGGGATATTGCATGATCTCGCCGGTGTCGCCCTGATAATTATAGTTATATGATATTTGTTCAAGTTTTTGGTTGAGGAATAGAGTCAAATTATTGTAAGATTTTAAGCTGTTGTGCTGTACCGCAGGTGAGCCCATATCCCACATCCGTTCACTTCTTCTATATATAAGGTATTAACAGGTAATAGGCAGCTGCTTTAACCAGGCACACCAGTAGGTATCGATATAGTGAATATAGTTGACATATATTGTAGGGCGCCACACTGTACATCACAAAATGACAGAAAACAGTCAAATAAAAAGGATAGATGAAAAAATTGTACGCAATTGGATTGTGAGATTTCTCTGAGGCGAAGATGTCGCTGAAAAGATTGTGGGACAGAACAACCATCGACTTGTGGCTCTTCTGGGTCCAATCCTGGTATTCGGTAGATGAGATGTTATAAATAGTGATGAGCGAGCACTAAAATGCTTGGGTGCTCGTTGCTTGGGTCGAGCACATTGGAATACTCGGGAGCAACGAGCCCAATGTAAGTCTATGGGAAACTCCAGCATTTTTCAGGCGGCTCCCCCGGCGGTCTTCAGAGGGCCTAAAAATTGCCCAAATCGATGGGAACAGTGATCAAATGACATGGGAACAGCATGGGGAAGACCCCTGGAAGCATTTCTGACCTCCAGGTCAATGCTGTTAATAACGTTGTCACAGTATTACGCCACTTTTATGGACTCACAATAAAACATACAAAAACTAAACCAAAATGGATTTTCCTGGGAAATCTGTTAAGGAACATCCTTTCCAGGATAATGACTTGTATATAAAGCAAAATAAATAGCCAAAAACAAAAATACTCCTCCACACCTTGGGCTATGTTCACACGTAGCGTTTTTGATGCGCTTTTTGCACTTTTGCATTGCTTTCAACCGTGACAAATGCATTCACTGGGAAATGTCATTTTAGCATTTTACAACCTTATCTGGCCATATGCTGTGTGACACATGCATACAGTGCTGAAAAGACATGGGAACAGCATGGGGAAGACCCCTGGAAGCAACTCTGACTCCCAGGTCACTGCCTAAAAGTGTGCCCATTGTAAAGATCTGAGGTTGTGGGTTGTAAGTAATCACTTCTGCAGGTTAATGATGCAACAATATTTTATTGATCACAGCCATGGTAATAAAGCAATTCCAGGTAAATACAGTTCTCCCAGTCCTCAAGTTCCCAATCTGGGTTCAGTAGTTCCACTGACTTTGTATCAGGCCATACTCACTGTCTCCCAACTTTTGGTTGGCCACAGATTTCGTACCTCCAGCCAGTATAGTCTGTAGCCACAGTCCATGATCCTCTAGACGGCAGATAAAACGATGAAAGCACAGGTATCCAGTAGCAGCGGTCCTTTTAAGAAAGTGTAAATCCAAACGACATAATCCATAATGGTAACATGTTTATCCATCCATCCTTCCAAGTCCACGGTCTCCATCCTCTTCCTTCAATCCTTCCACCCCAACTCTTTCTAAAACATGTCTGTCCTTTCTTCCACTGGGATCAGTCCCCTCCCAGGTCAGAAGTGATCACACCCTCCCCCTTAAACATTCACTGTTCGCTAAAAAGCAATGAAGAATATTCTAGAAGCCTTCATCTGAGACTGCCTGTAAGACCCCCTGTGGTGACGGCTCCACTGTGTCTCAATTTACACTCACCTAATGATCATTGGCTGTTGAGACAATGGACTCCTGAGATAAAGATGAGATTAGTGGAATGCTGGACATTTTACAAGTGAATCTTACATACTGACAAGTAAGCAGAACTATATTAAACAAAACAAGTAAATCACTAATAACACACAATAATAATATTGACGAAAATGGTGGTCCGTTGCTGGAAAAGTATCATAGTCTTAAGTAAGTGGGCAGCTGCTCACACCCATCATAAGTGATCCTTGGCGCATGCAAAGATGCCTCCCGCCATGCACCTGTCGTTGCAGACTTGCAACAATCACCGTCCACATCCTTGTCCCAGTGCAGTGTTCAGTTGTCCCCACCCCATTCCTTGGAATGCAAGCGCAAGTATGCAGCCAGCCACCCACCCACCCACAGGCTGCAATACTATACTGACAAATTTTTGACAGCTGCTTGCACTTGAAATGTGGCCTTTTAGGCTCGTGGAGGCGGAAGCTGTCCACAATCTTATGGCGGCGGCGATCGGGTATCCATACTCGGTCCCTAGCTGCCACTACTGTATTTCTCCCGGTATATTCCCCGCCTTCCACAAGTACGAGTCCCACAACATTACCCGTGCCCTCCCCAGTGCACTTACTGGGAAGGACCACCTAACCACAAACACGTGGACAGGTGAATGTGGCCAGGGACGGTACGGAGCCAGTCCACAACTTTTTTTTGCTGAGAGTTGTATTTAGCTTGGTAAAAGGACTGGCATAGAGGGAAACCCTATCTACCCTGCGTGTCATTTCTCCCAGTAAGTCCTGTAATGCAGCTTGTTGCAGAAGCAATGGCAGCCCGTGCAACATCAACTCGCACTTGTCGGTGGTGCTTCGACACACAAACATCTTTCTTTGCGCATTTAATTTCATGAATACAGAGTTGAGCAATGGCCTGATCTGTAATGCGGTTTGAGAAATAACATGCATAAGCATGGCCGATCCACATTAAAAAAGCAGCCATAGAGTGTCCGGGAACCTTCCCACACATTTTTCTTAGCCAGGGCTGCATCTCGGCAGGGACGGACGGACCCACCAGAGAACCGGAGACTCCTCTGGTGGGCCCTGGCTTCTCCTTCAGGAGAGTTCATACTGCCGAGGTGAGGCCATGATGATGATAGAGGCCACGATCTGCTTAGTTTTATGTTACAAGCGCAAGTATGCAGCCAGTCACCCACAGGCCGCAATACTAAACTGCCAGATTTATGGGGAGCTGCTTGCACTTGAAATGTGGCCTTTTAGGCTCATGGAGGCAGAAGCTTTTCACAACCTCATGCCGGCGGCGGCCGGGTGTCCATACTCTGTCCCCAGCTGCCACTATTTCTCCCGGTGTTGTCTCCGCCTTCTACAAGCGCGGGACCCTGAACATTACTGCTGGTACTTTTCTGTGGGAATTTGCTTGCTTCCTACCAGCCTGGAATATTTCCAGCAAACTATGGTATGACGCTATGGTATTAGCACTGCCCCCAGTACCAGTAGCGAAGCCATCCCCAATTTCCTTCTCAGGAATTTTATTTGGTAAACTGAGTGGCTGCCCAAATACATTAGTTTCTCACAAAGCAGCTGAAGATAGAGTGGCAGTAGGTGCAAGTTTCTCCAGCCTGTTAGATATTAGAGGGTGAACGGCAGCACATTGGCTCAGTGGTTAGCACTGAAGCCTTGCAGCGCTGGGATCCTGGGTTCAAATCCCAGCAAGGACAACATCTGCAAGGAGTTTGCATGTTCTCCCCGTGTTTACATGGGTTTCCATCTCAGTAAAAAAGCAGCCATAGAGTGTCCGGGAACCTTCCCACACACTTTTCTTAGCCAGTACTGCTTCTCTGCAGGGTTGGACAGTCCCACCACAGAATCCTCTGGTGTGCTCTAGCTTCTACCTCAGGAGAGTTCATGATAGCGTTAACTTTGCAGCTTCTATGTGGCTCTTGAGTGGGGGAGAAAGATGAGCCCTCAAAATCAAATCATCTGGTGGGCACAATGTTTTTCAATCTGAAACAGCTTCTCAGTGGGAGTTGTATTTCACCACAGCCATATTCTTTAGCTCAGTGAAAGGACTGGCATAGAGGGAAACCGTATCTACCCCGGCTGTCATTTCTCTGTCGCCAGGTTCTGCCCATTGTCACACATGACCATGCCTGGCTGTATGTTCAGCGGTGAGAGCCACAGATCAGGCTGCTGTGTTACAGCTTTCAGCAACTCTGCAGCGCTGGGCGGTTTGTCACCTAAGCATTAAGCATGTTATCTTCAGCACAGCCTGTTGCCGCTTGGCCAAGGCAGTGCTGCAGTGCTGTCAGCTTGTGACTGATGTGGTCATTTCGGAGATGGAGGAGGAAGTGCAGGAGCTGAACAATGTGATTACATTGAGGTTACATTGGCGACTCTGTTTTTTATACTAAAGAAAGATCCTATTGTTTTTTTTTTACATTATTTTTTAAGACAAATGCATTCACCGGGAAATATCATTTTAACATTTTACAACCTTATCTGGCAATGTGGTGTGTGACACATCATCAGACATATCCTGCTTCATTTATGATGTAGGGACCCTGAAAGTCGTAAAGCCTATTTTTATAGGGCCATCAGGCGGCCCTTACTATTCTTAGAGAGCCATCAGCCGGCTATGCTTTGTTGTTCCCATTATTAACAAGTGGGTCTCCTATACTGTTATTGCGTATGCAGTGACTGCAAGGGCTGCCAAAAATTCGGACGCAACACAATACCCCTTTGAAGAGACATAGAGGAGGGTCTCAGTAAAAAAAATATTCCCATTATAAAGGAGCGGGTCTCCTATAGTGGTAATGCCCATGCTGTGACTGCAAGGGCTGCCAAAATTTGGGAAAAACCCCACTAACAATTTAAAGACACATAGAGCAGGGCCACAGTAATGACATGTTCCCATTAGAAAGGAGGGGGTCTCCCATTGTGTTTGCCTTTGCAGTGAATGCAAGGGCTGAAAAAAATTGGGAGGCACTTTAATGCCCCTTGGAAGAGACGTGGAGGAGGGCCTCATAAAAAAATGTTCCCATTAGAAAGGAGCGGGCCTTCTATTCTTGTAATGCCCATGCACTAAGTGTATGGGCCGACAAACATTTACCCCTGGGGGGTATACATGAACATACTGTCTAAAAAATTTTTTTTACAGACATCATAAATACCCTTTAAAAAAATTATGTGGGTGTTGCATCACGGACCACGGTCACCCTGGTGATATGGTGGTGGAGGATGAGGATGAGGAGGAGGCAAATACCCATGTGTGGGTGTGAAGAGGTGCATGGGAATAGAGTTAGACCTCCCAAAAAAAGACACTGGATTTGAGTTTATGTTACTCTGCTATCATTCGGTGGTGTTGAGAAGTCTGGCCCAATCCAGCCCTTGTTCATTTTTATAAGAGTCAGGTTGTCAGCATTGTCAGTTGACAGGCGGATGCGCTTATCAGTTATAATTCCACCAGCGGCACTAAATACCCGCTCTGATAAACCGCTGGCGGCAGGGCAGGCCAGGACCTCCAAGGCATAGAGAGACAGTTCATTCCACGTATCTGATGCGCCCCCCTGGGGCTGTGGGGTACTCGGTAGCCGGGCTGGTCCTTTTTGGGGTAGTCACGGTGGCAGTGACCCGGTCCGTGGCCCAGAGCGGTCAAAATAAAGAAAAGGAAAAGTCAATTTGGGGAATAAAGTACCTGACGCCACCTGTGGTATGCGGCTATATGGGGCCGCCGCTGCGGTGCAGGTCCTCTGCAGCTGATGGTGAAGCAGCAGAGATAGTGCAGCTCTCCACGGGCAGAGCTCAGCTCCAGGGCAGGATATAGTGATTGATGAGGTAGATGTTGTCGGTGTTGTGCAAGTCAGGTGGCGCAGCAATTAAGTCAAGGACACAGCGGGGTGCAGTCTTCAAGTATTTACTCACAGTTGTCAAGATGCTCCAGGTTTCAATGGCCAGATAACAACCGCCCACGTCGTCCTGTGTCCTCTGGGGAAGTGATCCAGCCATCTCTCAGATAACTTAGAAGCACTTGCATGAGACCCCTGTCTGTGTACCTCTCCAGGTCGTCTCTCTCTGCGCTGGCTCTCACCCTATTTTGGCTACGGCACATGAAGATACCGCAACCTCCGGTTTGCTAGCTGAGCCTTAAAGTGCTCCACTAGTCTGGGGCCGGTCCCCTCCTGCGGCCTTGATCCCTCCACGGTCAGCGTGAACTCGGGCAAATGGGTGGCATCCCGCACTCGCCGTGCCCCTAGGATCCCTTCTATCTCTGGAGCCCCTCTCACTGCTCCGGTGTTCTCTCCTCACTCTCCTCGTGGGCCTTTCTGACTGGGCCGTACTCCTCCTCTGTCCTCCCTCCTGAACTCACTCCTAGGACCAGACTGAACTGAACTCCTGCTCCATGGACTGGAAGCAGGAATGGACCCTTCTAGATCTATCCACCCTTCCTTTTATACTCTTCCTGTCAGTGCTCAACTAAATGACTTCCTCCACCCACCTCCTCTACTTAGTTCCACCCTCCTGACAGGGACCAGGCCTGTGCTCTCCCTTAGGAGCTATCTGGACCTTCCCTATGGAGTGGTGTAGTGTTGGATGTGAGTGGTTGGGTCCCGGGTACTGCTCCCTCATTACCTGAGAGTGGGGTACCACACCTCTGGCTGAGATGCAATACCTCTATGGCAACTGGACCCCCAGGGGCGCCACATATCCAGCTTGGATACCCAATAATTATAAGGCTCAGAGGAATCACAGAGGACGTTGGTACGGTCGGCAAGGTACTCCCTCAGCATCATCCCAAACTTTGAACTCCTTGTGAGAGTACCCCGCGCCTCAGGGCTTGTGCGATAAGAGGGGCTAAGAAAATTCTCCAAGAACGTTGACAGTGTTCCCCTGTCTCTGCTGGATTGGAGTTGTGTCTCTCTCACCTGTACTCCTTGGTTGTCCAACGAACTGTGACCTCTGCCGCCAATGTTTTCAGATGGGAATTTTTTTAATAGTTCCGCAACAAGAGCCTTCTGATACTGCCCAATTTTTGTAGACCTGTCCGCCTCAGGAATAAGAGATATAAAGTTCTCCTTGTAGCGTAGGTCTAGAAGTGTCACTAACCAGTAATGACTGTCTCCCAAAATTTTGAGAACGCGAGGCTCATGGGAAACGCAGCGTAACATAATCTCAGCCATGAGTGGCAGACTGCTAACAGGCAAGACTTCCGTGTCCTCACCAAGAGGACGAGTGACCATGCTCTCCTCCTCCTCTCTGTCCTCAGGCCATCCACGCTGAACAGACGGTATGACAGCTGTGCAGGTGGTAACGTCTATAGCGCATGAAACTAGCTCCTGTCCTTCCTCCTCCTCCTCTTCCTCATTGTCACCCAATCCACGTTGCGATGAGATGAGGCTTGGTTGTGTGTAATCACCCTGTATGGTTCCTTGCTCCATCTCATCGTGCTCCGCCTGCAATGCATCCTCTTTGATTATGAGCAGAGAGCGTTTCAGAAGACAGAGAAGCGGGATGGTGACGCTAATTATGGCGTCATCGCCACTCACCATCTTGGTGGAGTCCTCAAAGTTTTGGAGAATGGTACATATGTCTGACATCCATGTCCCCTCCTGATGTCTTATGTGTGGAGTCTGAACTGAATACCGACGGCCTTGTTGATGCTGGTGCTCAACAACTGCCCTCTTCTGCTCACAAATCCTTCCCAACATCTGAAGTGTAGAGTTCCAATGCTAGGGGACATCACACACCAGTCTGTGAACCGGAAGCTGCAAACGCTGCTGAAACACTGCAAGGGCGGCGGTAGCTGTAAGTGACTTTCTAAAATGGGCACACAGGCGGCGTACTTTAACAAGCCGATCCGGCAGCTCCGGGTAGGATTTGAGAAATCGCTGAACCACGAGCTTAAGCACATGGGCCAGGCATGGTACGTGTGTGAGCTCGCCTCACCTCAGAGCAGCGACCAGGTCTCACACAACCATGCCTGGCTGTAGGTTCAGCGGTGTGAGCCACAGATCTGCCTGCTCTTTCAGAGCTGTCCACAACTCTTCAGCATTGTGCGGTTTGTCACCTAAGCGTATTAGCTTCAACACAGCCTGTTGCCGCTTGGCCGAGGCAGTGCTCCAGTGCTTCCAGCTTGTGACTGATGTGGTCATTTCGGAGATGGAGGCTGAAGAGGAGGAGGTGCAGGAGCTGTAGACTGTGGGGGCAACCCTGATTGACCTAGGGCCTGCGATACTTGGCGTCGGGAGGATGTGCTCCATCCCAAGGTCCGACTGGGTCCCGGCTTCCACTATGTTAACTCACTGTGCCATCAGCGAGATGTACCATCCCTGCCCACAAGCACTTGTTCACGTGTCCTTGGTTAGGTGGACTTTCCCGGGAACTCTGTTGTTGAGCGCACGCCTATTGTTTTGGGACACGTGCTTGTGTAATGCGGGGAAGGCACACCAGGAGAAATAGTGGCGGCTGGGGACCGAGTACCGAGGAACGGCCGCCGCCATCAGGTTGCGGAATGCTTCAATCTCCACGAGCCTCAAAGGCAACATTTCGAACGCAAGAAGGTTGCGAAATGTGGGAATTTAGTAGTGTGGCCTGTGGGGCGTTGGCTGCGTATTTGAACTTGCATTCCAAGGACTGGGGTATGGACAACTGAACGCTGTGCTGGGACAAGGACATGGACGTGCTTCTTGATGCTGCTACTTGAGAGTGTGCAATGACAGGTGCAGGGCAGGAGGCATCTTCGCATGCACCATGGACAGGGGATTGGCTTGCATGCACAACAGCAGAAGAAGCAGTGGTGCCACCCACAGACACTGTTCCTGGACCCTGGGATTCAGCCCACAAAGTCGGGTGCTTTGCTGCCATGCGCCTCATCATGCTGGTGGTGGTCAGGCTGGTCGTTTTGCCACCCCTGCTGATGCTGGCCTGGCAAATGGCCTTTTTGGGGTTATCGGCAGAGTCTTTAAAAAACAACCAGACTCGGGAAGACCTAACAGTTGTACTGTTGATGTTACGGGGAACGGTTGCCCGCCTTCTGTCTGCGGCCATCATCGTCCACCTCTTGTGACACTTTCCCACGGTGGCCTTCATGTGACTGTGGCTGCTCAAATATTTGGGCATCGCTACATGCGATCTCCTCTTGCCCCGCTTCAAGTGGACCGGGCGAGAGGCCTGAATCTATAAATGGAAAAGTGAACAGCTCTTCTGAGTGTCCAAGTGTGGGATCAGTTGTCTCTGGGTACTCGGCACGGTGGGAGGAAGGAGGATCAGGGTGAGGAATATGCGGTCCAGACTCACGGCTACTGAGACTTGACCGTGTGGAAGACAGGGTGGTGGTGGTGGCTAAGTGACTGAAAGCATTATCCGCTATCCAACCAACAACCTTTTCACACTACTCTGGGTTCAATAGTGGTGTGCTGCAGTCCCCTATTAATTGGGACAGGAAGGTCGAGTGAGAAGATGTGCGTGTTTGTTGTGGCACAATTTCATCTTGCTCACGCCCTCGGCCTCTGCATGCACCATCAGCATCACCATCACGTCCAGTTCCCCGTCCGTTTCCACGTGCCTTGCCCATTTTAAATGGAGGACAATATCTTCCGCGCTCACAACAAATGATAGAATTTGGAGCGAACTTATATGTGATCCGTGTGACGGAGAAAACAGTTTTAAATACCTGGCCTGTAGGTAACTATCTTGAACAGCAATCTGGTGTCGATTGCTTCACTGACACACTGAAACAAATCTTTAATGGAGGCCAGAAATGGCAGTATTTTCTGACAATGTATATGTGATCCGTGTGACGGACAAACCACAGTTTTAAATAGCTGCATTTCTAGCGCTGTAATATGTAAAGGACCTGGCTGTATTCTGCAGTGCCAACAAGCAAATGGCGCAGAAAAACGGTGTTCTCTGGATTGCTTTTTAAGCAAATAATGAGGATTAAGATCCAAATAAAATTATTCCTGGCCCCTGAGACCTGGGCCTATGTCTAGAAATATCTAACAGCAGCAGAAGGCAGAACTGGAATGGAGCCTCTTGTGCTATATGCACTGCAGTCTGCTATATACACTGCCTGCCTGCCTATATACACTGCCTGCCAGCCTATATACACTGCCTGCCTGCCTATATACACTGCCTGCCTGATATCTCTGCAGATGGATTAGTCTGTACACCTACACTAACTAATACACAAGCAAATCTCTCCCTAGCTCAGCAGCAGCTCTCCCTACACTGTCTGATCCGGAGTGACTGTGACGAGCATGGCGGCGCCAGGTCTGATATACACCTGATGACGCTGTGCGGCCAGCCAATCACTATAATGCCACAACCAACATGGCTACGGCATTAAAGTGTGTGGCAGGCAATCCCTGCATGTTCAGCGCCAAACATGCAGGGAGGAGACCCAAGCTCCTGCCGAGCAACCCCGGAAATGCTCGCAGAGCGCCGAGCAGTAGCGAGCACGTTCGCTCATCACTACTCATAACTAATCATATAGGATATATCAGTGTAATAATATCCTGTATATACACCTGATGTCTGTACACATCATATAGGATATATCGATGTAATATTATCCTGTATAACTGTTACACGCCCGCCGCTAGGTTCAGATAGGGGCGAGACAGGTTACATGAATTCTTTGGAATCCTGGGGGAACCGTTACTCAGGGCGACCATAGACCATGTGCTGCAGCTTCTCTCAGGCACACAGGGGTATTGACCCTCAGGCATTGATACGTAGGTTGTTTCACTTGCTGACCAGACACACTTGACAAGAGTCCTCATAAACGGTAGAACAGTAGCATTTAATAAGAAGCCGCACAGCCAGTGCAAGTTAAATATTATGAGCAACAGGTGCCAGTGACAAACAGTTCAGTTTCCTTAGCAGCACAGCAGTTCACAGTCTTCCCAGAAGTACAGGACAGCACAGTTCTAATGCAAAGGCACATTAATGAACACAGCATTCTTTACAGCACAGTGAGATGGAAGAGGAGGGGGGGGGGGTTTGCTGAGGGAGATGATCCCTGTGACACCATTTCTTCCAGTCTTTATCTTTCTGCCTGACAATACTCTGCACTACTAGTTCAGAAACTCTACCTGATCTGTGCTTAGTGTAGCACCCTGAGGATTCGGCTGCTACAGGGGTATTGCACCTCAACCCAGAGGTGTGATATTCCACTCCCGGGTAAGGATGGAGTGTGGAACTGAGCTCGGTAGGCTGCATGCACTACATACATCCCATTTCCGAGGAACAGGCCGACGGTACTCCCACTTAGAAATGTGCAGGTACGACCGAGTCTGTTCCTGGCTGGAGTGGGAGGGGGGTGGTACATCCCAAGTAGTGTAGGGGCAGATAGGGGGAGCAGCCTGGGTAAAGATAGGAGCTCATTGGGTGCTGGTCACCTGAGCTCACACATAGAGGGTGTATATAAGGTGGGCACCATCAGAGAACAGGGTCAGTCTTTGCAGGCAGGTCAGTCTGTCAGTCTTTGCAGGCAGGTCAGTCTGTCAGCCTTTGCAGAGAAGTCAGAGGAAGAGGAGCAGAGCAGCCCCAGAGAGAGAGAGAGGAGAAAGCAAGAGAGACCCAGAGGGGGAAACAGAAGAGAGGACTCTGAGACCCCAAATCCAATCCACGGGTGAAGAGTCGGCATCAGGGTACCGGAACCCAAGCTGGTGGGGGCAAAAACACACCCCAGCCAGAGACCGGAGGCCGTGGGCAGCGTCTGCCACGGCCACCCACCACATCCACCACGAAGGCATACCACGTGGAGGGTCAGGGAACCCAAGGCCAAGGGTCTCCCAACAGAAGGCCCGAGGGAGCTGGACCTGGGTGGATCACTAGTGGGGACGGCCAGAGAAAGGACAGAAGGAGAGCTCAGGGTCACGCTCCGGACTCGCTTGGGGGTTGGCTGGATCCAGGACCTGGTGGATGCAGCACGGCTCGGGAGGTCACTCGAAGCTGGAGTGACCGGAACATCAGCAGTGAGTAAATACCCTAAACTGCATAACCCGACTCTGTCTTCCTTTAACACCTATGCTGCACCACTACAACCCCCATCCTCTGCACCTGACCCCCTGAGGCTATACCCCACCCGTTGGGGGTTATACCACCAAAAGCTGCACCAACACCATCAGCCTCAGCGGACCCTGCTGCAGCGGCGGCCATAGTGACCGCAATACAACGGGTGGCGTAGTCGACATAAAGAACTTTAGTAACATCAGTAAGGACTGCCACACACTGAGCTTGACACCCTGGGCACGGACCGGGTCTCAGCCACTCGGAAGACTACAACTCCCATCTGATCCGGCTCCGGATATTCCCCCTAAAGAATATGGCCCAGGGGGCGCGTCAACTTTGGCGTAGTCGGCAGGATTACGTGCCCGCAACACCCGGGTACTGCGTGCCTGAAGAAAAGAATGAGTTTACCTCAAAAAGAAGTCTCCTGCCGGTTCCGGAGGGTCCCCGCCATCGGACCCCATCACCAGTCGATTCCAGCCGGTTGTCCGCCATTAACCGCGTTTTCCCGCCATCTGCAGAGTTTCCCGCCACTGGGAAGCGATTCCCGCCATTTCCAAAGGTTTCCCGCCTTGGAAGAGCGGACGCCATTATGGGCGTGCCAGAGGGTGGCGAGAGGCCACCTCCCATCGTGGGCCAGGACCGAAAATGGCGCCAAAAGTGGAAACCGCCCCCACCAACAGAGACTGTGATGCTAGAGGTGTCTGTCAGCGTGAAAGAACAGCCCCTGGAGCTGACAGTCACCAAGTGGCCCCGGGACCGCCCTCGAGGTGGGAGGAGACGAAAGGAGAGAACAAAGATGGGTGCCGCTTGGAGCAGTCTAGAGCGAGCGCACCCGGAGGCAAGAAGCCTGGAGAAGAGTATCGGAGGAGCTTACCCGGAGATGGCGAGAAAGCAGAGCAGCACCGGCCCGCTGGCCAGGAGCCTGCTGGAGACGACTGCAGGAGAGCAGAGCAGCACCGACCCGTTGGTCAGGAGCCTGCTGGAAACAACGACCCCACTAGGCCTAGTGGAGGTCCTAGCACAGCTCCCCCGAGACCGGGAGTGTGCACAGACCGCTCTGGAGGGCCTCGCAAGGAGGATGGCCCGGGTGCAGCGAGAGACGTTGGCGGAGTGGAGCCGTGAGATGGCCCAGCAGACCGAGACCTGTCAGCGGAGCACGCCACCCGAGACGAGGAGACAGACCGCCTCTGAGGATGGCGCGGGAGGACTGAAGGCCGGAGATGGCGCCGAGAAGGGAACCGAACGAGTGGAGGCAGGTAAAGGGGACGTCTATACCCCAAACCGGGAAACCGCGTACCTGCCCCAGCTCCCCGTCGCAGAGCCCGAAGTCTATCCTGCAGTGCCCGTCGCTGCAACGTCACCGCCGCAGACTAGGCCTCAAACGGGAGCCGCGACCCCTGTGACGTCACACGCCTCGACCCCGAGCGTGACCAAGCAGGAAGTACCACCAGCCTGGTCGCAAGGCCTAGTACCCCCGGGCGCCGCAATACCAACAGCGCCCCCTACCTCCGCGGAGCCCCCGGCCTGGTCGCAGGGCCAAGTAGCCCAGGGCGCCGCCGTCCTTACGGTGCCCTTTACCGTCCAGATACCCCAGGCCTGGCCGCAAGGCCCGGGCAACCCGGGCGCTAACACCACCGCGCCCATAAGACCAAGAGTGCCGCATCTGGGAGAGGACCTGTACGCCCAGCATACGTGCCCGGATGGGCAGCCATTTATATGGCCACCGGAGTTCCACCATCCCCGACTCCGGAGAGAGAGACCCCTGGATGAACCCCTGATCCCGGCTCCAAAACCCGTAAAGAGGATCTCGCCCCCGCTAGCGGAAGCGCAGTTTGAGTGGGACCCCACCGGAGAAGATCTTATGGGATTCACTCAAGAGACTCGGGCAGCTGCAGCGGAGCGTGCTGAGTGCTGCCGCCAACAGCTCGAGGACTTCGAGAGGGAGCGGAGAGAGAGGCGGGTCCGGGAACAGCAAGCTCAAATAAGGAGCGCGGAGCAGAAGAGCCGGGCCAGGAGAGACCCCCGTGCAGCGCATAGTCCCCGCACCACCGGGACTGTGATAAAGTTTAACCTGCAGCATGGGTGGGGCTTCATCCGAGACCACCACACCCTAGGCGACGTCTTTGTGACCAGGAGAGACGTTGAGTCCCACCTACCGGAGGGACACAGAGGTCGTGACCTTTACATCGGGGACGAGGTCACCTTCACCCGGCACAAGTGTGCCAAAGGTCCCTACGCCCTCCATGTGCATCGCCTGACGGAGGAAGAGCTGCGGTGTGAGGAGGAGCAAGAGGACCCGGACGGGTCTGAAACTAGAGCCAAAGGTAACCAAAAAGCAAGAGCAGGAGGACGCCGTCGCTAAGGACAGCGAAGCAGAAGCTGTATATAGTTGCCCGTCGGGGCACAGTAAACTGAAACAGTAAACTGAAACTGAAACTGAAACCGTAAACTGAAACTGAAACTGTTGTTGCTAATATAGTCCCCGTTGGGACCAGCAAGTGTGAACTGTTTACCCGTTTTTCCCTTAAATCCCACTGACCGAGGACTGAGAGCGGTCATTCCTCCCTAATACCTGGCCGAGGACTGAGAGCGGCCATAATCCTTGTATATAGTTGCGCGTCCTAAAGCGCCCCCTACCGGTTTTATAGGAAAGCCAGTTTTCCAGAGAGACTGTCGCACTTTACCCGGTCACGCGTTGCACAGTGACCGGAGGAGGAGCCAGAGGCGACGAGAATGTTTTAATATTGAAATATATATATATAATGTTTTTATATGTTTTATATGTTTATGCAAAAATTTGTATGTTTTGGTGTTATGTCTTACAGCCCGAGGACGTGCTGTGATTTACCAGGGGGGAATGTAGCACCCTGAGGATTCGGCTGCTACAGGGGTATTGCACCTCAACCCAGAGGTGTGATATTCCACTCCCGGGTAAGGATGGAGTGTGGAACTGAGCTCGGTAGGCTGCATGCACTACATACATCCCATTTCCGAGGAACAGGCCGACGGTACTCCCACTTAGAAATGTGCAGGTACGACCGAGTCTGTTCCT
Source organism: Phyllobates terribilis (assembly GCF_046119375.1). Taxonomy (NCBI): domain Eukaryota; kingdom Metazoa; phylum Chordata; class Amphibia; order Anura; family Dendrobatidae; genus Phyllobates; species Phyllobates terribilis. The sequence continues at coordinate 192,842,987 of NW_027362769.1, read as the reverse complement.
GGCTGGAGTGGGAGGGGGGTGGTACATCCCAAGTAGTGTAGGGGCAGATAGGGGGAGCAGCCTGGGTAAAGATAGGAGCTCATTGGGTGCTGGTCACCTGAGCTCACACATAGAGGGTGTATATAAGGTGGGCACCATCAGAGAACAGGGTCAGTCTTTGCAGGCAGGTCAGTCTGTCAGTCTTTGCAGGCAGGTCAGTCTGTCAGCCTTTGCAGAGAAGTCAGAGGAAGAGGAGCAGAGCAGCCCCAGAGAGAGAGAGAGGAGAAAGCAAGGGAGACCCAGAGGGGGAAACAGAAGAGAGGACTCTGAGACCCCAAATCCAATCCACGGGTGAAGAGTCGGCATCAGGGTACCGGAACCCAAGCTGGTGGGGGCAAAAACACACCCCAGCCAGAGACCGGAGGCCGTGGGCAGCGTCTGCCACGGCCACCCACCACATCCACCACGAAGGCATACCACGTGGAGGGTCAGGGAACCCAAGGCCAAGGGTCTCCCAACAGAAGGCCCGAGGGAGCTGGACCTGGGTGGATCACTAGTGGGGACGGCCAGAGAAAGGACAGAAGGAGAGCTCAGGGTCACGCTCCGGACTCGCTTGGGGGTTGGCTGGATCCAGGACCTGGTGGATGCAGCACGGCTCGGGAGGTCACTCGAAGCTGGAGTGACCGGAACATCAGCAGTGAGTAAATACCCTAAACTGCATAACCCGACTCTGTCTTCCTTTAACACCTATGCTGCACCACCACAACCCCCATCCTCTGCACCTGACCCCCTGAGGCTATACCCCACCCGTTGGGGGTTATACCACCAAAAGCTGCACCAACACCATCAGCCTCAGCGGACCCTGCTGCAGCGGCGGCCATAGTGACCGCAATACAACGGGTGGCGTAGTCGACATAAAGAACTTTAGTAACATCAGTAAGGACTGCCACACACTGAGCTTGACACCCTGGGCACGGACCGGGTCTCAGCCACTCGGAAGACTACAACTCCCATCTGATCCGGCTCCGGATATTCCCCCTAAAGAATATGGCCCAGGGGGCGCGTCACTTAGCTTCACTCCTGACTTGAAACCTTTTCACTTGCAGGGGCGCTTCTGTGAGATACAGAACACACACACCACCTTTCTCTTGGCTCCAGTCAGACAGTAAACAGCTTCCCCACAATCCCCCTGGGGCTCTGCTAAAACACTCCCCTTCTCCCGTGACTGTGTTAACCCCTCTAGTTGCTGGATGCTTCTGGAGCACAACACTTCTTGTCTCATGTGCTTGTGTTACTTCTAATAGTTGCTGAATGCTTTTAAAGCAACAGCACTACCTCTACATGTCACACTCTGCAACAGCACTACTTCTGCATGTCACATAACACCCGATGTCTGTACACATCATATAGGATATATCAGTGTAATGTTATCCTGTATATACACCTGATGTCTGTACACATCATGTAGGATATACCAGTGTAATATTATCCTATATATACACCTGATGCCTGTACACATCATGTCAGGTACACAAGAGACGACACCGGGGAGATCACGCAATATCTCGCTGCTGCCGTCACTCTGTCAGTTATTCACAGGATTGAACAGGGATTTGCTACACGATACCAACTACTCACTACGCAGCTATCGACAAGCGAGCAGAAAGCGTATGGCATCACACCTACGGATTCCAATGCATGGAATATGTGTATACGTTCCGTACAGTTACTGCCAGCTTCACGATAGCCCAATTAATATTATTCGCTGCCACCACCGGCCGAGTTTGAACTATAATACAGGCCTGGCCGGACGCCTGCTTTCTGGTAGCGTATATGGCTTCGGGGGAGGAAACGATTACAGAGCAAAAGAAACAGGACTATTACATTTTATATTTAATCCAAAAGGGAGTCAGTGTTATGAAAAATATACAAGATTTTACAAAAGGGGACAATACAATACATACGCAGTTGCACAAATAAAACAGGATTAAAGAAGAGATTTATTATACGTTCGCAGAGATGACTCAATATAGCTGGAGGGGAGCTCTCCTATGACCATTCAGCGAACAGGACCCATTGCATATAATAAATATATACTCCTGCAATGACTATGGATCAATCTTCAGTTGGCTGTGATGACATAATGTGGGCTCGGGCTCCACCCGTCATGTTTTTATTAAAATACCTAACTTCCACGATAAGTTCTTGCTGGTTGCCCTCAGAAGCTTGCAAGCGATGCCCTATTTTCCATTATAAATTTACCTTTCTTTAGAGACCACGCATGGCGTAGCTGCAACCCGTTATTCTGATACTTTTGAATTACCACTCCATGGAGGGGCTTACAGCTATGGAAAAATAAACATATTGATCCTTGGCTGACCCTGCCACTAAAAATATGGGTCCTGTTATTATCGGACGCATGGAACTTTAGTTATTCCATATTCTGTATCGGTGCCGGACTGACTATGATTTCCTTTTGAAGCTCGGGAGTCAAGCTTCCTCAGCTGGAGGTAAATTGTCGCAGGTCTGTGTTCGAGGAAAACACCTCGCATTTTAAATGGGGTTGGTAGCACCTCTCTTGTGCCAACATATGCTTGAGTCACTACTGCTGTGTGTGTTAATTTGCATAGAGACAGATGCTGGACTGTCAGCTCTCCTTTTGTGACAAGTGGAAGATAAGGGAGGGGAGAGAGGCAAGAGGGGTTTGGGAGAAAGACTTCTTAATATCTTCTTAATATCTATGACAGGGGAGAAAAAAAGATTTTCAATTTTTCTATGACATCTCCCCCTCTTTCAGGTGGCATAGGGGCTGGTTTACAGATCACCCCTTACGCCTACCTCCTCGGTATCTCCTTGACGGGACAGCCCGTCGGCATTGCCATGTTCACTACCCTTCTTATGCTGAATGGTAAAATCGTACTGCTGTAGAGCCAGGCTCCACCGCAGTAGTTTACCATTGTCACCAGACACCTGGTGCAGCCAGCTGAGGGGGTAGTGGTCAGTCACTATGGTGAACTTCCACAGGGCCCACACTATCGCGAGGCACTCCTTCTCCACAGTGGCATATGCCACTTCCCAGGTTAAGAGCTTGCGGCTGAGAAACATCACCGGATGCTCTTCCCCCTGCCCGTTTACCTGGCTGAGCACAGCACCCAGGCCAAACGCACTGGCGTCTGTTTAGACTACAAACCGCCGGGCAAAGTCCGGGGCCTGCAGAACTGGGGAACTGGCCAAACAGCCTTCAGTGCTGTGAAGGACCGCTCAGAGTCAGCTGTCCAGTTGACTGTCACCGGTAGCTTCTTTTTCGTGAGGTCGGTCAGAGGTTTAGCAAGGGCACTATAGCTGCGGGTTGAATTCCGTGTCCTCAATAGACCCTCCGTCCCGGGCGGCGGCCAGTAAGTCCACCAGGACTTCAGTCTCGCCTTCTTCGGGGACACTATACACAGGAAAGGCACAGGCTTCTCGGTCAAGATGAGCTTTCATCATGTTGACGTGGAAGACCTTCTGGATCTTCCTGGCATGGTCAATGGTGACCACATAGTCCACATTATTGAGGCACTGGCATATGGGGTATGGGCCTTCCCAGGCCGCCTGAAGCTTGTTCTGGGTCATGGGGACTAAGACCCACACCTTCTGACCCACTTTGTACACCCGCTCCCAGGCGTTCCAGTCATACCACAGCTTCTGGCTGACCTGGGCCTAAATCAAATTCTCATGCATCAGCTGCGTCATTGCCTGCATTTTGTCGCGGAGCCGCATGACATACTCTATGACGGACACTTCAGGTGAGTTCAGTTCCCTTTCCCAGGATTCTCTTACTAGACCAAGGGGTCCCCGGACTCGTCTGCCATACAGGAGATCGAAGGGGGAGAACCCCTTTGAGGCCTGTGGTACCTCTCTGTAAGCAAAGAGCAGGTGTGGGAGGTACCGCTCCCAGTCGCGCCCATGGAACTCAACCAGCATCTTAAGCATCTGCTTAAGGGTACCATTGAATCATTCACACAAACCATTGGTCTGTGGGTGATACGAACTTGATACCAGGTGCTGCACCTGCATTTTTTTACAGAGAGCTTCCATTAGCTGAGACATGAACTGAGTCCCCTGGTCCATAAGCATCTCCCTGGGAAATCCTACCCGTGAAAAAATGGCCAGCAGGGCATCTGCCACCTTATCAGCCCTAATGGAGGACAGAGCTACTGCCTCCCGGTACCGGGTAGCATAGTCTACCACAGTAAGGATGAACTGCTTTCCAGAGCTGCTGGGGATGGCCAGCAGGCCAATGATGTCCGCAGCAATCCTCTGGAATGGCTCCTCTATCACTGGCAAAGGGATCAGGGGAGCCTTGGAGGCACGCTCCGACTTCCCCACTCTTTGACACGTGGTACAGGAGCGGCAGTAGTTGGCAACATCTGCCCCCATTTGGGGCCAATATAAGTGGTGCGACAGCCAGGCCTTGGTTTTGCAGACCCCCAAGTGCCCAGCTAGTGGAATCTCATGGGCAATCCGCAACAACTCCTCCGTAAACTGATAGGGCACGACCAGCTGTCTTTCCCTCATCCACTCCTGATGGGGGTTACATAGGATCGTTTCCTGGTACATCCTCCCCTGATCCCAGAATACCCTCTCCTTATCGGATTCGGAAATGGGCTTCTCTGCGAGGTCCCTTAACGTCTCCAGACTGGCATCTGTGCACAGAGCCACCAGGGACTCCTGGCTGGAGGTGGCCAGAAGTGACGTTAAGGCCCCAACTTCGCTGGAACCATCTGTGACCGGCTCTGGGTTCACAGCCATTTGTGTTGTTTCACCATGGGATGAGGGCCCAGAAGGCAGCGCATCGCGTGCGTTCTGGGTACTCATACTCCGGGTGACAGTGGCTATGTAGGCCGTCTCCCCAGAGGACATCAACCCTTTGCCATCAGCCTGACAGGCTGGGGGTACCACCTCCCCGTCATCCCCCATACCTCAGGAGCCATGCCAATCAGGGGACAGCTACGACCGGCCAAGTCACTGTCCGTCATGACGCTGGTCGGTGGCACGTGACCACTGGCTTCAAGGTCCCCGTGCCTGCTCCCATCGCCCTTGGCACTCACGCCGGGTCTGTTTTGGGGGTCCTCAGCAACATCACTCCGCAGGGTGACACGGCTGAGCACTCCCTCATCACAAGACATATTATTATAATGCATCATATTATGGTTCATATCTTCAGCATTTTCATCACAGACATTATTGTGGCGCCCCTGCGGGTCCAGTTTCCACAGAGGTATTGCATCTCAGCCAGAGGTGTGGTACTCCACTCTCAGGTAAGGAGGGAGCAGTACCCGGGACCCAACCACTCACATCCAACACTACATCACTCCATTAGGGAAGGTCCAGATAGCTCCTAAGGGAGAGCACAGACCCGGTCCCTGACTGGAGGGTGGAACTAGGTAGAGGAAGTGGGTGCAGGAAGTAGTTTAGGGGAGCACTGACAGAGGAGTATAAAGAAGGGGAGAAACATCTAGAAGGGGTCAGTTCAGTCAGGAAGGGAGGACTGTGGAGGAGTAAGGTCCAGACTGATCAGGGGGTCCAGTGGAAGGGGCCCAGTAGGAGAGTGAGGAGAGAACACCGGAGCAGTGAGAAAGGCTCCAGAGAGAGAAAGGATCCTAGGGGCATGGGAAGTGCGGAGTCCACCTGTGCGCCCGAGTTCACACTGATCGTGAAGGGATCGGCCCGCAGGAGGGGACCGGCCCCAGACTATTGGAGGACTGCAAGACTCAGCTGGCAAACTGGAGGTTGCTGTATCTTCATGTGCCATAGCCAAAATCCACGCACATTCACTGAAAAGGTGGCCATATAGGACCAAGGGGACAGACCGGGCGTCGCTCAACAACACTGGCTCGGAACACTGTGTGTGAGGTGCAGGGCAGGAGGGCAAGAGCCAGCGCAGAGAGACGATCTGGGAAGGTACACAAGAAAGGGGTCCCGTTCAAGTGCACCCAAGTTATCTGAGAGTTGGCTGGATCACTTCCCCGGAGGACACAGGACTCGGTGGGCTGTTATAATCTGGAACTCCATAATACAACCCCTGGCAAAAGTTATGGAATCACCGGGCTCGGAGGAGGTTCATTCAGTTGTTTAATGTTGTTGAAAAAAAGCAGATCACAGACATGGCACAAAACTAAAGTCATTTCAAATGGCAACTTTAGGGCTTTAAGAAACACTAAAAGAAATCAAGATTAAAAATGTGGTACTCAGTAAGGGTAATTTTTTTCAGACCAAGCAGAGGGAAAAAATTATGGAATCACTCAATTCTGAGGAAAAAATTATTGAATCATGAAAAACAAACACACAAAAGAAGACTCCAATACATCACTAGTATTTTGTTGCACCACCTCTGGCTTTAATAACAGCTTGCAGTCTCTGAGGCATGGACTTAATGAGTGACAAACAGTACTCTTCATCAATCTGGCTCCAACTTTCTCTGATTGCTGTTGCCAGATCAGCTTTGCAGGTTGGAGCCTTGTCATGGACCATTTTCTTCAACTTCCACCAAAGATTTTCAATTGGATTGAGATCCGGACTATTTGCAGCCCATGACATTGACCTTATGGGTCTTCTTTCAAGGAATGTTTTCACAGTTTTTGCTCTATGGCAGGATGCATTATCATCTTGAGAAATGATGTCATCATCCCCAAATACCCTTTCAATTGATGGGATAAGAAAACTGTCCAAAATATCAATGTAAACGTGGGCATTTATTGAAGACGTAATGACAGCCATCTCCCCAGTGCCTTTACCTGACATGCAGCCCCATATCATCAATGACTGTGGGAATTTGCATGTTCTCTTCATGCCGTCATCTTTATAAATCTCATTGGAACGGCACCAAACAAAAGTTCCAGCATCATCACCTTGCCCAATGCAGATTTGTGATTCATCACTGAATATGACTTTCATTCAGTTATCCACAGTCCACGATTGCTTTTCCTTAGCCCATTGTAACCTTGTTTTATCTGTTTAGGTGTTAATGATGGCTTATGTTTAGCTTTTCTGTATGAAAATCCCATTTCCTTTAGGCCGTTTCTTACAGTTCGGTCACAGACATTGACTCCAGTTTCCTCCCATTCGTTCCTCATTTGTTTTGTTGTGCATTTCATGTTTTGGAGACATATTGCTTTAAGTTTCCGGTCTTGACGCTTTGATGTCTTCCTTGGTCTACCAGTATTTTTGCCTTTAACAACCTTCCCATGTTGTTTGTATTTGGTCCAGATTTTAGACACAGGTGACTGTGAACAACCAACATCTTTTGCAACATTGCGTGATGATTTACCTTCTTTTAACAGTTTAATAATCCTCTCCTTTGTTTCAATTGACATCTCTCATGTTGGAGCCATGATTCATGTCAGTCCACTTGATGCAACAGATCTCCAAGGTGTGATCACTCCTTTTTAGATGCAGACTAACGAGCAGATCTAATTTGATGCAGGTGTTAGTTTTGGAAATGAAAATTTACAGGGTGATTCCATAATTTTTTCATCAGAATTGATTGATTCCATATTCTTTTCCCTCTGTTTGGTCTGAAAAAAATTACCCTTACTGAGTGTAACATACCTGCGTCTTTGCATAGTGGTCCATCTCCCACTGTGCAAGAGCGCGCACTTGATCTCCAATCCAGAATGTCTCTCTGGCTTCCCTCCATGCTGTCTGTTTGTGTCTGTTTCTGCTGCTTAAGGGCGGCGCCCGATCACTTCCTGCTTTTTGTACCTGCTGTAGGCACACCCCTTGTGCGTCCTCAGCCTATTGCTGTCTGTCACCTGGTATTTAACCCAGCTGCTCCAATGAATCCCGGCCTGAGCATTGTGTTTCATTCAGTGTGGTCTTTCACTCTGAATGTGCCAGGTCCCCTTCTGTGTTCTCTTGTCTGCCTATCCTGGAGGCTGTATTTCCAGGCCTCTCTGAACACGCTTCTTGCCTGTTCGTCTCGCCTTCTAGGGGCCGATTACCTAGACCCGCTCCTGTATCTTGTCTGTCCTGTCTGAACACGCTCCTGGCCTGTTCCTCCCGCCTTCTAGGGGCTGCATTCCTAGACCCGCTCCTGTATCTAGTCTGTCCTGTCTGAACACGCTCCTGGCCTGTTCCTCCCGCCTTCTAGGGGCTGCATTCCTAGACCCGCTCCTGTATCTTGCTACTGTGTCTGTTCTTGTCTGTATACTCTTCTAGCCTGTTTTCCCGTGTTTCTCTATGTCCGTACCTTTCCTTTTTCTGCAGAGTCTGAACTCGTACCTAACTCCTGCTCGTTGTCACTGTACTCCCGTTTGTGAGTTTGTGGTCCACTCGCTACTTCACTGCAAGTACCCTGTGGGTATCTGGTTCTGCCTTTCCCTTCCTGTCTGTTCCGTGTGAACAGAGCCCTGTCCCCCCAGCTCTGCCTTGCTCACCGCTCCGGCGGTTCTAGCCTGCTCTGCCTTTGCTCACCGCTCCGGCGGTTCTAGCCTGCTCTGCCTTTGCTCACCGCTCCGGCGGTTCTAGCCTGCTCTGCCTTTGCTCACCGCTCCGGCGGTTCTAGCCTGCTCTCCCTTTGCTCACCGCTCCGGCGGTTCTAGCCTGCTCTGCCTTTGCTCACCGCTCCGGCGGTTCTAGCCTGCTCTGCCTTTGCTCACCGCTCCGGCGGTTCTAGCCTGCTCTGCCTTTGCTCACCGCTCCGGCGGTTCTAGCCTGCTCTGCCTTTGCTCACTGCTCCGGTGGTTCTAGCCTGCTCTGCCTTTGCTCACCGCTCCGGCGGTTCTAGCCTGCTCTGCCCTTGCTCACCGCTCCAGGCGGCCTCGTCCTGCTCTACTCTCGCTCACCGCTCTAGGTGGTCTCGTCATTGCCCTGCTCTCGCTCGCCTCTCTGGGCGGCCTCACTCTGCTGTGTTTGTCCGCCACATCTGTGGTTCTGTTCCTGAGTCCCAGTGTGTACTGGGTCCTATCCCGCCTGTGTTCCTACCTGCTAGTGCCTCCCTGTCTGTACTCTAGCCGTGCTTGACTGTACCCCCCTGCCTGCATACCCGCCTGCCTGCATACCAGTCGTGCCTGTCTATAAGCACCAGTCTGTGTGCCAGCCTAACCTGTCTGTTCCTGTATTCCCCTGTGTGGGTCAACAGCCGTGTCCGGGGTCTTTCCTGGAGTAGCACCTGGTCCCTCTGCTCGGTTCCTCCTTGGTGCACTGGCGTCGTATGCCGTCGTGCGACCCTGTTCGGATCGGGTGAATACCTAGTTACGCCCCTCCAGGCATTCACTCTCCGGCACGGTCCAGTGGAATCACACGCACACGCCGCTCAGCCCGGGCGTGTGCATCACAGCATGCTCAGGCCATGGTTCCCGTTGAGCCCCACGGCCTTCGCTCTCTGAGACGTTTTCCAGCGAATACGTGCATTAAAAATAAATAAATAATTTTTTTTTTCTCTAGCTGAGTTCCAGGCGAATTACTCACCCGTCCAGATGGATCTATCAGCTCTCGTTCCTGCGGATCCGCCACGGTACTATGGGGATCCAAGACAAAGTCGTGCATTTGTGGAGCAATGCTTGTTACACTTCAAGTTCTACCCTCTTTGTTTTCCCACCGATCGGGTTAAGGTGGGATTCATTATGTCTAACCTAGCGGGTGATGCCTTGGAATGGATCAACCCCCTATGGGAATCACAGGATCCTATCGTCCTGGACATAATGGCCTTCCAGGTGGCCTTTCTAATGGTCTTCAATGATCCTAACCCGGAGGCTCCTGCTGAAGCTTCACTTCCCAATATCCCGGAGCAGCCCCAATGGGTAATGTGTGTGGGTAGCGCAATAGTCCTCCAGCCCAATGAGACTACTGCCCACCCAGAATCCTCACAGGGTGACTACGCTCTCCGGAATACTTCTCCCAACCTCAAGAGGCAGTCCAGACGTGCTAGACATCGAGGCAAGCCGTCACGCCAGGGTCTGTCCTCCCTGAGACCTCCTGACCCCAACCTTGAAGTCCCTACTGAAGCTTCATCTCCCTGTATCCCGGAGAAGCCCCAACGGGTAATGTGCGTGGGTAGTGCACTAGGTCTCCTGCCCGAAGAGACTACTGCCCATCCAGACTCCACACAGGAGAACTTCCTGCACCCGGCATCAGATACTTCACCCACTTTAACCAGTGTGCATGTCCAAGGATGCTCCGAAGCTGTGATTACCTCCGAGTCTGTGCACCTCTACTACCTGGCGGAGGACCCCCTGTTGCCTCCTGAATCCTCCGAGATACCACTCGATGACAAATGGAGAGAGACTTCTCTACACCCGGTACTCGATACTTTGTCCGCTCCGTCCTGTGAGCCTGACAATGGGTACCCCAAAGTGGTAGTTATCCCCGAGTCTCTACACCCCTCCGACCAGGCGGAGGACCTCCAGTTGTCTCCAGAACCCTTCGGGGTGCTACCTAGTAGCGAAAGGACAGAGACTCTCCTATACTCTGTACCTGATACCTCGCTCGCTTCGTCCACTGAGTCCAACCTAGTGTACTCCGAAGCAGAGGTTACTCCCGAGTCTCTACACCCCTCCCACCAGGCGGAGGACCTCAAGTTGTCTCCAGAACCCTTCGGGGTGCCACCTGGTGGTGAAAGGACAGAGACTTACCTATATCCTGGATCTGATACCTCGCTTGCTTCGTCCAGTGAGTCCGACCTAGTGTACTCTGAAGCAGAGGTTACCCATGAGTCTCCACACCCCTCTGACCAGGCGGAGGACCTCCAGTTGTCTCCAGAACCCTTCGGGGTGCCACCTGGTGGTGAATGGACAGAGACTTTCCTATACTCGGCACCCGATACCTCGCCTGCTTCGTCCAGTGAGTCCGACCTAGTGTACTCTGAAGCAGATGTTTTCCCCTAGCCTCTGCACTCTTCTGACCCGGCGGAGGACTTCCAGTTGTTTCCTGAATCCTCCGGGGTACCATCAGATAACAAAGAGACAGTGACTTTTTCTCACCCTGTACCTGATAACCCGTCTATTTCTTCCTGTGAGTTTGACAAGATGTACCTCGAAGCAGAGATTACCCCCAAGTCTCTGCTCCACTCCAACCCGGTGGAGGACTTCTAGTTGTCTCCTGTACCCTCTGGGGTGCCACCTGAAAATATATGGAGAGAGACTTCCTTGTGTGCTGTTCCTGATACTCCACCCATTTCGTCTGTTGCTGAGGATGGCTGGATAGGAGGTAGCATCCTAGCTACCCAGAGGAGACCAGTTTTTCCGGTGGACAGTGGAAGTGATCTCCTTGAAGTGAAGGATTGGCCCTCGAATTCCCTGCGGAACATTCTGGCAGGCCTGAAGAAGAGGGGGCGTAAGGGGGGGTACTGTAACATACCTGGCGGCGTCTTTGCATAGTGGTCCATCTCCCACTGTGCAAGAGCGCGCACTTGATCTCCAATCCAGAATGTCTCTCTGGCTTCCCTCCATGCTGTCTGTTTGCTTCTCTTTCTGCTGCTTAAGGGCGGCGCCCGATCACTTCCTGTTTCTTGTACCTGCTGCGGGCACACCCCTTGTGCGTCCTCAGCCTATTGCTGTCTGTCACCTGGTATTTAACCCAGCTGCTCCAATGAATCCCTGCCTGAGCATTGTGTTTCATTCAGTGTGGTCTTTCACTCTGAATGTGCCAGGTCCCCTTCTGTGTTCTCTTGTCTGCCTATCCTGGAGGCTGTATTTCCAGGCCTCTCTGAACACGCTCCTTGCCTGTTCGTCTCGCCTTCTAGGGGCCGCATACCTAGACCCGCTCCTGTATCTTGTCTGTCCTGTCTGAACACGCTCCTGGCCTGTTCCTCCCGCCTTCTAGGGGCTGCATTCCTAGACCCGCTCCTGTATCTAGTCTGTCCTGTCTGAACACGCTCCTGGCCTGTTCCTCCCGCCTTCTAGGGGCTGCATTCCTAGACCCGCTCCTGTATCTTGCTACTGTGTCTGTTCTTGTCTGTATACTCTTCTAGCCTGTTTTCCCGTGTTTCTCTATGTCCGTACCTTTCCTTTTTCTGCAGAGTCTGAACTCGTACCTAACTCCTGCTCGTTGTCACTGTACTCCCGTTTGCGAGTTTGTGGTCCACTCGCTACTTCACTGCAAGTACCCTGTGGGTATCTGGTTCTGCCTTTCCCTTCCTGTCTGTTCCGTGTGAACAGAGCCCTCACCGCTCCAGCAGTTCTAGCCTGCTCTGCCTTTGCTCACCGCTCCGGCGGTTCTAGCCTGCTCTGCCTTTGCTCACCGCTCCGGCGGTTCTAGCCTGCTCTGTCTTTGCTCACCGCTCCGGCGGTTCTAGCCTGCTCTGCCTTTGCTCACCGCTCCGGTGGTTCTAGCCTGCTCTGCCTTTGCTCACCGCTCCGGCGGTTCTAGCCTGCTCTCCCTTTGATCACCGCTCCGGCGGTTCTAGCCTGCTCTGCCTTTGCTCACCGCTCCGGCGGTTCTAGCCTGCTCTGCCTTTGCTCACCGCTCCGGCGGTTCTAGCCTGCTCTGCCTTTGCTCACCGCTCCGGCGGTTCTAGCCTGCTCTGCCTTTGCTCACCGCTCCGGCGGTTCTAGCCTGCTCTGCCTTTGCTCACCGCTCCGGCGGTTCTAGCCTGCTTTGCCTTTGCTCACCGCTCCAGGCGGCCTTGTCCTGCTCTACTCTCGCTCACCGCTCTAGGCGGTCTCGTCCTGCCCTGCTCTCGCTCACCTCTCTGGGCGGCCTCACTCTGCTGTATTTGTCCGCCACATCTGTGGTTCTGTTCCTGAGTCCCAGTGTGTACTGTGTCCTATCCCGCCTGTGTTCCTACCTGCTAGTGCCTCCCTGTCTGCACTTTAGCCGTGCTTGCCTGTACCCCCCTGCCTGCATACCCGCCTGCCTGCATACCAGTCGTGCCTGTCTATACCCTCCAGTCTGTGTGCCAGCCTAACCAGTCTGTTCCTGTATTCTCCTGTGTGGGTCAACAGCCGTGTCCGGGGTCTGTCCTGGAGTAGCACCTGGTCCCTCTGCTCGGTTCCTCCTTGGTGCACTGGCGTCGTATGCCGTCGTGCGACCCTGGTCGGATCGGGTGAATACCTAGTTACGCCCCTCCAGGCATTCACTCTCCGGCACGGTCCAGTGGAATCACACGCACACGCCGCTCAGCCTGGGCGTGTGCATTACACTGAGTACCACATTTTTAATCTTGATTTCTTTTAGTGTTTCTTAAAGCCGTAAAGTTGCCGTTTGAAATGACTTTAGTTTTGTGTCTGTGATCTGCTTTTTTTCAACAACATTAAACAACTGAATGAACCTCCTCCGAGCCCGGTGATTCCATAATTTTTGCCAATGGTTTGTAACTGTGAGTAAACACTTGAAGACTGCACCCCGCTGTGTCCTTTACTTAATTGCTGCGTCACTTGCCTTGTACAACACCAACATCCGTCCCAAATCAGTTCCCAATAGCACATTTGTCGGGAGGTTCTCAGATACCCCCACTTCCCGTAACCCTCTCCCCGCACCCCAGTCTAGGAAAACCCGGCCATGGGCAAAGGACGGTGAACACCCCCAATCCCAGTGACAGTCAGGGTTTTCCTGGGGATAAGGTCTTCAGGGGACACCAACTCAGGGCGGATGAGGGTCCGTTCGGCTCTGTGTCCTTGAGCCCCATAGTGACTTTATCACCCACGGTGACTGATTGCGAGTTGTCGCAGACCCCTCCAACCACCCCACCCACAAAAAGAACTGCTTCAGTAGCCCCCTGGGCCTTGGGTGTGGGGTTCTTCTTCTGCCTCTGCGGGCAGGCGAGGCTGATGTGACCAGTCTTGTCACAGGTATAGCACTTACAGGAGTCAGATGCAGGCCGGGTGCTGGAAGATGGGGCTGGACCCACTGAGGACCAGCGCCCGGCTGGCTGGGACACTGGGGGTGGTTGTAGACTTACCCCCTATAAAGATGGCGGCGGCCGACTTCCGCAAATCTGGTGATTGGTTGGCCTCATAGGTATCCGTGATCTGGGCTGCTTTGGCGGCCTCCTTTGGCTCCCGGTCCAGCACAAACTATCGCACTTCCACAGGGTAAAGATGAAGAAACTGGTCCTTCACCATCAGATCCTTCAGGTCCTCGAAGGTGGTGACTGACAGTCCTTGGATCCACTGCTCAAAGTTGGTCCTGAGCCCATCCACCACATCGCCGTAGCTGTCATGTGGTCCACGCTGGAGGGCTCTGAACTTTTTCTGGTAAACCACCTGAGTCAGCTGGTACTTTTTTATCGGGGCCTGCTTGACGGCCTCATAGTCTCCATCTTGGTCTCGAGGGAGAGAAGCGAACACCTCCAAGGCTTTTCCTCTGAGCTGCGGAGTTAGATATCGGGCCCACTGATCTTCAGGCAGCTGGTACTGTCTGGAGGCTTTTTCAAACCCTCATAGAAATATGTCCAAGTCCCCGTCCTTTTCCATCACAGGGAAATTCTCAAGACGGGGTTTAAAACAGTTGGCACTGCTGGACTCACAGGTCTGTGTGGAGGATGACTCCTTCTGAATCCGGGCTAGCTCCAGCTGGTGTTGTCGGTCGGCTTGGGCCTGTCGCTCAGCCTCTCGCTCCTGGAATTTCAGGATCAGCTGCAGTCGTCCGTCACGATCGTATGCGGCGATCTGCTCCAAGGCCATCTGCAGGTGGGGGTCCACACTACCCTGGCTGCGGGTATGACCAGCAATCACAGGTGGGACCCCGGCAGCAGTGTCATCCAGGCCTTGGCTGGCCGCCCCATCATCAGGGCTCTGCTGTGGGACGGGCTCTGCAGTACCTTGTAACAGTTCAGCAATCATTTGGGCCTTGGTTTTGCCCGTGGGGTCAATTTGGCTCAGCTCACAGAGGGCAGTGAGAGTGGCCATCGACTGCTGGGTATACCAGGGCTCTTCACGTGTAGCCATCATTGTCAAATAAAAGACAGGACAGAAAAACAAGAGAAGGGAGGGGATGCAACTGCTACACGTATAGTAATGTCCCAGATAGAAAATATTGAGACACTGAGTCTGATTTCTTAAAACTTTGCACAGAATTCTCTCAAGAACCGTGCAAGTTTTCAGTGCCAAGAATGATTGCGCAATCCAGCCACTGATGTTCTGTAATATCCCACCGCTGCCACCAATTTGTCAGGAATTCCAACACAAAGAGGGAGACGACACCGGGGAGATCACGTAATATCCCACTGCTGCCGTCACTCTGTCAATTATTCACAGGATTGAGCAGGGATTCGCGAGCACACGATCCAGATTACTCTCTACTTGGCTATCAGCAAGCGAGCAGAAAGCGTATGACGCACACCTCCAGATTCCAACGCGTGGAATATGTGTATACGCCCCGTACAGTTACTGACAGCTTCACGATAGCCCAATTAATATTATTTGCTGCCATCACCGGCCGAGTTTAAACTATAATACTGGCCTGGCCGGACGCCTGCTATCTGGTAGCATATATGGCTTCGGGGGAGGGAACGATTACAGAGCTAAAGAAACAGAGCTATTAAATTTTATATTTAATCCAAAAGGGAGGCAGTGTTTAGGAAAAATATACAAAGGCTTTACAAATGGTTCTCTATTAAATTCCCTTTGACGTCCTGGGAATAGAACTTCCTCAGCTGGAGGTATATTGTCGCAGGTCTGTGTTAGAGGAAAACACACTTGCATTTCAAGTGGGTTGGTAGCAACTGTCTTGTGCCAGCATATTCTTGAGTCAGTACTGCTTTGTGTGTTAATTTGCATAGGAACCACTTTAGATTGTCATCTCTTCTCTTGTAACAATTGGTGAATAAGGGAGACGGGAATGAGGAGTCTGGGAGAGAGACATTTTAATATCTTCGTAAGATCTATGACAGGGGAGAAGAAAAGATTTTCAATTTTTCTATGACATGGAGGACTATGGGGAGTGCATTATACTGTATGGAGGACTATGGGAAGTTTATTATACTATATGGTGGACTATGGGGAGTGCATTATACTATATGGAGGACTATGGGAGTGCATTATACTATATGGAGGACTATGGGGAGTGTATTATACTATATGGAGGACTATGGGGAGTGTATTATACTGTATGGAGGACTATGGGGAGTGTATTATTGTTATGATCTGCAACATGTACTAAGGAAAGATAGGGGAAAGCTGTCCCTACAGTAAGACTAAGCTGAATCCCTACGATGTAGCGGGCTGCCTTTTCCTAGAGAACAGACCCGCCTTAGTCCTCGGCTAGTCTGAACAAGGACCTATAGAATTAAGGGGAGGGGTCCCTAAAAGAACTAAGGACTGGGACAAAAAGGGACAACTCTAAAAACAGAAGTTGTTGCAGAACACAAAAAGACAAACTGACAAAAAGTACTAGAGGTCCCAGAGGACCAAGCGAACTTGACAGAGATAGGCACCGAAGCACCTGGCTAGAGAGACAGTAGAACACTGAAGTCCAGCACAGCAGAAGGGCGGAGCTGGAATGTAAAGGCAGATGGTCACATGACCGCAAACCACAAGACAGAAAAAACAAACAGGAGGGTTCTAACAATTATACTATATAGAGGACTATGGGGAGTGCATTATACTGTAGAGAGGACTATGGGGAGCACATTATACTATATGGAGGACTATGGGGAGTGTATTATACTGTATGGAGGACTATGGGGAGTGTATTATACTATATGGAGGACTATGAGGAGTGTATTATACTGTATGGAGGACTATGGGGAGTGCATTATACTATATGAAGGATTATGGGGAGTGTATTATACTGTATGGAGGACTATGGGGAGGGTATTATACTATATGGAGGACTATGGGGAGTGCATTATACTGTAGAGAGGACTATGGGGAGCACATTATACTATATGGAGGACTATGGGGAGTGTATTATACTGTATGGAGGACTATGGGGAGTGTATTATACTATATGGAGGACTATGGGGAGCACATTATACTATATGGAGGACTATGGGGAGCACATTATACTATATGGAGGACTATGGAGAGTGTATTATACTATATGGAGGACTATGGGGAGTGTATTATACTATATAGAGGACTATGGAGAGTGCATTATACTATATGGAGGACTATGTACAGTGTATTATACTATATGGAGGACTATGGGGAGTGCATTATACTGTAGAGAGGACTATGGGGAGCACATTATACTATATGGAGGACTATGGGGAGTGTATTATACTGTAGGGAGGACTATGGGGAGTGTATTATACTATATGGAGGATTATGGGGAGCACATTATACTATATGGAGGACTATGGGGAGCACATTATACTATATGAAGGACTATGGGGAGTGTATTATACTGTATGGAGGACTATGGGGAGTGTATTATACTGTATGGTGGACTATGGGGAGTTTATTATACTATATGGAGGACTATGGGGAGTATATTATACTATATGGAGGACTATGAGGAGTGTATTATACTGTATGGAGGACTATGGGGAGTATATTATACTATATGGAGGACTATGAGGAGTGTATTATACAGCATGGAGGACTATGGGGAGTGTATTATATTATATGTAGGACTATGGGGAGTGTATTATACTATATGGAGGACTATGGGGAGTGCATTATACTGTAGAGAGGACTATGGGGAGCACATTATACTATATGGAGGACTATGGGGAGTGTATTATACTGAAGGGAGGACTATGGGGAGTGTATTATACTATATGGAGGATTATGGGGAGCACATTATACTATATGGAGGACTATGGGGAGCACATTATACTATATGAAGGACTATGGGGAGTGTACTATACTATATGGAGGCCTATGGGGAGTGTATTATACTGTATGGTGGACTATGGGGAGTTTATTATACTATATGGAGGACTATGGGGAGTATATTATACTATATGGAGGACTATGAGGAGTGTATTATACTGTATGGAGGACTATGGGGAGTATATTATACTATATGGAGGACTATGAGGAGTGTATTATACAGCATGGAGGACTATGGGGAGTGTATTATATTATATGTAGGACTATGGGGAGTGTATTATACTATATGGAGGACTATGGGGAGTGCATTATACCATATGGAGGCCTATGAGTAGTGTATTATACTATATGGAGGACTATGGGGAGTGTATTATACTATATGGAGGACTATGGGGGGTATATTATACTATATGGAGGACTATGAGGAGTGTATTATACTATATGGAGGACTATGGGGAGTATATTATACTATATGGAGGATTATGAGGAGTGTATTATACTATATGGAGCACTATGGGGAGTGTATTATACTATATGGAGGAGTATGGGGAGTATATTATACTGTATGGAGGACTACGAGGAGTGTATTATACTATATGAAGGACTATGAGGAGTATATTATACTATATGGAGGACTATGAAGAGTGCATTATACTATATGGAGCACTATGGGGAGTGTATTATACTATATGGAGGACTATGAGGAGTGTATTATACAATATGGAGGACTATAGGGTGTGCATCATACTATATGGAGGACTATGGGGAGTGTATTATACTATATGGAGGACTATGAGGAGTGTATTATACAATATGGAGGACTATAGGGTGTGCATCATACTATATGGAGGACTATGGGGAGTGTATCATACTGTATGGAAGACTATGGGGAGTGTATTATACTGTATGGAGGCCTATGGGGAGTGCATTATACTATATGGAGGACTATGGGGAGTGCATTATACTGTATGGAAGACTATGGGCAGTGTATTATACTGTATGGAGGCCTATGGGGAGTGTATTATACTATATGGAGGATTATGGGGAGTGTATTATACTGTATAGAGAACTATGGGGAGTGAATTATACTATATGGAGGACTATGGGGAGTGTATTATACTATATGGAGGACTATGGGGAGTGCATTATACTATATGGAGGACTATGGGGAGTGTATTATACTGTATGGAGGACTATGGGGAGTGTATTATACTATATGAAGGACTATGGGGAGTGTATTATACTATATGGAGGACTATGGGGAGTGAATTATACTATTTGGAGGCCTATGGGGAGTGTATTATACTGTATGGAGGACTATGGGGAGTGAATTATACTATATGGAGGACTATGGGGAGTGTATTATACTATATGGAGGACTATGGGGAGTGTATTATACTATATGGAGGACTATGGGGAGTGCATTATACTATATGGAGGATTATGAGGAGTGTATTATACTATATGGAGGATTATGGGGAGTGTATTATACTATATGGAGGACTATGGGGAGTGCATTATACTATATGGAGGACTATGGGGAGTGTATTATACTGTATGGAGGACTATGGGGAGTGTATTATACTATATGAAGGACTATGGGGAGTGTATTATACTATATGGAGGACTATGGGGAGTGAATTATACTATATGGAGGCCTATGGGGAGTGTATTATACTGTATGGAGGACTATGGGGAGTGAATTATACTATATGGAGGACTATGGGGAGTGTATTATACTATATGGAGGACTATGGGGAGTGTATTATACTATATGGAGGAGTATGGGGAGTGCATTATACTATATGGAGGATTATGAGGAGTGTATTATACTATATGGAGGATTATGAGGAGTGCATTATACTATATGGAAGACTATAGGGAGTGTATTATACTTTATGGAGGACTATGGGGAGTGTATTATACTATATGGAGGACTATGGGGAATGCATTATACTATATGGAGGACTATGGGGAGTGTATTATACTGTATGGAGGACTATGGGGAGTGCATTATACTATATGAAGGACTATAGGGAGTGTATTATACTATATGGAGGACTATGGGGAATGCATTATTCTATATGGAGGACTATGTAGAATGTGTTATACTATATGGAGGACTATGGGGGTGTATTATACTATATGGAGGATTATGGGGAGTGTATTATACTATATGGAGGACTATGGGGAGTGTATTATACTATATGGAGGATTATGGGGAGTGCATTATACTATATGGAGGATTATGAGGAGTGTATTATACTATATGGAGGACTATGGGGAGTGCATTATACTATATGGAGGACTATGTGGAGTATATTATACTATATGGAGGATTATGAGGAGTGTATTATACTGTATGGAGGACTATGGGGAGTGTATTATACTGTATGGAGGACTATGGGGAGTGTATTATACTGTATGGAGGACTATGGGGAGTGTATTATAATGTATGGAGGACTATGGGGAGTGTATTATACTGTATGGAGGACTATGGGGAGTGAATTATACTATAGGGAGGACTATGGGGAGTGCTTTATACTATATGGAGGACTATGGGGAGTGTATTATACTATAAAGAGGACTATGGGGAGTGTATTATACTATATGGAGGACTATGGGGAATGCATTATTCTATATGGAGGACTATGTAGAATGTATTATACTATATGGAGGACTATGGGAAGTGTATTATACTATATGGAGGATTATGGGGAGTGTATTATACTGTATGGAGGACTATGGGGAGTGTATAATACTATATGGAGGACTATGGGGAATGCATTATTCTATATGGAGGACTATGGGGAGTGTATTATACTATATGGAGGACTATGGGGAATGCATTATTCTATATGGAGGACTATGTAGAATGTATTATACTATATGGAGGACTATGGGGAGTGTATGATACTATATGGAGGATTATGGGGAGTGTATTATACTGTATGGAGGACTATGGGGAGTGTATAATACTATATGGAGGACTATGGGGAGTGTATTATACTGTATGGAGGACTATGGGGAGTGTAGTATACTGTATGGAGGATTATGGGGAGTGTATTATACTGTATGGAGGACTATGGGGAGTGTATAATACTATATGGAGGACTATGGGGAGTGTATTATACTGTATGGAGGACTATGGGGAGTGTATTATACTGTATGGAGGACTATGAGGAGTGCATTATACTATATGGAGGACTATGCGGAGTATATTATACTATAAGGAGGATTATGTAGAATGTATTATACTATATGGAAGACTATGGGGAGTGTATTATACTATATGGAGGACTGTGGGGAGTGTATTATACTATATGGAGGACTATGGGGAGTGTATTATACTATATGGAAGACTATGGGGAGTGCATTATACTATATGGAGGACTATGCGAAGTATATTACACTATGAGGAGGATTATGTAGAATGTATTATACTATATGGAGGACTATGGGGGGTTTATTATACTATATGGAGGACTATGTGGAGTATATTATACTATATGGAGGATTAGGGGGAGTGTATTATACTATATGGAAGACTATGGGAAGTGTATTATACTATATGGAGTACTATGGGGAGTGCATTATACTGTATGCAGGACTATGGGGAATGCATTATACTATATGGAGGACTATGGGGAGTGCATTATACTATATGGAGGACTATGGGGAGTGCATTATACTATATGGAGGACTATGTGGAGTGCATTATACTATATGGAGGACTATGGGGAGTGTATTATACTATATGGAGGACTATGGGGAGTGCATTATACTACATGGAGGACTATGGGGACTGCATTTTACCATATGGAGGACTTTGAGGAGTGTATTATACTGTATGGAGGACTATGGGGACTGCATTATACTATATGGAGGACTATGGGGAGGGCTGTAAGGGAAATATAATGTCAGGAAAATGTTCTTCCATATTTGCCTGACTTAGATATTCACCCCCCTCCCTTATTCCCCTCACCACTTTTCAGCACTGAGCTGTTCCCTTTTGCTCAGCACAAAAGCCCCAATTAACACACACCTGAGAAATAGCTTATACAAACAATGCCAGCCAAGGAGTGTTATAACTTTATTAAGAAGCAAGCATCTTGTTCCTGAAAGACGCAGGAGGTAATTAAAACTCAGGCTTGCACTAATTTGCATGTAACCGTGAGGCTGCTTCCCGAGCCTCAAAGGAAAATTTCCAGACTCCGAAACGAAATATGAAATATTGTAAGGTTCATGCATCTGACAATATTGGGACCTATATCTTTAGAGATAGAATCAACTAGGGAATGATAGGGATATTTTTCGGGCACTTAAAAATGCTACCTAGAGCTGTAGCGCAAAAACACCAGAATAGCAGACTGTAGCTATGCGATGTGTGGTCTCTAAATAAAGATAAAATCATAAGTAAAAAAATGTTGTCATTTGCAAGCTTCTGCGAGCAACCAGCAATGAGTTATTGCAAAAGTTAGCGTTTTTAATAAAAATGTACGTGCTGGAGACTGGCCCACATGATGTCACCACAAGGGGTGTTTGGGTAAATCTCTCCTTAGGTATAAGAGAACCCATGGAAAATACAGATTCACTCATTGCCAGGGGGGGTATAAGGATTATAAGCAACGGGTTGCGTTCAATAACAGCATAATCCAACTGGGGAGCCCCTCCTCCACCTATATTGAATCGTATCCGCCATCGTATAGTGTAAGTTTTTCTTCTTTTATCCTGTTTATTTTATGTAACTGCTTATGTATTTTAATGTCTCCTTTGTAACATCCTTATATATATTTTTCCTAAAAACTCCCTCCATTTTGGATTAAATATAAAATGTAATAGTCCTGTTTCTTTTGCTCTGTAATCGTTCCCTTCCCCGAGGCCATATACGCTACCAAAACGCAGGAGTCCGGCCAGGCCTGTATTATATTTCAAACTGGGCCGGTGGTGGCAGAGAATAATAATAATTAGGTTATCGTGAAGCTGACAGTGACTGTACGGAGGGCGTTAAACACGGATTCCAGGCTTTGGAGCCCAGAGGTGTGATGCCATACTCTCACTGGTCACTTGCCGATATCCACCTAGCGAGTCTGGATCGCGTGCTCGCGACTCCGGACAAAATACAGACAGCGTGACGGCAGAGTGAGATATCGCCTGATCTCCCCGGTGTCGTCGCTGTCTGGATTCTCTGACAAGGGCATTATACTATATGGATGACTATGGGGAGTGTATTATACTATATGGAGCACTATGGGGAGTTCGTTATATTATATGGAGGACTATGAGGAGTCTATTATATTATATGGAGGACTATGGGGAGTGCATTATACTATATGGAGGACTATGCAGAGTGTATTATACTATATGGAGGATTATGGGGAGTGTATTATACTATATGGAGGACTATGAGAAGTGCATTATACTATATGGAGGACTATGGGAGTGTATTATACTATATGGAGGACTATGTGGAGTATATTATACTATATGGAGGACTATGTGGAGTGTATTATACTCCTTGGAGGACTATGAGGAGTGCATTAAACTATATGGAGGACAATGGAGAGTGCATTATGTAGCAGGGACGCCGTCCCTCTCACCGGCGCGCTCCCCGCCTGGTGTTCTGCAGTGCTCCTCTTCCTGCTGCTGCCGGCACGCGCAGCTTCCCGGGCACTGTGCTTAGGGCGCGCACGCGCTCCCTCCCTCTTAAAGGAGGTCCTCGCATATATAAGGCACCTCCTCCAAAATGGAGGTGCCCGAGCAATAGTTGATGCACAGTGTACTTACCTCTGCTTCAGCCCTCAGGTCCCGCTGCTAGCCTGACTACTAGTCCTGCCCGCCAGCCTGACTAACAGTCCAGTCCGCCAACCTGACTACTCTCCAGCCCGACAGTCTGTCTTCCGTTCAGTCCGCCAGTCTGTCTATGGGCTTTGCCCGCCTGCTTACCTGGAAGCACCTGCCCGCTACCTGCCGTGCCTACCTGGACGCTCCTGCTTGCTACCTGCCGTGCCTACCTGGAGGCTCCTGCTGTCACTTGCTGTGACCACCTGTCAGCCTACCTGGAGGCTCCTGCCCGTCACTTGCCGTGACTACCTGACAGCCTACCTAGAGGCTCCTGCCTGTCACTTGCCGTGACCACCTGTCAGCCTACCTGGAGGCTCCTGCCCGTCATTTGCCGTGACCACCTGACAGCCTACCTAGAGGCTCGTGCCTGTCACCTGCCGTGACCACCTGACAGCCTACCTAGAGGCTCCCGCCTGTCGCCTGCCGTGTCTGCCAGTCCATCCACCCGGATCACTCGTCAGCCTGCCTGCTGTGCCCATCTGCAATACCGGTCAGTCCCTGCCATCTGTACCGTGGGAGTCACCTGCTCCCTTACAAGGTGGTCCCCAGAGTAGCACCTGGTCCCTCCGCTCGGATCCTCCCTGGTCACGGAGTCGATTGAGCCGCCGTACGACCTAAGTCGCTCCGAGTTGATACCTAGTTACGCCCCTCTGGGTCCCTCCTTGCACCGCAGCACAGAGGTTCCACTATCCGGATCCGTAACAGTTTGCTCGGGCCATGGAACCCGGAGGCCCCTAGACCCCCGCATTCTCCGACCTGCACCAGGAGGTCTTACGTCAGAGAGTTCAACAGGAGTCGGTCCTGTCCTTTCTGTGGTCTGTTAACTCTCGCCTAGGCGCATTGTCCGATCCGTCTGTGTCCGTCTCTGGTCAAGCAGTGCCTGCTTCCGCGGCACCGCAACCCAGTCCTATTATGGCGTCCGGCTATGGACCCCGGCTCTCGGCACCTCCACGTTTTGCTGGCAACCCCGCTTTAGCTCGAGGTTTCATAAACCAGTGCACCCTGCACTTTGAACTCTTGGCACACCAGTTCATCTCCGACCAGGCCAAGGTGGCCTTCATCATGTCCCATCTCACTGGAGAAGCACTGGCATGGCTAAATCCCTTGTGGGAGACAGGGGATCCCCTGGTGTCCAATCTATCGTCTTTCCTCGCTGCTTTCCGGAAAGTCTTTGATGAACCAGGACGAAAATCCTCTTCAGCCTCCTCTCTGCTACGTCTCCGCCAAGGGAGTCTCATCGTGGACCAGTATGCCATACAGTTCCGTACCCTCGCTTCTGAGCTTGCCTGGGACAATGAGTCCCTGGTGTCCATCTTCTGGGAGGGCCTTTCTGGTCAGATTAAGGACAAGTTAGCCGGTCGGGACATTCCTACCACACTGGATGACCTGGTGTCACTAGCTACCCGAATTGACATCCGTTTCCAAGAACGTACCAAGGAGGTTGCCCGGGAGAGAAGATTTCCTCGTCTTGCTCCTGTTTTTCAGAAACCGGTTTCTCAACCAGCAATTCCCCAGGCACGCTCGCCCGAACCTATGCAGATTGACCAGACCAAGATGGTCAAGTCTCGCCTAGAAACTCACCGAACCGAGGGGAGCTGTTTCTACTGGGGTAGTAAGGAGCACCTGATCCGTTCCTGCCCGGTGAAGCCGAGAAACTCCAGAGTCTAGGACCGCTTGGAGAGGTCATCCTAGGCAAAAGTAAATCCTCTCCGTCCTTGACTTTATCCGTCTCTATCTCCTGGGGAGAGAACCGCTTCTTTGAAATTGCACACCTGGATTCCGGAGCTGCTGGGAACCTCATTTCCCAGTCCCTGGTAGAGAAATATCACATTCCCACCAAACCTCTGGCTGAACCATTGGCAGTTGCCTCCGTGGATGGAAGACTCCTTCCGGTGACCATCCTGCTCTTCAGAGAACCTATAACCCTGCAGGGGGGAATGCTGCACTCTGAGAGGATCTCCTTCCATGTGCTTTCCGGTCTCTCTCACTCCCTACTGCTAGGTCTACCGTGGCTTCAGAGACATTAACCCGTGCTGAACTGGCAATCCGGTGAAGTTCTCCGTTGGGGGCAGGATTGCCATAAGACCTGCCTGGTCCCGGTCCGCCCGGTTCGTCCGCCACCCACCCCGGTTAATCTACCCGGTTTACCGGCAGCTTACTGGTCCTATGCAGATGTCTTCGACAAAAAGGAAGCAGAGACACTGCCACCTCATAGGCCATACGATTGCCCGATCAACCTGGTACCCGGTGCCACTCCACCCCGTGGGTGTATTTACCCGTTGTCGTCGGCCGAAACCCGGGCCATGTCGGAATACATTAAGGAGAATCTGACTAGGGGATTCATCCAGAAATCTACCTGCCCGGCTGGAGCCGGATTCTTCTTCGTCAAGAAGGATTGTTCACTACGCCCCTGTATAGACTATCGAGGACTCAACCAAATCACAGTCAAAAACAAATACCCCCTGCCACTCATCTCCGAGTTGTTTGACCACCTTAAGGGCGCTAGGATCTTTTCCAAGCTGGATCTACGTGGGGTGTATAACCTGGTCCGGATCCATCAAGGAGACGAGTGGAAGACGGCATTCAATACCCGGGACGGTCACTATGAATACCGTGTGATGCCCTTCGATCTCTGCAATGCTCCCGCCGTCTTCCAAGAATTAGTCAATGACATTTTCCGTGACCTTCTATATTCCTGCGTGGTGGTGTACCTGGACGATATCTTGGTTTTCTCTCCGGATCTTCCCACACACCGGAGGGATGTTCGTCAGGTCCTGCTTAGGCTTAGGCAGAATCACCTCTATGCCAAATTTGAGAAGTGCCTCTTCGAGCAGACCTCCCTTCCGTTCCTGGGCTATATTATCTCCCAGACAGGTCTACAAATGGACCCCGAGAAGCTCTCTGCTGTCTTAAAGTGGCCTCGTCCGGAGGAGTTGAAGGCGATTCAGCGATTCCTGGGCTTCGCCAACTACTACCGTCTCTTCATCCCGCACTTCTCTTCTCGGACTGTTCCCATCTCTGCGCTCACCCGTAAGGGAGCAAATCCCAAGGAATGGCCGCCCGAAGCCGAGGAGGCCTTCCTTTCCTTAAAGCAAGCCTTCTCCTCTGCCCCAGTGCTGCACCGTCCGGACTGCGACAAACAGTTCTTCCTGGAGGTTTATTGTCAGGGTAAAAAAAAGAATATATATATATTTTTCCACTTTTATACTTTTATACTTTTATACGCTTTGCTTATGTACTAACCACCATTTTGTGTCTTATAACAATAAGCTTTCCTTGCTACGTGTTACTTAGATCGAAACTTATGCTAAGATGGCGCCGGTATCAGCCAAGCACCTGTTTCAGAGAAATGAAACCAAAACATCAACTGACTGTTGTCTGCCCAGAGACTGAGTTAAGGAGTCGTGGACCAATCAGGAGTGGCTGGATACTAGACATTTATGGCTTACCCCGCCCCGAACACTCTCTTTCCCCTCCCCATTACGTAGTGTATTTAAGTTTGTGCATGCGGAAATAAAGACAGAACATTGCTGAGATCGTGGCTTGCCAGTAGCCTTCTGAGCATGCTCTGAGTTTGAACCAGCTTGTTGTCTGACTCATTCTTTGAATGGTTGACCCATGCTCATAGCCTTAATTTGGAGTGACTGGAGGACGAGTGGAATGTCGCTACGACCCCGATAAATGGCGCCCAACGTGGGGCGTGGCTAGCGGTACGCCGCCCTCTCGGACCCATATTGCTGACTTCCCTGGTGGTGACCGCGGCGGCTGAATTTGAGGCCTGATCAACCTCCATTGAACACGGTAAGTTGAGATATATTTTATATGTTTCACTTGCCTGTGTGTCAGCCGCAGCGGTTCCTGTGGGATTGTCAGGTTGGATCTGGGTGGGTGACCGGTCGAGTGGTGAGACCTTGGGCATCCCGCACCACGTCCTGAACCAGCAACTGTGAGACCGAGTGACGTCGCATGCCTGCGCGTTCTCGTGTGCACACCACCTCCTCCCCCGGTCACTGTACTTTTCTTAGATAGTTGCCTCCCGTGACTGATAGTCGATTCCAAGCCATCCTTGAATTGAAGTGTAAGGAAGAAAGAATCTGTGACGAATTGAGGAGTGCTCTTCGGCTACCACAGAGACTGCTGCAAAGTCAAGGTTAGGAAAGGAGATAGATTGAGGTGTCTCTCTATCTCATCAGTGTATTGAGGTGTGCTCTACACTAACGGGTGGTGACCTGTAATCAGGGTGCCGTGGTGAGTCGCACTGTAAAGTCGCCATTCAAGGTTAGGAAAGGAGATAGATTGAGGTGTCTCTCTATCTCACCAGTGTATTGAGGAGTGCTCTACACTGACCAGTGGCGACCTGTCGGCTGCACCAGTGATCTGAGTCGCGACAGATCATTGCATTCTATAAGAAAATGTTGCGTATGTTCAAATCTGAAAGGCTTCACAAATTGCCGGATGGTGCAGTGGGAGTCATCCAATTAGTAGAATCACGGGAAGGCAAGGAGGCTGTTAAGAATGTTAGGAATCTGTATTAAATGATAAGATTACCCAGTACGGGCAGACTCCAGCCTTCAGTGTGGAAAGAATACGTTATACAAAATAAAGGGATGTTGAGTGATCAAGGACTCCTGCACCAGGCTCAAGCACATCTTAGAGTAGCGAATGAGTTAAAGGTTGAGGGCTGGAAAGAAGTAGATGGTGCGGGGGGGACAGAGAATGCTGAGCCTTTGTTCGGATACATGAAAGCTGCAGAATGTGATTTGTTATGTGACCCTAAATTGGCTGTAACCCCGTTGATGCCTGTCACTACACCGAGCCCTCAGCCACCACCCTATAATGGCGCCGACGCCAAATCATCGGAAGGATGGACGTGTCGTATGTGTGGAGAGCAGAACCCGCCCTGGGCGGAGTTCTGCTGTGTCTGTGGGGCGGGCCGCCCATGGCACGATGCCCAGCCTGCCTCCAAGAACAATCCCACTCCCACTCCAACTCCTCCCTCCAACGGCCATCTTACTACACCTTTTCCTGCCTCCAAGAACAATCCCACTCCCACTCCAACTCCTCCCTCCAACGGCCATCTTACTACACCTTTTCCTGCCTCCAAGAACAATCCCACTCCCACTCCAACTCCTCCCTCCAACGGCCATCTTACTACACCTTTTACTTGTTGTGGGAGGCCCGGAAAGCCCCAATCCGGCCTATATCCACTACTAGATCCGTCCGGTGCTTATTACCAGCCGCCAGCACGGGTGGAAAAGCCCACAGTCCCAGAGCACCCATCTGAAACTAATGTGATACCCTCTGCTCCAGTCCACGATGCTGAGGCGCTCCCTCTGTTCCCCATAGGGGTCGCCCATAACTCTGGGGATATCCTCCTCAACTCCCCAGAATTTCAGGCCAGACTGCTCTCCCTCCGCCAACATACTGTTACTCAAGACGATAAGGAGCCAGATGAGGGATGGGCTCAAGATACTCCAGCCCCCCCCCCTTTATCCCATACGTCTCCTATGGCATCCTCCACCCCACATCCATTACCCATACTCCGGCCCTTGCTCCAAGCAACTGCTGAAAGAACACCACCCCCCAGCCCCTCAGAAGTCTGGGACCCCTGCCGCTCCCGGAATCTAGTAGACCCATCAGGACGCCCTGTCACTCTGTCAATAGGCTATGGTGACATCTTTACACATCGGGTGGGGGCCATAGTCAACCCTGCAAACACCCGTATGAGCCATGTTGGAGGATTGGCTCGTAAAATTGCCCTTGCTGCTGGTTCCACTCTGGCTGCAGAATGCCAGGCTCACTTAGCCGAAAACGGAGAGCTTTCAAAAGGCCATGGATTCCACAAAAGCAGGATCCCTTAGTACATATGAATCCGGCCTAGAATACATGAAACAGTTAAAAGCCTGGGCTCAGGATCACTTGTCAGATCAAGCTGGGTCTGTACAAGATGTTCAACAAGACCCTGATGAATCTGTGGAAGGATATGCTGCAAGACTCAGCATGCATTTTGAGGATCTCGGATACAGTCCTCACGTCAAGACGCAGGTCGCCCTGTTGGTTCAGGCCCTAGTAGATGGCCTACAAGACGCCCTCAGAGATGAGGTTCTGAGGGTACGCCCCGAGATCCGTTCTTCTTCTTTTAACGACGCGGTGGACATTGTCAAAGCTTTCCAAAAAGCCATGCTAAAAATGGAAAAGGATACTAAGCCAAAGAAGAAAGCCGCTCCTGCCATGGTATATCAAGCTCAAGAAAGCTACCCACCCCCTGGCAACCAACATGGAATCAAGTGGGTAATGGTTAAAGGCACAGGTGATGATACTCCTCCCACATATAGAAAACAAGACAGAAGAAATGACAGGGGGCCACCTAGAGACAAGAGATAATCTCGTGATTCTGAAGGACGCATACTGTGTTGGGAATGTGGTAGCCCTAATCACATTCTCAGAGACTGTCCAACCCGCAGACAATACCATGACCGCTTGTTTCATGACGGTCCACGCAATCATGGACCTTCCCGTGAACCATCTCACCCACGCCAATGACGGCCCGGTCAACCAGTGTCCACTTTCCCGGCTACGCACCCCACGGCCGCCTGTGGGACCGTCACTTTACAGGTGGACCATCAACCATTGAAGTTCCTAGTGGACAATGGGGCGGCCACATCTGTCATTTCTTCCTCACAGTTCCCTCACTCTCTGTGGTCCAGCGGGCCAGAGGACGTTGGCCTCCTGCAGGTTCCCCCGGTCCAAGTACACCTCAAGCCTGGACACAGGTACCCACGGTTGCCACAATACCCCCTCAAGGCGGCACAAGAACAAAGCTTGGGTACCCAAATCGCTTCCCTCCTGGAGTCAGGAGTCCTTGTCAGATGTGTATCTCCATGCAATACACCCCTCTTTCCTGCAAAAAAAAAAGAAAACCTCTCCGGGAGAGCCTCCAAGATACCGGTTGGTTCAGGATCTCAGAGCCGTCAATGCAGCTACCATTTTAGAAACTCCGGTAGTACCCAACCCAAACACCCTCTTGTCTCAGGTGCCTCCAACGGCCACCTTGTTTACGGTGTTAGATCTGGCCAACGCCTTCTTCAGTATACCCTTGCATGAAGATTCGTGGTTTCTTTTTGCATTACCTTTCAAGGAGCACAGCTTACATGGACCAGGACTCCACAAGGAGCCCAGAACTCTCCTAACCAATTCATTCATTCTATGAAGTCTATTCTGGAGCCATGGGTTCAAGAGAACCCTCAGGTCACTCTTCTACAATATGTGGATGATCTTTTACTCTGCGGCACTGAAGAGAATTTGCCAGAGATGTCAACATCCCTTCTCTGGTTTCTTCACTCAGCTAACTGTAAGGTCTCGAAAGGCAAAGTCCAATGGTGTCTGCCCAAGGTCATTTTCCTCGGACATTGTATATCACAAGGTGCTAGACATCTGACTGAAGAAAGAAAACAAGCCATCATGGATATCACCTTCCCAACCACCTACTCCGCTATGCAGACTTTCCTTGGCCTCATCACTTACTGCAGGCAATGGATCCCGGATGCCTCAAAGCTTATGCAACCCCTGTATGACTGTCTTAAGGACGAAGGCTCCGTCTGGCTTCATGCTGAAGATCCACGTGTCTCTCACCAACGCAGACTATGTTTTGA
The DNA here is from genome assembly GCF_046119375.1 of Phyllobates terribilis. NCBI lineage: Eukaryota > Metazoa > Chordata > Amphibia > Anura > Dendrobatidae > Phyllobates > Phyllobates terribilis. The sequence goes on along the minus strand of NW_027362769.1, from coordinate 192,811,813 downwards.
CCGCCTTAAACAGGCTGTTGTCTCTGCCCCGGCCTTGGGCTTACCAGACTATACTCAGCCATTTCACCTCTTTGTCTCTGAATCGGAAGGTCATGCCTCTGGAGTTCTAGCACAACGCTATGATCATAAGTATCGGCCTTTAGGCTACTACTCAGCCCGCCTGGACCCTGTCGCTCGAACTGCCCCCACGTGCCTTAAGGCGGTCCACGCTGCTCACATCCTCCTTGACAAGTCAGCTGATATCGTCCTTGGACATGATCTAGTTATACAGGCTGGCCATGATCTCTCGGCTGTTCTGCAACAAACATCTCCGAAACATCTAACCAACCAAAGACACCTGCGGCTGCAGTGTTCCCTATTGTTGCCCTCCAATATAACATTTACCAGATGTCTGACTATCAACCCTGCCACTTTGCTTCCACCTTCTAGGGGGGAAGATGAACAGGGTGAAGGTCCATTGGTGGAACCTCATGATTGTATAAAAATTTTGCAGGAAGAGACTTCTGCTCCAGAGAATATGGTGGCACATCCGCTCGCACACCCTGCCTTGCATCTATGGACTGATGGATCCCGTTTCGCAGACCCTCAAGGGAAGTTCCACACGGGATATGCTGTCACAACAGACCTAACAGTCCTCAAGGCTGAAGCTCTACCACCATACATGTCTGCACAAGAAGCTGAACTTGTAGCTCTCACAGAAGCCTGCCACCTGGCAGCTGGAACAACGGCGAACATATACAGTACAGACCAAAAGTTTGGACACACCTTCTCATTTAAAGATTTTTCTGTATTTTCATGACTATGACAATTGTACATTCACACTGAAGGCATCAAAACTATGAATTACCACATGTGGAATTATATACTTAACAAAAAAGTGTGAAACAACTGAAAATATGTCTTATATTCTAGGTTCTTCACAGTAGCCGCCTTTTGCTTTGATGACTGCTTTGCACACTCTTGGCATTCTCTTGATGAGCTTCAAGAGGTAGTCACCGGAAATGGTCTTCCAACAATCTTGAAGGAGTTCCCAGAGATGCTTAGCACTTGTTGGCCCTTTTGACTTCACTCTGCGATCCAGCTCACCCCAAACCATCTCGATTGGGTTCAGGTCTGGTGACTGTGGAGGCCAGGTCATCTGGCGTAGCCCCCCATCACTCTCCTTCTTGGTCAAATAGCCCTTACACAGCCTGGAGGTGTTTGGGGTCATTGTCCTGTTGAAAAATAAATGATGGTCCAACTAAATGCAAACGGATGGAATAGCATGCCGCTGGAAGATCCTGTGGTAGCCATGCTGGTTCAGTATGCCTTCAATTTTGAATAAATCCCCAACAGTGTCACCAGCAAAGCCCCCCCACACCATCACACCTCCTCCTCCATGCTTCACGGTGGGAACCAGGCATGTAGAGTCCATCCGTTCACCTTTTCTGCGTCGCACAAAGACACGGAGGTTGGAACCAAAGATCTCAAATTTGGACTCATCAGACCAAAGCACAGATTTCCACTGGTCTAATGTACATTCCTTGTGTTCTTTAGCCCAAACAAGTCTCTTCTGCTTGTTGCCTGTCCTTAGCAGTGGTTTCCTAGCAGCTATTTTACCATGAAGGCCTGCTGCACAATGTCTCCTCATAACAGTTGTTGTAGAGATGTGTCTGCTGCTAGAACTCTGTGTGGCATTGACCTGGTCTCTAATCTGAGCTGCTGTTAACCTGCGATTTCTGAGGCTGGTGACTCGGATAAACTTATCCTCAGAAGCAGAGGTGACTCTTGGTCTTCCTTTCCTGGGGCGGTCCTCATGTGAGCCAATTTCTTTGTAGCGCTTGATGGTTTTTGCAACTGCACTTGGGGACACTTTCAAAGTTTGCCCAATTTTTCGCACTGACTGACCTTCATTTCTTAAAGTAATGATGGCCACTCGTTTTTCTTTACTTAGCTGCTTTTTTCTTGCCATAATACAAATTCTAACAGTCTATTCAGTAGGACTATCAGCTGTGTATCCACCAGACTTCTGCACAACACAACTGATGGTCCCAACCCCATTCATAAGGCAAGAAATCCCACTTATTAAACCTGACAGGGCACACCTGTGAAGTGAAAACCATTTCCGGTGACTACCTCTTGAAGCTCATCAAGAGAATGCCAAGAGTGTGCAAAGCAGTCATCAAAGCAAAAGGTGGCTACTGTGAAGAACCTAGAATATAAGACATATTTTCAGTTGTTTCACACTTTTTTGTTAAGTATATAATTCCACATGTGGTAATTCATAGTTTTGATGCCTTCAGTGTGAATGTACAATCTTCATAGTCATGAAAATACAGAAAAATCTTTAAATGAGAAGGTGTGTCCAAACTTTTGGTCTGTACTGTATACCGATTCTAGGTATGGACATGGAATTTGCAATGATTTTGGACTCTTGTGGAAGTCTAGAGGATTCGTCACAGCTGCAGGTACACCAGTGAAACATGCCTCATGGATTAAGGCCCTAATGAAGGCCCTGGAACTACCCATTCAGGTTGCTGTTATCAAGGTCAAGGCTCATGGAAGACTAGATTCCAGGGAAGCCAGGGGCAACCACCTAGCTGACCAAGCAGCCAAGACTGCGGCAGTGGAGAATGTGTCATCAAAGTGGCAGGAAAAGGAAGAAGAGATGGGGGAGACCCTGCAAACCGTAGCTGTGACGCTCACTAGAGCAAGGGCCAAAGAACAGCCGGCGGAAGACCATACAAGTCCAGCGGAGACACGAGTGGAATCCAGGGGGGTCAGGATGCCTGAAGAAAAATTGTGTGAGGAACAAAGGAAGACCCCCACTGAAGAAGTCAAGCAATGGAAAGCGGCGGGAGCCGTGCTGGCAGGTCATAAAGATTTAAAGGTCGACTCAGCTCTTTATCAAGTGGACGGAAAACCTTGCTTGCCCAGGCGCATGTACTCAGCCGTGGCAGCATGGGCTCACGGGCCTACACACAGAGGAAAGAATCAAGCCTTGGCATGTATCAAGAAACTGTACTTTGCACCCGGAATCTCTTCCACTGTGACTGCGTACTCAAAATCCTGCTCTGTCTGCGCTACCTGCAACCCAACGTGTGCGGCACGGGTCCCTCTCCAACACCTGGCTAAACCAGACTACCCTTGGCAGAGAATACAAGTCGACCATATCCAAATGCCTAAAGCAGGAAAATATGAGTACGTTTTGGTAGCCGTGGATATGTTCTCAGCCTGGCCCGAGGCCTACCCGGTTGTCAACATGACTGCTAAAGTCACAGCCAAGAAACTGATCACTGAAATTGCCTGCAGATTTGGAGTTCCCCAAGTCATAGAATCGGATCGAGGACCAGCTTTCACAGCAAATATCTACAAAGAACTTTGGAACATGTTGGGAACAGATTTGGGCCTCCACACTCCATACCATCCTGCCAGTTCAGGCAAAGTGGAAAGGATGAATTCCACACTCAAGACCCAGCTCTTGAAAATGACCCAAGATCATCCCCTCCCCTGGCCCGACCTACTCCCTATAGTATTGTATCATATCAGACACACCCCACAAGCTAAACATGGCTAACTCCCTATGAAATTTTGTTTGGGACCCCACCTAAAATAGGAGAAATTAGGCCCCAAGAGTTGTCTGAAACACATGATAGAGTAGTAATATTTGTGATTGCTCTGTCTAAAGAATTGACTAACACCCGCTCTACAGTGTCTGCTTCTCTCCCAGAATCCACAGGTGATGCGGTACATGATTTCACCCCAGGCGACCTGGTGTACGTAAAGAAGTTTGTCCGGAAAGACTGCCTCCAGCCCAGATTTGAGGGCCCCTACACTGTGATCCTGACTACTCCTACAGCTCTGAAGCTTGAGGGCAAGAGCACCTGGATTCACGCCTCCCACTGCAAGAGAGACAAAGCGAGCCTATAAAAGATGACTACCTTCTTCTATATCCTTTCCATATGCTTACTGTCTGTCCCAGGGTGGACAGCTACCACATTTTGGGTAGATACTCACGCAAAAATCCAGACGTATCGATTTGATTACTGTGACATAGTGGATTGTGCAGGAATGACATGGTACTGGTATAACGCTTGTGCCCGAGGAACGTTTTATCTCTGTGTAACCCGTCCAGGAAACGAAAATTGCTATTATTGGTCAGATGTGGGGTGGAATACGGGAGATACTGACTGGGAATACAAACCAAAGGAAGCTGTAAACAGGAAGGACCGAGAAGGGAGATCTCTATTAACCCGAATGACCCTGAGCACTGGATTTATAGATAAGGTACAGTGGCCACGTAGACCAAAATGTTCATGGGAAAAAGACTGCTTCCCTTTATATCTGAATCTGGAGAACCCTCAAACAGGAGATTTGGGGAAATATGTTTTGAGTAGCTACAATGGTGCTATAAACCCTGGTCAAGGAATAATAGAGCTAAAAGATATACAAACAAAACCTACACCAGCCCCTTTGAACACAAGTCAATCTAGCGGAGGTGTTATGCTGCAAAAAATTTTAAACGAGGTCATTCCCATCCCAGGGCTTGGGTGGGAAGAAGTTTTCTCCATAGAAACCCAGGTAAATCCCCGTAAAAATCTATGGTTAGAATGGGTACGGTACAATGTTAGAGCCCAGAACATATCCGTAAGTTGCGTGGCCTGTGCAGCCGCCAATACTCATCTGTACACCCATGCTTTCCCAGCTGACCATAATAGTACCCTCTGCTTATTAAAGTTGCTGAAAAATAAAGTAGACGATAGCTCTTGTCCTGAATACATTCCCCTGGCTAGCTCCAAGGCAAAAATTCGGACCCCAGTTGAAGTAACAATAACCAAAGATAATTATACATGCTATTCCCCTGACAACTCTACCGGTCGTTCTTTAGGAATTTTCAAAGATAGTTTCTGTCAGACTAACGAGACTGTGGACACTGATCTACTAAGCAATCATTCCAGATATATATATGATGGTTATTGGCTCTGTGGGGATGGACGACTCAGACCCAGGCTTCCCACCACCTGGACCGGACAGTGCACCCTAGTAAAATTAGCCATGCAATTCAGAATCCTGCCCTGGAACCCGGAAACAACTCCTGAACTGACCAGGAAAAAGAGAAGTCTGGAACAGCTGCATATGAGCTATGCAGAAGACCCGAAGGCCTATATAGACTCTATAGGAGTCCCTAGGGAGGTCCCAGATGAGTACAAGGCCCAGAATCAAGTAGTTGCTGGATTTCTCTCTCTCATCCCGGCTATACAGATCAATAGGAATGTAGATTGGATAAACTATGTCTATTACACTGAACAGAGATTTATAAATTACAGCAGAGATGCCTTCCAGGGCATAGTTGAGGAACTAGGGCCCAATACAAGGATGACTCTTCAAAATAGATTGGCAATAGATATGATTCTTGCTGAGAAAGGTGGAGTATGTGGGATGATAGGGGAAGAATGTTGCACATACATTCCCCAGAACTCTGGAGTGAATGGGAAAACCGTGGAAGCTCTTCGAAGGATAACAAGTCTGGCAGAGGAAGTGAAGGCGAATGCAGGGGTAGATACCTCCTTCTTCTCAGGTTGGTTGGGAGGGCTCAAGGGATTCCTCCAGCAAGCTTGTCTAGTGATAGGAGGTCTATTAGTATTGGGCCTGGTGGTCCTATGCTGCATAGTCCCCTTATACAGGAAAGCTATAAACAATGCTGTTCCAACCTCCGGGACCTTTTTGAATCAAGAAACCACATCTCTGTTACATGATGATACCAGTAAGGAAGACATGGAGAAATACACTCCTTTGAACAAGCCTGACCAGACCCCCCATGACAGAGTCCAATTGAGAGATTTAGTTTAGGGTCAGTTGGGAGAACTCCATGTGTCATTTAGGGTAGGGCTCAATTGTTTGGGGGCGTCCCATAAGGGGGCAGCTTCTAAGATGATTGGGTGAAGAAATCCACCTCCCCTCTCCCCACACATGGACAGTCTCAAAGGCCCCGAAGCAAAGGAAAGCTTAGTGTTTAGGGGGGAATGTCAGGGTAAAAAAAAAGAATATATATATATTTTTCCACTTTTATACTTTTATACTTTTATACGCTTTGCTTATGTACTAACCACCATTTTGTGTCTTATAACAATAAGCTTTCCTTGCTACGTGTTACTTAGATCGAAACTTATGCTAAGATGGTGCCGGTATCAGCCAGCACCTGTTTCAGAGAAATGAAACCGAATCATCAACTGACGGTTGTCTGCCCAGAGACTGAGTTAAGGAGACGTGGACCAATCAGGAGTGGCTGGATACTAGACATTTATGGCTTACCCCGCCCCGAACACCCCCTTTCCCCTCCCCATTATGTAGTGTATTTAGGTTTGTGCATGCGGAAATAAAGACAGAACATTACTGAGATCGTGGCTTGCCAGTAGCCTTCTGAGCATGCTCTGAGTTTGAACCAGCTTGTTGTCTGACTCATTCTTTGAATGGTTGACCCATGCTCATAGCCTTAATTTGGAGTGACTGGAGGACGAGTGGAATGTCGCTACGACCCCGACAAAAGCAAGCCTTCTCCTCTGCCCCAGTGCTGCACCGTCCGGACTGCGACAAACAGTTCTTCCTGGAGGTTTATGCTTCCTCCTCCGGAGCCGGAGCGGTGCTCACCCAAAAATCTCCATCCGGGAGAATGGTAACCTGCGGCTTCTTCTCCAAACTCTTCTCCTCCTCTGAGCGCAACTACTCCATAGGAGACAGAGAACTGCTAGCCATCAAATTGGCGCTGGAGGAGTGGTGTTGCCTGCTTGAAGGGGCTCTATACCCGGTGATCATCTATACTGATCACAAAAACCTAGCATATCTCCAGAATACCCAAAGACGCAATCCGTGTCAGGCCCGGTGGTTATTGTTCTTCGCTCGCTTCGACTTTATCCTACATTACCGCCCGGCAGACAAGAATGTTAAAGCTGATGCCTTGTCCCGATCCTTCCTGTCCTCCGATCTTGAGGAGGAGCCTATGCACATCATCGACCCCTCCAAAGTGATGAGTATGGCCCCCTTGGCTCTGACTCGTTTCCCACCCGGTAAGACGTTTGTAGCGGTTCCAGATCGGGAGAAGATTCTTCACCGGGGTCATTCATCTAAACTAACCGGCCATGCTGGCCAAAAGAAGACCTTCCTACTCATTACCCGGCATTACTGGTGGCCTACCCTGCGCAAGGATGTGGTAGACTTCGTCTCGGCCTGTTCGTCTTGTGCCCGCAACAAAGTTCCCAGACACCTTCCAGCCGGCCGTCTCCTGCCTCTTCCCGTATCTGCTGCCCCGTGGCAGCACATTGCTATGGACTTTATTACAGATCTCCCTGTTTCTGCCAGTTGTACAGTCATTTGGGTGGTCGCCGACCGCTTTTCTAAAATGGCCCACTTCATCCCCCTGCCTGGTCTCCCGTCTGCATCAGTGCTAGCTAAGGATTTCTTCCTCCACATCTTCCGTCTCCATGGCCTACCCCTCCACATCGTGTCGGATCGAGGGGTTCAGTTCACCTCACGCTTCTGGAGAGCTATGTGTAAGCTACTGGATGTCACCCTGGATTTCTCCTCCGCTTACCATCCACAGTCCAATGGCCAAGTGGAGCGGATCAACCAGATCCTTACCAGCTACCTCCGGCACTTCGTCAACGCTCACCATATCGATTGGGTGGAGCTCCTACCATGGGCCGAGTTCTCCTACAACAACCATGAGAGCGAATCTACTTCCAAGTCCCCGTTCTTCGTAGTCTATGGTCAACATCCCCGAATTACGTTTCCTGTCTCCGCTTCTGTGGACAACCCTGCCACGGAGTCTATGGTCAGCGAATTTTCCACCATTTGGGAGAGTACTAGGTCCGCACTTCTTCAATCCTCCGAGCGGATGAAGAGACATGCTGATAAGAGACGTCTGGATCTGCCTCAATTCCATCCGGGAGACAAGGTTTGGCTCTCCTCCAAACATGTGCGGCTCAAAATACCCTCCTATAAGTTGGGTCCTCGGTTCATCGGTCCATTTGAAGTCCTCAAACAAATCAACCCAGTGGCCTACAAGTTAAAGCTCCCGGCCACCTTACAGATTCCCAACTCCTTCCATGTATCTCTCCTCAAACCAGTTGTGTTTAACTATTTTTCCGACAATCCAGGTACCTCCCCAGCTCCGGTCTCCGCTGAGGACGTCTATGAGGTAGAGAACATTCTGGCCACCAAGAGGGTAAGAGGAAAAACCTTTTTTTCTGGTGGATTGGAAGGGGTTCGGCCCAGAGGAGAGAACTTGGGAACCCAGGGAGAACATTCGTGCCCCTCTTCTCCTTGAAAAATTTCTTTCTGGCCTAAAAAAGAGGGGGGCGTAAAGGGGGGGATACTGTAGCATCGGCGTCTCTGCCCCCTGCCAGGCAGAGACTCTGTCCCTCTCACCGCAGCGCTCCCTGCCCGGCATCCTCCAGCGCTCCCCTTCCTGCTTCTGCCGGCGTGCGCAGCTTCCTGGGCACTGTGCTTAGGGCGCGTGCGCTCCCTCCCTCTTAAAGGGGCCGCGCGCGCCGCCCTAAGGAGTCCACGGCCAATTGCCGGAGGTCCTCCCATTTATAAGGCACCTCCTCCAAAATGGAGGTGCCCGAGCAATAGTTGATGCACAGTGTATTTACCTCTGCTTCACCCTCAGGTCCCGCTGCTAGCCTGACTACTAGTCCTGCCCGCCAGCCTGAATACTCTCCAGCCCGACAGTCTGTCTTCCGTTCAGTCCGCCAGTCTGTCTATGGGCTTTGCCCGCCTGCTTACCTGGAAGCACCTGCCCGCTACCTGCTCTGCCTACCTGGAGGCTCCTGCTTGCTACCTGCCGTGCCTACCTCGAGGCTCCTGCCCATCACTTGACGTGACCACCTGACAGCCTACCTAGAGGCTCGTGCCTGTCACCTGCCGTGACCACCTGACAGCCTACCTAGAGGCTCCCGCCTGTCGCCTGCCGTGTCTGCCAGTCCATCCACCCGGATCACTCGTCAGCCTGCCTGCTGTGCCCATCTGCAATACCAGTCAGTCCCTGCCATCTGTACCGTGGGAGTCACCTGCTCCCTTGCAAGGTCGTCCCCAGAGTAGCACCTGGTCTCTCTGCTCGGATCCTCCCTGGTCACGGAGTCGATTGAGCTGCCATACGACCTAGGTCGCTCCGAAGTGATACCTAGTTACGCCCCTCTGGGTCCCTCCTTGCACCGCAGCACAGAGGTTCCACCATCCGGATCCGTAACACATTATACTACATGGAGGACTATGGGGAGTGCATTATACTATATGGAGGACTATGGGGAGTGTAATATACTATATGGAGCACTATGGGGAGTGTATTATACTATATAGAGGACTATTGTGAGTGTATTTTACTATATGGAGGACTATGGGGAGTGCATTATACTATATGGAGGACTATGGGGTGCGTATTATACTATATGGAGGACTATGGGGAGTGTATTATACTATATGGAGGACTATGGGGAGTGCATTATACTATATGGAGGACTATGGGGAGTGTATTATACTGTATGGAGGACTATGGGGAGTGCATTATACTATATGGAGGATTATGGGGAGTGCATTACACTACATGGAGGACTATGGGGAGTGCATTATACTATATGGAGGACTATGGGGAGTGTATTATACTGTATGGAAGACTATGGGGAGTGCATTATACTATATGGAGGACTATGGGGAGTGCATTATACTATATGGAGGACTATGGGGAGTGTATTATACTATATGGAGCACTATGGGGAGTGCATTATACTATATGGAGGACTATGGGGAGTGCATTATACTACATGGAGGACTATGGGGAGTGCATTATACTATATGGAGGACTATGGGGAGTGTATTATACTGTATGGAAGACTATGGGGAGTGCATTATACTATATGGAGGACTATGGGGAGTGCATTATACTATATAGAGGACTATGGGGAGTGTATTATACTGAATGGAGGACTATGGGGAGAGCATTATACTATATTGAGGACTATGAGGAGTGCATTATACTACATGGAGGACTATGGGGAGTGTATTATACTATATGGAGGACTATGGGGAGTGTATTATACTATATGGAGCACTATGGGGAGTGCATTATACTATATGGAGGACTATGGGGAGTGTATTATACTATATGGAGGATTATGGGGAGTGCATTATACTACATGGAGGACTATGGGGAGTGCATTATACTATATTGAGGACTATGGGGAGTGTATTATACTGTATGGAAGACTATGGGGAGTGCATTATACTATATGGAGGACTATGGGGAGTGCATTATACTATATAGAGGGCTATGGGGAGTGTATTATACTGTATGAAGGACTATGGGGAGAGCATTATACTATATCGAGGACTATGGGGAGTGCATTATACTACATGGAGGACTATGGGGAGTGTATTATACTATATGGAGGACTATGTGGAGTGCATTATAGGGCGCGGAGAATGGTGCAAAGGGCACTGAGGAGTGTGAAGACCTGGGGTCTTCCGTGGGTGTAACGCTACTCAGACAACACAGGGTGAAAACAGCGTGGAAATACTTTATTGAACCAGAAAGCGGACAATAAAGATACAGAACAGTCCCAGAAAATACCCAAGATGGGACAACATTGCATAGTCTCACCCTTCCGCTCCACCCACCTGGGATACAACAGCGACTTTGGAGACTTCCAGGGCCGACTACCTCAATCAGTGGCCCCCCGCTTCTGACAGGCTCCCACGGAGAATAGGTAGCTGCAAGCTTAGGAAGCTAGCAGTCCATCGAGGTACAAGTGTCACGGGTGTGTCAGAAGTGACAGTCGCCCTTCAGTTGGTTGCATCTCTAGGACCCAGCGGCTACCTTCCTCTGGCTAATTAACACCCTGGCCTGGGTGTATAAATACCTGCTGTGTGCCAGAGGGAGGTGCTGGCGATATTCATTATGCCTTGTGATGGCTTGACCAAGAGCAGTACTTCTTCCTCTCTTGTGCGCAGTTGTCTGGAGTCGTCTAAAGCTAAGCGATTTTCCCTTGGTTGAAGAACCAATATAGGGAGAGTAGTTGAGACAAGGTGACATTAGATCAACCTAGAAGGTCTCCACTTCCCCCTTTCCCTAGAGTCTGGGCTCCCTTTCCCTTTGTGTTGCACTTAGTCTTTCTCATACCTTGTGTGACAACAAGGCCAGGAGACTCGAGGGTCCCATCCTGGCCTCTCCTAGAGTTTATATGGGACCAGGCGACCGGTGAGTCCCAATCTGGCTTCTCCGAATGTCTCCATGGGTTCCAGGCGACCGGTGGGTCCCACCTGGCAACCCCAAACAACATGGGGCCAGATGACTTCATCGTCCCAACTTGGTCTCCCCAAATGTATCCATGTCTCTCTGATGGTTAATGGAGCATATCCTTATCTTTCCAGTCAGGGCCGTACCCTTAGGCGGAATCATGTAGAATCCAAATCTGTGTCTCTTTGGGTAAAGCTATGCTACCAAGCTGATGGTGTGAAGAGAGTCTGTCTGTCCTCTTGCTTCTCCTTCATTCTCTATCCCAAGTCTGACTGCTACAGAAGCACATACCCCTTAAAATAGTTACAGATATCCTTCAAGTACACATTCACAGGTAAGAGGTTAGGGAGGGCAGCCTCATGTCTCATTGTTTGAGCATTTAATGAATTTGCTTAGTTTGTCCTCCTGTCTTGTGACTCAATAAGGCACAGGGTCCACAAAGGTTAATTAACATAATTAGCAAACATTCATTGTTTCCAAACGAAGATAAGTCAACATTCAGTTTTATACAAATAATATGACATTCGTGACCGGCCACAGAAATACACAAACAATTATAAGTCAACAAGAACACAATAGTGAATTTCTCGTGGTTTAAGTAATCTAGTTGTCTGGTTTATTAAGATTATAAGCTGCATCGTCACAAGGAGCATAGTGTGCGGAGCACAGGGTGCAGAGAATAGCATGCAGGGCATGGAGCAGTGCAGGGCATGGAGCATAGCATGCAGGGCATGGAGCAGCACAGGGCATGGAGCATAGCATGCAGGGCATGGAGCAGTGCAGGGCATGGAGCAGTGCAGGGCATGGAGCAAAGCATGCAGGGCATGGAGCAGCGCAGGGCATGGAGCAGTGCAGGGCATGGAGCAGCACAGGGCATGGAGCATAGCATGCAGGGCATGGAGCAGCACAGGGCATGGAGCATAGCATGCAGGGCATAGAGCAAAGCATGCAGGGCATGGAGCAGCACAGGGCATGGAGCATAGCATGCAGGGCATGGAGCAGTGCAGGGCATGGAGCAGCACAGGGCATGGAGCATAGCATGCAGGGCATAGAGCAAAGCATGCAGGGCATGGAGCAGTGCAGGGCATGGAGCAGCGCAGGGCATAGAGCAAAGCATGCAGGGCATGGAGCAGCACAGGGCATGGAGCATAGCATGCAGGGCATGGAGCAGTGCAGGGCATGGAGCAGCACAGGGCATGGAGCAGTGCAGGGCATAGAGCAAAGCATGCAGGGCATGGAGCAGCACAGGGCATGGAGCATAGCATGCAGGGCATGGAGCAGTGCAGGACATGGAGCAGCACAGGGCATGGAGCAAAGCATGCAGCGCATGGAGCAGAGCAAGCAGCTCATCGAGCAGCGCAGGGCATGGAGCAGCGCAGGACATGGAGCAGTGCAGGGCATGGAGCATAGCATGCAGGGCATGGAGCAGCGCAGGACATGGAGCAGCGCAGGACATGGAGCAGTGCAGGGCATGGAGCATAGCATGCAGGGCATGGAGCAGCGCAGGGCATAGAGCAAAGCATGCAGGGCATGGAACAGCACAGGGCATGGAGCAGCACATGGCATGGAGCAGCGCATGACACTGCACTGCTCCATGTCATGCGCTGCTCCATGCCCTGCGCTGCTCCATGCCCTGCACTGCTCCATGTCATGCGCTGCTCCATGTCCTGCGCTGCTCTATGCCCTGTGCTGCTCCATGCCCTGCATGCTTTGCTCTATGCCCTGCGCTGCTCCATTCCCTGCGCTGCTCCTTTCCCTGCATGCTTTGCTCTATGCCCTGCACTGCTCTATGCCCTGCACTGCTCCATGTCCTGCGCTGCTCCATGTCTTGCGCTGCTCCATGCCCTGTGCTGCTCCATGCCCTGCATGCTTTGCTCTATGCCCTGCGCTGCTCCATGCCCTGCGCTGCTCCATTTGCTGCATGCTTTGCTCCAGGACATGAAGCAGTGCAGGGCATGGAGCATAGCATGCAGGGCATGGAGCAGCGCAGGGCATAGAGCAAAGCATGCAGGGCATGGAACAGCACAGGGCATGGAGCAGCACAGGGCATGGAGCAAAGCATGCAGCAAATGGAGCAGCGCAGGGCATGGAGCAGCGCAGGGCATAGAGCAAAGCATGCAGGGCATGGAGCAGCACAGGGCATGGAGCAGCGCAAGACATGGAGCAGCGCAGGACATGGAGCAGTGCAGGGCATAGAGCAGTGCAGGGCATAGAGCAAAGCATGCAGGGAAAGGAGCAGCGCAGGGAATGGAGCAGCGCAGGGCATAGAGCAAAGCATGCAGGGCATGGAGCAGCACAGGGCATAGAGCAGCGCAGGACATGGAGCAGCGCATGACATGGAGCAGTGCAGGGCATGGAGCAGCGCAGGGCATGGAGCAGCGCAGGACATGGAGCAGCGCATGACATGGAGCAGTGCAGGGCATGGAGCAGCACAGGGCATGGAGCAGCGCAGGGCATAGAGCAAAGCATGCAGGGCATGGAGCAGCACAGGGCATGGAGCAGCAAAGGGCATGGAGCAAAGCATGCAGCGAATGGAGCAGCACAGGGCATGGAGCATAGCATGCAGGGCATGGAGCAGCGCAGGGCATAGAGCAAAGCATGCAGGGCATGGAGCAGCACAGGGCATGGAGCAAAGCATGCAGCGAATGGAGCAGCGCAGGGCATGGAGCAGCGCAGGGCATAGAGTAAAGCATGCAGGGCATGGAGCAAAGCATGCAGCTCATGGAGCAGCACAGGGCATGGAGCAGCGCAGGACATGGAGCAGTGCAGGGCATGGAGCAGCGCAGGGCATAGAGCAAAGCATGCAGGGCATGGAGCAGCACAGGGCATGGAGCAAAGCATGCAGCGAATGGAGCAGCGCAGGGCATGGAGCATAGCATGCAGTGCATGGAACAGCGCAGGGCATAGAGCAAAGCATGCAGGACATGGAGCAGCACAGGGCATGGAGCAAAGCATGCAGGGCATGGAGCAGCGCAGGGCATAGAGTAGCGCAGGGCATGGAGCATAGCATGCAGGGCATGGATCAGCGCAGGGCATGGAGCAGTGCAGGGCATGGAGCATAGCATGCAGGGCATGGAGGAAAGCATGCAGCGCAAGGAGCAGAGCATGCAGCGCATGGAGCAGTGCAGGGCATGGAGCAGCACAGGACATGGAGCAGTGCAGGGCATGGAGCAGCGCAGGACATGGAGCAGCGCAGGACATGGAGCAGCGCAGGGCATGGAGCAGCGCAGGACATGGAGCAGCGCAGGACATGGAGCAGTGCAGGGCATGGAGCAGCGCAGGGCATGGAGCAGCGCAGGACATGGAGCAGCGCAGGCCATGGAGCAGCGCAGGGCATGGAGCAGCACAGGGCATGGAGCAGCACAGGGCATGGAGGAAAGCATGCAGCGCATGGAGCAGTGCAGGGCATGGAGCAGCACAGGGCATGGAGCAGCGCAGGCCATGGAGCAGCAAAGGGCATGGAGCAGTGCAGGGCATGGAGCAGCGCAGGACATGGAGCAGCGCAGGACATGGAGCAGCGCAGGGCATGGAGCAGCGCAGGACATGGAGCAGTGCAGGACATGGAGCAGTGCAGGGCATGGAGCAGCGCAGGGCATGGAGCAGCGCAGGCCATGGAGCAGCGCAGGCCATGGAGGAAAGCATGCAGCGCATGGAGCAGCACAGGGCATGGAGGAAAGCATGCAGCGCATGGAGCAGAGCATGCAGCGCATGGAGCAGTGCAGGGCATGGAGCAGCACAGGGCATGGAGCAGCGCAGGCCATGGAGGAGCACAGGGCATGGAGCAGCGCAGGGCATGGAGCAGCGCAGGACATGGAGCAGCGCAGGACATGGAGAAGTGCAGGGCATGGAGCAGCGCAGGACATGGAGCAGCACAGGGCATGGAGCAGCGCAGGGCATGGAGCAGCACAGGGCATGGAGCAGCACAGGACATGGAGCAGCACAGGGCATGGAGCGGCGCAGTCCATGGAGCAGCACAGGGCATGGAGCAGTGCAGGGCATGGAGCAGCACAGAGCATGGAGCAGTGCAGCGCATGGAGCAGCGCAGGGCATGGAGCAGCACAGGGCATGGAGCAGCACAGGGCATGGAGCAGCGCAGGGCATGGAGCAGCACAGGGCATGGAGCAGCACAGGGCATGGAGCAGCACAGGGCATGGAGCAAAGCATGCAGGGCATGGAGCAGCACAGGACATGGAGCAGCACAGGACATGGAGCAGCACAGGGCATGGAGCAGTGCAGCGCATGGAGCAGCGCAGGGCATGGAGCAGCACAGGGCATGGAGCAGCGCAGGGCATGGAGCAGTGCAGCGCATGGAGCAGCGCAGGGCATGGAGCAGCGCAGGGCATGGAGCAGCACAGGGCATGGAGCAGCGCAGGGCATGGAGGAAAGCATGCAGGGCATGGAGCAGCACAGGGCATGGAGGAAAGCATGCAGCGCATGGAGCAGAGCATGCAGGGCATGGAGCAGCGCAGGGCATGGAGCAGCACAGGGCATGGAGCAGTGCAGGGCATGGAGGAAAGCATGCAGGGCATGGAGCAGCACAGGGCATGGAGGAAAGCATGCAGCGCATGGAGCAGAGCATGCAGGGCATGGAGCAGCGCAGGGCATGGAGCAGCACAGGGCATGGAGCAGCGCAGGGCATGGAGCAGCGCAGGGCATGGAGCAGTGCAGGGCATGGAGGAAAGCATGCAGGGCATGGAGCAGCACAGGGCATGGAGGAAAGCATGCAGCGCATGGAGCAGAGCATGCAGCGCATGGAGCAGTGCAGGGCATGGAGCAGCACAGGACATGGAGCAGCGCAGGACATGGAGCAGTGCAGGGCATGGAGCATAGCATGCAGGGCATGGAGCAGCGCAGGGCATAGAGCAAAGCATGCAGCGCATGGAGCAGCACAGGACATGGAGCATAGCATGCAGCGCATGAAGCAGCGCAGGGCATAGAGCAAAGCATGCAGGGCATGGAGCAGCGCAGGGCATAGAGCAAAGCATGCAGGGCATGGAGCAGCACAGGGCATGGAGCATAGCATGCAGGGCATGGAGCAGTGCAGGGCATGGAGCAGCACAGGACATGGAGCATAGCATGCAGGGCATGGAGCAGTGCAGGGCATGGAGCATGCAGGGCATGGAGCAAAGCATGCAGCGCATGGAGCAACGCAGGACATAGAGCAAAGCATGCAGGGCATGGAGCAACGCAGGGCATAGAGCAAAGCATGCAGGGCATGGAGCAGCGCAGGGCATGGAGCAAAGCATGCAGCGCATGGAGCAGCACAGGACATGGAGCATAGCATGCAGCGCATGGAGCAGCGCAGGGCATAGAGCAAAGCATGCAGGGCATGGAGCAGCACAGGGCATGGAGCATAGCATGCAGGGCATGGAGCAGCGCAGGGCACGGAGCAGCGCAGGGCACGGAGCAGCACAGGGCATGGAGCATAGCATGCAGGGCATGGAGCAGTGCAGGGCATGGAGCAGCGCAGGGCATGGAGCATAGCATGCAGGGCATGGAGCAGTGCAGGGCATGGAGCAGCACAGGGCATGGAGCAGCGCAGGGCATGGAGCAGCACAGGGCATGGAGCAGCACAGGGCATGGAGCAGCGCAGGGCATGGAGCAGCACAGGGCATGGAGCAGCGCAGGGCATGGAGAAAAGCATGCAGAGCATGGTTTGGGAACACTGGCGCCTCGGAGCAGACGTGATGATATTCATGGGGGGCGGCGATCGGCGCTGAGTAAACGAGGAGAGCGGCCGCCTGAATAATGAATGTTCTGTAATTATTTGCCGTCCTCTGTCTGACACTGCAAGAAGCGCAGTAAAGCGTCAGCTCCCGGGATCAGCAGCCGTCACCGTCCTCATTATCATCAGTGCCCCCAGAGGAGAGGAGACGTACTGCAGATGACAGGTCACCAGCTCCCCCTGTGGAGAGGAGACGTACTGCAGATGACAGGTCACCAGCGCCCCCTGTGGAGAGGAGACGTACTGCAGATGACAGGTCACCAGCTCCCCCTGTGGAGAGGAGACGTACTGCAGATGACAGGTCACCAGCTCCCCCTGTGGAGAGGAGACGTACTGCAGATGACAGGTCACCAGCTCCCCCTGTGGAGAGGAGACGTACTGCAGATGACAGGTCACCAGCGCCTCCTGTGGAGAGGAGACGTACTGCAGATGACAGGTCACCAGCGCCCCCTGTGGAGAGGAGACGTACTGCAGATGACAGGTCACCAGCTCCCCCTGTGGAGAGGAGACGTACTGCAGATGACAGGTCACCAGCGCCCCCTGTGGAGAGGAGACGTACTGCAGATGACAGGTCACCAGCTCCCCCTGTGGAGAGGAGACGTACTGCAGATGACAGGTCACCAGCGCCTCCTGTGGAGAGGAGACGTACTGCAGATGACAGGTCACCAGCGCCTCCTGTGGAGAGGAGACGTACTGCAGATGACAGGTCACCAGCGCCCCCTGTGGAGAGGAGACGTACTGCAGATGACTGGTCACCAGCTCCCCCTGTGGAGAGGAGACGTACTGCAGATGACAGGTCACCAGCGCCTCCTGTGGAGAGGAGACGTACTGCAGATGACAGGTCACCAGCGCCCCCTGTGGAGAGGAGACGTACTGCAGATGACAGATCACCAGCGCCCCCTGTGAAGAGGAGACGTACTGCAGATGACAGGTCACCAGCGCCCCCTGTGGAGAGGAGACGTACTGCAGATGACAGGCCACCAGCGCCCCCTGTGGAGAGGAGACGTACTGCAGATGACAGATCACCAGCGCCCCCTGTGAAGAGGAGACGTACTGCAGATGACAGGTCACCAGCGCCCCCTGTGGAGAGGAGACGTACTGCAGATGACAGGTCACCAGCGCCCCCTGTGGAGAGGAGACGTACTGCAGATGACAGGCCACCAGCGCCCCCTGTGGAGAGGAGACGTACTGCAGATGACAGGCCACCAGCGCCCCCTGTGGAGAGGAGACGTACTGCAGATGACAGGTCACCAGCGCCCCCTGTGGAGAGGAGACGTACTGCAGATGACAGATCACCAGCGCCCCCTGTGAAGAGGAGACGTACTGCAGATGACAGGTCACCAGCGCCCCCTGTGGAGAGGAGACGTACTGCAGATAACAGGTCACCAGCGCTCCCTGTGGAGAGGAGACGTACTGCAGATGACAGGTCAACAGCGCCCCCTGTGGAGAGGAGACGTACTGCAGATAACAGGTCACCAGCGCTCCCTGTGGAGAGGAGACGTACTGCAGATGACAGGTCACCAGCGCCCCCTGTGGAGAGGAGACGTACTGCAGATGACAGGTCACCAGCTCCCCCTGTGGAGAGGAGACGTACTGCAGATGACAGGTCAACAGCGCCCCCTGTGGAGAGGAGACGTACTGCAGATAACAGGTCACCAGCGCTCCCTGTGGAGAGGAGACGTACTGCAGATGACAGGTCACCAGCGCCCCCTATGGAGAGGAGACGTACTGCAGATGACAGGTCACCAGCTCCCCCTGTGGAGAGGAGACGTACTGCAGATGACAGGTCAACAGCGCCCCCTGTGGAGAGGAGACGTACTGCAGATAACAGGTCACCAGCGCTCCCTGTGGAGAGGAGACGTACTGCAGATGACAGGTCACCAGCACCCCCTGTGGAGAGGAGACATACTGCAGATGACAGGTCACCAGCGCCCCCTGTGGAGAGGAGACGTACTGCAGATGACAGGTCACCAGCGCCCCCTGTGGAGAGGAGTCCTACTGCAGATGACAGGTCACCAGCGCATCCTGTGGAGAGGAGACGTACTGCAGATGACAGGTCACCAGCGCCCCCTGTGGAGAGGAGACATACTGCAGATGACAGGTCACCAGCGCCCCCTGTGGAGAGGAGACGTACTGCAGATGACAGGTCACCAGCGCCCCCTGTGGAGAGGAGACGTACTGCAGATGACAGGTCACCAGCGCCCCCTGTGGAGAGGAGACGTACTGCAGATGACAGGTCACCAGCGCCTCCTGTGGAGAGGAGACATACTGCAGATGACAGGTCACCAGCGCCCCCTGTGGAGAGGAGACATACTGCAGATGACAGGTCACCAGCGCCCCCTGTGGAGAGGAGACGTACTGCAGATGACAGGTCACCAGCGCCCCCTGTGGAGAGGAGTCCTACTGCAGATGACAGGTCACCAGCGCTCCCTGTGGAGAGGAGACGTACTGCAGATGACAGGTCACCAGCGCCCCCTGTGGAGAGGAGACGTACTGCAGATGACAGGTCACCAGCGCCCCCTGTGGAGAGGAGACGTACTGCAGATAACAGGTCACCAGCGCTCCCTGTGGAGAGGAGACGTACTGCAGATGACAGGTCAACAGCGCCCCCTGTGGAGAGGAGACGTACTGCAGATAACAGGTCACCAGCGCTCCCTGTGGAGAGGAGACGTACTGCAGATAACAGGTCACCAGCGCTCCCTGTGGAGAGGAGACGTACTGCAGATGACAGGTCACCAGCGCTCCCTGTGGAGAGGAGACGTACTGCAGATGACAGGTCACCAGCGCCCCCTGTGTAGAGGAGACGTACTGCAGATGACAGATCACCAGCACCCCCTGTGGAGAGGAGACGTACTGCAGATGACAGGTCACCAGCGCCCCCTGTGGAGAGGAGACGTACTGCAGATGACAGGTCACCAGCGCCCCCTGTGGAGAGGAGACATACTGCAGATGACAGGTCACCAGCGCCCCCTGTGGAGAGGAGACGTACTGCAGATGACAGGTCACCAGCGCCCCCTGTGGAGAGGAGACGTACTGCAGATGACAGGTCACCAGCGCCTCCTGTGGAGAGGAGACGTACTGCAGATGACAGGTCACCAGCGCCCCCTGTGGAGAGGAGACGTACTGCAGATGACAGGTCACCAGCGCCCCCTGTGGAGAGGAGACGTACTGCAGATGACAGGTCACCAGCGGCCCCTGTGGAGAGGAGACGTACTGCAGATGACAGGTCACCAGCGCCCCATGTGGAGAGGAGACGTACTGCAGATGACAGGTCACCAGCGCCTCCTGTGGAGAGGAGACGTACTGCAGATGACAGGTCACCAGCGGCCCCTGTGGAGAGGAGACGTACTGCAGATGACGGGTCACCAGCGCCCCCTGTGGAGAGGAGACGTACTGCAGATGACAGGTCACCAGCGCCCCCTGTGGAGAGGAGACGTACTGCAGATGACAGGTCACCAGCGCCTCCTGTGGAGAGGAGACGTACTGCAGATGACAGGTCACCAGCGGCCCCTGTGGAGAGGAGACGTACTGCAGATGACAGATCACCAGCGCCCCCTGTGGAGAGGAGACGTACTGCAGATGACAGGTCACCAGCGGCCCCTGTGGAGAGGAGACGTACTGCAGATGACGGGTCACCAGCGCCACCTGTGGAGAGGAGACGTACTGCAGATGACAGGTCACCAGCGCCCCCTGTGGAGAGGAGACGTACTGCAGATGACAGGTCACCAGCTCCCCCTGTGGAGAGGAGACGTACTGCAGATGACAGGTCACCAGCTCCCCCTGTGGAGAGAAGACGTACTGCAGATGACAGGTCACCAGCTCCCCCTGTGGAGAGGAGACGTACTGCAGATGACAGGTCACCAGCGCCCCCTGTGGAGAGGAGACGTACTGCAGATGACAGGTCACCAGCGCCCGCTGTGGAGAGGAGACGTACTGCAGATGACAGGTCACCAGCTCCCCCTGTGGAGAGGAGACGTACTGCAGATGACAGGTCACCAGCTCCCCCTGTGGAGAGGAGACGTACTGCAGATGACAGGTCACCAGCTCCCCCTGTGGAGAGGAGACGTACTGCAGATGACAGGTCACCAGCGCCCCCTGTGGAGAGGAGACGTACTGCAGATGACAGGTCACCAGCGCCTCCTGTGGAGAGGAGACGTACTGCAGATGACAGGTCACCAGCGCCTCCTGTGGAGAGGAGACGTACTGCAGATGACAGGTCACCAGCGCCCCCTGTGGAGAGGAGACGTACTGCAGATGACTGGTCACCAGCTCCCCCTGTGGAGAGGAGACGTACTGCAGATGACAGGTCACCAGCGCCCCCTGTGGAGAGGAGACGTACTGCAGATGACAGGTCACCAGCGCCCCCTGTGGAGAGGAGACGTACTGCAGATGACAGGTCACCAGCGCCCCCTGTGGAGAGGAGACATACTGCAGATGACAGATCACCAGCGCCCCCTGTGAAGAGGAGACGTACTGCAGATGACAGGTCACCAGCGCCCCCTGTGGAGAGGAGACGTACTGCAGATGACAGATCACCAGCGCCCCCTGTGAAGAGGAGACGTACTGCAGATGACAGGTCACCAGCGCCCCCTGTGGAGAGGAGACGTACTGCAGATTACAGGTCACCAGCGCTCCCTGTGGAGAGGAGACGTACTGCAGATGACAGGTCAACAGCGCCCCCTGTGGAGAGGAGACGTACTGCAGATAACAGGTCACCAGCGCTCCCTGTGGAGAGGAGACGTACTGCAGATGACAGGTCACCAGCGCCCCCTGTGGAGAGGAGACGTACTGCAGATGACAGGTCACCAGCTCCCCCTGTGGAGAGGAGACGTACTGCAGATGACAGGTCAACAGCGCCCCCTGTGGAGAGGAGACGTACTGCAGATAACAGGTCACCAGCGCTCCCTGTGGAGAGGAGACGTACTGCAGATGACAGGTCACCAGCGGCCCCTGTGGAGAGGAGACGTACTGCAGATGACAGGTCACCAGCGCCCCCTATGGAGAGGAGACGTACTGCAGATGACAGGTCACCAGCTCCCCCTGTGGAGAGGAGACGTACTGCAGATGACAGGTCAACAGCGCCCCCTGTGGAGAGGAGACGTACTGCAGATAACAGGTCACCAGCGCTCCCTGTGGAGAGGAGACGTACTGCAGATGACAGGTCACCAGCGCCCCCTGTGGAGAGGAGACATACTGCAGATGACAGGTCACCAGCGCCCCCTGTGGAGAGGAGACGTACTGCAGATGACAGGTCACCAGCGCCCCCTGTGGAGAGGAGACGTACTGCAGATGACAGGTCACCAGCGCCCCCTGTGGAGAGGAGACGTACTGCAGATGACAGGTCACCAGCGCCCCCTGTGGAGAGGAGACATACTGCAGATGACAGGTCACCAGCGCCCCCTGTGGAGAGGAGACGTACTGCAGATGACAGGTCACCAGCGCCCCCTGTGGAGAGGAGTCCTACTGCAGATGACAGGTCACCAGCGCTCCCTGTGGAGAGGAGACGTACTGCAGATGACAGGTCACCAGCGCCCCCTGTGGAGAGGAGACGTACTGCAGATGACAGGTCACCAGCGCCCCCTGTGGAGAGGAGACGTACTGCAGATAACAGGTCACCAGCGCTCCCTGTGGAGAGGAGACGTACTGCAGATGACAGGTCAACAGCGCCCCCTGTGGAGAGGAGACGTACTGCAGATAACAGGTCACCAGCGCTCCCTGTGGAGAGGAGACGTACTGCAGATAACAGGTCACCAGCGCTCCCTGTGGAGAGGAGACGTACTGCAGATGACAGGTCACCAGCTCTCACTGTGGAGAGGAGACGTACTGCAGATGACAGGTCACCAGCGCCCCCTGTGTAGAGGAGACGTACTGCAGATGACAGATCACCAGCACCCCCTGTGGAGAGGAGACGTACTGCAGATGACAGGTCACCAGCGCCCCCTGTGGAGAGGAGACGTACTGCAGATGACAGGTCACCAGCGCCCCCAGTGGAGAGGAGACATACTGCAGATGACAGGTCACCAGCGCCCCCTGTGGAGAGGAGACGTACTGCAGATGACAGGTCACCAGCGCCCCCTGTGGAGAGGAGACGTACTGCAGATGACAGGTCACCAGCGCCTCCTGTGGAGAGGAGACGTACTGCAGATGACAGGTCACCAGCGCCCCCTGTGGAGAGGAGACGTACTGCAGATGACAGGTCACCAGCGGCCCCTGTGGAGAGGAGACGTACTGCAGATGACAGGTCACCAGCGCCCCATGTGGAGAGGAGACGTACTGCAGATGACAGGTCACCAGCGCCTCCTGTGGAGAGGAGACGTACTGCAGATGACAGGTCACCAGCGGCCCCTGTGGAGAGGAGACGTACTGCAGATGACGGGTCACCAGCGCCCCCTGTGGAGAGGAGACGTACTGCAGATGACAGGTCACCAGCGCCCCCTGTGGAGAGGAGACGTACTGCAGATGACAGGTCACCAGCGCCTCCTGTGGAGAGGAGACGTACTGCAGATGACAGGTCACCAGCGGCCCCTGTGGAGAGGAGACGTACTGCAGATGACAGATCACCAGCGCCCCCTGTGGAGAGGAGACGTACTGCAGATGACAGGTCACCAGCGGCCCCTGTGGAGAG
The DNA here is from genome assembly GCF_046119375.1 of Phyllobates terribilis. Lineage (NCBI taxonomy): Eukaryota > Metazoa > Chordata > Amphibia > Anura > Dendrobatidae > Phyllobates > Phyllobates terribilis. The sequence goes on along the minus strand of NW_027362769.1, from coordinate 192,788,194 downwards.
GAGACGTACTGCAGATGACGGGTCACCAGCGCCACCTGTGGAGAGGAGACGTACTGCAGATGACAGGTCACCAGCGCCCCCTGTGGAGAGGAGACGTACTACAGATGACAGGTCACCAGCGCCCCCTGTGGAGAGGAGATGTACTGCAGATGACAGGTCACCAGCGCCCCCTGTGGAGAGGAGATGTACTGCAGATGACAGGTCACCAGCGCCCCCTGTGGAGAGGAGATGTACTGCAGATGACAGGTCACCAGCGCCTCCTGTGGAGAGGAGACGTACTGCAGATGACAGGTCACCAGCGCCCCCTGTAGAGAGGAGACATACTGCAGATGACAGGTCACCAGCGCCCCCTGTGGAGAGGAGACGTACTGCAGATGACAGGTCACCAGCGCCCCCTGTGGAGAGGAGATGTACTGCAGATGACAGGTCACCAGCGCCCCCTGTGGAGAGGAGATGTTCTGCAGATGACAGGTCACCAGCGCCTCCTGTGGAGAGGAGACGTACTGCAGATGACAGGTCACCAGCGCCTCCTGTGGAGAGGAGACGTACTACAGATGACAGGTCACCAGCGCCCCCTGTGGAGAGGAGATGTACTGCAGATGACAGGTCACCAGCGCCTCCTGTGGAGAGGAGACGTACTGCAGATGACAGGTCACCAGCGCCCTCTGTGGAGAGGAGACGTACTGCAGATGACAGGTCACCAGCGCCCCCTGTGGAGAGGAGATGTACTGCAGATGACAGGTCACCAGCGCCCCCTGTGGAGAGGAGACGTACTGCAGATGACAGGTCACCAGCGCTCCCTGTGGAGAGGAGACGTACTGCAGATGACAGGTCACCAGCGCCCCCTGTGGAGAGGAGACGTACTGCAGATAACAGGTCACCAGCGCCCCCTGTGGAGAGGAGACGTACTGCAGATGACAGGTCACCAGCGCCCCCTGTGGAGAGGAGACGTACTGCAGATGACAGGTCACCAGCGCTCCCTGTGGAGAGGAGACGTACTGCAGATGACAGGTCACCAGCGCCCCCTGTGGAGAGGAGACGTACTGCAGATGACAGGTCACCAGCGCCCCCTGTGGAGAGGAGACGTACTGCAGATGACAGGTCACCAGCGCCCCTGTGGAGAGGAGACGTACTGCAGATAACAGGTCACCAGCGCCTCCTGTAGAGAGGAGACATACTGCAGATGACAGGTCACCAGCGCCCCCTGTGGAGAGGAGACGTACTGCAGATGACAGGTCACCAGCGCCCCCTGTGGAGAGGAGACGTACTGCAGATGACAGGTCACCAGCGCCTCCTGTAGAGAGGAGACATACTGCAGATGACAGGTCACCAGCGCCCCCTGTGGAGAGGAGACGTACTGCAGATGACAGGTCACCAGCGCCCCCTGTGGAGAGGAGACGTACTGCAGATGACAGGTCACCAGCGCCCCCTGTGGAGAGGAGACGTACTGCAGATGACAAGTCACCAGCGCCCCCTGTGGAGAGGAGACGTACTGCAGATGACAGATCACCAGCGCCTCCTGTGGAGAGGAGACATACTGCAGATGACAGGTCACCAGCGCCCCCT